>NW_027361704.1:36007500-36607500 GCF_039654945.1 Dendrobates tinctorius
AGTAGTTTGTAACCATAGTTGACAACTGCTGTCTCCTGTCACTTTCCATCGATGCAGTATTACCAGTTGTGTGAGCGGTACTAGAAAAATCAGTCCACAACATTGTCATGAAACCCCTGTCTCCAACGCCACTTCTGCTGTGTGCACCATGAACACCTCTGCCAAGCTGCCCCCGGCCCGTACGGCTCGTGTGAGAACCATCATCGCTGCTGTGTGCTGGGAATGCCTCAAGCAACCGATTTACCAGAGTTGCTTGTTTATTAGCCAATATTAGGTCAAGGTTCTCCTGTGGCATGATGTTTTGTAATTTGCCTTTATAGCGTGGATCCAGGATGCTGGCCAACCAGTAGTCATCATCGTTCATCATTTTGGCAATGCGGGGGTCCCTTTTTAGGATCTGCAAGGCATAATCTGACATGTGGGCCAATGTTCCCGGTGTCAATGATGCACTGCGAGTGCTGGTTGGAGGAGCACTTTCTGGCAAATCCACATCCCTCCAGTCACGCACAAACCCTTTACCAGACCTTGCCACGCCAACATTTTCACTTGCCCAACGAGATGCATCCTCCTCCCTTAAGTAATCATCCCCATCATCCTCCTCCTCCTCTTCTTCCTCCACCTCGTCCAGGAGAGGTCCCTGAGCAGACAATGGCTGAATGTCATCAAGGATTCCCACCTCCTCAACATTGGCTGCAGACGCCTGCTCCTTAAGGTGCGTCAAAGTTTGCATGAGCAGACGCATAAGTGGGATGTTCATGCTTAGGATGGCGTCGTCTGCGCTTACCAGCCGTGTGCATTCCTTAAAACACTGATAGACTTTACAGAGGTCTTTCAGCTTTGACCACTGCACACCTGTCAACTCCATGTCTGCTCTCAAGTGCCTGGCCGTGTATCCTCCCACAAATGCATTATGGCCTGCCTCTGCTCGCACAGCCGCTCCACCATGTGCAGGGTGGAGTTCCACCTTGTTGCAATGTCGATAATGAGGCGGTGGTTGGGAAGGTGGAGCAATCGCTGCAGCTTCTGCATACGAACGGAGTGTACAGGCGACCGGCGAATGTGCGTGCACAGTCTTCGCACCTTCTGGAGCAGGGCTGTTAACTCCGGATAATTTTTGAGGAAGCACTGCACCACCAGGTTCAAGGTGTGAGCCAAGCAAGGTATGTGGCTGAGTTTTGAAAGGGCTATGGCTGCCACAAAATTACGGCCGTTATCACTAACTACCTTGCCTGCCTCAAGATGTACACTGCCCAGCCATGACTCAGTTTGTCGCTTCAAGTACTCGGCAAGCACCTCGGCGGTGTGTCTGTCGCCCAAACACATCATCTGCAACACAGCCTGCTGACGCTTTCCACTAGCTGCTCGATAGGGGGACACCTCGTGTGCAACAGTGGCAACTGCAGATGGAGTGCTCGTACGACTGCGCTCTGTGGACGAGCTTTCGCTTCTGGAGGAGGAGGAGGAGGGTCGAACGCCTACAACCAACTGTTTCCTATACCATGGGCTAGGCAGCACTGTCCCACCACCGCTGTCCCCTGTGGACCCTGCATCCACCACATTAACCCAGTGCGCAGTGATGGACACGTAACCGCCCTGGCCATGCCGACTGGACCATGCATCAGTTGTGAGGTGCACCTTTCCACTCACTGACTGCTTGAGTGCATGGACAATGCGGTCTTTTACATGATGGTGGAGGGCTGGGATGGCTTTGCGAGAGAAGTGGCTACTGGGTAGGTCATAGCGTGGTACTGCATAGGCCATGAGTTCGCAGAAAGCTGCGCTTTCCACCAACCGAAAGGGCATCATCTCAAACGAGATTAGTTTGGCAATGTGGGCGTTCAAACCCAGTGTACGCGGATGAGAGACAGTACTTTCTTGACCTACTCATAGTGTCTGGGAGGGTGAGCTGGACTTGAGAGCTGCATATGGTGGAAGTAGCGGTGGACAGGGCGGACTGAGAGAGGGTTGATGATGGTGATGGAGTTGGTGTTCTTTCTGATGACCTAGATTCAGTATTTCGTTGATATAACAGTGGGATTCCCTGACTGCTGTGGCCTTGCAACGACACCTCAACATTTGCTGCTGTGCTAACCGGTGGGCTTACAGTGGGGGAAACAATGTAGCGTTGCTGACTACCTTCTTTGTGATCAGTTGCACATGTGGCACTTGAGGTTTGGTGTTGTGTCCACGCTTCCAAGTGCATGGTGGTTAAATGTCTAAGCATGCAACTGGTATTCAAATTTTTCAGATTTTTCCCTCGGCTAAAGGTCTTTGCGCACTTCTTACAGATAACCTTGGCCTGATCATGAGGATTTTCTTCAAAAAAGTGCCACACTGCACTCTTCCTACTTTGGCAGACATTTTGCGGCCTAGCACGCTGTGATCTTTTGACCCTCTGGACAAGCTGTCCAGCAACTCTTTTGATTTTTAGAACCTGTCTTTGGAGTGCTCCGGGCCTGCCAGATAACAGCTGTTGCGATGTCGATGTCTGCTGTGGATGCTCCTCATCTGAGCTATTGGAAGCAGCACCCTCTTCCCCCAATGGATGCCAATCTGGGTCAACAACTGGGTCATCCATCACCTCCTCTTCAATGTCATGTGCACCTTCCTCTGTGTCACTGTGTATGGTGGTATAGTGTGCGGGAAGGGGCACCTGAGTCTCATCAGGGTCAGAATCTGGCTCTGTACACTGCGAGGACAATGTAGTGCTCTGAGTGAATGTACCAGCAGAATCATCCATCAGTGGCTGTGCATCAGTGCACTCCATGTCAGATTCATCTTGGCCTGGGTAATTCACCATTTCACTTGATAATCCAGGCATGGTATGTGAAAACAGCTCCATGGAGTAATCAGTAGTATGGCCTGCGTCATCCTTCAATCTTGGTTGGGGTGAAGGACACAAGGAAAGGTGTGGTTCATGAACATGAGCCTCCAATGACGACTCAGTGCTTTTACTTTTTACAACTGAAGAAGAGGAGGCGATAGAGCTGGAGGCTGAGTCAGCAATGTAAGACAAAACTTTTTCCTGATGCTCTGGCTTTAAAAGCGGTTTGCCAACTCCTAGAAAACTAAGCCTTCGAAGCCTTATGGAGCCAGACGAAGACGCAGGCTCAACACCTCCTGCATTCGGTCCTATTTTGCTCTTGCCACTACCATCAGATCCACCACCAACACCATCATTACTAGCTGCCAACCCCCGCCCAAGTCCACGGCCTCTTCCACCAGCCTTCCTCATTTTTTGTAGAAATGTAGACAAAATCCAACAAACTATATAGTAATGTAAAACAAGGTACAAGGTGTCTATAGGACAGGGGAGATTTTGAATTTTTGCACACACTTGTGGACACTGGACACTTTTGGATTGTGTGAGGCCCACTGAATATCAGAGCGCTATGTCACAGGTTCGATGGCACAGGTGTGAAAAAAGTGACTACAGGATAAGGGAGATTTTGAATTTCTGCACACACTAGTGGACACTGGACACTTTTGGATTGTGTGAGGCCCACTGAATATCAGAGCGCTATGTCACAGGCAGAAATTGGCTAGTGTATCACAAACTACAAGGTGTATGTAGAATTGGGCAGAATAGGAATCTCCCTAGAGTGTAGGTCTGTAAGAATGGAACAAGTCCTCCACTTATCCTTCCACAGTGACACACAGCTTCACTGTGGCCGTGATAACAGCCGTTACACGGTACTGAGAGGAGCGTGCACGTACACGGCTGTCTGGTGTACGTAAAATTGTCAAGCTCCGTGTTTTTTAAGCATACGGACTGACACACGCTGTCTCTCTATAGTTTTGAATGTGATCAAACAGCAAATATAGATAACTGTTTGAAAGCTAGACAAAACTAGTAGGTGCAGGTCTGTAAGAACGGAACATGTCCTCGACTTATTCTCACAGAGTGACACACAGATAGCTTCACTGTGGCTGTGATAACAGCCGTTACACGGTACTGTGTGAGGAGCGTACACCGCTGTATGGTGTGAAAAAATGCACGCTCAGTACCTAAGCAGGACAAAAAAAAAAATTGGGATTGCTTTTAAAAAAGCAGTTTGCGGAGCAGTGGGTAAACAGCAATGCAGCTGTCAGGAAGCCTTAGAAGGCAGCCTAACAACCAACACCGCTGATCCACCACAATATAGCCTCCCCTTGCACTGCACACACAGTGACTGGTGTGTTGTACAGGCAAAATCGCTAGCAGCAGAAGCAGTTTTTTTTTTCTTCTTCCCTGCCTAACGCTCTCCCTAAAGAATCAGCAACCTCTCCCTATGCTAAGATCGGCAGAAGTAAGATGGCGGTCGGCGTGCACGCCCTTTTATACCCCCTGTGACGCCCACCAAAGCAAGCCAATCACTTGCATGCCCTTCTGAAAGATGGTGGTGACCCCTGACTATGTCATCACGTTGCCCACAGTGTCCGTGGATCTTGATTGGCTGAAAGAGCGCAAAACAAACTTTTGAAACGCGACTTTGGCGCGTAAGTCGCCGACCTCGTGGCCGACCTCATCCTAGGGTCGGGTTTCGTTTCATGAAACCCAACTTTGCCAAAAGTTGGCGACTTTTGAAATTTTTCGACCCCTTTCGCTCAACTCTACCAATGACAAAGCTGGGTTTATTCTTCTGTTCTAAAAACGGGCACATAATGAAACCAGAAACTGACATAATAATTAATGGGGTCCCATTGTTCCCATTTGAATCATTTAGCAGACAGGTTAGTTTGGTTTGAACAAAAATGGAGCAGAAAAATTGATTATTTGAAAGGAATAGTGATTGTAGCCAAAAACTATTATCCCCACTATTGCTGAACAAAATCCAGTGCATGAAGACCAAATCTACCAAAAATACCACTAAAGGTAAATAGTACCACTATGCTAAGGCCATATACTATCACTACATAGTGGCTGAATAATGACACTATACTCATATAACAATAATAATAATAATAATGATATAATTATTACTACTGCAGTATAAGAAAAATAATGTCACCAGAATATAGTCTACTAATATTAGTAGATACAGTAGTGACTAAACAATACCACTAGATTTATCATTATCCAAACCTACAGTAGTGAATCTCATATTGCCACGATACATTGGTCACATAATGGTAGATATGCAGCTCGGAGCACAGATCTTGTTCTCTTATGCGACAACTGAACAGATTGTCTTTGATTGACATACCTGATGTCTCCTACTAAGGACTGGTGATTGCTGGGACACAAGAGGCACCCAGCACAGTTTGATTACATGGGTGAACTGAGAACCTATAGAAAATACTATTTTAGGCTAGAGTCACAGCACAGTAGGCTAGGGTCACACTGCCATATATTTTCTGATGCGAGAAAATCGGATCGATTATGCTAATGACACTTATTAATTACGGTGTTAATTATGCTAATGACACTTGGCTCAAACTTTGTCGGAGTTTGATCCGAGTGTAATCTTACTGCAATAATCAGATTCTCTCACATGAGAGAATCAGAGAACAGATGTGGAGACGATGAAGATTTTAATTTTGACATCCGAGTGCAGTCCAATGTCTCACACACATCCATAGACTAGTATAGGTGCACTCTCAGCATGCTATGACTTTTTTCTCATACCGATTTTGAGATCTGCACTGCTTCATAGTATAACATTGGGTCGAATGCTATCCAATAAAACATTGGGTAGCCCTCAGCCGTGTTATACGCTGGTGTGAGCGTACCCTAAAGAATCGGTCTGATTTTCATCTAGATTTTTTTCTCGCTTCTCATCTGTGTGCAATCTGTTTTTTTACAGCAGCAGTTACTAATGATTTACAAGATCACCTACAGTCTCCTATGTTATAGAATTGCAACATAATCTGTAAAAACCGGATGCCTTATTGACGCATCCGATTTTTTCTCGCACCGATAGACTTCAGTCATGCTGCAATTTTTTAAATAGACAGATTTCGCTAGTGAAAAAAATTGGTCATCTGCACTGCCCCATTGGGTAACGTGTTATTCAATAAAAAAACGAATAGCCCTCGTCTGATTTATACTCTCGTGGGCACGATCCCACATCACCACTTCTGTATTTTTCACCCACTCCTGGCTTCAGTTTACAAATACTGATGTGAAATACTCACTAAATGCGGAATGTGTGAATGTCGTTGTTCTCTGCGGCACAGGTCCTAAGTACACTGGATGATAAGCTGCCGAGAGCGATGATTTTCAAGTCATCTTACTCATTTGTCAGTGATTGGCAGCCATTATACACTGCAAAATTATGGGGAAACGAGCGTTCCTTGTATTGCTTGTCCATAACAATTAGATAGTGTGAAAACTTCCTTAGCCTCAGATAAAGGAAAGGAAAAATTAGCTAAATCACTGATTAAAGAGACTTTTCACCATTTTCAGCATGTTAAACTGGACACATCATGGAATAGTGGTTGCAGAGCCGAGAACATTTTTTAAAAAAAATTTCTTCCATGCTGCAGAGATACTGTATTAGCTTGTAAAGTTTAAGTAGATATTTATTTAATTCAACTAGTTATTTCCATAGATTTGTCTTTGGGAGCATTTACTTATTCCCTTGCATGAGATTGATCAAGCAGGGAGCCAGAAAAACATTTGTGGGCTCCCGTTCAGTTTTCTGCACCAGAGAGGGAAAGCCAGTGACTGGGGGCCGATGTTTATAGCCTGGGAAGGGGTTAATACCCATGGATCTTCTCAAGCTATGAATATCAGTCAGCAGCTGTATATTTAGCCTTTACTGGCTATTAAACTAGTGGGAACCCCAAAAAATTACATGGGATCCCCTCTATAATTAATAGCCAGAAAGGCTATGCAGACAGCTGCGGGCTGATATTAATAGCCTAGGAATGGGCCATGGATATTGGCTTCCCCCGGGCTACAAACACCAGCTCTCAGCTGCCCCAGAAATGGCGCATCACTAAGATGTGCCAATTCTGTCACTCAGCCTTTCTCTTTCCACTGCTGTGTAATGGTGGCATATGGGGTAATAAGGGGTTAATGTCAACTTTGTATCGTAAGGTGACATCAAGCCCGCTTAGTAATGGAGAGGCATCAATAACAGGCCTATCCATTACTAATCCTATAGTTATTAATCAGTTAAAAAAAGACAGCCAGAAAAACAAGATTTTAATTAAATAAAACACCACAGATTTCCATCTTTATTGTATGCCTAATTCCCCGATCTCCTGTAAAAAATAATAAACCAACAGTATACTCCCTAGTCCGCTGTAATCTGTTTAATTATGAGTGTCCCACGACGATCTCTTCTGTAGAGCAGTCACATCAGCAGACGTGACCTCTCTACAGGGTCTCCGATGACACACTGACCAGAGATAACCCACAGTATATCATCAGAGTTCAGACTCTCACTTTGCAGCACGACTGCTGTGTGAGAATTTTCTCGCGCAGCGGTGCTGTAAGTGACAGGATGAACTCAGGTGACCTGTAGGCAGCGGAGTGATACAGTGCAGAGGATTATCTCTGTCACTGTACACCGGGAGCCCCTGGAGAGTGGTTGCATCTGCTATTAAAGGGATTACGTCGGAGCAGGAAGTATATTTGGTTTATTATTTTTTTTCCAGATGATCGAGGGCATCGGGGACTAGCTGTATATGGTGAGTACTGTATGTGTTTTTTTTTGTCTTTTTTTTTTTTTTATTCAACACATTAGCCGGATGATGGGACTACTACTGTCCCATCATTGGCTAATGCTGTCACTGTAGCAGGCATAGCTGGATGGGACTAGTAGTCCCATTGGAGGATGCCTGCCTACACACAGACCCACACACACACAGCCCCGCAGACCCACACACAGACAGATTCACGCAGACATTGGCACACAGACATGCACATATTCTCCGCACACATAGTCTCTGCCCACACTTCGCCCACACACTTCCCCCCTCTCAATCTGCAGCGTTTCTAGCACCCACATCCACAGCAAATCCACAGATCTTTTTTACATCTGCGGTTTTGCTGCGGATGTGCCTGACTTAAACACTGCAGATCCAAAAAAGAATTGACATCCTGCAGAAAGAAAAACGCTGCAAATCTGCGCAGATTTTTCAGCAGCATGTGCACAACAAATCTCAACATTACATTGACTAACATTGGCTGTGCACTACACTGCGGATTTGATGAAATTCCGCGCATCCAAAAACGCTGCGGAAAAGCATCTATATCGGCAACGTGGTGCACACAGCCTAAATGTACAAACTTAGTTATAATAGAGTAGTACAATGTAAAGAGAACAAACTACACCAGTAGATTATCTTCATAAAAAGCAACATTTCAATTGCATAAAACAATATTAAAAGATGACCAACTACTGGACTGATCAAATGTATAATGAAAAATATAAAATAGCAGTACTGAAAACCATTGAGTTGATTACTAAAATCAGATAGTGAGCTAATCAATTTCTCACTATGAATTTCCACATGTCCTTGGAAGATGTCCTAATCTGGAATATATGGGGTTAAAGAACTACATCGATACACCGCTTCTATAAAACCACAAGCTTTCCTGTACAATGACTAGCTATGACTAAGAACCAGGGAGTTCAAAAGTTCAGACCACGTAATAACTTCCATGTCTTGTAAACCTTTGCCTAATCTTATTATGAAATATCCACCGATGAAGATGTTTCCATTTTGGAATTCCCTACTACCTTGGAACATGTCCAGGATATGTAAGTATCTCAGTGGATTGATTCCATAAATGTCCCTTGAGTGTAAACATTTTTGCTCAGTCCTCATCAAGAAGGCTAGAAAATTAAGCCTATATTGGGAAAGGAGGATCTACATGATGTGCCACTCCGGCCGATAGCATTCACAGAAGCCTAGAGTATATGGGTCGCCCTCCCAGGGCCGTGGGGCACTCGGTACTGGGCCGGTGTCAGGGGGGATGTGTCACAGCAGCGGTGACCCGGTCCGTGGCCCTGGGCGCCCAAGTAGCGGCGACATGTTAATGGTGGAATGTAGTTTAAGTGGAATAGAATAGTTCATGACGCTACCCGTGGTGCTCGGCAAGGGAGGTGTTAAGCCGACGCTGCAGACAGATCCTATGGGACAGATGGTATGGTGCAGCAGCGATGGTATAGCCCTCCACAGGCAGGGCTGAGGTCCCAGGGGAGTGTAGTGGTAATGGATGTGGAAAGGCGCAAGAATGAATGGAGGACACTGAGGCTTGCAGTTCCAAGGCTTTACTCACAGTCTGCGGTACACAAGGGTGCCTGCCTCTGAGCCGTGTCCTCTGGGTCAGAGACTCAGCCAACATCCAGGCCAGATGGAAAGGTCCTCTCCAACACTCTGCCAACATGTACCTTTCCTGAACGACTCCTCTATTGCACCTTAAAGTGTGAAGATCTCCAGTACCGTGGTACTCTGGAGTTCCTCTTGTCAGATGTTCCCAAGAACTCTACTTGTACGGCAGACAGCTGTAGCCTCTCTCAGGGACTCCCTTCTCCTGAGTCCCGGCTCTCTAATCAGTTGATGTTGTGCCCCAAGTCCCAGATGGGAGTAGTGCACCCACAGCCAACTACTCCACTGGTGCCTGCCGCAGAACCACAAGCGTCCATACAACCTCGGGGACCGGGCCCCGGCCCTGCACTGAGAACCTATAGGCAGGGTTCCTCTTCCAACCCACGTCCTCTCTGTTCTCCTACTCCTTCGTTCCGTACTTGTCTTTCTCTTATGGAAGCTTAGGTTGCAGTTCTATGTCTTCCTCCTTCTTTCCTTTCCTTTCCCGTGCCAGCTGGCTCAGAACACTGAGGCAGTTGCAGCACTCCTTCCTCCATCCCTTCTTCCAGGGATCCCCACTCCTCCCGAGTGGCTTCCTTCCTCGCTGACCTCCCGTCAGACTAAACCTGTCATCCTACACTTTCCCACTCTTTTTTTGTGTATCTCAACTCCACCCACCTCCCAGCACATCAAGTGTTCCAAGCAGGGAACCACCAAAGGTGCTCCGCTACTCTCTAAGCACTGAGCCGCAATGTGGTTGTGCAGAACTACCCTGTTGTGTGGGGTGCGAGTGTTGGAGTGTGGAAAGAAGTTCCCACCTTACCTGGACGGTGGGGCACTACACCTTAGGAGAAGGTGCAGTACCTCTGTGGCAACTGAGCCTCAGGGGCACCACATATACAGTCCGCAAGATACCGGTATGCAGCAGAAGACATCACTTATTGCAGGTACAATGATTCAGACAGACACAAAAATCTACGCATTCTATAAATTAACTTTTTCCTTCATCAAAGTATGGAACCAAATGGAATCACCCCTACTGAGCCCATGGAGTCAACATACAAAAATCAAACTAAATCAATATGTTTAATGCTATTCATGGCATTTGTAACAATAGGTAGTATAATGAGAATGATAACAAGAGTGTTTCTTAACCCCTTCGCACCCGAGCCTGTTTTTGCCTTCGTGACCGGGCCAATTTTTTCAATTCTGACCAGTGTCACTTTATGAGGTCATAACTCTAGAACGCTTCAACGGATCCTACTGATTCTGACATTGTTTTCTCATGACATTTTGTACTTCATGATGGTGGTAAAAATTTTTAGATATGATCTGCGCTTGTTAAAAAAATCAAAATTTGGCGAAAATTTAGAAAATTTTGCAATTTTCAAACTTTTAATTTTTATGCCCTTAAATCAGAGAGTGATTTCGCACAAAATAGTTAATAAATAACATTTCCCACATGTCTACTTTACATCTGCACAATTTTGGAAACATAATTTTTTTTTTTTTTTAGGAAGTTATAAGGGTTAAAAGTTGACCAGCGATTTCTCATTTTTTACAACAAAATTTGCAACACCATTTTTTTTAGGGACCACCTCACATTTGAAGTGAGTTTGGGGGGTCAATATGACAGAAAATACCCAAAAGTGACACCATTCTAAAAACTGCACCTCTCAATGTACTCAAAAATGTGCACTACAGATGGAAAGAAATGTGATGAAGAATACTGAAGCGATAGTGAGTAACAGACAATAGCACTTTGAATTACGTGTTGTATTGAAAGTGGCACTTTTGACTTAAGATTTTAGATAGTTAATTAAGAACTGTTTGAAACGTTCAAGAATGAGTGCCTCCCACATTGGGAAGTTTAGTATAAGAAATGTTCATTCAGCATTACAAAAATTTGTATGTTCCTGTTTTGTCAACTTTGTTTGCCTTGCAGCCCGCGGACGTGCTGTGCTTAACGGGGGGGTATGTGGTGCTTCTGAGGTTCAGTCGCCACAGAGGTACTGCACCTTCTCCTGAGGTGTGGTGCCCCACCATCCAGGTAAGTTGGAGGCACCTGACCACGCTCTAACACTAGCATCCCACACAACACAGTAGTTCAGCAAAGCCACATTGCGGCTTCCTGCTTGGAGTGTAGCAGAGCACCTTTGCTGGCTCCCTGCTTGGAACACTAAACGTGCTGGGAGGTGGGTGGAGTTGAGAATACATAAAAGAGCGGGAAGGTTTAGAATTTCAGTTTGTTTGAGGTCAGTCAGAGGGAGGAAGCCACTCAGAGGAGTGAAGAAAGAAGATCCCTGAGAGAGGCATGGAGGAAGGAGGTGCTGCAGCAGACCTCAGTGACCTGAGTCTGCTGGCACGGGAAAGGAAAGAAGGAGAAAGACATTGAACCGAAACCTGACCTTCCAGGAGAAGGAGAGATTAGTACAGAACGAAGGAGTAAAAGGGAACAGAGGACGGGGGTTAGGAGAGAACCCTGCCTAGAAGTTCTAAGCGCAAGGCTGGGGCCCGGTCCCCGAGGTTGTATGGATGCTAATGGTACTGCAGCAGACAACGGTGGAGTACTGGGCTGTAAATGCACTACTCCTATCTAAGACTTGGGGGCACAACAGCAACTTGGATAGTGAGCCGGGACTCAGGAGTAAGGAGTCCCTGAAGCAGGCTACAGCTGTCTGCCGTACAAGTAGAGTTCTTGGGAACATCTGTCAGGAGGCACTTCAGTGTAACTCAGTACTGGGAGTACTTCACACTTAAAGGCGCTATAAGAGGAGACGTTCAGAAAGGTACATATTGGCGGAGCATTGGAAGGGAGCCCTCCATCGGACCGGGAGATTAGTTGAGCCTCTGCCCCGGAGGACACAGTACGGAGGCAGGCACCTTTGTGTACTACAGACTGTGAGTAAAGATTTGGAACTACAAGCCCTGGTGTCCTCCATTCATTCCTGCGCAAACATACCGGGTACCGCTACATCTGGGTACCAGTATCTACACTGCCCTGGGACTACAGCTCCACCTGTGGCGAGCTTCACCATCTTGGCTGCAACACACCATCAGTCCCAGAGGATCTGCAAGCAGTGTTGGCCTAACACCTCACTTGCTGAACACCACAGGTGGCGTCACAAACTATTCATTTAACTACATTCCACCACCATTTCAATTCCCCCATTACTTGGGCACCCAGGGCCACGGACCGGGTCACCGCTGCTGTGACACATTCCACTGACACCGGCCCGGTACCAAGTAACCCCACAGCCCTGGGAGGGCGACCCACGGGCCCTCAAGCAGATTGATCCAGACAGTGTGAGAGATGGAGAAAAACTGTTAAAGGAGCATTTTATTGAAGAACTCTTATCCAGCATCCACAGAGCACAGCTGCGCATCATAGCCCTACAAAACCCTGACCTAGACTTTGCAGACTTCAAAGACCGGGCTATTCGGGTGCTGCAAGAACCAACTGCTAACCGTCCAGCGCCCCCTAGGTGCCCAGCGATCACATACCATCAGGAGGCAGCATCTTTTCCTCTCAGCCCTGCAGAGGCTGATGCACAGACTCAGGATAAAGATCCATCTGAAGAGCTGCGTCTTCAGGTCCAGGAGTTGACCAAAGGTATGGCTGCACTTGCTAAAACTGTGCAGTCCCTGCAGGTGACCTCAAAGGAGAAGATCCAGCTGGCTTCCTGTCCAGAGGATGTCCCGTAGGTACAGAAGAAGAGGATCCCGCCACTCTGAGGGAGAAACAACGATCGCTATGACCAGGACGGAGGTCCCATCTGTCGTCACTGCCACAAGGCAGGCCACATCGCAAGATTCTGTTATTAAAACGAGCAACCCCTGGGGCAGAGGGCCAACCCCCAGGAGTAGGACCACAAGGCCCAAAGAACTGGCGAGCCAAGTATGTTGGAGGGTGACCGGTCCTCCCAGTGGTGATTGACGGCATCCCCATGAACGCTTTACTGGACACTGGCTCTCAGGTGACCACTATGCCGTATATCCTTTACAAGCGGTATTGGGCTGACTCTGAACTTACCCGTGGCCCAAGTGATGAACTCACAGTAGTTGCCAGTAATGGTCAGTCTTTGCCGCAAGTAGGATGTAAAGAGATTACTATTAAAGTGGGGCGAGTAGAGTAAAGTCTCAAGGTCTGATAGTTGTAGATATTGATCAACGAGAATGTAACCCAATGATGACTCTAGGTACCAATGTGAATGAAAATTGTCTTTCTGAGGTTATTGTCTTGTTGCAACAGGTGGCTGATAGAGTTGAGCGAAACGGGTCGAAAAATTTCAAAAGTCGCCGACTTTTGGCAAAGTCGGGTTTCATGAAACGAAACCCGACCCTAGGATGAGGTCGGCGACTTATGCGCCAAAGTCGCGTTTCAAAAGTTTGTTTTGCGCTCTTTTTCAGCCAATCAGGATCCACGGACACTGTGGGCAACGTGATGACATAGGCAGGGGTCACCACCATCTTTCAGAAGGGCATGTAAGTGATTGGCTTGCTTTGGTGGGCGTCACAGGGGGTATAAAAGGGCGTGCACGCCGACCGCCATCTTACTTCTGCCAATCTCAGTATAGGGAGAGGTTGCTGCTGATTCTGTAGGGAGAGCGTTAGGCAGGGAAGAAGACAAAAAAACTGCTTCTGCTGCTAGCGATTTGGCCTGTACAACACACCAGTCACTGTGTGTGCAGTGCAAGGGGAGGCTATATAGTGGTGTATCAGTGGTGTTGGTTGTTGGGCTGCCTTCTAAGGCTTCCTGACATTCCTGCATTGCTGTTTACCCACTGCTCCGCAAACTGCTTTTTTAAAAGCAATCCCAATTTTTTTTTTTTTTGTCCTGCTGAGAAGAAAAAAAAACTGCTTCTGCTGCTAGCGATTTGGCCTGCACAACACACCAGTCACTGTGTGTGCAGTGCAAGGGGAGGCTATATTGTGGTGTATCAGTGGTGTTGGTTGTTGGGCTGCCTTTTAAGGCTTCCTGACAGGCTGGCATTGCTGTTTACCCACTGCTCTGCAAACTGCTTTTTTAAAAGCAATCCAATCTCCCTTATCCTCTAGTCACTTTTGTCACAGCTGTGCCATCGAGCCTGTGACAAAGCGCTCAGATATCAGTGGGCCGCACACAATCCAAAAGTGTCCAGTGTCCACAAGAGTCTGCAGAAATTCAAAATCTCCCTTATCCTCTCGTCACTTTTGTCACAGCTGTGCCATCGAGCCTGTGACATAGCGCTCAGATATCAGTGGCCCTCACACAATCCAAAAGTGTCCAGTGTCCACAAGTGTCTGCAGAAATTCAAAATCTCCCTTATCCTCTAGTCACTTTGGTCACAGCTGTGCCATCGAGCCTGTCACATAGCGCTCAGATATTCATTGGGCCTCACACAATCCAAAAGTGTCCAGTGTCCACAAGTGTGTGCAGAAATTCAAAATCTCCCTTATCCTCTCATCACTTTTGTCACAGCTGTGCCATCGAGCCTGTGACATAGCGCTCAGATATCAGTGGGCCTCACACAATCCAAAAGTGTCCAGTGTCCACAAGTGTCTGCAGAAATTCAAAATCTCCCCTGTCCTATAGACACCTTGTAGCTTGTTTTACATTACTATATAGTTTGTTGGATTTTGTCTACATTTCTACCAAAAATGAGGAAGGCTGGTGGAAGAGGCCGTGGAATTGGGCGGGGGTTGGCAGCTGGTAATGATGGTGTTGGTGGTGGATCTGATGGTAGTGGCAAGAGCAAAATAGGACCGAATGCAGGAGGTGTTGAGCCTGCGTCATCGTCTGGCTACATAAGGCCTCGAACGCTTAGTTTTCTAGGAGTTGGCAAACCGCTTTTAAAGCCAGAGCATCAGGAAAAAGTTTTGTCTTACATTGCTGACTCAGCCTCCAGCTCTATCGCCTCCTCTTCTTCAGTTGTAAAAAGTAAAAGCACTGAGTCGTCATTGGAGGCTCATGTTCATGAACCACACCTTTCCTTGTGTCCTTCACCCCAACCAAGATTGAAGGATGACGCAGGCCATACTACTGATTACTCCATGGAGCTGTTTTCACATACCATGCCTGGATTATCAAGTCAAATGGTGAATTACCCAGGCCAAGATGAATCTGACATGGAGTGCACTGATGCACAGCCGCTGATGGATGATTCTGCTGGTACATTCACTCAGAGCACTACATTGTCCTCGCAGTGTACAGAGCCAGATTCTGACCCTGATGAGACTTGGGTGCCCCTTCCCGCACACTATACCACCATACACGGTGACACAGAGGAAGGTGCACATGACATTGAATAGGAGGTGATGGATGACCCAGTTGTTGACCCAGATTGGCATCCATTGGGGGAAGAGGGTGCTGCTTCCAATAGCTCAGATGAGGAGCATCCACAGCAGACATCGACATCGCAACAGCTGTTATCTGGCAGGCCCGGAGCACTCCAAAGACAGGTTCCAAACATCAAAAGAGTTGCTGGACAGCTTGTCCAGAGGGTCAAAAGATCACAGCGTGCTAGGCCGCAAAATGTCTGCCAAAGTAGGAAGAGTGCAGTGTGGCACTTTTTTGACCAAAATCCTCATGATCAGGCCAAGGTTATCTGTAAGAAGTGCGCAAAGACCTTTAGCCGAGGGAAAAATCTGAAAAATTTGAATACCAGTTGCATGCTTAGACATTTAACCAGCATGCACTTGCAAGCGTGGACACAACACCAAACCTCAAGTGCCACATGTGCAACTGATCACAACGAAGGTAGTCAGCAACGCTACATTGTTTCCCCCACTGTAAGCCCACTGGTTAGCACAGCAGCAAATGTTGAGGTGTCGTTGCAAGGCCACAGCAGTCAGGGAATCCCACTGTTATATCAACGAAAGACTGATTCTAGGCCATCAGAAAGAACACCAACTCCATCACCATCATCAACCCTCTCTCAGTCCGCCCTGTCCACCGCTACTTCCACCATATGCAGCTCTCAAGTCCAGCTCACCCTCCCAGACACTATGAGTAGGTCAAGAAAGTACTCAGTCTCTCATCCGCGTACACTGGGTTTGAACGCCCACATTGCCAAACTAATCTCGTTTGAGATGATGCCCTTTCGGTTGGTGGAAAGCACAGCTTTCCGCGAACTCATGGCCTATGCAGTACCACGCTATGACCTACCCAGTCGCCACTTCTTCTCTCGCAAAGCCATCCCAGCCCTCCACCATCATGTGAAAGACCGCATTGTCCATGCACTCAAGCAGTCAGTGAGCGGAAAGGTGCACCTCACAACTGATGCATGGTCCAGTCGGCATGGCCAGGGCCGTTACGTGTCCATCACTGCGCACTGGGTTAATGTGGTGGATGCAGGGTCCACAGGGGACAGCGGTGGTGGGACAGTGCTGCCTAGCCCACGGTATAGGAAACAGTTGGCTGTAGGCGTTCGACCCTCCTCCTCCTCCTCCTCCAGAAGCGAAAGCTCGTCCACAGAGCGCAGTCGTACGAGCACTCCATCTGCAGCTGCCACTGTTGCACACGATGTGTCCCCCTATCGAGCAGCTAGTGGAAAGCGTCAGCAGGCTGTGTTGCAGATGATGTGTTTGGGCAACAGACACACCGCCGAGGTGCTGGCCGAGTACTTGAAGCGACAAACTGAGTCATGGCTGGGCAGTGTACATCTTGAGGCAGGCAAGGTAGTTAGTGATAATGGCCGTAATTTTGTGGCAGCCATAGCCCTTTCAATACTCAGCCATATACCTTGCTTGGCTCACAACTTGAACCTGGTGGTGCAGTGCTTCCTCAAAAATTATCCGGAGTTAACAGCCCTGCTCCAGAAGGTGCGAAGACTGTGCGCGCACATCCGCCGGTCGCCTGTACACTCCGTTCGTATGCAGAAGCTGCAGCGATTGCTCCACCTTCCCAACCACCGCCTCATTATCGACATTGCAACAAGGTGGAACTCCACCCTGCACATGGTGGAGCGGCTGTGCGAGCAGAGGCAGGCAATAATGCATTTGTGGGAGGATACACGGCCAAGCACTTTGAGAGCAGACATGGAGTTGACAGGTGTGCAGTGGTCGAAGCTGAAAGACCTCTGTAAAGTCCTTCAGTGTTTTGAGGAATGCACACGGCTGGTAAGCGCAGACGACGCCATCCTAAGCATGAGCATCCCACTTATGCGTCTGCTCATGCAAACTTTGACGCACCTTAAGGAGCAGGCGTCTGCAGCCAATGTTGATGAGGAGGAAGAGGAGGAGGGAATCCTTGATGACATTCAGCCATTGTCTGCTCAGGGACCTCTCCTGGACGAGGTGGAAGGAAGAAGAGGAGGAGGATGATGGGGATGATTACTTAGGGGAGGAGGATGCATCTCGTGGGGCAAGTGAAAATGTTGGCGTGGCAAGGTCTGGTACAGGGTTTGTGCGTGACTGGAGGGATGTGGATTTGCCAGAAAGTGCTCCTCCAACCAGCACTCGCAGTGCATCATTGACACCGGGAACATTGGCCCACATGTCAGATTATGCCTTGCAGATCCTAAAAAGGGACCCACGCATTGCCAAAATGATGAACGATGACGACTACTGGTTGGCCAGCATCCTGGATCCACGCTATAAAGGCAAATTACAAAACATCATGCCACAGGAGAACCTTGACCTAATATTGGCTAATAAACAAGCAACTCTGGTAAATCGGTTGCTTGAGGCATTCCCAGCACACAGCAGCGGTGATGGTTCTCACACGAGCCGTACGGGCCGGGGGCAGCTTGGCAGAGGTGTTCATGGTGCACACAGCAGAAGTGGCGTTGGAGACAGGGGTTTCATGACAATGTTGTGGACTGATTTTTCTAGTACCGCTCACACAACTGGTAATACTGCATCGATGGAAAGTGACAGGAGACAGCAGTTGTCAACTATGGTTACAAACTACTTTTCCTCCCATATCGATGTTCTCCCACACAGGACATTCTCCTTTGACTATAGGGCCGCTAAACTGGACAACTGGCCTGAATTGGCACAATATGCCTTACAGGAGCTCGCTTGCCCAGCTGCAAGTGTGCTATCGGAAAGAGTCTTCAGTGCAGCTGGATCAATCCTGACAGAAAAAAGGACCCGTCTGTCAACCCAAAATGTGGATGATCTAATCTTCATTAAAATGAACCACGCATGGGTTTCCAAGGATTTTGTCCCACCTTCCCCTGATGACACATAGGGTGACAGAAAAATGGCTTGCTTTGGTCCACCTTTTCCTGGGACTTGACCTATTTCACCTTTTGCATCAGCTGAATGTCCAACATCAACATATGCCACTTTCTAAAACTCCCTAACTGTGCTGCCTCCCCCCCCCCATGGCCGTGGTCACCACCTAGCGCACGACACCGTGCGAGTGCCGTTGCCCTGGACAGGTGGGTAGGCCGACACTTGGGCGCGGGCACTGGCACAGGGTCCTTCATAGTGTAATCAAGTGTCTCTGACGGTGGTGGTGCACACCCGCCGTCAGACACACCGCCGTACTATGAGGGGCCCAGTGCCAGTACCGACGCCCACGAGTGGGCCCCTCTTGCTTGGGCAGGGCCCCAGCATTTGCAATCTTTACCTCTCCCTGCTCCTCCGCTGTGTAGTCTGGGCCGTCAAATCCATACTGTGCCTGACACCGTCTGAGCCTGCCTCCTGATGTATAGACATATATTTTGAATGTGTACGCTATCCATACATGTTATCCGGGGAAACGGTACCCTTTCTAACCTTTGTGCAATCACGTGCAATCCACACTGGGCCTAACGCCGTCTGAGCCTGCCTCCTGATGTATAGACATATATTTTGAATGTGTACGCTATCCATACATGTTATCTGGGGAAACGGTACCCTTTCTCACCTTTGTGCAATCACGTGTAATCCATACTGGGTGTGAGAACGGCTAGCGAGCTGTTAAGCAAGCTACAGCACCTGTGGTTTGCACACGTAAGTTTTTCATTTTTTCAGGAATGACGGTTAGGCCTAATTCCGGAACTGCGGTTGACCTGCACTTACTGGGAAATCATTGTTCGCGGGTAATAATTGTAATCAGTGATCCCCATCACTAACGTTGTTCAGCGGGTTATCTGCACCTGTAAGCGACAAACGCTGGCCTTTTCAGTGTAGCGCACATGCAGCCACGGACATGTAAGGGCATGACACACCAGTTATTGGCCAATCTCATGTGCCAGAGCCTCACGTGTCCCTCTAGTAAGCCGGACTCGGACCGCGGGGCATGACGGAGTCTCGTTCGTTAACGGAATTAAGCTTGCAATGTGTGCATCTGTTCTGTAGCTGGCATGGTTGAGGTTTCCCAGGTGGAGTCGAATTTAACCGTAGGCTCCACTCCTGGTGGTGCCCTTCTGGACATTCCTTTAAGGTTCAGCTTTGCAACCATACTGCCCACGTAAAACAAACACTTTGCCTTCATGAACGCTGTTTGGAGGGTCATGACTCGTGGGAATAACGCCGCCCAATCAGTTAACCTGCTAGAGAGATCCTTCGTTGCTCCCAAGCATGACATCACACTCCCTAGGAAGAAGGTAATGCCACTGTGGCGACCGTACTCCTGGGGGCGACACAAGTGCACTGATGCCCAGCCACTGCTCGATGAATCTGCTGGTACATTGACCCAGACCACTACATTCCCCTCGCACGCTACACGACCTGAATCTGACCCTGATGAAACTCAGGTTACCCTTCCCATATACAGTTCCATCTTACACGGTGACAAAGAGGAAGCTGCAGATGAAAGTGCAGGTTCGGCCCACCCGCCATCAGACACACCACCGTACTATCAGGGGCCCTTTGCCAGTGCCGTCGCCAACGAGTGGGCCCCCCCTGCTTGCTCAGGATCACAGCACTTGCAAAGTTGAAATACTGTGCAGTGAGATGGAAGATGGGGACGACGAGGAGTCCAGACAAGTACAGGGATTCCCTAGCGAGGAGACTTATTTGATTGTTTTCAATGTTGGGACAGCAATTTTTGGGGAGCACTATACTCTGGAGAATGATAGATGGGGCCCACCATACACTGGAACATTCCAAAGGTGGACATCAGACACTGGAGCAGCATTTACAGGGCCCATTATACACTAGAGCATTAGAAATGGGGCCCATTATGTTTGGAGCATTATTTGGGCCCATAAGACAGTGGAGCTTCATCCATGGGGACCAACATATACTGTAGCATTATGTGGAGCTCATCATATACTGTTTCAAACATTATATGGGACCAATGATTTTGTATGGAGAAATAGATGGGCCTCGTCATGAGATGCAAAAAGTGAGGTATTTTTCATTGTACTATACCGCTATTTCTCTGCCGTATCGGAGCATGATGAGTTGTGGTATGTGTTAAAGGGGCGCTCTTTCGCCCAGGGCACATGAAAACCTGCAGCCAGCCCTCCCCCCCCACAACTTTAGCCAAATAACCCCCATTTTTCAGTGCATAACTTGTATTATGAAGTTAATTAAGGTTGACAAGCTTAAGTAAGAAGAATTGATGCTTTTGGCATTCAAATGTGCACTGTAGGTGTGTTTCCTGTCCTCCTCTCACTGCCGACTTTTATTCCCCATTGACTTACATTGGGTTTCGTGTTTCGGGACGACCCCGACTTTTCCCTATAATCGGACGATCTTGCTCGACCCGACTTTTGGAAAAGTCGGGTTTCACGAAACGAAACGCGACCCTAAAAAACCAAAAGTCGCTCAACTCTAGTGGCTGAGACTGCTGGTTCCAGCGAACAACAAGTCCTGCAGAAGGAGATCAAGGCCCTGATTCAAAGACAGCAGGTAGAACTCTCTGGCGGAGAAATTGGCAGCATCAGAGTGAGTGATTCTTTCCCCATTGCGATACCCCCCAGATGTGAAATGTTGATTTGGTGTCGGGCAGCCATAGGCCTCAGAGGAAAAGATTACCAAGCATTGGAAGAGCCAGTGTACTCTGATAGCCGGCCCACTGTCCTGACAGCCAGAGAGGCAGTTGATGTTCGTAAAGAGTACCTGTATGCCTATTGAATTGTGGGGAGGAGGAGGCCATAATACCTCGGTATGCCACAGTTGCTAAGCTGCTTACTGTCAGTAACAACGCCATACAGGCAGCAGAGCCCTTGGTCTTATCCGACCAGGTGGAGGACAATGGCTCTGTAAAGCAGCTGGAGGAGTGGTCAGCAGCTGCAAGTGGGGACTGACTCCACCCCCTCATACCAAAAGAATGGGGTTTACCAAGTGACTCAGGAGTATATCCCCACTGGAGATCATCCACCCATTAAAGAAAGGTACCGGCCTATACCCCCAACACAATATCAATGTGCCAAAAGTATGTTGAGGGAAATGAAGGAGGCTGGGGTGATCAGAGACAGTTGTAGCCCCTGGGCAGCTCCAATAGTCTTTGTGAAAAAGAAAGATGGCACCATGAGAATGTGTGTTGATTACAGAAAAATTAACAGCATTACACATAAGGATGCCTACCCATTACCCAGAATTGAGGAGTCATTAGCCGCACTTAAAACTGCTAACAATTTTTCCACCTTGGATCTCACTAGTGCATATTGAAAGGTTCCCGTGGCAGAGGCAGACAAGGAGAATACAGCGTTTACTACACCAATGGGTCTCTGCGAGTTCAACTACATGCCATTCGGGCTCTGCACCGCCCCTGGTACATTTCAACGGCTAATGGAGTGCTGACACAAGACCTTTGAGACAGTTCTGTTATATCTTGATGATGTCATTGTTTTCTCCAAGACTTATGAAGACCATCTGAAGCACCTGGCTGACGTGTTTGAAGCCTTGCCTAACTTTGGCCTGAAAGTGAAGCCATCGAAATGCCAAATCCTGAAGCCCAAGGTACAGTACCTCGGTCATGTAGTGAGTGCAGAAGGTGTGGCACCGTATCCTGACAAAGTCACTGTAATCCGGGACTGGCAGAAGCCCAGCAACCTCCATGAGGTATGTCAATTCCTCGGGTTGGTAGGCTATCGAAGGTTCATCAAAGGCTTCACTGAAATAGCCACACCTATGCAAAATCTTCTGGTGGGCCAGCCCAAGAAAGCCAGGAAGAAGAGTCCTACATTTGAATGGAATGAGGAACTGGAGAGGTTCTTCACTCGACTGAAGATGGCTCTCACAGGAGATGAAGTTCTGGCCTACCCAGATTATGACCAACCATTTGTTCTGTATATTGATGCCAGCAACGTGGGACTGGGAGCAGTATTGTCACAGGTACAGAATGGCAAAGAAAGAGTGATCTCCTACGCCAGCAGGAAGCTTCGTCCCACTGAAAGGAACCCTGACAACTACAGTTCTTTCAAACTGGAGTTCCTCGCCATAGTCTGGCTGTGACTGAACGATTCAAGCATTACGTAGCTTCAGCCAAGTTTATCATCTTCACAGATAACCACCCATTGACTCACTTGGAAACTGCAAAACTAGGTGCACTGGAGCAGCGATGGAGGGCCCAGCTGTCTAACTATGAATCATCAAGTACCGAGCAGGGCACAAGAATACCAATGCTGATGCGCTGTCCAGGATGCCTAATCTTCCAGATGCAGGAGAAGACCCAGAGACACTTGAAGAAATTGAGCTACCTGCCTTCCACCGGCCAATTGCGGCCCAACGTGCTCAAGTAGTGAGAAACAGAAGGTCTATCATGAAGCAGGCCACCCTAAATCCATTGCCTCATCCTGACTGGGCAGAAACCCAAGATAGCGACCCTGCAGTCCGCCTGGTGAAGGAGCTACTGTCACAAGCTGACTCACGCCCAGAGTCGGATGCTCCTGAAGAAACCCAGAAGTTGTGGAAGGAAAGAGGCAGGCTGTTCATCTATGAGGGAAACCTGTGTCAGAGGAGTATCAATGCCCGCACTCATGAGTTGGTCTGGCAAATGGTAGTCCCAAAGAGGGAGGCATCAATGGTTTTAGAAGCCTATCACAATGGACCTGGACACTTCGGATGGAAGAAGTTGGAAGCCTTGCTCCGGGAGAGATTGTACTGGGTTGGAATGAGGAAGGCCATTGAAAATTGGTGCCGGGAGTGAGGACCATGCAACCTGCGCAGAAGGGACCGTAACAGCCAGTGAGCTCCTTTGCAGCCAATAATAACCAAACAACCACTCGAGTTGGTAGCCCTGCACCATGTGAAGCTGGTTCCAAGCCATTCAGGGTACGCATATGCTATTACCATCGTTGACCATTACTGAGATTCCTGGTAGTCGTGCCTGTCAAGGATCAAACAGCCAGGACAGCAGCCAGAGCATTCCAACAGCACTTTTGTCGACCACACAGATATCCAGAGCGAGTGCTTACAGATCAAGGTCAAGCCTTTGAGGCAGAAGTGTTCCAGGAATTCTGAAACTTGTACGGTTGCAAGAAGATCAGGACAACACCGTACCATCCACAGACCAATCGCATGTGTGAAAAGATTAATCAGGTGGTGATCGACCTACTGAAGACCTTGCCTTTGGAAAAGAGGAATCTGTGGCCAGAGAAGTTGCCAGATCTGGTCAACTTCTACAATCACATACCTGTGAATTCCACCAACTGCACTCCAGCCTACCTAATGAGAGCGAGGCCTGGCAAGCTGCCTATTGATTTGGCTATGGGAGTCCTGACACCTGAAGTGACATCACCAGATGCTGACTGGGATACAGAGCGTCAGCAGCAGTACCGTAGAGTACAAGAGTTTGTGGAAAAGAGTGCAGTTCCCTTGTCACCAGGAGAACAAGTCCTAAAGAGGAAAAGAAGGATGCATAAATTGGATGACCAATAGGAAGCTGAACGAGGAGATACCTCATCAGCAGTGTCGAGGGATCATCAGAAATTGTGCCCTGACCAACTAAAGGAAAGAATGGAAGAGCAAAACAACATCCAACCCATAGAGAAGGAAGAAAAGATCAGCACTGTACTCGGAGAATTCCCTGCAAATTGGACTAGAGTGAATCAAGCCATAGTGGTGCCAGTTTTGACCTTTCCCCAATTGGTAGTGCAAGAAGAAGTGACTCAAGAAAATTCTGAAAATCAGGAAATTCAGGCAGCAGATGCCACACCAACACTGCAGCCAGAGAATCCTTGCCCTCTCAGTGGTGAATCTGTCATACCCATGGTGAGTCTAAGAGTTCGCAGACGGCTACTACCCAGTTTACCCATACCAGTGCTACGTAGGTCTGTCCGTAGTACCGAAGGTATACCACCCCTCAGGTTTTGTATATAAGTAAATTGATGTAAATGTTAACCTGTAAATATGCAACGTTTTTAAGTTTTGTGCCTACACAGACTCTCTAAGAACCCACCTTTTTAAACAGTTTCATCTTGTTTTATGGACCATGGACTAATCATCATAGGACTCTTTTTTAAGCTGTGGTTTTTGTATTTTTCATTTTTTTTTCTTAAATCTTGTACATTTATAATTGTTTAATTGTTTATATGTTTTACTTGGTTTTTTTTTTTCTTCAGTCCGGGAGTACTGAATTGCACTAGGGGGGAGTGTGGCGCCCCCAGGAGTATGGTCGCCATAGTGGCATTACCTTCCCCTAGGGAGTGTGATGTCATGCCTGGAAGCAATGAAGGGTCTCTCTAGCAGTTAATCAATATACACAACACTGTTTCCACTCCAGGCCTGCAGAGGGAGCTCTGAACCAAAACTGGGGGAAGAGCTACTCTCTGAGAGCCAGGAAGGGGAAATTAGTCAGTTCTGTGAAGTGTGTGGACATAAGGAGAAGAGCGGGGAGATTGAGCAGAGAGTTGAGGCTCATTCCCAGCTAGAGCGCATGACCTGGAGCCTGGTCTCCAAGGTTGTATGGATACTGACGATCCTGCAACAGAAACCAGAGGAATAGGAAGCTGTAAATGCTCTATTCCCATCTAAGACTCAGAGGCACCACAGCGACGTGTGAGCCAAAGGAGATAGAAGGCTACAGCTGTCTGCCATACAAGGTAGATCCAAAAGGAAAGAAGGAGGAACTTCAGTGTAACACAGTACTGCATGTACCTCAAGTAAGCGCTAGAGAGGAGACTACACAACCCATCTGATAGAGAGATTCATAAGTTGCTTCCAGGCTAATCATCTCCTGTGCCATCTATAATCTGGACCCTGGACTGCACTTACAAAGTAAAGGTAAAGAAACTACACTCTGATGTGTCCTTTCCTTCTTCCTGCAACTTCTTCAGCACTGCTACATCTCTGTGCCAGACACTACACCTCTTCCTCAACACCTATCCTCTTCATCTACTCTGCCCTGGGACTATTGCCCTACCTGTGGAGGGCTATAACATCACCGATGCACCCCACCATCTGTCCCAGAGGATCTGTCTGCAGCGTCGGCTTAACACCTCCCTTGCCGAACACCACAGGTGGCGTCACGAATCACTCATAAACTTTATTCCATCACTCAACCCCTTTTACATGGGCGCCCAGGGCCACGGACCGGGTCACTGCTGCTGTGACATTCTCCTGTTAGAGACCGGCCTGGTACTGAGTACCCCTCAGCCCTGGGAGGGCGACCAATAAATATCACAGCCTGATTTATAATTTTATGTTCCAACAATGCGACAGGTCATATATGTAAGTTAAGGAAAGAGGACTGACTTCTGTGACTCCAACTGCTCCTAAGGGCTCATGCAGAAAAGCAGTTCACATGCACAAGTGGCAAGAAAACTCCCATACTAGTCTGCGTATTCTGCTGCTGATTCATCCGCATGGATTTTGCAAAATCCGCAGATAAATCCACAGGTCAAAAGACCTGCGGTTTATTTGCGATTTAGCCTGCGGTTTATCATCTCCACAATGGAGGAGATGGTAAACCGCTGCGGAATCCGCAGAAAGAATTGACATGCAATTCTTTCTGCGGATTTGAAACCGCAGCAAAAACTGCGCGGAAAATTCTGCAGCATCTGCACAGCGGTTTTTGATTTCCATAGGTTACAATGCTACTGTTCACCACAGCAAAAACTGCAGCGGATCCGCAGAGCCAAATTCGCTGTGGATCCGCAGCAGAATCCGCAGCATGTGCACACAGCCTAAGGGGTCTTGTAGTTGGAATTCCTATTAAAGACAGATGATTGCAGGTATTGTATTCCTTTCACAACAGCAGCATAACATTCTAAGTGGTACTTTAATCTTTAACCAACAGCAAAGACCTCACAAAGTTATCTTGCAAAAAAGTGATTGTCAGGTCACAGGTTGACCTATTAAGAAGCTGAAGTACTATGAGGGCATACTTTTTGCCAGAGGCTAACCTACCTACTGTATATTTTGCCTTGCACAAGTTAGTATAGGATATGCTTTGTAACTCTCTGGGTGCTCATGGCTGATACACTTCATTTTTTTCAGTGAATCCAAACTGCCTAGGGCTGCCGGCAGAAAGCATAAATATTGGATATGCCAAGGATATACTTTCAACAACAGTACACCAAACCTCCCAACTTTTGAAAAATAGAAAAAGGGACAAATGATGTGGCGCACTAGCTGAGAACATTTTGCCCACACCCCTAGCCATTCTCCAATTCACACCAATTTATTTATTTTCTACCCTGGCAGGAGGAATTGTGAGAGAGGCGCTGGTCTAGAATCAAGTCCAGGACTGTCCGCTGTATCCAGGATGGTTTGGACTAGAGATAAGTAGATCAATTCACTGGATTCTGGTCTAGCATCCAGTACAGTGGTACCTGGCAGCTGAATGAAAGGCCACGAATATCTTAGCTTCCCCTTCACGGCTTTATTTAGAGAGGGCAGTGCAATGTCATCTGTGCTTTCCGCTCGTCTCTAGTTGGGAACTGTGGATTTTTTTTTTTGTTCATTCAGTCAGAGCAACCCGAACTTTCTCATCTTTATGTAGCTTCACTATATGACATCTGTTGTTTTTGTGTCTATAAGGCCTTGTTCACGCATTGTATAATTACTGTGTTTTTTGTTTTCTGCAGGTGTGCGCACCAAACTACACAAAGGCAATCTTCTCTGATTCACAGGTCTACAAAAAAATTATTTTTTGTAATCATTGCAGGTGACTTTGTACTTTTCTGAATAATCTTTTTGTCCTGATTACAAAAATGTATATAGTTTTTCAGTAGCACGTACAGTTTCCATGGAGCAGCATAATTATTATAAGGTATAGGAAACATACTGGCGACATTAAGAAAACAGTAATCTACATATTAGAAAAAAATGCTTCACCTTACAAAACAGTTTTTATTGAACCAAAATTATTTCGCATGCAAAATAGAAGCCAAAATATGAGCAGAAATGAATAGTGCTTGACATTAGACTGTCATTAATATGATTTTTTAGGGTTGTCCCTATATAACATCCAACAGTAATCTGCCATCATTGAGTCATTCCAAAAACCCTTGTAGCGGTGTTCCATTACTTTTAATGTCCTGGTGAAACCACTCGCCTTGTTCATCGCTTACATCCCCAAGATTTTGAGGGAAGAAATCTAAATGTGAATGCAAAACGTGCATTTTCAGAGACGTGCGACATCCAAGACACTGGTTTGCATTTAGCTGTTCCTCAATACCTTCAACATACTCTTGAGATTTTTGTTTTCCTAAGAAGTTTTCACAGATAAACTTGAAGTTTTTCCAAGATCTTACTTCCTTATCATTTAGAGTTCCTTCAAACACATCATCTCTCATAAGATCTCTGATCAGAGGACCCACAAATACCCCTTCCTTCAGTTTTGCTGGTAAAAAGCCGGAGAATTTCTGTGAAATGTACTGGAACCCTTGTGAATTTGTCTTTGCCATGGCTTTCACAAAGTTTTTAATCAATCCCAACTTTATATAGGAAGAACGATTTTTGTTGGAGCAACTAAAGGATTATGCTAAACATTGTCATGATTGGGGACAGAAAAACATCTATGCTCCAGGTAGAGACAAACATAATGATCTACTCTACTTCTACTGTCCCATAAACACAAGAAGCAATAATATTTTGTGAAACCTCCTTGCATTCCCATTAGCAGACCAATCACTTTCAAATCTCAACAGATATTTCATTGATGATGCTTATATTGTATAGCATCCAAAACCACTGACAGATTTTCATAACTTTCCTTTAGATGACATGAGTGAGAAATAGGGATTGATGGTTTCATATTTCCATTGTGAAGCAACACTGCTTTCAATCTTCTCTGGGATGAGTCGATAAACAATCACCAATCTGCAACAAAATACTCTTGATTCAGTTCTTTAAAGATGCCATGCACATTGGTACAGTACACCATTGGTCCATCAACTGGGAAAAATTGTGTTAAAGTGTCACTTATGTTTCTGTAATAACACACTTTGACATCATTATGAAGAAAATTCTTCTGTTTCAACCTAGATGCAAGAAAATCAGCTTTATCTTTTGACACTGAAAGGTCTCTGATGAGATAATTTAATTCATGTTAAGTAAAGTGTTCTAGCTGCTCGACTGCTCCATCAGGTAGATACTTATCTTGACTTGAGGTCTCCATGTCTTCACCAGTAACTTCAGCTCCATAGTCTTCATATTCTACTCCATTTTCATCCAATCCAGACAACGGCGGTACAGGAACTGGCAAGGTACCATCATGTAGAACTGGCCTAATCGCAGATTCAAGTTCAGGGCAATAAATCTTATGTTTGTTCTTTATAGAAAGGCCCTTCAGCTTAACAAAACAAAGGTAGCCGTCATCACTATGATTTTTGGGTCCTCTCCAAATCATGGGAAAAGCAAATGGCATAGCCACTTTTCTCATATTCAACCAGTCACAAAGACCATTTGAACAACTTGAACATATCACATGAGGGGATCAGCTTTTGTCTTGATCACCAAGAGGACTCTTAAAATACATCTGGTACATCTTTTTAATATCACGAGTGATTTAACATACTTGGCCTTTTGGTGTAAAAGAACCACACACATAGCAGAATCTGTTCGGATGATTGATACACTTTTGGGGCATTTTTCTTCTTTATATCAGATCAAACAGTAGAGCAAGGTCAGTACAATGGTGGTGACAAACAAAAAAATGCGATGAGCCGACCGAATATACAGCTCTGGCAAAAATTAAGAGACCTGTAGCAACCCTGCTGGCATTACTGTATGGCCTCCCATCCCCCACACACCAAATTACTCACTGCTCCAGGTCATGCTGTGATTTCTGTCTGGTGCCAGCACCATGTGTGCCTCTTGCTTCCTGTCTCCTCTTTGCATGTTTCCTGGCTGTGTGCATAGAGAGGTGGCACCAGAACTCTCTGGTGGTTATGGAATCAGGGTGCATCTGTCTAATGTGTCCCTGGCCAATTAGCAAGAGGCCTCTAGTATTTAGTGCAGCTCCTCCCGGTGGTAGCTGCCTCAGCAAAGCTTTAACTCAGTTAGTGTCTTGCTACTGAGTAAGCCAGGTCCTGTCCTATATTTCACCTTCTCTGGAGGCTTTATTCCTGGTCTTTGTGTCTCTGTACCTTGCCTAGTACCTCCGTCCGCCCTCCAGGAGGCAGAATATCCTGATCCCTGTATTATAGTTTCTTACCTTGCCTTGTACCTCTCTGTCCACCATCAAGGAGGCATAATATCCACAATAATATCCACAATAATCCACAAGTGTCCAGTGTCCAAAAGTGTACGCAGAGATTCAAAATCTCCATTATCCTCTCGTCACTTTGGTCACAGGCAGCTGTGCCATCGAGCGTGTCACATAGCGCTCAGATATCAGTGGGCCGCACACAATCCACAAGTGTCCAGTGTCCAAAAGTGTACGCAGAGATTCAAAATCTCCATTATCCTCTCTTCACTTTGGTCACAGGCAGCTGTGCCATCGAGCGTGTCACATAGCGCTCAGATATCAGTGGGCCGCACACAATCCACAAGTGTCCAGTGTCCAAAAGTGTACGCAGAGATTCAAAATCTCCATTATCCTCTCGTCACTTTGGTCACAGGCAGCTGTGCCATCGAGCGTGTCACATAGCGCTCAGATATCAGTGGGCCGCACACAATCCACAAGTGTCCAGTGTCCAAAAGTGTACGCAGAGATTCAAAATCTCCATTATCCTCTCGTCACTTTGGTCACAGGCAGCTGTGCCATCGAGCGTGTCACATAGCGCTCAGATATCAGTGGGCCGCACACAATCCACAAGTGTCCACTGTCCACAAGTGTACGCAGAGATTCAAAAACTCCATTATCCTCTCGTCACTTTGGTCACAGGCAGCTGTGCCATCGAGCGTGTCACATAGCGCTCAGATATCAGTGGGCCGCACACAATCCACAAGTGTCCAGTGTCCAAAAGTGTACGCAGAGATTCAAAATCTCCATTATCCTCTCGTCACTTTGGTCACAGGCAGCTGTGCCATCGAGCGTGTCACATAGCGCTCAGATATCAGTGGGCCGCACACAATCCACAAGTGTCCAGTGTCCAAAAGTGTACGCAGAGATTCAAAATCTCCATTATCCTCTCGTCACTTTGGTCACAGGCAGCTGTGCCATCGAGCGTGTCACATAGCGCTCAGATATCAGTGGGCCGCACACAATCCACAAGTGTCCACTGTCCACAAGTGTGTGCAGAAATTCTAAAACTCCCCTGTCATATAGACACCTTGTACCTTGTTTTACATTACTATATAGTTTGTTGGATTTTGTCTACATTTCTACCAAAAATGAGGAAGGCTGGTGGAAGAGGCCGTGGAATTGGGCGGGGGTTGGCAGCTGGTAATGATGGTGTTGGTGGTGGATCTGATGGTAGTGGCAAGAGCAAAATAGGACCGAATGCAGGAGGTGCTGACCCTGCGTCATCGTCTGGCTACATAAGGCCTCGAACGCTTAGTTTTCTAGGAGTTGGCAAACCGCTTTTAAAGGCAGAGCATCAGGAAAAAGTTTTGTCTTACATTGCTGACTCAGCCTCCAGCTCTATCGCCTCCTCTTCTTCAGTTGTAAAAAGTAAAAGCACTGAGTCGTCATTGGAGGCTCATGTTCATGAACCACACCTTTCCTTGTGTCCTTCACCCAAACCAAGATTGAAGGATGACGCAGGCCATACTACTGATTACTCCATGGAGCTGTTTTCACATACCATGCCTGGATTATCAAGTCAAATGGTGAATTACCCAGGCCAAGATGAATCTGACATGGAGTGCACTGATGCACAGCCGCTGATGGATGATTCTGCTGGTACATTCACTCAGAGCACTACATTGTCCTCGCAGTGTACAGAGCCAAATTTTGACCCTGATGAGACTCAGGTGCCCCTTCCCGCACACTATACCACCATACACGGTGACACAGAGAAAGGTGCACATGACATAGAAGAGGAGGTGATGGATGACCCAGTTGTTGACCCAGATTGGCATCCATTGGGGGAAGAGGGTGCTGCTTCCAATAGCTCAGATGAGGAGCATCCACAGCAGACATCGACATCGCAACAGCTGTTATCTGGCAGGCCCGGAGCACTCCAAAGACAGGTTCCAAACATCAAAAGAGTTGCTGGACAGCTTGTCCAGAGGGTCAAAAGATCACAGCGTGCTAGGCCGCAAAATGTCTGCCAAAGTAGGAAGAGTGCAGTGTGGCACTTTTTTGAACAAATTCCTCATGATCAGGCCAAGGTTATCTGTAAGAAGTGCGCAAAGACCTTTAGCCGAGGGAAAAATCTGAAAAATTTGAATACCAGTTGCATGCTTAGACATTTAACCAGCATGCACTTGCAAGCGTGGACACAACACCAAACCTCAAGTGCCACATGTGCAACTGATCACAACGAAGGTAGTCAGCAACGCTACATTGTTTCCCCCACTGTAAGCCCACCGGTTAGCACAGCAGCAAATGTTGAGGTGTCGTTGCAAGGCCACAGCAGTCAGGGAATCCCACTGTTATATCAACGAAAGACTGATTCTAGGCCATCAGAAAGAACAACAACTCCATCACCATCATCAACCCTCTCTCAGTCCACCCTGTCCACCGCTACTTCTACCATATGCAGCTCTCAAGTCCAGCTCACCCTCCCAGACACTATGAGTAGGTCAAGAAAGTACTCAGTCTCTCATCTGCGTACACTGGGTTTGAACGCCCACATTGCCAAACTAATCTCGTTTGAGATGATGCCCTTTCGGTTGGTGGAAAGCACAGCTTTCCGCGAACTCATGGCCTATGCAGTACCACGCTATGACCTACCCAGTCGCCACTTCTTCTCTCGCAAAGCCATCCCAGCCCTCCACCATCATGTGAAAGACCGCATTGTCCATGCACTCAAGCAGTCAGTGAGCGGAAAGGTGCACCTCACAACTGATGCATGGTCCAGTCGGCATGGCCAGGGCCGTTACGTGTCCATCACTGCGCACTGGGTTAATGTGGTGGATGCAGGGTCCACAGGGGACAGCGGTGGTGGGACAGTGCTGCCTAGCCCACGGTATAGGAAACAGTTGGCTGTAGGCGTTCGACCCTCCTCCTCCTCCTCCTCCTCCAGAAGCGACAGCTCATCCACAGAGCGCAGTCGTACGAGCACTCCATCTGCAGCTGCCACTGTTGCACACGAGGTGTCCCCCTATCGAGCAGCTAGTGGAAAGCGTCAGCAGGCTGTGTTGCAGATGATGTGTTTGGGCGACAGACACACCGCCGAGGTGCTGGCTGAGTACTTGAAGCGACAAACTGAGTCATGGCTGGGCAGTGTACATCTTGAGGCAGGCAAGGTAGTTAGTGATAACGGCCGTAATTTTGTGGCAGCCATAGCCCTTTCAAAACTCAGCCACATACCTTGCTTGGCTGACACCTTGAACCTGGTGGTGCAGTGCTTCCTCAAAAATTATCCGGAGTTAACAGCCCTGCTCCAGAATGTGCGAAGACTGTGCGCGCACATCCGCCGGTCGCCTGTACACTCCGTTCGTATGCAGAAGCTGCAGCGATTGCTCCACCTTCCCAACCACCGCCTCATTATCGACATTGCAACAAGGTGGAACTCCACCCTGCACATGGTGGAGCAGCTGTGCGAGCAGAGGCAGGCCATAATGCATTTGTGGGAGGATACACGGCCAAGCACTTTGAGAGCAGACATGGAGTTGACAGGCGTGCAGTGGTCGAAGCTGAAAGACCTTTGTAAAGTCCTTCAGTGTTTTGAGGAATGCACACGGCTGGTAAGCGCAGACGACGCCATCCTAAGCATGAGCATCCCACTTATGCGTCTGCTCATGCAAACTTTGACGCACCTTAAGGAGCAGGCGTCTGCAGCCAATGTTGATGAGGAGGAAGAGGAGGAGGGAATCCTTGATGACATTCAGCCATTGTCTGCTCAGGGACCTCTCCTGGACGAGGTGGAGGAAGAAGAGGAGGAGGAGGATGATGGGGATGATTACTTAGGGGAGGAGGATGCATCTCGTGGGGCAAGTGAAAATGTTGGCGTGGCAAGGTCTGGTACAGGGTTTGTGCGTGACTGGAGGGATGTGGATTTGCCAGAAAGTGCTCCTCCACCCAGCACTCGCAGTGCATCATTGACACCGGGAACATTGGCCCACATGTCAGATTATGCCTTGCGGATCCTAAAAAGGGACCCCCGCATTGCCAAAATGATGAACGATGACGACTACTGGTTGGCCAGCATCCTGGATCCACGCTATAAAGGCAAATTACAAAACATCATGCCACAGGAGAACCTTGACCTAATATTGGCTAATAAACAAGCAACTCTGGTAAATAGGTTGCTTGAGGCATTCCCAGCACACAGCAGCGGTGATGGTTCTCACACGAGCCGTACGGGCCGGGGGCAGCTTGGCAGAGGTGTTCGTGGTGCCCACAGCAGAAGTGGCGTTGGAGACAGGGGTTTCATGACAATGTTGTGGACTGATTTTTCAAATACCGCTCACACAACTGGTAATACTGCATCGATGGAAAGTGACAGGAGACAGCAGTTGTCAACTATGGTTACAAACTACTTTTCCTCCCATATCGATGTTCTCCCACACAGGTCATTCCCCTTTGACTATTGGGCCGCTAAACTGGACACCTGGCCTGAATTGGCCCAATATGCCTTACAGGAGCTCGCTTGCCCAGCTGCAAGTGTGCTATCGGAAAGAGTCTTCAGTGCAGCTGGATCAATCCTGACAGAAAAAAGGACCCGTCTGTCAACCCAAAATGTGGATGATCTAACCTTCATTAAAATGAACCACGCATGGGTTTCCAAGGATTTTGTCCCACCTTCCCCTGATGACACATAGGGTGACAGAAAAATGGCTTGCTTTGGTCCACCTCTTCCTGGTACTTCACCTATTTCGCCTTTTGCATCAGTTGAATGTCCAACATCAACATATGCCACTTTCTAAAACTCCCTAACTGTGCTGCCTCCCCCCCCATGGCCGGTGTCACCACCTAGCGCACGACACCGTGCGAGTGCCGTTGCCCTGGACAGGTGGGTAGGCCGACTCTTGGGCGCGGGCACTGGCACAGGGTCCCTCATAGTGCAATCAAGTGTCTCTGACGGTGGTGGTGCACACCCGCCGTCAGACACACCGCTGTACTATGGGGGGCCCAGTGCCAGTACCGACGCCCACGAGTGGGCCCCCCTTGCTTGGCCAGGGCCCCAGCATTTGCAATCTTTACCTCTCCCTGCTCCTCCGCTGTGTAATCTGGGCCGTCAAATCCATACTGTGCCTGACACCGTCTGAGCCTGCCTCCTGAGACATATATTTTGAATGTGTACGCTATCCATACATGTTATCCAGGGATACGGTACCCTTTCTAACCTTTGTGCAATGACGTGCAATCCATACTGGGCCTAACACCGTCTGAGCCTGCCTCATGCTGTATAGACATATATTTTGAATGTGTACGCTATCCATACATGTTATCCGGGGATACGGTACCCTTTCTAACCTTTGTGCAATGACGTGCAATCCATACTGGGCCTAACACCGTCTGAGCCTGCCTCATGCTGTATAGACATATATTTTGAATGTGTACGCTATCCATACATGTTATCCGGGGATACGGTACCCCTTCTAACCTTTGTGCAATGACGTGCAATCCATACTGGGCCTAACACCGTCTGAGCCTGCCTCATGCTGTATAGACATATATTTTGAATGTGTACGCTATCCATACATGTTATCCGGGGATACGGTACCCCTTCTAACCTTTGTGCAATGACGTGCAATCCATACTGGGCCTAACACCGTCTGAGCCTGCCTCATGCTGTATAGACATATATTTTGAATGTGTACGCTATCCATACATGTTATCCGGGGATACGGTACCCTTTCTAACCTTTGTGCAATGACGTGCAATCCATACTGGGCCTAACACCGTCTGAGCCTGCCTCATGCTGTATAGACATATATTTTGAATGTGTACGCTATCCATACATGTTATCCGGGGATACGGTACCCCTTCTAACCTTTGTGCAATGAAGTGCAATCCATACTGGGCCTAACACCGTCTGAGCCTGCCTCATGCTGTATAGACATATATTTTGAATGTGTACGCTATCCATACATGTTATCCGGGGATACGGTACCCTTTCTAACCTTTGTGCAATGACGTGCAATCTATACTGGGCCTAACACCGTCTGAGCCTGCCTCATGCTGTATAGACATATATTTTGAATGTGTACGCTATCCATACATGTTATCCGGGGATACAGTACCCCTTCTAACCTTTGTGCAATGACGTGCAATCCATACTGGGCCTAACACCGTCTGAGCCTGCCTCATGCTGTATAGACATATATTTTGAATGTGTACGCTATCCATACATGTTATCCGGGGATACGGTACCCTTTCTAACCTTTGTGCAATGACGTGCAATCCATACTGGGCCTAACACCGTCTGAGCCTGCCTCATGCTGTATAGACATATATTTTGAATGTGTACGCTATCCATACATGTTATCCGGGGATACGGTACCCCTTCTAACCTTTGTGCAATGACGTGCAATCCATACTGGGCCTAACACCGTCTGAGCCTGCCTCATGCTGTATAGACATGTATTTTGAATGTGTACGCTATCCATACATGTTATCCAGGGATACGGTACCCTTTCTAACCTTTGTGCAATCACGTGCAATCCATACTGGGCGTGAGAACGGCTGGCGAGCTGTTAAGCAAGCTACAGCACCTGTCCAGACAAGTACAGGGATTCCCTAGCGAGGAGACTTATTTGATTGTTTTCTATGTTGGGACAGCAATTTTTGGGGAGCACTATACTCTGGAGAATGATAGATGGGGCCCACCGTACACTGGAACATTCCAAAGGTGGACATCAGACACTGGAGCAGCATTTACAGGGCCCATTATACACTAGAGCATTAGAAATGGGGCCCATTATGTTTGGAGCATTATTTGGGCCCATAAGACAGTGGAGCTTCATCCATGGGGACCAACATATACTGTAGCATTATGTGGAGCTCATCATATACTGTTTCAAACATTATATGGGACCAATGATTTTGTATGGAGAAATAGATGGGCCTCGTCATGAGATGTAAAAAGTGAGGTATTTTTCATTGTACTATACCACTATTTCTCTGCCGTATCGGAGCATGATGAGTTGTGGTATGTGTTAAAGGGGCGCTCTTTCGCCCAGGGCACATGAAAACCTGCAGCCAGCCCTCCCCCCCACAAATTTAGCCAAATAACCCCCATTTTTCAGTGCGTAACTTGTATTATGAAGTTAATTAAGGTTGACAAGCTTAAGTAAGAAGAATTGATGCTTTTGGCATTCAAATGGGCACTGTAGGTGTGTTTCCTGTCCTCCTCTCACTGCCGACTTTTATTCCCCATTGACTTACATTGGGTTTCGTGTTTCGGGACGACCCCAACTTTTCCCTATAATCGGACGATCTTGCTCGACCCGACTTTTGGAAAAGTCGGGTTTCACGAAACGAAACGCGATCCTAAAAAACCAAAAGTCGCTCAACTCTAGGAATGACCATGATTTTTAATCACAGCTTTCATGCGTCTTGCCATGCTTGCCACCAATCTTTCACACTGCTTCTGGTGCAAAAATTTAAGCAGTTCTTTGTTTGATGGCTTGTGACTATCCATCATCCTCTTGATTACATTCCAGAGGTTTTCAATGGGGTTCAGTTCTGGAGAATGGGCTGCCCTTGACAGGGTTTTGATGTGGTGGTCTCTTAATTTTTGCCAGAGCTGTATGTAGATATTTCCCCAGAGGTGACAGAGGCAGCTTGTATTTAGAACTGATGTTACTGGAGGTAATCTGGTAGATAACTATATACAGTTGTGAGGTAAACAGGTTGGCTAATTCATTACAGATGAACATTTGCAGACAGGCAGTTTCTCAGTGTGATATTGGCTGCTTTCAGGTTCTCTTTCTGTGGAGACCTTCACTCAGTTACACCGCAGTTGCTGAGCTGTCTTCTTCCCTCTGAGACGAGTTGCCCTCCCAGAAATGCAGTAAAAATCCTCTCACAATGGTGACTGTTCGCTGCCTTCCCTTCTATCTCCCTGTGGTAGGGCTCAGATCCCTGTAGAGGCCTGTCTCCTGTCAGAGTCTCACATACCAGTCCTTGCTGCCATCACCATCCTTTTCTTACTGGCTCAAATCTTACCGCCTCATAACAGTTAGCTCCTCCCCATATCATGTGCCTTTCGAAGAAGCAGTCATTGGTTGACTGCACTGTCAAAACTCCTTCCCATAAAACTCACTAATACCTTTACTGATGTTGTCCCTGTAAGAAAATTCACAAGTAAGGCTGGATTTACATTTGCAGTTGTGTCCGTAGCGTTTATGCAACATTCATTCGCATGCGTCGTGTTTTCCTACCTGTAACATTGTGGACGCAGGTACATGCATTTGTATGCTTTCAGCCACGTTTCACTACGCATGCGTCATTTTGGATTTTGCAGCAAGGTGTGACTAACGTACCATGTTGCAATTTGCCACCACCATATGCCACCATTCGCATGCGGTGGCTTGCGGAAGGAATGCGTCTAAACAATGCATTACAGTTTATGAGAACACGTTTGCTAGCGTTTTAGAACACGTGTTTTTCCAGAGTAACCAGTCTAGACAATAATTAGCCACCCCCCACACAAACATAGATAAAAAGAGGTAGTGGGCAGTCATTGTCCTTTTACTCTCAAGACACTGGAGACTGCAAGACAAGAGAAGACATCACTGAATTCAAGCCAAATGTAAATATGCAACCTAATGTCTGTGAGTCTTTTTTAATTTTACTCCCTGCAGTCTGTAATTATTTATGTCTCTTTCTTGCAGCATTCTACACCTTGGCCTCTAACCCTGAGCAGAAAGGACAGGATTCTAAAGTGAGTGTCTTTGCAACTATGGTTGGTAAGTAAAACTGTACATATGCGCCAAAATCATGTTTTTTTTCTTTTACAGAACACTTCATCAAGTGCCCAGGAACCAGAGCAGCAGGAGCAGGACCAGAAGAGGGAGGCACAAGGAGCAGTGGGCAGACAGCGTGTAAGTGGTGGTGGTGCAGCAAGGCTCAAGAAATAAAAAATACCATTGTATGCTGGCTTTCCTGAGGCCTAATGAAAAGTAAGCCAGCTCACCAGCCACCTGCGCAGATCCTTGGAACTCCGTGCAGAAAAACATGGAAACGAACAAGGCAAAGGAAGAATTGGTTCCAGCTGCGTATAAAATCCTTTTCTTCTTTATTGAAAAAATCGTATTAAAATGCACAAATAGCTTGTGCGCTCTCCACAGGTGCCATAACAGACAGAGGATATGCGTTTCGACATTGTCAGTCTTTAACCAAGCCATACTGGTACATATACAGCTTATCTCTATATAGAAAATTGTAACCAATCACAACACAATAGTATATCACATGACAGATAAGCAGGTTCTATACAAAATTTAAAAGCATTAACAATGATATTTAAGGTACAAAACAAACAGAAAAATGAATGAAGAAAAAAAAAATTAAATTAAAAAATGATGAATGAATGAGAAAAAAAAACATGGTAAATTAACAATAATGTACTGTAGCATTAACCCCTTCACTAACAAAGGTAGCTTGCACGTTAACTACCGGGCCAATTTTTACAATTCTGACCACTGTCCCTTTATGAGGTCATAACTCTGGAACGCTTCAACGGATCTAGGCGATTCTGACATTGTTTTCTCATGACATATTGTACTTCACTTTAGTGATAAAATTTCTTCGCTATAACTTGCGTTTATTTATGAAAAAAACGGAAATATGGCGAAAATTTAGAATATTTTGCGATTTTCAAACTTTGAATTTTTATGATCTTAAACCAGAGAGTTACATGACAGAAAATAGTTAATAAATAACATTTCCCACATGTCTACTTTACATCAGCACAAGTTTGGAAACAAAATTTTTTTTTGTTAGGAAGTTATAAGGGTTAAAAGTTGACCAGCGATTTCTCATTTTTACAACAAAATTTACAAAACCATTTTTTTTAGGGACCACCTCACATTTGAAGTCACTTTGAGGGGTCTATATGGCAGAAAATACCCAAAAGTGACACCATTCTAAAAAATGAACACCTCAAGCTACTCAAAACTACATTCTAGAAGATTATTAACCATTCAAGTGCTTCACAGGAGCAGAAGCAACATGGAAGGAAAAAAATAACATTTAACTTTTTAGTCACAAAAATGATCTGTTAGCAACAATTTTTTAATTTTCCCAAGGGTAACAGGAGAAATTGGACCCCAAAAGTTGTTGTCCAATTTGTCCTGAGTATGCTGATACCCTATATGTGGGGGGGACCACTGTTTGGGCGCACGGCAGGGCTCGGAAGAGAAGCAGCGCTGTTTGACTTTTTCAACCTAAAATTGGCTGGAATTGAGATTGGATGCCATGTTGCGTTTGACGAGCTCCCAATGTGCCCAAACAGTGGAAACCCCCCACAAGTGACCCCATTTTGGAAACTAGACCCCCTAAGGAACTTATCAAGATGTGTGGTGAGCACCTTGAACCCCCTAGGGCTTCACAGGAGTTTACAACGCCCGGGCGTGAAAATAAAAAAATCATATTTTTTCCACAAACATGATCGTTTAGTCCCCAATTTTTTATTTTCCCAAAGGTAGCAGGAGAAATTGGACCCCAAAAGTTGTTGTCCAATTTGTCCTGAGTACGCTGATACTCTATATGTGGGGGGAACAACTGTTTGGGCGCACGGCAGTGCTCGGAAGGGAAGCAGCGCCGCTTGACTTTTTCTACCTAAAATTGGCTGGAATTGAGATTGGACGCCATGTTGCGTTTGACGAGCCCCTAATGTGCCCAAACAGTGGAAACCCCCCCCAAGTGACCCCATTTTGGAAACTAGACCCCTAAGGAACTTATCTAGATGTGTGGTGAGCACCTTGAACCCCCTGGGGCTTCACAGGAGTTTATAACGCCCGGGCGTGAAAATAAAAAATCATATTTTTCCTCTTTGCCACGACAGCACCCACTGAGAGAGGGGATCCGCCCCCGGAACAGGAAACCTACAGAGAGATAAATGGGGCGGTCCCCCTCGCTCCCTCAGTTTGGTTTCCTGTTCCTGGAAAGGAAACCGCAGAAGAGGATGCCTGGTCTGGTAGCCGCCTGCGTGCAGAATATGAGCAGCAGGGGCCCCAGGACCGGAGGCAGCGTCGGGCGGAGAGGTGTATTCCCCCCCCAGAGCTGGTGTAATGCAGGTGAGGCTGGAGGCGACAGTGGTGCCAAAGCTCACTGGGGGCATGGCTATACTCCCCCCCCCCCCCCCGAGGGGGTAGACGCATTGCTAGCGCCATCTGGGCGTACTGAGGCCGCGCGCCCCCCCCTGAGTGGCAGAAGGGCTTGAGCGTGTGTGCTGAGCGGCGCCGCTGGGAGTCATACCTGCGGCAGGAGAAGGACCCCGTGCGTGGAGGGGGGGGCGCAGACGCGCGGTGTCGCCGGCCGCATCACTACCGTGTTTCCCCGAAAGTAAGACCCTGTCTTACATTAATTTTACCCCAAAAAGTCCCACCCTGTCTTACTTTCGGGGGAGGTCTTACATTAGCCGAAAAAAAATGACAATTTCTTTTTAACCAATAAATTAACATTTATTAACATGCTGTTATACCCCATAACAGTGCCGTATCCCACTGCACACAGCCCCACACCCCATAACAGTGCCGTATCCCACTGCACACAGCCCCACACCCCATAACAGTGCCGTATCCCACTGCACACAGCCCCACACCCCATAACAGTGCCGTATCCCACTGCACACAGCCCCATACCCTATACAGTACATGTTTCCCTACTTGGTTTTTAAATGCTGGATGTTTTCCTCTGCGGTGCGGCTGTGGGTGCGGAAGGCCTGTGCTGCAGGGAACGCTGTGCCAATCAGCAGGGAAACAGCGGTGACGTGGGGCTGGGGCGGCCAATTACAGCCCGAGCTGCTGGACCAATCAGTGCTCGAGCCGGGGGCCGGCGGTGACGTGGGGAACAGGGGCGGCCAATGAGCTGTTGAGCTGGGCGGATTGCGGGGTTAACACGGCGAGTTAACCCCATGAGCGCTGGACCCGCCCAGCTGCACCTGAGGACACCTCTGGAGCCTGGGGACCCAATGGGGGACAGCGGCGGCCCAAAGGTAAGGGCCTTACATTTCACAGCGGCCCCCAACCCTGCCTTACATTCGGGGGAGGCCTTACATTGAAGGACCCCCCCGTAACCCCCACCCTGTCTTACTTTCGGGGGGGTCCTACTTTCGGGGAAACACGGTATTTGCGGTGACCCAGCGCTCCAGGAGAGGCAACCCGGAAGTGGAGGAGGACTTCCGGGATCAGGCTGAAGGCAGAGACCGCGGGACAACGCCCGCGCATGCGCAGTAGGGGGAGAAAGAGAAAAAAAAATGGTGGACAGAAAAAAAAAAAAAGAGAAGGAGGAGCAGCTATGGCAAAGGCTTTAAAAGGAAGCCACAGACACAGCGCTAGTGCGCAGTCCTGTCGTCCTTAGATGACCCAGCTTCGCTCCCATTAGGTCAGCTAGTGGTATCCCCACTTGGCAGTAGACAGAGCAGTGCTACAAGGAGAACCAATAGCACCAGAAAAAGTGGCAGCTCTAGGAAGGAATCCAGTGGACCTTCCAGGCAAGATGAGCCGTTAGAGAAGAAACGTAAGGAAAAGAAGTCGTCCCATGCCTCGCCTCAGCCTGGGTCTCGGACACCGCAGCCGGTAGTTGCTGACGAAATTCACGGGTGAGTGTTTTTTTGGTCAGGATAGATAATTGATAGCCTTCTCTTTCTGGTCCATACCCCCTTTAGGCTAAAAGAACAGAGAAGGCGAAACATAGAGAGTGTGCCTTATGTTCGCAGCCCCTCCCAGATGGCCACCCAAAGAGATTATGCCAATCATGTATTGAGGAGGCCTTACAGGAGGAATCCTCACGAAAGAAGGAGGATATCCTGGCAATGATAAGAGAGGAACTACGGGCCTTAGGCGGTTCCAGTAGTCTAGGGGGTCACTCCTCCGTGAGAGAAATACGTTCGCCTAAAGGAAGAGTCTCGCTGGCGTCAAAGTCGCCGTCAGATACCGGAGAACTAGATTCCGATAAGTCCCAGGAATACCTTTCCTCAGAGGACGAGGATCAGACGTGTTTCCCCACGGACAGTGTCAGTAATCTTGTGAAGTCTGTCCGAAATACCATGGGGTTGCCGGAGAGTAAGGACCCCAAGACCCCTCAGGACATAATGTTTGCGGGTATTTCCCGTAAAAAGGTCCGAGCATTCCCAGTGGTCCCAGCTGTAAAAGACCTAGTTAAGAGGGAATGGGAGAAACAAGGTCAGAGAACCTTCCTCCCCTTAACGTCAAAGCGTAAGTATCCCTTTGACGATGAGGAGTTAACAGCCTGGTCGAGAGCCCCCAAGGTGGATGCGGCAGTGGCCTCTACCTCCCGTAGATCCTCCTTGCCGGTAGAGGATTCGGGAACTTTGGCTGATTCTTCGGATCGTAAGACCGATACATTCCTCAAAAGATCTTGGGAAGCTTGTACGGCAGCCTTTAAGCCCGCAATAGCAGCCACGTGTACGGCAAGATCAATGTTGGTGTGGCTGAACAACTTGGAGGACAATATTAAGAATGGAGTAGCTAGGAGTAGACTTCTTTCCTCTATACCCCTCATTAAGGGAGCAGCGGCCTTCCTCTCCGACTCCTCCGCGGACTCTCTCCGGTTGTCGGCTAGAGCGGCAGGACTGACCAATGCAGGCAGGCAGGCCTTATGGTTGAAGGGGTGAAAAGGAGACACACAAACAAAAACTAGATTGTGTGCTATACCCTGCCAGGGTAAGTACCTGTTTGGTACGGAACTGGATGAGATTTTGACAAAAGCGGGGGAGAGGAAGAAGGGGTTCCCTAACCCGTATGTTCCGTTCAACAGGAGGGCCTACAGGAAGCCGCCGTTTGGTAAAAAGAAGGACTTTAGACCCCAGGACCGCTGGGGAAATAAGGACCCCAAGCAAAGAGGCAACCTTTTCGGGAAACGTCCCTTTAGGGGAGACAGATCCCGATAAAACCGTTACACCGGTAGGTGGCAGGCTATTAAGATTCAGCCGCCAATGGATGAAGGTGACATCAAACCCGTGGGCCCTAAATATTGTATCATCAGGCCTAAAATTAGAATTCGTTCGGTATCCACCGAACTCCTTCTTATTGACTTCTATGAAGTCCCGATCACAGCAGGAAGCACTGGAGATGGAGATTGCGGTACTGCTAACTAAACAGGTCCTAGTAGAGGTCCCAGACGACGAGATAGGGATGGGCTTTTATTCTCCTCTATTCTTAGTCCCAAAACCAGATGGCTCTTACAGGACTATAATAAATTTAAAGAAACTTAATACCTTCCTAAGACTAAGGTCGTTTAAAATGGAGTCGATTAAGTCTGCAATAAAGCTTTTGTTTCCCAGGTGTTATATGGTAGTCTTGGACCTAAAGGACGCCTACTACCATCTCCCCATATATCGAGGGCACCAGAGGTTCCTGCGGGTAGCAGTCTGGTTCAGAGGTCGGATTCAGCATTTCCAGTTTGCGGCAATGCCATTCGGGCTATCCATGGCTCCTCGGGTATTTACCAAATTAATGCTGGAAGTAATGTCGTATGTAAGGCTGAATGACACCCTAGTTGTCCCTTACTTAGACGACCTACTCATAGTGGGGAATTCTGTTACACAGTGTGAAGCAAGAATAGCTAGGATTATCTCATCCCTATAAACACTGGGTTGGCTAATTAACTGGGAGAAGTCCAGACTAGAGCCAGTGACCTGTCAAAGGTTTTTGGGCCTGCAAGTGGACTCCGTAACTGAGGAGTGCTTTCTGCCAAACGCCAAAGTAATGGCCATAATCGATAAAGTACAGAATACTACAGGAGGACCCGTAATATCATTGAGACAGGGCATGTCCTTGCTGGGGTCTCTGATATCGTGCATTCCAGCGGTGCAATGGGCTCAGTTCCACTCCAGAGAACTACAGTGGGCTATTCTGCAGGAGACAGATAGACTGCAGGGGCGGCTGGAAGGGAAGATGTCCCTATCGCCCGAGGTGGTTGAATCCCTAAAATGGTGGTTAATTCCTTCCAATCTATCGAACGGAGTACAGTGGTGGGTGACTCCCTCCAAGATACTCACCACGGATGCCAGCCCCTTAGGTTGGGGAGCCCACCTAGAGGAGTACATGGTACAAGGCTGGTGGCGTGAGAATGAAATAGAGGCCTCCTCTAATGTAAAGGAGCTAACAGCGATTTTTTACGCGATATCCTACTTTCTCCCGCAGTTAAGAGGCGCCCACGTAAAGATCCAGACAGACAATACCACCGCAGTGGCCTATATAAACCGGCAAGGAGGCACGCGGTCAATGCCACTGATGTCTATTGCGGGAAAGATTCTGGAGATGGCCGAGGTCCATCTTCTCTCCTTGTCAGCGCTCCATATAAGAGGAATGGACAACTCCCGAGCAGACTATCTCAGTCGCCAGGCCCTATACCAGGGAGAGTGGGTCCTCAGCAGAGACGTCTTCGAAATGATAGCGTCAGAGTGGGGCAGACCGGAGATAGACCTATTCGCAACCAGAGCCAACAGGCGCGTAAAAAGGTTTGCTTCTCTCTACAGGTCGGACAACCCGGACATTCTAGATGCCCTCCAAGCACCCTGGGCATTCCAACTAGCCTATGCCTTCCCTCCAATGGTGCTACTACCAACAGTAGTCAGGAAAATAAGACAGGAGAGGGCGAGGGTCATCTTGATAGCCCCGTTTTGGCCAAAAAGACCGTGGTTTTCATGGCTGAGAGCCATGTCGGTAACCGACCCGTGGATCCTGCCGCTGCACCAGAATCTTCTCTCGCAGGGACCCTGCTACCATCCACAGGCCAAAGCCCTGCACCTAGCGGCCTGGAATTTGAAAGGGAGCTACTGAGGCAGAAGGGTTTCTCAAAGAACCTAATCAATACCCTGCTACAAAGCAGGAAGGAGTCCACGACAAAAATATATGCTAAGGTGTGGAGGAAGTTCCTGGCCTTTCACCCAACAAAACTAGCTGGTGAAGTACCCATTACGGCCATTCTAGAGTTTCTACAAAAAGGCCGAGAACTGAGACTCTCAGTAAACACTCTTAAGGTCCACGTGTCAGCCCTAGGAGCCCTGTTTAACTATAACGTGGCAGCAAATAGATGGGTGACTCGGTTTATCTCGGCTTGTCAACGAGCAGAACCGGTGCATGTGCCTCGGCTACCAGCGTGGAACCTTACTCTAGTTTTGGATGCCTTCACTCAGGCACCATTTGAGCCCATAAGCTCAGCATCAGTAAAGTGCCTCTCATTGAAAACGGCTATGCTGGTAGCCTTAGTATCGGCCAGGAGAGTGAGTGATCTTCATGCTCTATCAGTAGACCCACCATTCCTGTTAACAACACGAGACAGTCTCATTTTAAAGACGGACCTGTCCTACCTGCCCAAACGGGCAACTAAATTTCATAGGTCTCAAGAGATATGCCTACCTTCATTCTATGAGAACCCGTCAACACAGGACGAGGAGAAATATCACACCTTAGATGTGAAAAGAGCCGTGCTAGCCTATCTAGATAGGACCAGTCCCTGGAGGCAGAGTAGGTCTCTTTTTGTCTCATTCCAGGGCAGCAGGAAGGGGTCTGCAGTTACATCAGGCACGATATCCAGATGGATTAGAGATGCGATCACAATGGCGTATCTGACAAAAGGAGAAGACCCTCCACTGGGGATTAAGGCGCACTCCACTAGAGCCATATCATCCTCCTGGGCTGAGAGGGCGAACGTCCCAATTGAACAAATATGTAAGGCTGCAACCTGGTCTTCTCCGTCTACCTTTTATAGTCACTATAGACTAGATTTGTCCTCTACCGAGGATCTAACTTTTGGTAGATCAGTCCTTAACACGGTGTGCCCGCCCAAGTGATTATCTCTGGAAATCTCTCAGTGGGTGCTGTCGTGGCGAAGAGGAAAAACCGGATTACTTACCGGTAATACTCTTTTGTAGAGTCCACGACAGCACCCGCTCACTTCCCTCCCGTAAGAATTTTTCACACATGGGTCTCCTTGGTGGTGGAGATTGTGATTTAAGTTAGATATGTGATTAAACTTAGTAAACATAATACTACATAGGGGTAAGATAGATGAATTGCCCAAATAAATTGACTAAAACATGTATGGCGGTTCCTCTGTTGTTCTTGGTAACACAAACTGAGGGAGCGAGGGGGACCGCCCCATTTATCTCTCTGTAGGTTTCCTGTTCCGGGGGCGGATCCCCTCTCTCAGTGGGTGCTGTCGTGGACTCTACAAAAGAGTATTACCGGTAAGTAATCCGGTTTTTTTCCACAAACATGATCGTTTAGTCCCCAATTTTTTATATTCCCAAAGGTAGCAGGAGAAATTGGACCCCAAAAGTTGTCTAATTTGTCCTGAGTACGCTGATACTCTATATGTGGGGGGGGACCACTGTTTGGGTGCACGGCAGGGCTCGGAAGGGAAGCAGCGCCGCTTGACTTTTTCTACCTAAAATTGGCTGGAATTGAGATTGGACGCCATGTTGCGTTTGACGAGCCCCCAATGTGCCCAAACAGTGGAAACCCCCCACAAGTGACCCCATTTTGGAAACTAGACCCCCTAAGGAACTTATCTAGATATGTGGTGAGAACTTTGAACCCCCAAGTGTTTCACTAAAGTTTATACTGCCCAGGCGTGAAAATAATAAATCCTATTTTGTGCCCACAAAAATGATCGTTTAGTCCCCAATTTTTAATTTTCCCAAGCGTAACAGGAGAAATTGGACCCCAAAAGTTGTTTTCCAATTTGTCCTGAGTACGCTGGTGCCCCATATGTGGGGGAAAACTACTGTTTGGGCACACGTCGGGGCTCAGAAGTGAAGAAGTGACGCTTTGGAATGCAGACTTTGATGGAATGGTCTGCGGGCGTCATGTTCCGTTTGCAGAGCCCCTGATGTGGTTAAACAGTAGAACCCCCCCACAAGTGACCCCATTTTGGAAACTAGACCCCCTAAGGAACTTATCTAGATATGTGGTGAGAACTTTGAACCCCCAAGTGTTTCACTAAAGTTTATACTGCCCAGGCGTGAAAATAAAAAATCCTATTTTGTGCCCACAAAAATGATCGTTTAGTCCCCAATTTTCAATTTTCCCAAGCGTAACAGGAGAAATTGGACCCCAAAAGTTGTTGTCCAATTTGTCCTGAGTACGCTGGTACCCCATATGTGGGGAAAAAAATGTTTAGGCACACGGCAGGGTCGGAAGGGAGTGACGTTTTGAAATACAGGCTTAGATGGAATGGTCTGCGGGCGTCATTTTCCATTTGCAGAGCCCCTGATGTGCCTAAACAGTAAAAAAAACCCACAAGTGACATTGATTTGGAAACTAGACCCCCAAGGAACTTATCTAGATGTGCCCCAACTAATCTAATGTTTCCGGTAACGAAATTTAGTAGTGCATTGAGGTGTGGTACAATTTGAAGCAATCCTTCATACACAGGCCAGGTTTTTTGGGGCAGGTGTCGCATTGATAAATGGTGTCCTTGCGTATTCCGTTTTTGTAACACACACTCGGCACCTTTTTTGCGATTTACCTCTTTTTCCAGTTTGCGGGACATCCCCCGGGAAATGCTGACCTGGTACAATACGAGCACCTTCAGTTCCGGAAGTTCTGGGGCCCGCTCCTTCCAGAGTGCCAAACATCAGGGCCTTAACCACTACCTCCTGAAACTGAAGGTACAACGTATCGCTGGGGCATGCACATTGTGACAATAGGAATGCGTTGAGCATTGCCAATTGGACGATGTGCACGGCCAGCTTTTTGTACCACACCTTGGCCTTTCTCAAAGCATTGTACGGTTGGAGGTATTGATCAGAGCGATCAACGCCCCCCATGTTTTTATTGTACCCCAGCACACATTCAGGTTTGCTGACCTGTGCCGAGGTACCCCGTACAGTGCTGAGGGCGCTGCCATCACCGTGTATGGTGGTCAAGAGAAAGACATCCCTCTTGTCCTTGTACTTGACCACCAGCAGGTGGTCGCTACATTGGGCCCTGCTCTCACCTTTTTGGAGCATCTGCCCAAGTAGCGTCTTCAGGAGGCCTCTCTGATTTTTGCGGACAGTACCGCAAGCTGCGGTACCTCGCGCAAAGAGGGCTTTGTAGAGTGGGACACTGGTATAAAAGTTATCAGTGTAGAGGTGATAACCTTTATCCAGCAGTGGGTGCACCAAATCCCACACAATTTTCCCACTCACTCCCAGGTCAGGAGGACACTCAGAGGGTTCAATCCTGGTGTCCTTTCCTTCGTACACTATAAACCTGTGGGTGTACCCTGAGGTACTCTCACACAGCTTATAGAGTTTGATTCCGTACCTGGCCCTCTTACTGGGCAGGTATTGACAGAATCCAAGCCTGCCCTTAAAATGGACCAAGGACTCGTCCACACAGATGTTCCTTTGGAGCACGTACACTTCAGCAAACTTTTTGTTGAAGTGTTCGATGACCGGCCGAACTTTGAACAGACGGTCAAAGTTGGGGTCATCTCATGCGAGACACTGTGCATTATCGTTATAATGCAGAAACTTGAGGATGGCCTGAAAACGCGCCCGGACCATGACCATTCGGAACACTGGAGTGTTGTATAAAATATCAACACTCCAATATTGCGAAATTTCAGGCTTCTTCAGGATACCCATGTGGAGGACCAGGCCCCAAAACTTCGTCATTTCAACTGCGTCCACAGGAGACCAGTTAGTATAGGATGAAAGCGGGTTTTGCTCCAAAAATTGCCGAGCGTACAAATTAGTTTGCTCCACCATGTGGTTAACAAAATCCTCAGAGAAAAAGACTTTGAAAAAGTCAATTTCTGTGAGGCCGGTGGTGTCAAACTTGATTCCTGATTCTGCCACAAAATCAGGAATCAGTGGCTCGTAATTTTCGGGGGGCGAGGTCCACACAGGGTTTGCTGAATCAGCTGCGGGCATGGTGGGCGCTGCCTCATCTTCAGTCCTGGAGTGTCTGCGTGGCGGTTCCGCAGGACCCGAGGAGGAAGATGAGGAGGGGGAAGAGGAAGAAGAAGAGGATGAAGAATCCAAAAAAATATAGAAAAGTCGGATCGTCATCCTCGCTATCAGTGTCGGAGGCAAGGTAAGAATATGCCTCCTCCATTGAATAGCGCTGTTGGGAGGAACGTGATGAGCGGGACATTTTTTCGTGTAAATATGGTGCTTGGGTGTACTTTATTTAAAACTGTGTATGTGGTGGGGGGCTAGTGATTGGTGCACACTATCCTGTAAGAAAAAGCTAAAAGGAAATGTGGAAAAAAAAGTCTAAAACAGCAGGACCTAGATATGGTAAGTGAACGGCGTCACTTACCAAAATTTAGTGGCTGCTGGATGTGTGCACAGGGGTGGCTCAAAGGGGGGGGAGGTGAAAAAGAAAAATGGGAAAACAGCCGGCACGAACTTTGATAAGTGAATTGCGTCACTTATCAAAATTCAGCGGCTGCTAAATGTGCACACGGAAACGGCACAAAGGGGGGTAAAAAGAGGGAGCTGGGGGGATTGGGGTGGATGAATAGAGATCGGACAGGGATCAACAGTTAGGGTTGTAGTTAGGTGGCACAAAAAGGGGAGAAAAAAATTTAAAACGGCAGGCAGGTGGCGCAAAAGTGGGGTGGAGGGGGGTGGGGGATGGGGGGATTGGGGTGGATGAAGAGAGATTGGGCAGGGGTCAGTTAGGGTTGTAGTTAGGTGGCACAAGGGGGGGAGAAAAAAAATGAAAAACGGGATGTGTGTGCGAAGGAAAAAAAGCGAGCACGAGTGTTGATCGGTGAACTGCGTCACCGATCAACGCTCGGTGGCTGCGCACGGAGGTGGCGCAAAAGTGGGGTGGAGGGGGGTAAAAATAGGGGGAAGGGGGATGGGGGGATTGGGGTATATGAAGAGAGATTGGGCAGGGGTCAGTTAGGGTTGTAGTTAGGTGGCACAAGGGGGGGAGAAAAAAAATGAAAAACGGGATGTGTGTGCGGAGGAAAAAAAAGCGAGCACGAGTGTTGATCGGTGAACTGCGTCACCAATCAACACTCGGCTGCTGTGCACGGAGGTGGCGCAAAAGTGGGGTGGAGGGGGGTAAAAATAGGGGGAAGGGGGATGGGGGGGATTGGGGTGGATGAAGAAAGATTGGGCAGGGGTCAGTTAGGGTTGTAGTTAGGTGGCACAAGGGGGGGAGAAAAAAATGAAAAACGGGATGTGTGTGCGGAGTAAAAAAAAGCGAGCACAAGTGTTGATCGGTGAACTGCGTCACCGATCAACGCTTGGCGGCTGCACACGGAGGCGGCGCAAAAGGGGGGGTGGAGGGGGTAAAAGGGGGGTGAGGGGGGTAAAAGGGGGGTGAACGGGGGATGGGGGGGATGAAGATAGGTGGGGGGGTGAAGATAGATTGGGCAGGGGATCAGGGATCAATTAGCACTTATAGTTGTAGTTTTCTTTCTTCTTCTTTCTTCTTCTTTCTTCTGCAGGGATTGTGATGCTACAAGCTGTGGCACCACAATACCCAGCACAGGAGCTCTTGCTGCGTCCAACCTCTCTGCAGGAATCCTCAGCTAGAGTGAGGACCCCTGCAGACAGGTTAGACAGGTCAGAGGCAGGTCAGGGGCAGGTCACAGAGCGGTCACATCGCTGCTGTGACATGTCATTGGTGGGATCGAATGATTACATCGATCCCACCAATCCCTGATCTGCCTGGTGACCATGGTAATTGCCTAGGATCGGAGCTCACAGCTCCGATTCCTAGGCAGGTCATGGCCAGGTCATCAGCAGGGCACAGAGCGGTCACATGGTGACCGCAGCTGTGCCCTGTGGCTGGCGCGATCGCCGATCTAAACGATCGCGCCAACCACTTCCTGCAGGCCCTGCTGGGCCTGTCCTAGGCTCCAGCCTAGGATCGGTGCTATTACAGCACCGATCCGGGCCGGTACCGGCAGGGCACAGCGGCGATATTGCGCCGCTGTGCGCGGCGATTGGCGCGATCGATTAGATCGTCGATCGCGCCAATCTTGGGGCTTTTCTCCGGTGCCTGGCGTTGCCAGGCACCGGTCCTAGGATCGAGTACATCGGTACTCGATCCTAGCCTAGATTCCTGTTGTTTCAGCCAATCTGGCTGAAACAAAGAGAATTGCTGTGATTGGTTGTTCTGAATTGAACAGCCAATCACAGCTCAGAGAGGGGCGGGCCAGGGCGGAGACTGCCCGGGATGCCGAGGCCATCTATCCTGAGGTAAGATGGCATCGGCATTTTAATGCGATCACCGCGACTTAAGTCGCGATGTCGCATTAAAGGGCATGACGTAATATTCCGTCCATGGTAATTAGGTCCATGGTCACATGGACGGAATATTACGTCAATTGTAGTTAAGGGGTTAAATCATTTCTTTTGTTGAGACCACCAGGGATACTAGTGTTTAAGCTTCTCTGGTAAGGAGACACCGTCTGGCATCCCCTCGCCGAAAAGGTATGGTGACACTTTCTATTCCCTGTACCCAAAAATGAGCTGTATTGCGAGCATGCTGTGATATGAAATGGTAAGAAGCTGCTGATACATTATGATCTGTATTGTTGGTATTATTAATATCACTAAGATGTTCTCTAATTCGTGTTTTTAGTGTCCTAGAAGTACAACCTATATATGATAAATTACAAGCCTTGCAGTCTATTTTGTATACAACATTGGTTGAATTGCAATTAATATAATTTTACCATTCGCCACGACAGCACCCACTGGAGGTATCGGATCCGCCCCATTTGGAACAGGAAACCCTACAGGAAAGATAAAAGGGGGCGGTCCGCCTCTCCTCCTCAGTTTTGGTTTCCTGTTTCAAACGGAGCCAGGATCCTTCAGGAAGCTTACCTGGGCCATGCATGCCGCCTGTGCAGTCTCCTTGGGAACGGCAGGGGCTGCGGTCCGGAGGCAGCGTCGGGGGAGACTCCGCTAGACGGCTCCCCCCTCGTCTGGCAGGTGGAGGGTGATGACCGGGTCCGGGGTGGGCCGCCCGGTCTCACCCAGGAGTGCGCCGGGGAGGCACCAAGGCGCCGCCGCTGCCCGGGTAAGTGCGCCTGTGGCGCGAAGAAAAAAAAAAAAAAGAGGAAGAGAGGCTCCCGTGAGGCAGCGGTGGCGGTGGGCGCAGGCCGCAGCGAACAGGCGGGGGCGCGGTGGCCGGCCGGCGTGGAGACTCCTTAACCCCGGAAGTAATGATTGAACTTCCGGGGTAGGATGGCTGAGCGCGACGGCGCATGTGCGGGGAAATCCCGGGGAGGAGCGACTTCCGGGGAGAGAAAAAAAAAAAAAAAAAAAATTTAAAGCAGCGCGCAATCTATTTAAACAGCGCACAGCTGAGCAGGGACAAGCCATGTTGTCCCCAATGGAAGCGCACGCTCCAGCAGGAGATTCTGCGGGGGGCAGCTCCACCAGGGACCGCAACACTAGGACAGACACCGGGCGCAGGAGCGAAACTGGAGAGTCAAGACCTAGGACGGGATCTCAGCCATCTGATCTGGTAATATAAGGCTTCACTGGGTGAGTGTGCAAAGTATATACTCTGCCTACTAAGCTGACCTCTCCACCCCCCCTCCCCCCCCCCCGCCTTGGTGTCCCCTTCTAGACCAAGAAAAAGGAGAAATCCAAGCATAAAGAATGTGCGTTATGCTCTGAACCTCTCCCTGACTCCTACCCTAAGAAGCTCTGTAAGCAGTGCACCAGAGAGACAAAGCAGGGGGCCGCATTGTCGACAAAGGACATTAGAGCTATAATCAGGGAGGAGATACAGGCTATTAACCGCGCCAAAACTCCCTCAGAGACTGGCAGCAAAAAGCAGTTAACCCTCAGCTCAGAGTCAGAGGAAGAAGGGGGGTTAATCTCTGACTCCTCACTCACATCCTCGTCATCATCAGACATGGAGGGACGGTCATGTTTCCCCCTGGATAGTGTGGACAACCTAGTTAAATCGGTGAGAAGCACTATGGGGTGTGAGGAACCAAGGGGTGCCCAAACCGCACAAGACATAATGTTTGCGGGATTGGCGGAAAAGAAAAGGAGAGCGTTCCCGGTAATACCGGCGATTAAGGCCCTAATAAAGAGGGAATGGGAAAAACATGACCAAAGAAGTTTTCTCCCATCAGCCTCAAAAAGAAAGTATCCATATAGCGATGAGGAGCTATTAAAATGGACCAAAGTGCCAAAAGTGGATGCCGTTATATCCTCTACCTCGAAACAATCGGCTATTCCAGTAGAGGATGCAGGCTTGTTGGCAGACCCGTTAGAACGCAAGGCGGAATCATCATTGAAGAGGTCTTGGGAAGCTACCATGGGTATTTTTAAGCCAGCGGTAGCCAGCACATGCACCACTAGATCTATGCTCATGTGGTTGGACCAGCTGGATCAGCAAATCGAGCAAAAGGTGTCCAGAGAAAAATTACGGGCCGCTATCCCATTAATTAGAGGGGCAGCTGCCTTTAGGGCTGATGCATCGGCGGACACTCTACGGCTGGCAGCAAGATCAGCAGCTCTGGTGAACAACGCCAGAAGGGCGTTGTGGATGAAGAGCTGGAAGGGGGACGCGCAATCAAAGGCTAAGATTTGTGCAACCCCGTGTGAAGGTGAGTTTCTCTTCGGAAAAGCCCTAGACGAGATACTCGCCAAAGCAAAGGAGAGGAAGAAGGCGTTCCCTGACTCTTCTATCCCTTTCTATAGGAGAACCTTTAAGAGGCGACCGTTTGGAAGAAGGAGGCAAACGGAAAGATCAAATAGATGGGCCGCAAAAGAAGAGAAACAAAAGGGTACCATGTTCAGGGGTCCAACATTCCGAAGGGAAAATAGAAATTAAAAAATCAGACCCACCTGTAGGGGGTAGATTACGGTTCTTTTATCCAAAATGGGAACAAATATCCTCAAACCCATGGATCTTGGGTATTATTAAAGAAGGAATGAAAATAGAATTCCTTCAATACCCTTATGATTTCTTTATCCTAACCCGCCTTAACTCTATAGCCCAACAAAAGGCCCTCGAAGAAGAGATTCGGAGCCTACTAAGCAAGGGGGTTTTAGTGGAGGTCCCAGAGGGACAGGAAGGTAGAGGCTTCTACTCTCCCTTATTTTTAATTTCCAAACCAGATGGTACGTTTAGAACAATTATTAATTTAAAGAAGCTTAATACGTTTATAAAAAATTATAAGTTTAAGATGGAATCAATCAGATCCACCATAAAGCTTCTCTTTCCAAATTGTGTGATGGCGGGAATTGATTTAAAAGATGCTTACTATCATCTTCCTATCCATAATAGATACCAAAAATATCTAAGGGTCGCAGTGGTGTTCGATGGCAAGGTCCGTCATTTTCAGTACACAGCCATGCCTTTCGGCCTCTCGACAGCGCCAAGAATCTTCACCAAGGTGATGGCAGAGGTGATGGCCTATGTTCGTCAAAAGGATACTTTAATCGTACCTTACTTAGACGACTTCCTAATAATCGGGAACTCAGATACCCAATGTACCGAAAGAGTGGCTGATGCAATCTCATCTTTGCAGGACCTAGGCTGGATCATCAATATACAAAAGTCCAGGCTCGTTCCGCAATCCCTCCAGATGTTTTTGGGGTTCCAATTGAACTCCATAACCCAGAAATGTCTACTTCCTCAGGTAAAGATAGCACTAACAAAAGAGAAAGTAGAGGCAGCCATAGATAGACCACGCATGTCTCTGAGAGGGGCAATGTCGCTATTGGGGTCGCTAGATTCCTGTGCCCCTGCAGTCCGGTGGGCCCATTATCATGTCCGCACACTTCAGCATCAGATCCTCCAGGAGGAGAAGCGACATGGTGGTCACCTTGAGAGCAAGATAACTCTAACTCAGGAGGTCTTGACTTCTCTGGAATGGTGGTTAGATGATGACCATCTATCCTCAGGAGTCCCATGGGTCATAGTACCATCTGGTATCCTAACCACCGACGCTAGCCCCCAAGGCTGGGGAGCCCATATGGGGAATAGCTTTTGTCAAGGAAGATGGAATAGAGAGGAAAGAGAATACTCATCTAATTTAAAAGAACTGACAGCAGTATACTATGCTCTACATCATTTCCTTCCACAGCTTCAACAGAAACATGTCAGGATCCTGTCGGACAACACCACCACGGTGGCCTACATAAACAGACAAGGAGGTACTCGATCAGAGACTCTGATGTCTTCTGCGGCAAGAATCTTAAACTTAGCCGAAAGCAATTTGTTGTCCCTCTCAGCTCTTCATATCAGAGGAGAGGACAACCAAGAAGCAGATTTCTTAAGCCGACACACACTTCGGCAAGGGGAGTGGTGCCTCAATCGCCAGATCTTCCAGGACATAGTAGCTCTATGGGGGCATCCTCAAGTGGACCTCTTCGCCACAAGGGAAAACAGACAAACAAAAACCTTTGCTTCCCTGTCTCCAGCAGATCACCCAGACATACTGGATGCCCTCCAGGCCTCATGGAAATTCAAACTGGCATACGCCTTCCCGCCATTGATTCTCCTGCCACAAGTGATTCGGAAAATCAGAGAGGAAAAGGCGAGAGTAATCCTGATAGCACCTTTCTGGCCCAAGAGACCGTGGTTCTCGTGGCTACGAATTATGTCAGTGACAGATCCTTGGGTTCTCCCCTCAAACTCCAACCTACTCTCCCAAGGCCCTTTCTTCCACCCTCAAGTGAACAACTTACACTTGACGGCGTGGAACTTGAAAGGCACCTATTAAGATCAAGAGGGTTTTCGCAATCATTAATTACTACGCTTCTACAGAGCAGGAAGCAGTCCACAACCCAAATTTATAAAAGAATATGGAAAAAATTCCTACAGTTTCATACAGCATCTCATACAGCAGAAGTCCCGATAGTTCCTATCTTAGAATTCCTACAAAAAGGGAAGGAATTGGGCTTGTCAGTAAACACACTGAAAGTACAGGTGTCTGCGTTGGGGGCGCTGTATGGCCATAATATAGCAGGGAATAAGTGGATATCACGATTCATTACAGCATGTGAAAGAATAACTCCGGTTCACATACCCACAATCCCTACATGGGACTTAAACTTGGTGTTAGACGCCCTGACAGAAGAACCTTTTGAACCGATAGATACGATATCCCTTAAATATTTATCATTTAAGACGGCCCTCTTGGTAGCACTGACATCCGCTAGGAGAGTGGGTGATATCCAGGCCCTGTCCATAGATCCACCCTTTTTGCAGGTATATCGGGATAGATTAATATTAAAGCCAGACCCCTCATACCTGCCTAAGGTATCAACAAAGTACCATAGGTCTCAGGAAATACTCCTCCCAACCTTCTTTGAAGATCCCTCCACTCCGGGAGAGCAGAAATTCCACACTTTGGACGTCAGAAGAACTGTCCTAAAGTATATTGAAAGGTCCGAGAGCTGGAGGCAGTGTAGGGCTCTCTTCATTTCTTTTCAGGGCCATAAAAAAGGGTATGGAGTCACAAAGAGCACCATTTCCCGATGGATCAGGGATGCCATTCGTTTAGCCTACTCTCCAAAAAATGAAGAACCTCCGGAAGACATCAGAGCACATTCCACCAGAGCAATGGCGGCCTCCTGGGCGGAGAGGGGAGACGTTCCAATTGAAACCATATGTAAGGCGGCAATTTGGTCATCCCCTTCTACCTTCTATAGACACTATAGACTTGACCTTTCGTCTACTTCTGACCTAAGCTTTGGCAGGACTGTCCTTGGCACGGTGGTCCCACCCAGGTGATGGTCTCTGGAATCTCTCCAGTGGGTGCTGTCGTGGCGAAGGGTAAAAAGCCGGATTACTTACCGGTAATGCTCTTTTAATGAGTCCACGACAGCACCCTCTCACTTCCCTCCCTGCTAGAAATATCAATATTAAAAGTATATCTGCTAACGTTGGATAAGTAAAGTTATAAGTACAAGACATTGCCTAATCCTTGGCGGTCCTCCTGGTACTCTGAAATGCAAAACTGAGGAGGAGAGGCGGACCGCCCTCTTTTATCTTTCCTGTAGGGTTTCCTGTTCCAAATGGGGCGGATCCGATACCTCCAGTGGGTGCTGTCGTGGACTCATTAAAAGAGCATTACCAGTAAGTAATCCGGCTTTTTTTATTTTAAAATTGACCGTGTTGTCTGAATTTGAGAAATTTTTTTAAATAAATGCGTATATGCACGTCTTACAATTATTAGACCCGCATTTAAAAAATCCAGCGCAATTCAACCATTTTTTGGGGATTTTTTAGCCAGAAAAAATAAACTTGGAGATAATTTGTTCCCCAATGTAGGAGCCCTTCTTGATACCACATTAATACCAGGGGTTAAAATACTGGCTAATTTGTAGTCTTCAGATAGAATTGGAAGATATTTATCTACAATTTTTCTGATCTGTGTGAACTGAGAACTATATTGAAAACAGATATATGGTTTGTTTCTAAAAGTTTCATCTTGTTTTTTGGTTGATGATTTGATTAGATCAGTGAGATTTTTTTGTTGCACAATCCTTTGTGCTCTGTTTAGTGCCCAGCATGGATATTTGCGATTTTTTTACTTTTTCTGTAACAAAATCAAATTCTTTCTTTAGATCCCCATCCACATTACAATTACGTTTTACTCTGGTGAGTTCTCCCACCAGAATAGATTTAATTGTGTGTCTGCTGTGACTACTGGTGGCATGAAATAAAGTATTGCCACTCAGTGGTTTATGAAAAGTTTTTGTAAATATATTTTGATTATTTGTGCCAGTTAATTCCAAATCAAGAAATGAAATTTTCTCAGAATCATATTTGTGCGTGAATTTAATATTGTAATTGTTGGAATTTAAATAGTTAATGAAACCTGGTTGGCAGATATATCTCCATCTCACACTATAAGCGCATCATCAATATATCTGCCATACCAGTTCATCTGATCGCAGAAAAGATTATTAGAAGAAAAAATATATTCTGATTCCCAAAAGGACATCACTAGGTTGGCAAGGGAAGGTGAATATTTGGCCCCCATTGCCACACATGTTCTCTGCAAAAAAAAATCACCATTGAATGCAAAAAAATTGTGTCTCAACAAAAAACGCACCACATTTAAAATATAGTTTTTCAGATCACCAGAATAATTACTAAATTTATGAAGGTGAAAATGCAGTGCTGTATCGCTAAATCATGGGGAATGCATGTGTATAAAGATATTACATCACAGCACAGCCAGGTATAGGATGATGACCAAGTTTTTTCAGAAAAAATTTCTAGGATTTGTTTGGAATCTCTAATATACCCTGGAGTTCTTTGAACTAAAGGTTGAAGCAATGAATCAACCCATTGACACAGGTGTTAGTTTGTAGAACCAATTCCTGATACAATGGGTCGCATGGGCGGGATACCATCAGTTTTATGAATCTTTGGAAGCCCATGTATTATTGGAAGGACCGGATTTTTTACCTCCAAAAATTCAGCCTGCTTTTTTGTTAATACACCCAAGCTCAGACCCTCTTGAATAACTAAATTGCATTCATTTTTAAAAATATTTAGAGGATTAGCCTTGAGTTTTTCATACACCAATTGATCTGAAAGTAATTCCATCATTTTTGCATAGTAATCCACTGAATTTAGCACTACTACCACCCCACCCTTATCCGACATTTTTATGACCAGATCCAACATTTGTTTTAATTCATTTAGCGCATGGCATTGTTTTCTGGAAAAATTCCTATGGTTTTTATTGCCAGTGTGAACCTGGTCATACAAAATATGTAGCTTCTTTTCTACAATTTCTTGGAAACGAATCATGCAATCTGGTCTAGACTGAATCGGATAGAAGTAAAGGTTTTTAGTAGTAAAAGTGTGTGCTTGATTGATGGTTTCATTGTCTGAGGAAAACAAAGGAGAACAAGAGTCCAAATCCTGCAGGATAATTGTTGCAACTTGTTCCTTAAAGTCCTTGTCCTTATATTCATTGTGAGACCTTTCTGAGATTTAATTTCTTTGTTGATCATCAGCAGTTTCTGATTCCAAATCATTCAAAAAATGTTTTTAATAGTTAAATTTCGCATAAATTTATTAATGTCCAAAATTGTTGAAAATAAATCAAAGTCCTGATCTGGAACAAAATTAAGACCTAATGAGAGAATCTGCATATGTTCAGGTGTCAAGATTCTGGAGGAGAGATTTAACACGTTCGTAAAATTATTTACTTGCTCTGATATTTTTTCTTTCGAGTTATAATTCCCAAATTTTCCACAGTGCTTTCTGCCCCTGCGCCTTTTACATTTTTTGAACGATGAAAGTCCTTTTTTTGAACTACTTGCGGAGCTTTCATTTAGAGACACATCAGATGCACTGAGATGATTGTCCGAGGAATCTGGATCTGAGGATGTGAAATAGACATGCGATTTGGTGGCTTTACTTTTGTTATTTTTCTTTTTATGGTGAGCATGGCTATACTTTAAAATTGATTTGGGAGTTCTGTTGATATTTTCCCAATTCCCCCAGTCATAAACTTTATTGGTGGCATAATCAATACAAGCGATCTCGCTACGTGTGACAGGTAGCGGTAACCAGGCCCCCACTGTGAGATCGCTGGTCGTTTAGGAATAGTCTGGACATTTTTTTGGTCGTTGAGGCCCCGCTGAGTAGCATGCATCGTTCTGTTTGACACCTAACCAACAACCTCGCTAGCAACTTGAAGCGAGAAACATAGGCGTGTTTAAGCAGTGCCTTTTCCGCGCCCCTCAGCTCCGATTGGTGGTCGCTACTGCGTTCTGATTGGCATCCTTGCCTTTAAAGAAGGCAACACACTGGCGCTTTTCTTTGTTCCTGACCCCGTGAAGAAGGCAACATAGCAGCGTTTGTGTTCTTTGTTCCTTCTTGCTGGTTACAGATCGAAGTAGCGTTCTCCGGCTGCGACTCCACACTGATTTTTCTATTCATCAACGGTTCTTCTGATCACAGTAGGTATCATTTGGGGTCTCAAATGCTTTTCCATTTTCACAAATTTATAGAACAGCTACCAATTATCTGCTTTCATTGCTCTGGTTGGAGGGAGGGTGTGGTTTCTTTGTCTGTGCATATGTTTAATGCCTTGGTCAGCCATTTTAGGTGGTCTTGTGTGCATGCACCCAATCCCCAACAAATCAACTATTGTAACTTTTTTTTGTTTGTTTGTTTCAGTTTGCACCATCATGAACAATGTGGAGTCTGCTGTCGTGGGTGCTGCATTGCTTGTTGAGGAAGCTCTGCGTCAAGATGAGTCACCGATGCAGGAGAGGCGTTCAAAAAGAAAGCGTCGCATGTGGACAAGAGAATGGCTGCAGAAGAGGTCCGAATTGTCCCACATGCAGCTGGTGAAAGAGCTTCAGGATAAAAATCCTAATGATTTCCGCAATTATCTGTGGATGTCTGAGGAATCCTTCACATTTTTACTTGAAAAAATTACTCCACTAATCGAACGCAAGGATACAGTGATGCGTGCTGCCCTCCCAGCAGCTGAGAGATTGGCAGTCACGCTGCGATTCCTGGCCACCGGACGCTCCTTGCAAGACTTGCATTTTTCTTCCGCCATTTCAAGGCCACTGCTGAGCGTTCTCATTCCGGAAATGTGTAATGCAATTTTTAGTTGTCTTCGGAGCTACATGGAGTTTCCCACCATGGACATAGTAACATAGTTTTGAAGGCTGCAGGAAGACTTTATGTCCATCTAGTTCAGCCTATTTTTAGTGCAGCTGTTCTGCATTGTTGATCCTGGGGAAGGCAAAAATGGGGTATATAATGGGGTATTCTTTCCTCCTGCACCTGCAGACCCGGAACCCCAGGAGGAGGTAAATGATGAGCTGGAGCACCAGCAGGACTCGACTGCCGACCCACAGCCCGAGGATGCCAGAGGATCGGGGTGGTCCGTCAGCCCAACCCCACACGAAGCGACGGCTAGCGTGGCATTCAGTGTTGAACACCAGGAAGCACTAAACCGTAAGTGTGAAATAACAAACACGTACCTGTTAAGTTGATCCTTGTATAGAATTTAATATTTAACAATCCCTTTCCTTTTAGAAATACCTGCTAATGAAGACCTGGTGGCTTTGCTGGGGAGAGCCATTGAAGCTTTAGAGCAACACAGAGCCCTGCTGTTACGCTCATTGGCGGCCTAAGAACAGGGCAGCACCACCAACTAAGCTTTTTTTAAAGTTTTCTCTTTTTGTTTATGTTGCCATGTCTGGGCATTGTTTAGACCTGTTATTAAAAAAGAACTATAGTTCATATCCGCTGTTGTGTTGTGGTCTTTTTTTTTTAAATGTTACTTTTCATCTAGCACAGAGGTCTCAAACACGGCCCCTGAGGTAGGCATCTGCGGGCCGCAGTGCACCACATGTCTCAGTCCCTGAGGCAGGGGGAAAGCGCGCATTCAGGAGTGTGCGATCCGCGATGGCTGTTCTGTGTGCACACTCTGCACAGGATCTGGGATGAGGTCACAGGAGGGGGAGAAGTCAGGGGGTCACATGATCAGGGGCCTCCATGTCAAATTTTTTTTTTATGTGCGGCCCATTTACTCTGCCGAGTTTTAGACCCCTGATCTAGCACATCCATTACATCTACTCACATCCATAACATCTACGCATCAATATAGATGCACCAAGCCCATTACCCTGCCAAGTTGTCATGGCAAAAAGCATATGCTTAATTCATCAAAGCACAGTGCAAGCTATAAGACAAAATTTTTTTTTATTTAAATACAACAATTATTTCAACAATAACATAAGTTAATAAACTGTTAAATGTTCAATTAGTTTACAATATTACAATACAAATCAAAACAAAAAGTAAAACGGCACTACAATTCCTGGCACTGGTTTTCTTCAGTCAAATAACCTTGCCTGGGCGGAGAAGACATTTGGGACAAAAAAGATTGTGGAAACGTGGGATACTGGGGGGGGTGGATCGTCAGGTTTTGCGGAGGACCAATCCTCCGCACAGGCATGCTCCGAAGTGGCTCCGGCATTTGTGTCCATGACTGCTCAGAAGGATCACGGTTGAGCACACTTCGCACTGTTGAAGACTCATCCAGTTGACCTGCTGTGGCTTTACTTAAAGTTTCAAATATCACTCTTTCGGCGTGGCTCCTTTGTCGAGCATCCAGCTTACCCAGTCTATCAGCCACAAAGTTAGCAAAAATATCCATGCTTGTCTTGGCCTGATTAGCCAAACTTTGATTAGCCAAAGACAGAAGATCAGGAGATGGCTGCACGGCGGCCTTTCTTTTTCGAGAAAGCTATTGTCGATGAGGTAGAGGGCGCTGGCTCTTGACTATACCCCTCACAAGGGTCCTCCATACTGTGCTCACTACTCGTGATGTCCTCAGTTGTTGGAGAAACAAGCTCTTGCTGATGGGGCTACAGAAAAAGAAAATAACGGTTAAAGCAAAACCCCAAAAAATATTTTTGAACATCATGCAGCACAACACATAATTAGTTGGCATTGGATTTATCATGACCAGCATGGGTTAACTCAAGGTAATGAGAACAAAGTTGGGCAAAAAGAGTATAGTAGTGTACTTATCTGAACTGGAAGGGAAAACGTTTGTAAACTGCAGAATTAAACAGGTAAAACCTTAGTTACTACTTTCAATTCAACGATAGGAATGCACATACAAATTTAAATTGCTATATTCTGGGAAGCAAAGAAGGTACTTACATCTCCAACCGGGGAGTCTGGATCATTATGGATCGCAGGGTCTTCTTCCACGGTCGGCCGCACCGATGATACTGTTGGCCGTGGTAGCTCCTGGTCACGGGTGAAGCCAAGCAAGACATAGTACCACAACGAGGGCATATAAACCTCATCCGTGCAAGCACCAGACTTCCTTGACTTCTCCACCTTGTTGAGCTCCTTTTTATACACCGTGCGTAGACCACGGATTTTTTGTGAACAAAGCTTTCATCCACCTTCTCGCATGGATTATGCCGCTTAAAGAGAGCAGTCATTTTCTCATATGCCTCCCTTTTCTTCATTCTATTACTGTAATCGGCCGACTTAATTTGCCAAAGGCAGGCCAGTTCGATAAGTTCACAAACAAACTCCTCAGTATTGTAAGACATCTGAAATAAAGAAAAGCATACAGTGAGCATACATGGAAATTTTTAAATAAAAAAATTACGTTTGAAGCGCACTACTGTAGTCGTGAAAACGTGGGTGTGTGCACACGAGTCCACCTAAAATGGTTGCACATCCACAGATAGAAAAAATGCCCCTCCCTCAAGAGCAATGATAGCAGAGAACTTGTAGTTGTTCAATAAAATTGATGAAATGGAAATGCATTTGAGACCACAAACGGTACTTTTAGAACCCCCCCCAAAAAAAGAAAAAGTTGGAAATGCACAAGTTGTTCTTTAAATTACATCTCATTTGAGACCCCAAAGATACCTACCGTGAACAAAGTATAGGTGTCCAACAATAACGTGGAAGAATATAGAATTCGGTTTAGAGTCGCAGCCGGAGAACGCTACTACAATCTGTAAACCAACACGCAGGAAGGAACAAATAACAGAAGCGCTGCTAGGTTGCCTTTGTACACGGGATCAGGAACAAAGAACAGAAGAGCCGCCAATCAGAACGCAGTAGTGACCACCAATCGGAGATAAGGGGGCACGAAAAAGGCAACGCTAAGCCACTCCTGGGTGCCTACAACATCAGATTACAGCCCACATCGTGATCTGTATCGGCAGAACAGAAGTAGTGTGACAGGGTTTCAACAACCGCCGACATCGTTACAAAGATCGCTATGGGTTGCCGTATCGCTGCTGCGTCGTTGGGAAGATCTGTCAGTTTGACATCTCACCAGCGATCAGATAGAGATGCAGCAACGATCCTTATCTGGTCGTATCGTTAGCGGGATCGTTGTAGCGTTGTTATGTGTGATGGGGCCCTAAGCCTTGTATATCCCGAGAGCTAGGCCCTGAATATGGAAGGGGGGATGAGCACTGATGAGCCCCCACTGTGCACTAAAGAGAAGAAGTTGGACAAGCAAGGGGGAAGCAGCATATCTTGAGCTGACTCAAGAGAGGTAGCACCAAATGTCCACCAACAGCACCAGAGAGGAAGTTAGCCAACTGTTATTGCTCCAAGCCTTCACAAGGGAAATGTGAATATCACCGGCGACTCCCTTAAGCAGACTTGGAGTCTATAAACAGCCAGGTACAGGTGTGTCAATTGGAACTGGAGGGAGGTTTCCACTGGGTCCAAAAGCCAGAAGGATTAAGAAAGTGTCTGCAATGCCAAATGCTGAGACCTTCTGCAGCCAGATGCAGAGCAACTGTCTGTAGCATCTGACACATGTGTAACAATGATGTGCTGCTGCTCCCTTTTGTGCTCTGTAACTACAATTGCAGGAAGGGAAGTGGCGACTATGCACTGAGAACACTGCCAGACTGCACCTGTGACTTTCTATACAGTATATGGGTGTTTACCTTGTCACCTCTATAATTTGGCCATGTTTTAATTGGCCAGCTTCATAAGATAAAAAAATAAATTCCCTTAGAGAATTTCTATGGTATATGTTAAGTTGGTTGAAGTGAAAATTTGCATCTATATTACCAGGGGGTGTATTATTGAAACAAAGTGGTACAGAAGAAAAAAAATCAAAATCAGTGGAACAGTGGCAATTGGAGAAGACACTCAATTTAAATTAAAAAAACAGAGGAAGTCCCCATGCCGTTATACCATGGCTTCATTATAGCTATTTGGCCTACTTCCATGGTATATATGTAAGGGGATAGACTGGACCTCGGGTACCTGCATGCCGGGTCCGTAATTAGAAGGGTTGCATTCTCTGTTCCCGGGGGAAGCCTGAGTGGGGTGGACCCCCCTCTGCTGCATGAGAGAAGCCTGAGATAGACAGAGTTTCCTGCTGACAGGAGGGGGTGGGGAGAGGCAGAAAAGGGTGCGCAGCCGGCAGATGAAAGGAGAAAGCTCGCCAAAATAGTCAGTCTGGCGCCGATGCAGAGCAGTGCAAAGGCAGCATGTAGATTGGGGAGCAGCACACTCTGTTCCCCTATTAGAGTGTCCCGGTGTGGGGACGAGCCATTAAAAGGAGTCCCCGTCGCCTGCTGAGCAGAGCTGTGTCAGCAGGGAGAGCCGTGCCAGCAGTGAGAGCCGTGCAGAGACGTGCACCCAGAGCGGAGCTGAACTGGGTGTCGCATCAGACCAAGAGAGGAGTGCTCTGGCTTGGAGTACCAGCACCAGGCAGATTAACGTCGCCCGCTGCCAAACGTCTGCTGGCAGCAAAGCTAAGAAGAAGAAAAGGAAGAAGACAATGGTTGCCGTTGAAGATGAGGGAGAGACTCTAGAACTGTCATCTGCTGGCCCAGAAAAGGAACAGGCCTCAGAGATTGCTGCTCCAGGGGACCTGGGTGAACCTCATCCTCTACCACTCCACCCAAAGTTTGGAGTATCTATGACCAGCCTTACTGGAAGAAGATGGAGCCAGAGAGGCAGGAGGAGTTGTGAAAATTGTGGGTATCTATCGACCCTCAGAAGACTGTACTGGAGTACGACGAGACCTCACCAGTGGAATGGCGAGTTAAAAGAGAGGAGGAGTGTAAGGGGATAGACCAAACCTCGGGTACCTGCTTGCTGGGTCTGGAACTAGAAGGGCTACATGCTCTGTTCCTGGAGGGAAGCCTGAGTGGGACAGACCTCATTCTGCTGCATGAGAGAAGCCTGAGAGAGATGGAATTTCCTGCTGACAGGAGGGGGTGGGGAGAGCCAGAAAAAGGCATGCCGCAGCCAGCAGGTAAAAGAAGAAAGCGCGCCAAAAGAGTCAGTCTGTAGCCGGCGCAGAGTAGTGCAGAGGGCAGCGCATTGAGCTGTGAGCAGCACACTCTACTTCCCGCATCAGTGTCCCGTTGTGGTGACAGGCCATATAGAAGAAGCCCCAGTCACCTGCAGAGCAGAGCCGTGCCAGCAGAACAGAGCTGCGTCAGCAGAGCAGAGATGTGTCAGAAGGGAGAGCCATGCCAGCAGTGAGAGCCATGCAGAGCCGTGCACCCAGAGCAGAGCTGAGCCAGGTGTCGCAGCAAACCAAGAGAGGAGTGCTCTGTCCGGGAGTACAAGTGCCAGGCAGACCAGCGTCTCCCGCCGCCAACAGCGGAGACCAGTGAGAGCAGGACGTGCGGTGTGTGTCCAGTGACAGCCAGAGAGTACCAAGTGCTGTACACGATCTGACCGTGAGTACTGCACACGCACTGCCTAAGAGAAACCACACAGGATTGATGCTCACACCCTGACATGGACACAGAATAGTTGTCCTGATCTTTGTGACCTCAATACATCAGTTAAGTAGCCACGTTGTGCTCGTACCGGTCTGTGGCCCGTGCCTTCAATAGCTACAGCAGTATATGGACAAGAGGCAGTGGAAGGTACCGGAGACCGACCACTGTTACCAGAAGATGGGGGTATTGTCATCTACCTTACCCCACTAGAGAGGACACCGATCCAGCCGTTGCGGCGCAATTGAGTTCGCAGCAGGAGCTGCAGTTTAAGGACTGCCTTACATTTATGCTGACAAACTTCCGTCATTTGAACCGTTGTTATATCCTTTGCCTTTAATGTACCATTTGTCTCCCTTGACTAACCCTTTATCTCCCCACTGTTTAACTATTTACCTCCCTGCGAGGAGTATTCCCTTGTAAATAACATGTTAACCCTTGCTCTGCCTACATCCCAACACTGCATCCCGCGTTCTTGCTTGTAACCTTTACATTTTGGCGTGGTCGGCAGGATGCAGTCTACGGACGCAAAGGTGGCAGACCAAGCGGGTAGGGGTGCTCCAAGAGCCAGTATGCCGCTGGTGACAATTGTGAGTAATCTCCCTAAGTTTACAGGGATTTTAAAGGAGAAAGTTTATGGATTAAACGTGTGCTGCTTGACAAATCAATCCTTCCAGATTCAATGAACTGTACTTTTATTTCCCAACGCGTTTCGAAGTTTATACTTCCTTAGGGGATGACATGTACCTGTCATCCCCTGAGGAAGACGTATAAACTTCGAAATGCGTTGGGAAATAAAAGTACAGTTCATTGAATCTGGAAGGATTGATTTGTCAAGCAGCGCACGTTTAATCCATAAACTTTCTCCTTTAAAATCTGATGATTCGTGGTCACGGCATGGCCCTTTGGATGTGCAGCAGGCTGACTACCTACTTCTATGTGTCTGAATCTCCCCTATATAAGATGAGTGTAATTAATTGATTTTATATCAAGCTCTACTCGGGTAAGACCCTATTGCGCTTTTTCTTTTTCAGTTGTTTTACCATACTAAGTTTACAGGGAGCAACATTTTATTATGGAGCTGGACTGAACGGGTCAGGGGAATGATGAGGATGTATCCCATGACTCCTGCGTTGGCAGCGGAGGTTGCCCTGATAGCTCTAGACAGAGAGGCCAGGGATTCTGCCATGCTTCGACCTTGCTCTGCCTATGTCCCATCACTGCATCCCGCGTTCCTGCTTGTAACCTTTACATAATAATAGTAATAATAATAATAATTTTTATTTCTATAGTGCCAACATATTCCGCGGCACTTTACATTATAGAGGGGACTTGTACAGACAATAGACATTACAGCATAGCATAGCAATAAACACATAGATCAAAACAGATACCAAGAAGAATGAGGGCCCTGCTCGCAAGCTTACAATCTGTAAGGTAAAAGGGGAGACACGAAAGGTGGATGGTAACAATTGCTTTTATTCTTTTTTTTATGGTTTGGACCTTCCCTAGTGTAAGAATCGGGTGTTCCTGTTGCTACATGAACCACTTAACAGTCTAAATATGTAACAGTACAGACACAGATGGCTATTAAATGCAAAAAGCATGTGAGAACATGATGCGAGGAACCTGGTTATGGTAAAAAATTTAGAAATGAGCCACACAGGGATTTTTTACATTAATGCGTTGAGGCGATAGGTCAGTCTGAACAAATGAGTTTTTAAGGCACGCTTAAAACTGTGGAGTTTGGGGATTCATTGTACTAGCCTGGGTAGTGCATTTCAAAGAATTGGCGCGGCTAGTGAAAAGTCTTGGCGACGGGAGTGGGAGGTTCTGATTAATGAGGATGTTAACCTCAGGTCATTAGCAGAATGGAGGGAACAGGTAGGGTGGTAGGCTGAGACAAGGGAGGAGATGTAGGGTGGTGCTGAGCCATGAAGGGCTTTGTGGGTGAGGGTAATAAGTTTATACTGAATTCTGGAGTGGATGGGTAGCCAGTGTAAGGACTGGCACAAGGTAGAGGCATCAGTATAACGATTGGTGAGGAATATGATCCTACCTGCTGCATTCAGGATGGATTGGACAGGGGAGAGTTTAAGAGGGAGACGGATTTGTAGAGAGTTACAATTGTCCAGACGAGAATGAATAAGAGAAACAGTAAGAGTTTTTGCAGAGTCAAAAGTAAGAAAGGGTCGAATTCTAGAAATGTTTTTGAGGTGCAGATAACAAGAGCGAGCCAATGTTCGGATGTGGGGGGTGAATGAAAGCTCTGAATCAAGTATGACCCCAAGACAGCGGACATGTTGCTGGGGAGTAATGGTGGAACCACACATGGAAACGGCAATGTCGGGCATAGGTAGGTTAATAGAGGGAGGAAACACAAGGAGTTCAGTTTGACAGGTTCAGTTTCAGAGAGAGGGAGGACATGATGTTAGAGACAGCAGTAAGACATTCACTGGTGTTTTCCAAAAAGGCAGGCGTGATATCAGAAGTGTATAATTGGGTGTTATCGGCATAGAGATGGTACTGGAACCCAAATCTACTGATTGCTTGACCAATAGAGGCAGTATACAAAGAGAAGAGGAGGGGGCCTAGAACCAATCCTTGAGGAACCCCAACAGTAAGGGGAAGATGAGAGGAGGAGGAGGAGCCAGCAAAAGATACAGTAAAGGAGCGGTCAGAGAGATAGGAGGAGAACCAAGAGAGAACGGTGTCCTTGAGGCCAATGGAAAGGAGCATCGTGAGGAGGAGCTGATGATCCACAGTGTCGAATGCTGCAGAGAGATCCTGTCATGATCCAAGGTGGATCTGACAAGTAAATGGATAAGTGAACTTTTTTCCTTTTGGCTAGGTGCCAAAGTGATGTGATTGCCCCCGGTGGCCATTAGAATTATTACACGTGGTGTCGTTCATTCTAAGTTGCCCCGGTAGTGGTGAGCAGTAGTGCACTTTAGTTTCTTTGGTTTAGCGCACGTAATTATAAATCAGGTGTGAGGCTCTATAAAAGAGAGCCAGGTGTGTTCAATCACTGTTGGTGATATTGTGTTCGTCATTTGGAAAGCGAGCCTGGGTGAAAGAAGGAGCTGAACATGAGTCCTGCGCAGCCCAGCCAGAGGGGACGAGTGGCAGCTATGTGGTCTGCAGGAAGGGCTGGCATGGCGTGGTGGAGTCACAGTTTACGGTGTCAGCAGGAGGTGCTTGCATGGCTTGGTGGAGTGGCGACGATGGTGAGAGTTGCACTTAGCATGCTGGACTTGGTTGCTGAAAACTGGACTCAAGCATGCTGGACTTTTTGGCAGAAGCTGGACTCATCTTTGGGACTCTGATTACTGGGCAGCTGCAACTGGTGGTGGACTCTGCTCCAAGGCTGCACTATGGTGAAGGATCCAGTTATGGTGATGGATCCGGGTGGAGGAGAAGATACAGGTGGTGGGCTCTGTTGCTAGGAGCGTACGCAACAGAGCAAAGCTAAGTGGTGTTTCCCCTGTATTGTCATTTTCCCTCATGTGTGTTTAGTGCAGTGGTGGGATTAGTTTCCGCACCGACCAATTCCCTAGTGAGGGTTTAGGTTCAGGGCGAGCTAGGGTTTTTAGGCTCCTGTGAGTCGCCCGGTGCAGAACCGGCATAGGGAACGTTAGGAGTGTAGGGACACTGGCTCAGGGGAGTACAGGAGGTCTCCACTTCCCTATTCCCTATTGCAGGGTCCACCATTGTTAATGTTACCCAGGTTCCCCTTTATTATTTAAATTCGCCTTACTTGAGGCGGGGTTTTCAGACTACTTTATATATGTGTAATATCTAAATTCGCCAGTTGGAGGCGGTGTATCCAGCTGCACGTCCTATTTATTTAAATTCACCCAACTTGAGGCGGTGTATCCAGGGTCACGTGTGTCATATGGGTTCGCCTTGCGGTACTCGCTGCGTCCAGACACGTGACCGTGACAGATCCAAGAAAATTAGCATGGAGTAGTGACCATTAGCTTTAGCTGTTAGAAGATCATTAGAGACTTTAGTGAGGGCAGTTTCAGTAGAGTGTAAAGAGCAGAAACCAGATTGGAGAGGGTCGAGGAGACAGTTATCTGAGAGACAGCGGATAAGACGGGTGTGGACCAGGCATTCCAGGAGATTAGAGATGAAGGGAAGATTAGAGACAGGTCTATAGTTTGCGGCACAGTTTTGGTCAAGGGATGGTTTTTTTAAGTAATGGCTGTATTATGGCATGCTTAAATGAGGAAGGAAAGATACCAGAAGAGAGTGAGAGGTTGAATATTTTTGCTAGGTGAGTGGTGACAGCAGGGGAAAGGGACTGGAGGAGATGTGATGGGATGGGGTCACTGGTGCAAGTGGTAGGGTGAGAAGATGCAAGGAGCCTGATTACTTCATCTTCTGTGACTGGTTCAAAATCAGAGAGTGAGCTAGATGCAGTGGGGGAGGGAGGACAGTGCATGGTTTGAGGTGATTGGGAGATAATTTCCTGTTGGATATGGTCAATTTTTTCTTTGAAATAATTAACCAGGTCGTCAGCATGGAGATCCGTGGTTGGGGCCTGCACTCTTGGGTTAAGTAGGGAATAAAAAGTGTCAAAGAGATGTTTCAGGTTATTGGATAGTGAGGTGATGAGGGTGTAGAAATAGGTTTGTCTTGAGAGGTGAAGGGCAGTGTTGTATGTTTTAAGCATAAACTTATAATGGATGAAATCTTCAGGTAGATTGGATTTTCTTCACAGACGTTCGGCACACCTGAAGCACCGCTGTAGGAAGCGTGTTCGCAGCGTGTGCCAGGGTTGTCGCCGTCTGTGTCTAGTTGTTCTATTTATAGGAGGTGCAGTTTCATCCAGGACACTTTGAAGTGTTTCACTGTAATGCTTCAGTGCAGAATCAGGACACGAGAGGGAGGAGATAGGGGCCAATGAGAACTGCATAAGTTTCTGGGTGTTAATGGCCTGTATGTTTCTAAAAGTGTGGAAAGTGGGGGTGACCTGGGCAGGATGGCAGTTCTTGATAGAGAATGATAGAAAGTTGTGGTCAGAGAGCGGGAGAGGGGAGTTTGTGAAATCATCCACTGAGCAAAGCCGGGAGAAGACCAAGTCGAGGGAGTTTCCATCTTCATGCGTGGGGGAGTTAGTATGCTACGAGAGGCCAAAAGAGGAGGTTAGAGATAAAAGGTGAGAAGGAGATGTTGAGAGGGGGGGAAGGGCAATGGGAATGTTGAAGTCTCCCATGATGAGGGTGGGGATGTCACAGGAGAGATAGTGTGGAAGCCAGGTGGCAAAGTGATCCATAAACTGATGGGAGGGGCCTGGAAGGGCGATACACCACCCCCGCTCGCATGGAGAAGGGGACATAGAGTCTGACAGCATGGACCTCAAAAGAAGGGAAGACATGTGAGGCTACTTGTGGGATAACCTGAAAGGTACATTTGGGTGATAGGAGCTAACCAACGCCTCCACCTGCTCTGTTGTCCGATCTTGGGGTATGAGAGAAGTGTAGTCCACCATATGAAAGAGCAGCAGCAGTGGTGGTGTCTGACTGCTGGATCCAGGTTTCAGTAATAGCCAGAAGGGCATGTGGGCTGCTTCTATAGCAAATACATTTCGGTATAGCATTCTGGTATAGCAGCCTAGACAATGGAAAAAATATATTTGTTTTCAATACCCATACAGTAACCAATGTAGCTTGATACAGTCATTTTTTGGTGATCTTTTCCACATAAAATATTTTTAGAAATGTGTCTAAAATTCTCTAATGATATTACCTGAGTTATTAATGAGATGCTTAGGGCAAATATTGCTTGTTTCGACCAACCTGACACTACAGGGCCTTTTCTATTAGCAAAACCAGCACTGCTTTATACTATCACATTGAATATTATTGATGTGTAATATGACTGCATTATGAATTATTAAGCTACACTTAATTACATGTACAAAAGAAATAGTCACATATTTAGAATGTAATTATTATGTAGGGAAAAAGAAAAGTTTAGAGAGGTCATTAATCACTCTGCTGCTGCCCATGGCTATTGTGCTTTTGACTCTTTAGACCCTGTACAATTTCACTTCAAGGTCATTTTATTATTTATGAAGCTTAAAGTTAAGGTTAGAGCACTCCTAAGATTGACCATGACTTGGAGAAAAGAGTACCCAGCCTCGATTTATAAAATGTGTAAATTTGAGTAGCTAGAAAGCATGCTAACATTTCTGTCTCATCATGTACTTTAATTTTGCCAAAATAAACACTCAACTAGTCAGGAGAAAGTGTTCAACCTGCATTACCAGGCTTTACATAATGAGATTTGGGTTAATGGTTTTTATAACAACTTCCTTATTCCCTGAGGTCTTCTTGGCTGTAGGTGAGTCACAAGTAGTGTTGAGCGATACCGTCCGATACTTAAAAGTATCGGATCGGAATGGATCGGCCGATCTAAAAAAAATATCGGGTATCGCCGATTCCGATACCGGAAGTCCCATTCAAGTCTATGGGACTTCCGGTATCGGAATAAGAAAAACCCTATTTTTGCCTTGTACAGCCTCTCTGGGGTCTGTACGGGCCTTTCGGGGGGCTGTGCCGGCCTGCCGGGGGGGTCTGTGCAGGCTCCGGTGGTCTGTGCCGGCCTGCCGGGGGTCTGTGCCGGCCTGCCGGGGAGCTGTGCCGGCCTGCCGGTGGTCTGTGCCGGCCTGCCGGGGGTCTGTGCAGGCTCCGGTGGTCTGTGCCGGCCTGCCGGTGGTCTGTGCAGGCTCCGGGGGTCTGTGCAGGCATCGTCCGATGGGACTACAAGTCCCATCGGGCGATGCCTGCTACCATGACAGTGATTGACACATTAGCCAATGATGGGACAGTAGTAGTCCCATCATCCGGCTAATGTGTTGAATGTTAAAAAAAAAAAAAAAAAAAGAAAAAAATTACATGCTACATACATGCTACATACATACAACATGCATACTACATATATACTACATGTAACATACATACTACATATATACTACATGCAACATACATACTACATACATGCTACATACTACATACATGCTACATACTACATACATGCTACATACTACATACATGCTACATACATACTACATACATAATACATATATACTACATGCATGCAAAATATATACTACATGCATGCAACATGCATACTACATATATACTATATATATTACATGTAACATACATACTACATATATACTACATGCTACATACATGCTACATACTACATACATGCTACATATATACTACATACATACTACATACAACATATATACTACATATATACTATATATACTACATGTAACATACTACATATATACTACATGCTACATACATGCAACATACATACTACATATATACTGCATATATACTACATGCATGCAACATACATATATACTACATACAATACATACATATAGACATACAGTACATATAACATAGAGTACATACTCACCGTCACTTGTCACTTTGATCCCCGAAGCCATTGTCGCCTGAGGAATAAATATCAAAATAAAAAAACACCAATATACTTACCCCGATCCGCAGAAGTCCACGAGGGTCCCACGTCCATCTTGTGTGGAGAACAGCAGCATCAGCTGATGCTACCGTTCTCTACGGGCTCCAGGAATACAATGACGGAAGGTAGGTATCCTTCCGCACTGTATTCCTCCACCACTGTAAAAAAAAAAGTCCCTAGTCTCACTTTATGCCATTGCTGCGTGGTGTCTCTATGTGGATGACGCGCTGGGTTTCCCTGACGCGTCAGGTCACATGACGCCGGTCTGTGCATGGTCTTCCGGGTAGCTCCTGCCGAGCATGCGCCAGCAGCGTCTGGTCATTAATCGCTCACCTGGTATTTCCCTATTTATACTGGGGCATTAAGCAATACGTCATCCCCCTGACGAAGGACGCCAGTTCCGAAACGCGCGTCGGGGAGTGCCGGGCATTACTTTAGAGGCTGTCATTATATCACGGGTATGTAACATCTTTAATCGGCTCACACATTATTGAGTATTATGTTATGGGTTATCACTTTGGGATGTGAGTCTACCACAATGGCACATTATTGATGTAGAATTATATTAGTTTTATAACCCAATTGTGGGTATAATCACTTTTGTGTTATATATATATTTTTTGTTTAAATATATCACTGTTTATAGTTATGCACATTTGTTATACCAATATGTGTGTGAGGCTGTGATAGATCATTAACCTACTACAATCTTTTGACAGGCCTCTTTTATTATTAATTTTTCATATATATATGTTATGATTTTAGATTAATATTTTGTATGTCCTTGGCACTTGTTTGCACAAGTTTTTAATTGCCTAAATCCGATTTATTAAAGATTATATAATATTTTAGATATATTGTGTCCTATTGTTTTATTGAATTGTCCATACATAGTGGTTTGTTTTACCATAGAATTGAATGGTCTCCATTCAAATTTTGTGACATATCAGGAAGGCTGGTTGATTGGAGCTGTGTGAATATTTGCACGAGTTAATTCAATTATTCATTATATGTTGATTATATGTAGATTGGTGCAATTTTATACATTTTTAAATTATATTATTTCTTTCTGCTGTGTTCATTTGTTTGCTAAATTTAAGTAAACGAATATTTAAAAAACTTTTTAAAATTTTAATTTAGTTTTTATAGTTTTTATATTAGTTTTATAGTTTCACTTTGATGAGAGATTTGCACAATTATAGCTTCCTTTTTAGTTTGCAATAGACCAAAAAACAATAAAAAATAATGTACAGTACATATTCATTAATGAACAATTGCTTCCAAAGTCTCTGACTGCCTTCAAATACTGCAAGAGCCAGCATTGGTATTTGGGGGCACTTGCTTAGGGTCCCCATCATCAAAATGCCAACCTTAATTCTTCAGCCCCTCTATGAAGATGCACAGCATTACTTACAGTGCATGATGTGCACCTCCATAGTTCTAGATTGTCACTCTCATCTTCTGATTCCTTACAATGTTGGGTCAGAAGTAGTGTTGAGCGATGCCTTCCGATATCGGGAAATATCGGATCGGATTGGATCGGACCGATACCCAAAAAGTATCGTATATCGCCGATTCCGATACCGGAAACCAATGCAAGTCAATGGGACAGAAATATCGGAATTAAAATAAACCCTTACTTTCCTTGTAGGTTAATTCTACATGAAGGAAAACAACTAAGAATAATGTAGAATGTATTGGGGGAGGTGGAGGAGACATTAAAGGCATAGAGGTTTAGCCCAATCAAATGGAATAGCAGGAATTATTATTTTTTTTTTAAGACACTCGGAGTTACAAAGATATTGACTATGTTAAAAAGGTTGTGTAGCAATAGAGGGAGACGTTCAAAAAAGGCACATGTTGGCGGAGTGTTGGAACGGAGTGCTTCATCAAGCTTAGGAACTACATGCCCTGGGGTCCTCCAGTTATTCCTGCGCCAACACACTCAGCACTGCTACATCACTGTGCCTGGCACTGCACCATCTACGTCTCCTCACTACCTCTCCATCTACACTGCCCTGGGACTACAGCCCTACCTGTGGAGGGCCACAACATCAAAGCTGCACCACACCATCTGTCCCAGAGGATCTGTCTGCAGCGTCGGCTTAACATCTTCATTGCCGAACACCACAGGTGGTGTTACTATTCACAAATCATTCACTCATAAACTTTAATAATCATCCACACGTTCAACATTTCCCTTTTACAATGGACGCCCAGGGCCACGGACCAGGTCACAGCTACCGTGACATCTCCCATTGAAACCAACGGGCCCGGTACCGAGTACTCCACCAGCCCTGGCGGGCGATCCAACTTGGCGGAAATACATAGCAGAAAAGGTTGTCTGGGCTTTTCACATAATCTCAGTGCATATCTAGGCTGCAAAATGCTGACAATAAGTAATTTACCTTCTGTACGGTTTCCAAGATATCATCTCTTGCTTCTAAGATAAATGTCCAGGGGGATTGTGTTCTGGCATTGAAATGAGAACTAGTCGTTTCCTCCTCCCTCACTAGTTTCACTTTCCATAGATAAGATCACTGTTCAGCATTTGTCTGGGGAGGAGCAGCTGGGTGGTCTGCTCGCAGCTAATCACAGCCATGCCATTAGTTAACATGCATACATGCCTAACAGGATATGCCCACACTTCTTAGGATTCCTCATTGGCTGAATCAAATCAAACTGGCTCAAAGCATTATGGGAACTTCCAATTCCGGTATTCGATATGCAAAAAGTATCGGAACTCAGTATCGGAATTCCGATACCACAAATATTGGCCGATACCCGATATTTGCTGTATTGGAATGCTCAACACTAGTCAGAAGGAAATGACAGGAAGGGGCAGAGGTCATAGCTTTGCCGAGTGCAGAACTGCAACAGCAGGACAAGACTTAAGAAGTAGTCTACAGACCTAACTGTGCTGTCTCCCTCTTCTCTCCATGATGTCTACAGGTGATTAAAGCTGTATTGTGCTTATGTCTCCCCTCAAGGACTGTGCCTCCATGATTGTGAGAGTAGCAGGACCTGGAAAGTATAGAGTGATGGAGCCAGCTAGGGAGGTTATTTGTAAGTATACGCAGTATCGGACTGGGGTGGCAAGGGTCCACCAGTAACCGTGACTCTGGGGGGGCCCACTGTTCAGCTACATGCAAATATAACATTATTCAAATTAACCTCTGATTCTCTATATTAATAAACTTGATAATTTGTTAGATGAATGAGGAGATGCTTTTGCCTGTCTATAGAAAATCAAATGTATTGGACCAACTAATGCTAATATTGAGGCATATGTGGCTTACCTCTGCACAGGGTCCCACTTGGGGATTCACCTGCTCTCCTGTGAGCCAGTCTGAGCTTGTGTATATAATGTGTGTGTGTATACAGTTATGGTCGAAAGAATTGGCACCCTTGAAATTGCTCCAGATAATGAAGTGTTGCTCCCACAAAATAATTACAAGCTCACATATTTTTTGTTAATCACATGTTAAATTCTTTTGTGTGTATGGAAACAGCACAAAAAAACAAAGAAAAAAATGCAAATTGGACATAATTTCACACAAAACAGCAAAATTAGGCCAAACAAAATTGTTGGCACCTTTCCAAAATTATGAGTAAATAACTTTGTTTCAAGTATGTGATGCTCATTCAAACTCACCTTTTGCAAGTAACAGGTGTGGTCAATATGAAAATCACATAAACTGTTTGACTGTAGTTACTATGTTCTTTTGTTTGTAGTCCTCATTCCATTTTCATAAATCGTAGAATGTTGTGCTTTACCAAAAAGCTCTATTTTGGTGTCATCTGTCCAAGAGATGCTTTCCTAGAAGGATTTTGTCTTACTCACGTACATATTGGCAAACTGCTGTCTAGCTTTTTATGTCTCTGTGTCAGAAGTGGTAACTCCTGGGTCTCCTACTATAGCGTTTCATTTAATTAAAATGTTGGTGGATAGTTCTTGCTGACACTGATGCTCCCTGAGCGTGCAGCACAGCTTGAATTTCTTTGGAATTTGATTGGAGCAGCTTATCCACCATACTTATCCTACCTTTCATCAATTTTACTCTACCGTCCATGTCCAGGTTGACTAGCTACAGTGCATGGGTTCTAAACTTTTTGATTATGTTGTGCTCTATGGACAAAGTAACATCAAGATCTCTGGAGATGGACTTTTAACCTTAAGATTGTTGATATTTTTCAACAAATAAGTTTTCAAGTCCTCAGACAGTTTTCTTCTCTTTCTGTTTTCCTTGCTTAGTGTGGCATATTGACATAAAATGCAAAGATTGAGTCAACGTCTTTCCTTTTTATCTGGTTTCAGGTGTGATTTTCATATTGGCCACACTTGTTACTTGCCACAGGTGAGTGTGAATGACCATTACATGCTTGAAACAAAGTTGTTTACCCTCAATTTTAGAAAGGCCTATTTTTGTGGCTCTGTATGAAATTATGTTCAATTTGCCATTCCTTCTCTGTTTTTTTTTTTGTGTTGCTCCAATACGCACAAAGGAAATAAATATGTGTATAACAAAACATGTGTAATTTCAAAAATTTTCTGGGATAAATACCGTATATACTCGCGTATAAGCAAAGATTTTCAGCCTAATTTTTGGTCTGAAAGTCCCCTTCTTGGCTTATACACGAGTCATATATGTCAGGGGTTCGGCGTGGGAGGGGAAGCGGGGGTGTCAGATCATACTGACCCCCCGACGCATCTCTGCAGCCCCCCTGCTTGTCACATGGTCTCAGGGGACTGCCTTCTGGGTTCACGTGGTACCTGTCATTAAAGACATGAATATGCGCCGGGCAGGAGCCGGAGACCGTGGGAGAACAGGGCTGCAGAGACATGCCAGGAGGGGGTGAGTATATGCTATATTCACCTGTCCCTGTTCCCACACTGCTCGCCACTGTCTGCTGCATCCTCTGTCAGTGATGTTCAGGTCAGAGGGCACGGTGACATTGTTCATGCACGTCACACCCTCTGCTGCCTGAACATCACTGACAGACGACATGGCAGACAGCGGCGAGCAGCATGGGAACGGGGACAGGTGCCGGGGTCCTGAGTCAGCAGCGACACTGGCTCCTGGCCCCCAGCGATGGAGAGGTGAGTATGCCATTTTTTTCTATGCAGCAGCGCCATATGGGGATTATTCTATGGAGCATCTTATGGGGGCAGCATATGGGGGCATATTCTATGGGGCATCTTATGAGGACCTATTCTATGGGGCATCTTATGGGGGCATAATCTATGGAGCATCTTATGAGGGCATATTCTATTGAGCATCTTATGGGGGCATATTCTATGGAGCATCTTATGGGGGGCATAATCTATGGAGCATCTTATGGGGGGCATAATCTATGGAGCATCTTGTGGGGGTCATAATCTATGGAGCATCTTATGGGGGGCATAATCTATGGAGCATCTTATGGGGCATATTCTATGGAGCATCTTATAGGGGCATATTCTATGGGGCATCTTATAGGGGCATAATCTATGGAGCATCTTATGGAGGTATATTCTATGGAGCATCTTATGGGGGTATAATCTATGGAGCATCTTATGGGGGTATAATCTATGGAGCATCTTATGGGGGCATAATCTATGGAGCATCTTATGGGGACATATTCTATGGAGCATCTTATGGGGCATATTCTGTGGAGAATCTTATGAGGCAGGTATGGGGCCTATTCTATGGAGCATCTTATGGGGCATATTCTATTGAGCATCTTATGGGGCCATAACCTTTATGGAGCAGCATATGGGGCATAGTCTATGGAGCATCTTATGTGGCCATAACCTTTATGAAGCAGCATATGGGGCATATTATTCTATGGAGCATCTTATGGGGCCATCATTAACCTTTATGGAGCATTATATGGGGTGTATTTTGTATGGAGCATCTTATGAGGCCCATCATGAACTGTTTGGAGCATTATATGGGGCTCCTGATTCAATATGGATATTCAAAACATTTAACCTACTGATGTCTCAATTAATTTTACTTTTACTGGTATCTATTTTTATTTTTTAAATTTACCAGTAGCTTCTGCATTTTCCACCCTAGGTTTATACGCGAGTCAATAAGTTTTCCCAGTTTTTTTGTGGCAAAATTAGGGGGGTCGGCTTATACACGGGTCAGCTTATACACGAATATATACGTTCTGGAACAATTTCAAGAGTGCCAACTAATGATGAGCAAATGTGCTCGGATAACATGTTATCCGAGCATGCTCAGCTGTTATCTGATTTTCTTGGGTGTGCTCAGCTAATATATTTAATAATATAAATATTTACATTTAAATATTACATTCAATAATATATTACACTTAAGGATTATGGAGAACTCTGTGATCTTAGGAACCTTGTGTACTATAGAAATTCTTTTGTAACCTTGGCCTGATGTGTGTCTTGCCACAATTCTGTCTCTGAGCTCCTTGGCCAGTTCCTTTGGCCTCATGATTATCATTTGGTCTGACATGCACTGTGAGCTGTGAGGTCTTATATAGACAGATGTGTGCCTTTCCAAATCAAGTCCTATCAGTTTAATTAAACAGAGCTGGTGTCATGATCCAGGACGGGGTTTCGCTTTGGCTCGTCTTGATCAGACTGGGGGTTAATTGTTCCGCCTCTCTCTGGCAGAGGGTGGCTATTTAATGCTCACTGGACCTAGGTACAGTATCAGTTATACTCCTGCCCTCGGCTGAGTTAGTTGACCTTGTGCGTACGTGTGCCTTGTGCCTAATATCTTGCTTGCTTGTTTGGTTTTGATCCGGTTCTGTCCCTGTTACGAGTTCTGCCTGTCCCTTTAGTACTGCGCTACCTCTCGTGTATGACTCTCTGCTTGTGACCCAACTTCTCTCTGCTCGTCCCCTTGGTACCACGTCGCCCTCTTGTGTATGACTTTTGGCTTTGTCTGACTACCCGTCTGTTTGTCCCTCCTGTGCCTCGTTTGCCCGTACTGTTGTGACCTCTGTTTTGCCTGACTCTGAGTTGTTGTATGGTGTCCTGTCATATCTGAAAGCAGGACGCTAAGCTCCGCCCCCTCGCAGTCACCTGACCATAGGTCCTGTGCCAGCTTACTAACTTCAGTGTCCGCAGGTCCTGTGCCTCTTTACTTTCCGGCGCTGACTGGACCCTGACACTAATAGTTTGAAGCACGCATTGTCACCTCTGTACTCGGGACACGTGCACTGGCTCTGTGAGCAAGTGTAGTGCAGTGTCTGACAGCTGGACTACAATGAAGGAGTAGAACCATCTCAAGGAGGATCACAAGGAAATGAACAGCATGTGACTTAAATATGAGTGTCTGAGCAAAAGCTCTGAATACTTATGACCATGTGATATTTCAGTTTTTCTTTTTTAATAAATTTGCAAAAATTTCTACATTTCTGTTTTTTTCAGTCAAGATGGGGTGAAGAGTGTATATTAATGAGAAAAAAATGAACATTTTTGAATTTACCAAATGGCTGCAATGAAACAAAGAGTGAAAAATTTAAAGGGGTCTGAATACTTTCCGTACCCACTGTAGAATACAGTAACAAGTTACAGGGTAAGACCGGGGTCACCCTTGCGAGTGCAATGCGAGAAACTCGCATCGATACCCGGCATTGCGCCGGCACTCGGAACTGGAGTGTGTGGCTGCATGTCTTCCTATGCAGCTGAATGCTCCAGTCCGAACCGCTGGTGTCAGTGCTGGGTATTAATGCAAGAGAATCATGCGAGTCTCTCGCATTGCACTCGCAAATGTGACCCCAGCCTAAGATGAACTCACACTAAGGGTCCCGTTACATTTAGCGATGCACCAGCGATCCCGACAACGATACGACCTGGTCAGGATCACTAGTGCATCGCTAAATGGTTGCTAGTGAGCTGCCAAACAGGCAGATCTCACCAGCGACGCAGCAGCGATAAGCAATCCATCGGCGGTCGCTCTTACCTGTCACACCGCAGCGATGTTGACGACTTCCGCCTGCGTCTATGCATTGCTAGTTGGCGCCAGCGGGATGCCAACAAGGAAAAAATGGCCCAGGACATTCGAGCGCGATCAGCGATATCCAACGGGGGGACCGGTCGCAGGTACGTGTCACATAAAGCGAGATCGCTAGTGATATCGCTGTTGCGTCACAAAATCGGTGACGATATCGCTAGCGATCTCGCTATGTGTAAAAGGCCCTTAATTCTCCACTTGTTTTCTGTTATCTATAAGTGCATCTTCTGCTAATCTTCTCTCTCATGGTGAGCCAATAATAGCCAAAGCCGCATTTCACATAGAAAGAAACATCATTTGGCTGACAGCTAGCTGTTGATGTAGAGGAATTATTGTTTGGCTGTCAGCTATCTCTCACCACTTTCCCATACTCAGGAAAGAGCCACTGCCCAACTTGTCTCACCAAGCAGGTTCTGCCCGTCATTAGTCTAATGTGTTTGTGGCCATAGAGTGACAGTTTTACAACTTTGCTTAAGGAATTGTTGGGTGTGTCAGGATCTACACAATCACCAGTCAAAAGTTATCTAGAATGACAATTGCATTTAACATTCATCACCCAAGTCTCTATGACCCAAACTGTCTTTGTTACTCAGTGGTGACCAATTGTCCCTGTCTCGATGTCCAACCAGGAGTGTTAGGGCTCATGCCCACTTGCAATGAAATCGGATGAATTAAATCCAATAAAAAATCAAATTGAATTCGGACCAATGTTGATCTATGATTGTGTGCTCATCTGCGATTTTATTTCCAGCTCAGATTGGATCACAATCGGGCTTGAAAAAAATAGCGGCAAGCTTCGATTGTAATCAGAAAACGGATCGCATCCCGCAATAGAAGTCAATGGGTGTGATAAAAAAAATTTTACTCATTTGGTGTCCTTTGAAAAGCTGGCAATTCATATGCGGCTAGGGTAAAAACACACTGACGCGTTAGCATAGAAAAGATAGACTACATATATACACCTAGAATAGGTGTACATACAGCTCCTGCAAAATTTTCAGTTTGTCTAATTTTTCTCTTTATAGGTAAAATATAAATTGCTCTTGTATACTGACAACATGTCTTCGAATTTCCAAGCACTAAATTTTGTATTTATTTTCAGAAAATGAGAAATGGTCAAAATAACAAAAAATGCAGTGCTTGAAGGCCTCAAATAATGCTAAGAAAACAAGTTCATAATTATTTAGAAACAACAATACTAATGTTTTAACTCAGGAATAGTTCAGAAATCAATATTTTGTGGAATAACCATGAATTTAAATCATAGCTTTCATGTGTCTTGGCATGCTTTTCACCAGTCTTTCACACTGCTTTGGGGTGACCTTATGGCAGCTTCTGTTACAAAAATTTAAGCAGATCTTTGTTTGATGGCATGTGACTATCCATCTTCCTCTTGATTACATTCCAGAGGTTTTCAATGGGGTTCAGGTCGGGAGATTGGGCTGGCCATGACAGGGATTTGATGTGGTGGTCCTTCATTCACAATTTGATTGACCTAGTTGTGTGGCATTGTAAAGGAGAGAAGTTCGTTAAATGCAGTGGAGAGCTGGAGACAGATAAGGGGTTAACAGGATTTACAGAACAGGCAATTGAACAAGAACTACTCCACGCAGGGAGACAAGACTAGTAACAGCAATGACGGGAATCATACACAAAAACAATGCACAAGAGAAAGATATACAAAAAATAAGGTCACTTATCTCTTGCAGTTCTTGCAGGGAAAAGGCCGGAAATCTCCCGACAATGTTGCAGATTGTGAACAAAGTTTCTGGCTCTACTACAGAGGAACGAGTAGAACTGTTTCCCGACGGTGCTGATGCATCTGGTTTGGCTTGGCTTGAGTGCGCTGGAACGTGGAAACTGTCCTTTGTGTAGATTCCTCAGGATTGGTGTCAGACAAGAACCGTGGGCACGGTCACAGACTGCAGCAGCGGGCGGTCTTCTGGAGTATTCTCTAGCAACGGAGCGGGTAAGCTTTTCTGCAACTGCAGGGAGGACAGAGCTGTCCAGGAAAACAGGGTCAGGTGGTAACTCAGTAGCGTCACAGTCAATCTTAGAGTCAGTACTCTGAGGGATCAATGGTGTGGAGTTGTGAGCCGGAGTAGTGGAGAGGGACTCAACATTCTCCTGTCGTTTTCCCGCCAAGTCTGACCCGTTCTCACGCTCAATCCTCTTTATAATCCCCGCGCCCCCGCTGCCCAGCGTGAAGGTCCTTCCTTCCCAGGAAAAACCTCCCCGGCAACAGTGGTGACAGTCCCAATAGTTCCGGCCTTAAAGGGCACTGGAAACCACTGTCTCAGCTCATCTTCTTACACCCCCTCCTCTCTTTTCACTCGCCATTTCACGGGGGAGGCATCCTGAGCATTGTTAGAGAATTTTTTGACTGTTTTAGCAGTTTGCCACCAAATAAACTGATCCTGATTGTAATGATTGGGGGGTTGTCCAGCCGTTGTGTGTTCAGAGTGACGTAGATTGGAAGGAATAGTGCAGTCTTCCAGTGAAGGCAAAGTTGGAACTCTCCCTGCCGTGATGTGTTCTTCCGGGGTCTCAGGGCCTTGATCAACAGACAAATTTTTAGATGGCTGTTTGGAACTTTCTTCCTCTTCATCCTCCATGGCCATGGGAGGCACTTCTTCGGGAACCTCAGGGGTTTCTTCCCTTTGCATGGGGTCCTCGGAGAGGCATGGCCAGAGCATATTGCTGTGGACCACTCAGGTGGGCATATTCTCTTCCCCTTCTGGATAGATCTTGTATATGGGCCCTTCCGTACCAACCAGACACTTCACTCTGTATGACCCACTCTCCCACCGATTTTCCAGCTTGTCACGTGGATGTTTCTCCCGCACCAACACTCGATCACAAACCTGAAGATCTATCCCCCACAGAGGAAGCTTCTCAGGGTGCTCCAGGTCCCAGAGCCGTGTCTGAACCAGACAATGCAAGGTCTGTAGACGGTGGCGATGTTCTCGGACCCAGGTAGACACCCCCGTCCATGGGTAGTCCTCTCCTGGATCCAGCTCCAGTTCTGTGACTTCCTTTCCTGTTACGCCAAACAACACGGAGTAAGGTGTGTAACCGGTGGTTTGATAGACTAGATTGTTATAGATCCACATGAGTTCAGAGCCATACTCTGGCCACCGAACTTTCCTATTGTCCTCCAAGGTCCCTAACTTCTGAATTAGAGGACGGTTAAATCGCTCACAAGCCCCTTTTCCCTGTGAATAGCACGGTGTGGTGTGTGACTTGTTGAACTGATACTGTAGATCCGCTGTAATTCATCCATTACTCTTCCTAGGAAACAAGCTCCCTGATCCAAATGGATCCGCTGCGGACATCCATATACTTAAATGAAATGTTTACAGATGGCGTATGCAGCTGACTCGGCCATCTGGTCCCGGGTGGGTGTCACCACTGCAAACTTCGTGAAATAATCTACCATCACTAGACAGTGGTTGTATCGTTGGTGGGCCGGCTCGATGGTCAAATAATCGACGGTCACCAGTTCTAGGGGGACTGAGGTTACTATCGTCTGAGTAGGAGCTCTTTGTTCGGGGATTTGGCCAATTTACAGGCCCGATAGAGTTTACAAGCCTCCTTGACCACCGCTCTTAGCCGTGGGTGGTAAACGAACGGCTGTAGCCACTAGAAAGTTTCTTCAAGACCGAAGTGAGCCCCTTTTTCGTGAGATTCAGTGGCCACAGTAGACAGCACCATCTCTGGAATCACTACCTGCCAGGAAGCACGCTATTCTCGAGATGCACTAACAGGTTGTTATTGGTGCGCACCAGCACCTCCGAGCCGGACAGGTATTCTGAAAATCTCTCCATCATAGCCCACACCAACGCCAGCAACTCCAGTTTGAAGGAACTGTAGTTAACCGGGTTGCATTCGGAATTGTGAAGGGACCGGCTAGCATAGACGATCACCCTTTCTGTCCCATCCTGCACCTGTGATAACACATCCCCAAGTGTGTGCAATCTGCCGTCAGTGTGGAGAATGAACGGTATAGAGAAGTCCGCATAAGCCAGTACTGGAGCTTCGGTCGGCGCATTCTTTAAGTCACAAAATGCATTCCCTTGCCGCTCTTCCCAACGGATGGATCGACCCTTGGCATTTGGGGGTACCCCTTTTAGGAGTTCGAGTAACAGTTGCACCACCAGGGCAAAATTCTTCACGAAGCGACGGTAGTACCCCGTCAATCCCAGGAACGCCCGGATATCTTTTACGTTCTCCAGGGTTGGCCAATCTCGGATCACCGCAATTTTTTCCCGTGACGGCTTCACCCCTTTGGCGGAAGCAACATGACCTAGGTACTCGATCTGGGTCTGGAACAAGTGACATTTTTGGGGTTTCACTTTTAGCCCATACGTCTGTAAACAGCTTAACACTTGCTCTTGTCTCCACAGATGATCATCAAGCGAGGCAGCGTATGCGATAATGTCATCCAGATAGATGAGCGTGGCCTCGAAGTTCAAATCACCTAGACACCTCTCCATCAGTTGTTGGAATGTACCGGGGGCATTGGCCAGGCCGAACGGCATCCTGTTGAATTAAAGAGGCCCATGTGAAGTTTAAAGGTTGTTTTCGCCCAACCTTTTTTGACATGGCCACTTGCCAGTAGCCACTGGCGAGATCCAGTGTTGAGAAGAATTTGGCCTTTCCCAACGTGGACAGAGATTCCTCAATCCGAGGCAGAGGGTATGAGTCCCATACATTGCAGGCATTAAGCTTGCAGTAGTCTACACAAAACCTCAGTGACCAAAGGAGTAGCATCAATACCCCTCAAATGGTAGGGTTATGGCCAGGAGGATAATTCTTGGGTCTCTGCTTCTGACATTCATGCCGATAGATTGGTTTGTGCTTTTCACCGGACCCATCTTGATCGGCCTGGTGGCGTGGAAGAGGGTTCGGTGACCCCTCCTCAAGGTGAGGTACTGTTGTGAATTTGCTTTCTGGCCTACCTCTGGTTACTAGTGACGGTAGTGGAGCTGGTTGTATTGACAGAGGCGACTCCCTCTATCCCTGCTGGTGATTTTTTTTCCTGCCTCCTGAGGTCTTAATTTCCAGCTCAGTCCCTGCATGCTCAGCTAAGTGTTCTTTTGCTATTGTTCACATTTGATCTGGTTTTGTCTATTTCAGTTTGGTTTGGTCAGCCAGCTCCGGCTGGGGCTGTGCTGAATCTCCATCCATATGTTACTGCTTGTGCCAGTTTGTTTTTGTCCCTTATTGGATTGGCCTCTTTTTTTTGCTCTGCTTTCAGAATATACCAGAGTGCTGATGTAGTGGGCGAAGTTGTGCCACTTCAGTATTTTTCTATCAGACGTGTTGGACATTTTTTGCAGGGTTTTTGCGTGATTGCAGACAGTGTCTTTCCTTTCCTGTCCTGTCTAGTTAGTGTGGGCCCCATCGTTTGCTTAGTCTATTTTCCTACCTGCGTTTGTGTTTTCATCTTGTCTCACCGATAATATATGTTTGGGGGCTATCTATTCCTTTGGGGTCTGCTCTGGGGCAGTTTAGATTCCCCCTTTCTTGCTTTAGGCTTATTTAGCTCTCCGGCTGTGTCAAGGCGTCTAGGATCATCGTATGTACGCTCCACGGCTACTGCTAGTTGTGTGGATAGGATCAGGGGTCTGCAATCCGCTTAGTTACCAACCTCTCTGGTTTTCTGTGCCTTAGCTTGGTCTTGCTCTCCTCCTCGGTGACCCAATCATAACAGAGAATGCTACTGGAAGCCATAAAATGTGCTTCTTCCAGGAGTAAAGCTAAGAAGAATCAAGGAGTCAGCCCCTAGGCCATCCATGCTTTTAGAACAGGGTGGTAAGCTGAGAGACTGTGTGGGTTAATACAACCAACAGTAGAGTGTTTTCCCCCAGGAAGAAAGCAGCAAACTAGGATCAGTGAAGGATTGTGCAAGAAGGAACTCGAGCTTCACACAGGATCCAAGCCGCAAGTTGCCAGAGGAGGAAAACACAGTGAGTAGTGGCTATACTGGAAGTTCCAAACTCTGGGAAGCCTTGGTCCCTGAAGGGATTAGAATAGCAGGAAGTCACCGGGTCACAGCAGAGAGAAGGATAACTCCCATCTTGCAGATCAGACTGTAAACCTGGTGAGAGTTTTAATATCTCCTCTGAACTGCATCTGAACTCCAGTAAATGATAAAGTGACTTTCCTTGTCTCCTGCCTTATTACTCCGTGCCTTCTACTTCCATCACAATTTCTGGGGGTCAGCCCTGGTTGGAGAGGGTTAAGCATCTGCACTGCCATCACTATCTATCCCCCCAGGGATCATTTGCAGTGCCGGCTATCCTACAGTTGAACACTCCAACTGGCGTCACGAATCACTACATGAACTTTATCCCTAATCAATACTGCCATTTTACATGACCACCTGGGGACACAGGCCGGGTCACTGCCACTGTGGCACATCCCTTTAAGATGACCGGCCTGGTACCGAGTATCCCACGGCCTCTGCGGCACGTCATCTGGAAAAGCCGCTCCTCTGCCAAAATACATTTGCACATCTTTGTGTCCTTGAAGGTTATGTCAGGTCCCACAGCCTTCAAAAGAATGTCAAATGTAGCAAAGCTCATCCATCTGTACTGATAGAACTTGTCAGGATGGCTGCGTAGAGAACCATACAGTTCTTTAGTAAGCTGTCACCTCAAGAGCGGATGTACCACGTTGGTCTCCGTCTCCTCGGATCATCAATCACTGGGTAAGGCTCCCCAAAACGTTGAGACAAGACCCAATGGAAATGGACCCGCTCAGTTGTGTTGAATGTTAGTCTGTCACACATGTTTGACACAAACCAGCAAAGCCAATGCACTAGCAGGGCCTCTATTTGAAAGATTGGAGGAGGGAACTTGTTGTGGAGCCAACATATTGGCTCCTTGATTAGGTTTTTATTAATTTCCACCCATTGAGCGATTTAATTCAATGGGGAAAGGCAGTGAGAAATTTAAAGCCATACGCATGTCATACGGATGTCATATGGATAAATGGGTGGGAGAAAATCGCATCATCGCATTTCAAACGCATTACATATGGATTACCATACGGAGAACACTTGTGCGACTCTCGGCAGGGAGACTCGGACCGATTATTCATACGTTTAGTGTAAGTCCAGCCTTAACATGTAACTTGGCGTGTTAAGATGGTTTTGATTGAAACAGCATTTGATTACAGTAAATGTGACCTCTTAAAGCGACAAAAATTGAATAAATGTCCATTTTTAGCTCTCTATAGCCTATAAAATGTTTGGAAACTCTGTTGTGCATAATAATTTGGAAGAGTGAATTTGTACGTTTTTTTTTTTTCAAAGAAATGCTGTTATCATTGAGAGGTTTGTGCAATAAAATGTGATTTGTCCTCTAACGGTTGACGATTTGAACATTGTACTGACTCATTTGCATCGACCATTTAGGAAAATCAGAGAAAAATAGCTTTTGCATAATAATATGGAAAGTGTTATAGGACAAGTTGGTTTCAATCCAGACAAAGATGCCAGTCTGACCTACTTTTGTTTCTGTAAACTACTCTAAAACTTTCTCACTTTGAATTACACACAGACTAGTATAAATTTACTAGTTTTTATGTTTCACTAAATTTGACTGCCTGCTTGGATAATCGGCACATGGATCACTTCATTCAATGAATCACTGACAGGTAGCTGCTGAGCCAGCTTGCTGTGTTCTGCCGATTCCAGGCTTCATTGAAAATAATATGCCTTTGGATTCCTAACATTTTTCGTCATTCCTTTTCTTAATTATTTTAACTCCATGTGGCTGTTTTGCACACGCATGTCTTCAAAATACACGCAAGCTGCTTACGTACTTCTTCTTTCTTCCTAATCTTTTATGTTTTTTCTAATTTTCACTTTTCATTTTGTATTTTATTTTTTGAAAAAAGCAAAAATTCCTTCTCTAAGTGTGCTAAGATGTAAAAAATTAATATTTCGATTTTGAACTGAATTACTGTTATATAGACATTATTTATGCGGTACATATTGTATATTTGAAGCTGTGTGCCATCCGTGTGCACGTGTGTGACATCCATGCGACAATCATGTGTCCGTGTGCTGTCCATATCCATGTGTTCGTGTGCTGTTAGTGTGCCATCAATGTGACATGTATGGAATGAAATGCAGCATAGAAATTAAAGAGTGGTAGGTATTCATTATGTTCAGAGATAGAGATAGATATTGATAGATAGATACAAATATATCAGTGTGATATATAATTAGAGTTGAGCGAATTTCTTCGGGACCCTGCTTATTCGGCAAGCTCATTTTGTCTCTTGTAGGTTTTGTATGCTTTACGGCCAATGTGAACATGTGTTTATGTGCTGCATGTATACCAACTCAAACCAAGCTCAATTTTTGTGTTTTTCTTTGTATTTTTGCATTCTGTGCAGGCCGGGGTATGGCCTCCCTTTCCTGAGCTGGAAACTGTATTTAAAGGCTTCCTCTGTCTGGCGTCCACTTGTTGCGACCCGGTCATTTTGTCTGCCCTTATTCGCAAACTGAGGTCAACTTTGACACATGGTAAGATTTGCAATAATAGACAGTGTTCTGCCTTCCTCCACATATGGTGCTGTGTCGATTTCAGCATACAGCTAAACCTCATCCACTTCCCCAGTAAACAAACTGTATGTATGCTTAACCCCTTAGCGACCGCCGATACGCCTTTTAACGGCGGTAGCTAAGGGTACTTAAACCACAGCGCTGTTAATTCACGGTGCTGTGGAGAAAGTAAATAGCGCCCCCCAGTGTCGGATTTTCTCCAGGGTCTCAGCTGCAGGGGGAAACCGAGACCCCAGAGAACATGAATCGGGTCGGTCTTTACCGACCCCGCTTTTGCGATCGCTGTTATTAACCGTATAATGGTGACTGCAAAGAAAAAAAAGCCGCAATTTTGCAATTAATTTCTCTTTCCTCTGATGTGATCGCAAATCAGAGGAGAGAGAAATAAGGTCCCCGATCCTCCCGGTACCTCACGGTGGTCATGGATCCCCTCCCGGTGGTCCTGCGTCCCTCCTGCCTCCTCCGGTGGGCGCCGCCATCTTGGATCCGGAAGAAAATGGCGGGTGCATGCGTAGTGCGCCCGCCGCAATTCTGCAGGCTCCGGCTGGCAGATTCCATTCATTCATTTTGATCGCTGTGATAAAATATCATAGTGATCAAAATAAAAAAAATAGTAAATAACCCCCCCCCATTTATCACCCCTTACATAGGCAAACATAATGAAATAACAAAAAAATTTTTTTTTCATTTTTCCGTTAGGGTTAGGGTTAGAATTAGGGTTAGGGTTAGAATTCGGGTTAGGGTTGGAATTAGGGTTAGGGCTAGGGTTAGAATTAGGGTTAGTTAGTATTAGGGTTAGGGCGAATTAGGATTAGGGTTAGAATTACGATTAGGGTTGGGATTAGGGTTGGAGCAAGAATTTAGGGGTTTCCACTATTTACCAACTATGGGGGTCTAATTTCTCCTGTTACCCTTGGGAAAATAAAAAAAAATTGGTGGCTAAAAAATCACTTTTGTGGAAAAAAAATACTTTTTATTTTCACGGCTCTGCGTTATAAACTTCTGTGAAGCACTTAGGGGTTCAAAGTGCTCACCGCACATCTAGATAAGCTCATTGGGGGGTCTAGTTTCCAAAATAGGGTCACTTGTGGGGGTTTATACTGTTTAGGCACATCAGGGGCTCTGCAAATGCAACATGACACCTGCAGACCATTCCATCAAAGTCTGCATTCCAAAATGGCGCTCCTTCCCTTCAGAGCTCTCCCAAGCACCCAAACAGTGGTTTCCCCCACATATGGGGTATCAGCGTACTCAGGACAAATTGCACAACAATTTTTGTGGTCCAATTTCTCCTGTTACCCTTAGGAAAATAAAAAATAGTTCGCTAAAAAATCATTTTTGAGGAAAAAAAATATTTTTAATTTTCACGGCTCTGCGTCTATAAACTTCTGTAAAGCACTTGGGGGTTCAAAGTGCTCACCACATATCTAGATAAGATCCTTCAGGGGTCTAGTTCCCAAAATGGGGTCACTTGTGGGGGTTTTATACTGTTTAGGCACATCAGTGGCTCTGAAAACGCAACATGACACCCGCAGACCATTCGGTTAAAGTCTGCATTCAAAAATGGCGCTCCTTCCCTTCCCGGTAAAGGTCAGAGAGGTCCAGCACCTGTGCACTGCAGTATTCTGCTCTGCCCTCAAGAGGGCAGAGCAGTGCGTCTGCGCCGGAGCCACTACAGGAAGGGAAGAAGAGGAAGGCATCGCATGAAGATGGGAGGCATCGGACCGGACCGCCCACTCTGGTGATTATAATCTAACGTGTTTTTCTTATCTTTCAGGTTACATTGGGGGCTTATCTACAGCATTACAGAATGCTGTAGATAAGCCCCTGTTGTCAATTCCGGCAGCTAATAGGCCAAAAAAAGGGTGACAGATTCCCTTTAAATATGGTGTGGTCCCTAAAAAAATGGTTTTGTAAATATTGTTGTAAAACTGAGGAATCGCTGGTCAACTTTTAACCATTATAACTTCCTAACAAAAAAAAATTTTGCTTCCAAAATTGTGCTGATGTAAAGTAGACATGTGGGAAATGTTATTTATTAAGAAATTTGTGTGACACATCTCTCTGATTTAAGGGCATAACAATTTAAAGTTTTAAAATTGCAAAATTTTCTAAATTTTTGCCATATTTCTGCTTTTTTCGTAAATAAACACAAGACATATCGAAGAAATGTTTCCACTATCATGAAGCACAATATGTCACAAAAAAACATTCTCAGAATCAGCAGGATCTGTTAAAGCGTTGCAGAGTTATAACCTCATAAAGTGACAGTGGTCAGAATTGTAAAAATTGGCCTGGTCATTAAGCTGCAAACTGGCTCTGTCACTAAGGGGTTAAGTCTATATTTATTGAGGTGATGATGTGAACTTGGTAACAGTGAATGATGATGGTGGACAATCACGGACAATAAAGGACAATGTGGACGATATGAGATGATCACGGTAATGGACGATATAAGATCACAGAGTGGACGGTATTGGAGGTAAAAACTACAAGGGAATAAACAGTCTATCAGTACTGGCAGATAACAGACAACAGCATGATACAGGATACAATTAACATCAGTAATTGGGGCTTTATAGCAACTGCACCAAAATAGCATAATATAGAAATGCTGCAACACTGTTCTGCTCTATACAGAAGTGCAATCTATCTGTAAGCAGTGCAAACGGATTATAATAAAGTGCAGGATATATTGCACAATGTACCTAACTACACAGTACATTGCACGGTGGCTGCATATACAGATTCTTACATAACACACAGGTACTTTTGACCCTCACTGGAATCCACTGGTCAGGAGCAGTGCTTTGTAAGGAGAGAGTCTGGAATACATGTGTTAGACTCAAAGGTCCAGGAAAAAATGTCTGCAACCTTCTTGCCTGAGAAACTAAGGGGGCGATTCTAATCAGAACACACTGTTTAAAGAGAAATGCTTACTTTATCCAGGAACAGGATAAATGGACAACTAATTACATCTAATGGTTATAACTGGTACAACACCATGAATTAACTTGCTGCACAATAATGGGCAGAATACAAGCACCTATTCCCTGTAAAGTACACTGCAAAAATTACAAATTAATCAGCAGCTCCTTGCAAATCAAAACAAATGCAGTGTATACATACTGTAGGAACACAATTTTAAATATATTTTAGTGGTCTTTTCATAATTTTGCAGTTGAATGTTATTAAAATTCCACTTTGTTTTCAAGAACAGATATATTTTTAATGTTTTAGTTTACTGTAAGTTGGTTAGGTTACCAGCCACCTCTCCAGCCTGTAGACAGTCTCGTGGGCAAGGTGCGCAGTGCTTACAAACATATTTTAATAGCTCATGTAAGTGCTGCTTGTAATCTGTCTGAATCACTGGATCCAGACCACATCAATAACACTGCGCTCCTCCAAACTTAGGCCAGGTTCATATTGCGTTTAGCGGCATTAACGCTATGCAATGGATGCGTTAACGCACCCATAGACTACAATAATGTAGCGCATCGCTAACACATGTCATCATCGGCATGCGCTAGCGATGTGCCGTCTTTCTGTGACGGACCCTCAGAAGCGGTCTGCAGCGTTCGAAGGTCTGTCACCGCCATCGCAGATGGAGCATCTGCTCTAGCGTGATCGCATAACGCGATCACAAATAAGGAGTTGTGCTAGCGCAGTCCGTTTAACCCCTTAGTGAGAGAGCCAGTTTGCAGCTTCATGACCAGGACAATTTTAACAATTCTGACCACTGTCACTTTATGAGGTAATTACTCTGGAACGCTTTAATGATCCCGCTGATTCTGAGATTGTTTTTTGTGACATATTGTACTTCATGTTAGTGGTAAAATTTCTTCGATAAGTCTTGTGTTTACATTTCCCACATGTCTACTTTACATCAGCACCATTTTGGAAGCAATATTTTTTTGTTAGGAAGTTATAACGCTTAAAAGTTGACCAGTGATTTCTCATTTTTACAACAAAATTTACAAAACCGTTTTTTTAGGGACCACATCACATTTATAGTCATTTTGAGGGGTGTACATGACAGAAAATACCCAAAAGTGACGCCATTCTAAAAACTGGACTCCTCAAGATGCTCAAAACCACATTCAAGAAGTTTATTAACCCTTTACGTGCTTCACAGGAACTAAAGGAATGTGGAAGGAAAAAATTAACATTTAACTTTTTTTTGCAAAAAATTTACTTCAGAACCAATTTTTTTTTTCCACAAGTGTTAAAGGAGAAAATCAACCACAAAATTTGTTGTACAATTTCTCCTGAATACGCCGATAGCCCATATGTGGGAGTAAACCACTTTTTCAGCACACGGCAGAGCTCGCAAGGGATGGAGCGCCGTTTCACTTTCAGTGCAGAATTGGCTGGAATTGAGATCGGACGCCATGTCGCGATCGGAGAGCCCTTAATGTGCCTAAACAGTGGAAACCTCCAACAAGTGACCCCATTTTGGAAACTAGACCCCTTAGGGTATGTGCACACGCTGCGGATTGGGGTGCGGATTTGGCCTCGCGGATTTTGTAAAATCCGCAGGTAAATCTGCAGGACAAAAGACCTGCGGTTTTACCTGCGGATTAGCCTGTGGTTTTGCCCTGCGGTTTTTCATCTCCAAAATGGAGGAGATGGCCAACCGCAGTGGAATCCACAGAAATTATTTCTGCGGTTTAGAAACCGCAGGAAAACCGTCTCCACTGCGGTTTTTACTATCCATAGGATATTATGGTACTGTACACCGCAGCAAAAACTGCTGCGGATCTGCAGCGGCCAAATCCGCTGCGAAACCGCAGCAGAATCCGCAGCGTGTGCACACACCCTTAAGGAACTTATCTAGATGTGTGGTGAGCACTTTGAACTTTCAAGTGCTTCACAGAAGTTTATAATGTAGAGCCATGAAAATAAAAAATCAATTTTTTTCCACAAAAATGATCTTTTCGACCCCAAATTTTTATTTTTACAAGGGTAACAGGAGAAATCATACCCCCACAGTTGTTGTGTGATTTGTCCTGAGTACGCTGATACCCCATATGTGGGGGGGAACCACTGTTTGGGCGCATGGGAGAGCTTGGAAGGGAAGGAGTGCCATTTTGGAATGCAGACTTTGAAGGAATGGTCTGCGGGCGTCATGTTGCGTTTGCAGAGCCCCTGATGGGCCTAAACAGTGGAAACCCCCCACAAGTGACCCCATATTGAAAATTGGACCCCTCAAGGAGCTTACTAGATGTGCGGTGAGCACTTTGAACCCCCAAGCGCTTCACAGAACTTTATAAATGCAGAGTCTTTTTTATTTCCACAAAAGTGATTTTTTAGACCCCAATTTTTAGACCCCCAAAGTTGGTAAATAGTGGAAACCCCTCAATTCTTGCTACAACCGTAACCCCAACACACCCCAACTCTAACCCTAATCACAACCCTAATCCCTAATCATAATTCTAACCCTAATCCTAGTTCGCCCTAACCCTAACCCTAATCCTAATGAAAAGCTGAAAAAAAAATATTTTCTTTATTTCGTTATGTTGGCCTAACTAAGGGGGTGATAAATGGGGGGGGGGGTTATGTACTATTTTTTTTATTTTGATCACTATGATAGTTTTTCATAGTGATCAAAATGAATGAATGGAATCTGCCAGCCAGAGCCGGCAGATTCCCGGCGGGCGCACTGTGCATGCGCCCGCCATTTTCTTCCGGATCCAAGATGGCGGCGCCCACCGGAGGACACCGGCGGGACGCGGGACCACCGGGAGGGGACCCTGGACCACGGAGAGGTACCGGGGGGGATCAGGGACCCTAGTTCTCTCTCCTCTGATGTGCGATCACATCAGAGGAAAGAGAAATTTAATGCAAAATCGCTGCTTTTTTTTGCAGTCGCTGTTATAGGGTTAATAACGGCGATCGCAAAAGCGGTGTCGGTAAAAATCGACCGATTCATGTTCTCTGGGGTCTCGGCTACCCCCGGCTGCCGAGACCCCGGAAAAAATCTGACACTGGGGGGCGCTATTCACTTTCTCCACAGCGCCGTGAATTAGCGGCACTGTGGTTTATGTACACTTAATTACCGCCGTTAAAAAGCGTATCGGCGGTCGCTAAGGGGTTAATGCATGCATTGAACGGACTGCTGTAACGCAATATGAACCTGGCAATATGAACAGAGACAAAGGCGCTTAGACTTGCAGTTTCAAAAACAGCACTGTTAGGGCCAAATACATTATATATTATATTAAATTGTATCCATTGTGTTTCCCATTCACAAATATTCCCATAGCTAATAGACCTGAGCAGATCGATCCAAGAAGGATCTAGTATGAGTACAATTTCCTGAAATTCCGGGTTTCACCAATAATCTAATACTTTGAGATTTGATTTGCAGTTCACAAAAAGTAAAAACTTGCTTAGCACGATTTAACACACTGCTGAGGCATCAGAGAGTGGGATAATATATTATAATTTCCTATAATGCCTAGCAGCTATGACCTGTGGCAGATTATCATACTTTTTACATTGGTGGTCAGTACGTTTGGCCATCACAGATTAGCAGTTCACAGTGGTGCATAGCTTGTATGGCAGAGTCATTTTTCATCTTTAGAGTCACTTGGTAAGTCTCTCTCTCATGGAGTGTAAGCTTTCATGGCCAGCAGGATCCTCTGTTTCCTGTAGAGTGTAAGCGCTTATGGTTTGCATGATCATCTCTCTTTGGCCGGGGTCACACATGTGAGAACTCGCACAAGTCTCGAGAGTCTCGCACGGTGGCAGTGCCGGGTATTGAGGCTCAAGACACGTGCAAGTTTCTCTCAAGTGTGACCCCAGCCTTTCTCTCTCTGTCTCCTGAAGAGTGTAAGTTGTTATGGTCAGCAAGATCCTCACTCTACTGTAGAGTGTATGTTCTTATGGTCAGCAAGATCCTCACTCTACTGTAGAGTGCATGTGGTCAGCAAGATCCTCACTCTACTGTAGAGTGTATGTTCTTATGGTCAGCAAGATCCTCACTCTACTGTAGAGTGTAAGTTCTTATGGTCAGCAAGATCCTCACTCTACTGTAGAGTGTATGTTCTTATGGTCAGCAAGATCCTCACTCTACTGTAGAGTGTATGTTCTTGCGGTCAGCTAGATCCTCACTCTACTATAGAGTGTATGTGGTCAGCAAGATCCTCACTCTACTGTAGAGTGTATGTGGTCAGCAAGATCCTCACTCTACTGTAGAGTGTATGTGGTCAGCAAGATCCTCACTCTACTGTAGAGTGTATGTGGTCAGCAAGATCCTCACTCTACTGTAGAGTGTATGTGGTCAGCAAGATCCTCACTCTACTGTAGAGTGTATGTGGTCAGCAAGATCCTCACTCTACTGTAGAGTGTATATTCTTATGGTCAGCAAGATCCTCACTCTACTGTAGAGTGTATGTTCTTATGGTCAGCAAGATGGGGGATTAGCTCAAGTGGTAGAGCGCTCGCTTAGCATGCGAGAGGTAGCGGGATCGATGCCCACATTCTCCAATACTATCTTTGGATGCCTTTTTCAGTTGGCCGAGTGACTTGTTTAATCCTGCTTTAAGCAGGGGGTTGGACCAGATGGCCCAGGAGGTCCCTTCCAACTCTATGATTCTATGATTCTACTGTAGAGTGTATGTTCTTGTGGTCAGCAAGATCCTCACTCTACTGTAGAGTGTATGTGGTCAGCAAGATCCTCACTCTACTGTAGAGTGTATGTGGTCAGCAAGATCCTCACTCTACTGTAGAGTGTATGTGGTCAGCAAGATCCTCACTCTACTGTAGAGTGTATGTTCTTATGGTCAGCAAGATCCTCCCTCTACTGTAGAGTGTATGTTCTTATGGTCAGCAAGATCCTCACTCTACTGTAGAGTGTATGTTCTTGTGGTCAGCAAGATCCTCACTCTACTGTAGAGTGTATGTGGTCAGCAAGATCCTCACTCTACTGTAGAGTGTATGTGGTCAGCAAGATCCTCACTCTACTGTAGAGTGTATGTGGTCAGCAAGATCCTCACTCTACTGTAGAGTGTGTGTGGTCAGCAAGATCCTCACTCTACTGTAGAGTGTATGTGGTCAGCAAGATCCTCACTCTGCTGTAGAGTGTATGTGGTCAGCAAGATCCTCACTCTACTGTAGAGTGTATGTTCTTATGGTCAGCAAGATCCTCACTCTACTGTAGAGTGTATGTGGTCAGCAAGATCCTCACTCTACTGTAGAGTGTATGTGGTCAGCAAGATCCTCACTCTACTGTAGAGTGTGTGTGGTCAGCAAGATCCTCACTCTACTGTAGAGTGTATGTGGTCAGCAAGATCCTCACTCTACTGTAGAGTGTATGTTCTTGTGGTCAGCAAGATCCTCACTCTACTGTAGAGTGTATGTTCTTATGGTCAGCAAGATCCTCACTCTACTGTAGAGTGTATGTTCTTATGGTCAGCAAGATCCTCACTCTACTGTAGAGTGTATGTGGTCAGCAAGATCCTCACTCTACTGTAGAGTGTATGTTCTTATGGTCAGCAAGATCCTCACTCTACTGTAGAATGTATGTTCTTATGGTCAGCAAGATCCTCACTCTACTGCAGAGTGTATGTGGTCAGCAAGATCCTCACTCTACTGTAGAGTGTATGTGGTCAGCAAGATCCTCACTCTACTGCAGAGTGTATGTGGTCAGCAAGATCCTCACTCTACTGTAGAGTGTATGTTCTTGTGGTCAGCAAGATCCTCACTCTACTATAGAGTGTATGTGGTCAGCAAGATCCTCACTCTACTGTAGAGTGTATGTGGTCAGCAAGATCCTCACTCTACTGCAGAGTGTATGTGGTCAGCAAGATCCTCACTCTACTGTAGAGTGTATGTGGTCAGCAAGATCCTCACTCTACTGCAGAGTGTATGTGGTCAGCAAGATCCTCACTCTACTGTAGAGTGTATGTGGTCAGCAAGATCCTCACTCTACTGCAGAGTGTATGTGGTCAGCAAGATCCTCACTCTACTGTAGAGTGTATGTGGTCAGCAAGATCCTCACTCTACTGTAGAGTGTATGTGGTCAGCAAGATCCTCACTCTACTGTAGAGTGTATGTGGTCAGCAAAATCCTCACTCTACTGTAGAGTGTATGTGGTCAGCAAGATCCTCACTCTACTGTAGAGTGTATGTGGTCAGCAAGATCCTCACTCTACTGTAGAGTAGGGATGGGCGAGTCTACTCGCTAGGACTCGTTACTCGGCGAATAGTAAGGGACTCGCTGGACTCGTTACTCGGCGAGTCTCCCAGTGATTACTCGCACAGTAACGAGTCCAATGCAAGTCAATGGCAATCCTAGTTTTGTCAGAGTTTTTTTTTCTCACTCGCTAGACTCGCTATATCACATCGCTATCAACAGCGAGTCTGAGCGAGTCTGAGCGAGTCTACGATTCCGAGTCCTGTATACTGGATTCGGGACTCGCTTATACAGAATCTGTTATGTTCCTACAAGTTTCCAAGACAGCCTATGTCAACACATAGCGATTGTGAGCAAGTCTGAGCGAGTCTACGAATCCCGAGTCCTGTATACTGGATTCGGGACTCGCAAATATAGAATCTGTTATGTTCCTACAAAGCTTCCGAGACAGCCTAGCGTGTTAGGTCAGAAAACTTTTTTAGATGGACAAGCATGTTAGCCAATCATATTCAGTAATGTTGGTTGTGGCAGGACTATGATTGGCTTCTGTCCATCGTGATGCCTATGTCATGTATGAGAGGTGAGGCTGTATATAAGCCTTTTCCACCGCCATTTCCTCTACATTCCTGAGAGATCTGAGATAGAGCAGGGTGAGGTAGATGCTTGAGCAGATCATAGGGATTGTCAGTTAGTGTAGGGAAACTTCCAAGATTCCTTATATTAAACCCAAACAGCTCTTCTGAGAGCTACCAGGAGGACAGATGAGTACTGTCTAGACTGTAGGCAGGCAGGCAGGGAGGATCAAGCCTTACAGTGCAGTGCACAGTGCAGGGACTAGTGTGCAGCTTCACTGCTAGGTGTCAGCACACACACTTACCCTGCCAGCAAGTGACGCCTACAGCACCACCTAACTCCATCTCGGTGACTGTGCATTTGTCAACAATGTCACAAAAACCACAATTTCCCAAAAAAGAGGTTGCAAAGGGACGAGGTTGTGGCCGTAGCAGTGCAGGGAACATCACTTGAGCGATCTCCCTCCAGGCTGTAGTCCGCTGGATGTTATGCCCATAGGCAAAGTCAGTGGGGAGCCAAAGCAGGGGCCGAGCCTCCACCAGATCAATCAACTGCAGCGTGTTGACAGTGACACGGGCCATGATTGCTCTGTATTGCTCTGTGTGTGTGTGTGCGTATGTCAACTCGACTCGGATTATTTCCTGTTTGCTCAAAGCATGGTGTGTGCTAGAGAAAATCGCTTCCCTCGCCTGATCGGCGCTAAATAAGACAAACAAATGCGAGTTTGGACTCGGACACAGCAGCAACAAACTGTTGCGAGTGGGGTTTACAAATCGCCAATGCAATCGCTTTCCGAGACACATCTGCGATTTGTAAATCGCACATTACTTGCTAAGACTCGCTTCCCCATTCATTAACATTAGACTCGCTAGACTCGCAACGAGTAGCGAGTCCCGGGCTCGGACTCGCTAGAGTCAAGCGATTCCGAGTAATTTAGGACTTGCCCATCACTACTGTAGAGTGTATGTGGTCAGCAAGATCCTCACTCTACTGTAGAGTGTATGTGGTCAGCAAGATCCTCACTATACTGTAGAGTGTATGTGGTCAGCAAGATCCTCACTCTACTGTAGAGTGTATGTGGTCAGCAAGATCCTCACTCTACTGCAGAGTGTATGTGGTCAGCAAGTTCCTCACTCTACTGTAGAGTGTATGTGGTCAGCAAGTTCCTCACTCTACTGTAGAGTGTATGTGGTCAGCAAGATCCTCACTCTACTGAAGAGTGTATGTGGTCAGCAAGATCCTCACTCTACTGTAGAGTGTATGTGGTCAGCAAGATCCTCACTCTACTGAAGAGTGTATGTGGTCAGCAAGATCCTCACTCTACTGAAGAGTGTATGTGGTCAGCAAGATCCTCACTCTACTGTAGAGTGTATGTTCTTATTGTCAGTGGTGCACTATCTCTCTCTTCTGAAGTGTCCAAATTCTTGTGGTCATGTGGATCCTCTCTTTCTCTCCTACAGAGTGTCAGCTCTTATGGTTACCAGGGTCATCTCTCTCTCCTCTACCTCGTGTATATTTTTCAAGCAAATACGTTGTTTCCATTATTAAGATTCACATTAATTTATATGCCGCAAATAGAATTTCATTTGAAAATCTGACAAAGCCAAGAAAGCAGAAATTCAAAAGACCCAATTATCTCTACAGGTAATAGATCTGATTAAATACTTTCATTAGACAGTCGTAAGCCATTTGAGGTAACAATTTAAAAAATTCATAGAGCCCTCAGGCCTTTCTCAAGAGGAATGTCTTAATGATGTCTATAAGCTCCTTGTCTCATATAGGGGCATTTAACTGTTTCAGATCGCTTCTAGAGATTTTAGAGAGAGACTGTTCTTCTGAAATATACAAGCATTGTGCTTGCTACTGCTGGTTTTGCATAGAGCTTTTCTTAGTGATCTTCAAAGGTCTCCATTATTGCCATTGGATCAGAGACAAACATTTATACAATTTTCAAAAACATCCACAATTTATTTCTAAGTTTCTGCCTCATTTAATAACAGATTAAAACATTTGTGCACATTTAGCTTCAAAGTATTTTATTCCTGCTATGGGCTCACATGGTGAGCTGGATTCATCAAGCCATTGATCTAGGTAAGCAGCACAAGCCGAAGCCGATGGTGCAGCTGAGCGGGTCTTGACAGGCGAAACATAGATTGACATGGACAGACTTGACAGACGATATATAAGGAGATCAGGATTTGTATAAAAATGAGCAGAGCAGGTAGCACTAAATAAAGCTGAGCCCAATGTGCAGACACACAGGAATGGGTACTGTAAAGAAAACTGGTATCTCCCAGCAGAAAAGTAGTTTTTCACAATAATGCTAAGATGTTCAATATAAGCAATCTGGTGCCTTCCAGCAACGATGCAGTTAGTCACAGGAATGACCGAAGAGCAAACCAAACAAAGGCTTACACTATGCATCAGCACACCACGATTAATGAATACATGAATTCCAATATTGCTATACAATGTAAGGAACACAGTAAACATTTTATTATTGAAAAATGTAAAAGCCATCCAACCACGTCAAGGTGTACCACTATCAGCATAGATGACTCACTTTAATGTCTCACCTCTCTATTGGGCCCAAATATATCTGGGAAAGATATGGGATCAAGTTATTATTTTTTTTATCAATAAGTATAAATGCCATTTAATAATGTCAAAGTTTACCTTTGACAGGATGGTCCATATCTCTAATGACTCACCCCTCTAGAGTGGCATGTAAAAGTTTCAGCACCTCTGGTCAAAATGACTGTCATTGTGAACAGTTAAGCATGTTGAAGATTAACTGCAGGCCTTTTAGACATAATTTAAAGATGACACAATTTCTTTGTGTTTCAGGAAAAAAAAAATATATATAAATATATGGTCTGATGCAAAAGTTTTTGCACCTCTCATGGTTAGTACCTAGTTGCTTCCTCTTTTGAAAGTATCACAGCTTGTTAACACTTTTTGTAGCCAAACTAGAGTTTTTCACTTCTTATTTCAGGGATTCTCATCCATTCTTCTTAGGAAAATTCAGTTCTGTGAGATTCCAGGGTCGTCTTGCATACACTGCTATTTTGAGGTCTAGTCACAGATTTTTGATGATGTTTAGATCAAGGGACTGCATAGATTTTGTATTGTTTTGGGTATTTATTGGTATTTCCTTCTTTGGATAGGTTATATATATATATATATATATATATATATATATATATATATATATATATACACAGTGGGGAAAAAAGGTATTTAGTCAGTCAGCAATAGTGCAAGTTCCACCACTTAAAAAGATGAGAGGCGTCTGTAAATTACATCATAGGTAGACCTCAACTATGGGAGACAAACTGAGAAAAAAAAATCCAGAAAATCACATTGTCTGTTTTTTTTTCATTTTATTTGCATATTATGGTGGAAAATAAGTATTTGGTCAGAAACAAAATTTCATCTCAATACTTTGTGATATATCCTTTGTTGGCAATGACAGAGGTCAAACGTTTTCTGTAAGTCTTCACAAGGTTGCCACACACTGTTGTTGGTATGTTGGCCCATTCCTCCATGCAGATCTCCTCTAGAGCAGTGATGTTTTTGGCTTTTTGCTTGCCAACACGGACTTTCAACTCCCTCCAAAGGTTTTCTATAGGGTTGAGATTTGGAGACTGGCTAGGCCACTCCAGGACCTTGAAATGCTTCTTACGAAGCCACTCCTTCGTTGCCCTGGCGGTGTGCTTTGGATCATTGTCATGTTGAAAGACCCAGCCACGTTTCATCTTCAATGCAGTTGCTGATGGAAGGAGGTTTGCACTCAAAATCTCACGATACATGGCCCCATTCATTCTTTCATGTACCCGGATCAGTCGTCCTGGCCCCTTAGCAGAGAAACAGCCCCAAAGCATGATGTTTCCACCACCATGCTTTACAGTAGGTATGGTGTAAAGAAGCACTCCCATATATAGTTTTTATTATATGTGTATATATGCCATAACGTAGTGTCAGTGGATTAATACACTCACCTATTGTTGCTTTCTCCTGTGTTCTGATCTGTTCTTCTCCTCTTCTCAGTGAGATTACTGCTCTGTAGACATTCCAGGTCACACTACGCTCCACATCACCTGGAAATGGCATTTACAATGTAAGTCTATGGGGAGTGAGAATGAGACTCCATAGAGAGGGCACGGGAGCGCCGCTCACTCTTACTCGACGGCCCATTTCCGACCCCACGCTGATAAGACGGCCACAAACTTTGGGGACCAGCCACATGCCAGAAGGCCCTACGCTGAAAAGACGCCCACGAATCTTAGGGACCAGGTAAATGCCATAAGAGCCTGGAAATGTATAAAAGGGTCTGCTCTTCCCCTCTATTTGCTGCTTTTACATACATACCTGGAACCAAGTAACCACATGATTAAGACCCAGGAGGGGAGAAACATTGGGTATTTCAGTCATATTATGTTATTCTGAACCCAGTATTTATGACATTCTTTATGGCAATTTTTTGCTGAACTAAATTTTGATTAATCTTGTTATACACTTTTGCAAAACTTTCTATTAGAGTGTGTGGAGATTTTCATTTTTTAACTTTTGGGACTTTTCAGTCCATTCCACCAACACTTCGCTTCTCATGACTTGAGTGCACACCATTCTCCTCTCATCACTGCTCTGCAGATGTAGTAGGGCCCAGATTGGGGGGTGGTCCACTGTTTACCGCGCACAGCCGACACAGAGACGAGACAGAGGCAGATTTCAGTTGCAACAGGTCCGGGTTTTATTGGCCGTCCTCCTGACGACCGTAGCCATGCACTGCAGTTCCTTTACAGCTCTCCGTACTCAGGCCCGGGTACCTTCACCTTCCTTCAGTCGTTGTGATGCTCCTCGCGGATCTTTCGCTGGGGTTGTCCTAGACCTATCTACCTCCAGCGCTTCACCTGCCCGAGGTCATCATCCAATCGGTACCTCCGGGTCTAGTCTGTCCTGTGGTTCTTGATGTCAGGGCCACCCCCTGACTGTCTCTTCCCATCAGTCCCCTGGTCGAGCTCTCCACCATTGTCAGTCTTCTGTTCCTGAGCTCCTCCCGGGACTAGAACTCTCTGGAACCCACTCCTGTCCTATTTATCTCCCTCCTTGGGAAATCACCTCCTGGGTTCCTATCTCCACGCCCCCCATGACTAAGCGGTTTCTATAGCCTTAAGCTGCTGTCAAATCCTAAACTACGCTCCCCCTGCCATCTTGTGGTCAAATCCAGATATTGCACTCCCTTTTCTATCTTCCCCAGTTGTTACCCCTCTGTCATTGCCAATCTCCGTCTATAGTGCACAAACCATCCCCTCTTCCTCCAGTCAAGTCTGTCCATCAAGTCACCTTCTCCACACAAACATTTCAGGTCACGCTAAGCTCCACATCACCTGGAAAAGACTTTTACAATGTAAGTCTATGGGGTGTGAGAATGAGGCTTCATAGACTTTCAATATAAAAGAGATTTCCAACTCATACATAGACTGAACCAGATAGTCAAAATTATTGTACCATCACTGAGAAGAAGAGTAGAACGGCGCTCGACAGCGGAGAGAGCAGTAGGTAGGTGAGTTTATTAATATACTCAGGGGCGGACACTGGCAGCTTGGGGCCCCTGTGCAAGAAATGTGTCTGGGCCTCCTCCTTTTATGGCAACAAAGCTACATATATACAGCATATAGCCATACATACATTATAATAATCGTATCTTGAGTTTTTGGTCCTTCATACGCTTACTGAGACTTTTTTTGTGATAACACACACATACATGTATATAAATTACATAGTCTCCTTTAGGATGGAGTCACACTAGAGAGGAACACGGACGAGTACTTTGTGAGAAAGAATTGCATAGCACTTGGACCAGTGTTAATCTATGGGGCAGCTCTCATCACCCTTTTTTTTTTCTTGGTCGTGTTATACGTATGAGTGAAATCGCAGTATGTTGCAATTTGCACCGAAAATCATCCGAGACTCACCAATGCAAGTCTGTGGGTGCGAGAAAAACTTGCACACCAAATGGACCATAAGTGTGACTTGCGAGAAATACACACCAATGTCCCTTGAAAAGCCATCAATTCATGTGCGGTGTACAGTAAAATACTGACAGCTTACAATAGGATAGAATAGAAATGTACAATCCCTAGCAAAAATGATGGAATCACCGGCCTTGGAGGATGTTCATTCAGTTGTTTGATTTTTTTTTAGAAAAAAGCAGATCACAGGCATGGCCCATGGCACATGGCAGACATCTCTCGTGTTGGAGCCATGATTCATGTCAGTCCACTTGGTGCAACAGCTCTCCAAGGTGTGATCACTCCTTTTTAGATGCAGACTAATGAGCAGATCTAATTTGATGCAGGTGTTATTTTTGGAAATGAAAATTTACAGGGTGATTCCATATTTTTTTCCCACAAAATTGAGTGATTCCATAATTTTTTCCCTATGTTTAAAAAACTAACCATTACTGACTACAACATTTTTTGTTCATGATTTCTTTTAGTGTTTCTTAAAGCCAGAAAGTTGCCATTTGAAATGACTTTAGATTTGTGCCATGTCTGTGATCTGCTTTTTTTCTACAAAATTAATCATCTGAATGAACATCCTCCAATGCCAGTGATTCCATAATTTTTGCCAGGGGTTGTACACATAGTATAGGTGTATATACAGTATGTCAGTGACACACACACATATATATATATATATATATATATATATATATATATATATATATATATATATATAAAAATATATATATAAAAATATATCTTTATATTTCGTAGACAGATATATAGCAGAATAGCCGACAATTCAGTTGTCGGCCTCTGTAAAATCATTGCAGAACCCGACAGGATAGGAGACATGGTTTACATACAGTAAACCATTGCAGAACAGTTAGATTTAGATTTCTACAGTATATGTCAGTGACTAATACTGTTAGTAGTATGTGTGTGTAAACTTTGGAACCTGTATGTATTTAATAAAGGAATGTTTTCACAGAAAAAAGCTAGCATGGGCTCCAGTGCAATTTTATGTGCAGCCACCCAGCCCACAGTTTTTCAGATCCCATCAAAGGTTTCGTATCGGGTTGAGATCCGGAAACTGGCTAGGCAACTCCAGGACCTACATATGCTAATTAGAATCCATTCCTTTGTTGTTTGGAAATTACGAGTTTGCTGAGGAGAGTGGTGGCGGCGCCAGTTTTGAGGAGATGGCACGTGTGTCCAATGGGAAGGATCTGCGTGCTCCCTCTGGCACACGTGCCATAGGTTCACCATCACTGCTATATACTAAGGGGCTGTGCTATGTATAATAACTGAGTACACTATATACTAATGGACTGCGTTATACATAATAAGTTAGAACTAGTGATGGGTGCTCATTGCTCGGGTCGAGCAAATTGGAATACTCGGGTACTTTGACAGAACAACGAGCCCAATGTAAGTCTATGGGAGACCCTAACATTTTTACGGCGATTTCCCCGGGGGTCATTTTAAGGTCTAAATGCATCTGAAAATGATGGAAACACTGCTCAAATGACACAGAGACATCATGGGGACCGCCCCTGGAAGCATTTCTGACTCCTAATTCACAGCTTTAAACAATTTTTTCAGAGTTTCATGCCATTTTTACCGGTGCACCAAAAAACATACCAAACAAAACCAAAACGGATTTTGCTGGGAAATATGTTAAGGTACATCCTTTCCAGGTTAATGACTTGTATATAAGGCAAAATAATTCACCCCAGACCAAAAAGTTCCTCCCCCACTTGGGCTAGGTTCAGACGCAGAATTTTTGAAGCGTTTTCCAACTTTATCATTGCTTTCAACTAAAACAAATGCATTCACTGGGAAATGTCATTGTAACATTTAAAAACCCTAGTTGGCCATGTGGTTTGTGACACATAAGCAGACACATCTTGTTTCATTTTTGAAGGATGGACTCTTAAAGTCACAGAGCCTATTTTTACAGGGGCATCAGGCAGCATTAATCTTCTTAAAGGGCCGTTATTAAACTGTGGGTCTCCTATACTGTTATTGCCTATGTAGTGAGTAGATGGACTGCAAAGAATTACGACGCACCCAAATACACCTTTTATGAGAGGTACAGTAGGGCTTCCTGAAAAAATGTTGCATTTACTGCAAGGCCTGCCCCGCTGCCCAGTCATATGCACCCCAATAAGCCTTTGAACCAACATACTGGATGGTCACAGGAAAATCCACTTCACATTATTCTTTTTGAACTCCCATACTCTTTTCTTATGCATTGACAGCAAAGCCTGCTCTCCTGCCAAGTCATATGCACCCCAATAAGCCTTAGAACCCAGGTACTGGATGGCCACAGGAAAATCCACTTCACATTATTCATTTTGTACTCCCATTCTGGTTTCTTATGCATTTACTTCAAGGCCTGCCCTGCTACCAAGTCATATGCACCACAATAACTTCAATCCCCCATTTGAACAAACAGGGAGGAGGGACTCTTAACAAAAAAAAAGTCCCATAAAAAAAGGAGCGGTTCTCCTAGTCTTGGAATGCCCATAGACTTTGTGTATTGGCTGGCAAACATTTCCCCTGTGGGGTACACCTCAAGCTTTATCAGAACAAGTCTCTTACGCACATCCTAACCACTCACCCTTGTTAATAATGTAACACTGGCTGTAGCTGCATGGAACACGTAAACCCTTTTAATCTACTGGCGGTGGATAATCAGATGTGGAGGAAGGCCTGAGTACAAAAATAGGCCCAAATTCTAGGAGCGGGTCTCCTAGACTTGGAATGCATGTACACTTTGTGTATGGGCTGGCAACCATTTACCCTGTGGGGGTGTACATATTATTGGTATTTTGGTGATAGGCATCATAACACCCTTGCCAAAACATAGAGTGGCAGGATCATGACTGAATATGTTCACCCAGGTGTTGAAGTGGTGGTGGACGGTGAGGATGAGGAGAAGGACACCAAATAGCCAAAATCAGGAAGTGTATATCCATGTTTGGTTGTGAAGAGGTGCATGGGAATACACCTCCAAAAAAAACACTACATTGGAGTTTAGGCTTCGCTGTTATGATTTGGTGGTGTCGAGAAATCAGGTCCAATCCATCCCTTATTCATTTTTATAAGAGTCAGCCTGTCTGCATTTTCTGTAGAAATGCGAATGCGCTTATCTGTAATAATGCCACCAGCAGCACTAAAAACTCGCTCTGACAAAACGCTAGCGGCAGGGCAGGCCCGGACCTCCAAGGCATACAGAGTCAGCTCATGCCACATGTCCAGCATGGATACCCAATAATTAAAAGCCACAGAGGAATCACGGAGGATGTTGGTATGGTCAGCAAGGTACTCCCTCAACATCTTAGAGAAGATTGCATTCCTTGGAGAGTACACCATGCCTCAATGCATGGGTGATGGAAGGATCTTAGAAAACTGTCCCAGAACTTTGCCAGTGTTACCCCACCTCTGCTGGAGTGGACTTGTGTCTGTCTTGCCTGTCCTGCTTAGTGGCCCAACGAACTGTGATCTCTACCGCCAAGGTTTTGAGATGGGAATTTTTTCAGTAATTCACCAACAATGGCCCTATGATACTGCACAATTTTGGTACACCTCTCTGCCTCTGGAACAAGAGAATGAAAGTTATCCTTGTACCGTGGGTCTATTAGTGTCACTAGCCAGTAATGACTGGTACCCAATATTTTGACAATGCGAGGGTCACGGGAAAGGCAGCGCAACATAAAGTCTGCCATGCATGCAAGACTGATAACAGGCAAGACTTCCGTGTCCTCACCAAGAGGACGACTGACCAAGGGGTCCGCCTCATCCTCCTCTTCCTTGTCCTCAGGCCATCCATGCTGAACAGATGGCATGACAGTTGTGGTTGTAGTCCCGTCTATAGCGCATGAAAGTAGCTCCTGTTCTTCCTCCTCCTCTTCTCATTGTCAACCAATCCACATTAGGATGACACGAGGCTGGGCTGTGTGTAATCACCCTGTATGGTTCCTTGATCCATGTCCTCATGCTCCGCCTGCAATACCTCCTCTTTCATTGTGAGCAGAGAGCTTTTCAGAATGCAGATGGTGATGCTAATTATGGCGTCATCGCCGCTCACCATCTTGGTAGACTGCTCAATGTTTTGCAGGATGCTACATATGTCTGTCATCCATATCCACTCCTGAGGTCTTATGTGTGGAGTCAAAACAGATAAACAATGGCCTTGTAGAAGGTGGTACTCCACAACTGCCCGCTTCTGCTCACAAATCCTTTCTAACATATGCAGTGTAGAGGTCCAACGCGTGGGGACATCACACACCAGTCTGTTGTCACGTCCGCCATGTCTGCCATGTCTGTTTGTCTCAAGAACTCCTGGAGCGATGTGCATGCGCATGCTTTGTCTGCTGTCCTGCATGTCCCCTAGAGCAGTGTGCACACTCACCTCATGTCTGAGCTACAGGATGCCTGCGTTTCTGCTCTGCCTTCTGTGATCTCCTTGTCATGTCTGGAGTCCTTGATCATGTGACATTTCTTAAGATCCTGCACTGTCTGGTTCTGCAATCATCTCGTCATGTCTAGAATCCCGGATCATGTGATCTTCCTAGGATCCTGCACTGGTTGGTTCGGTGATCATCTCGTCATGTCTGAAACCCTGATCATGTGACGTTTCCTAAGATCCTGCACTGTCTGGTTCTGCTATCATCTCGTCATGTCTAGAATCCCGGAAGTGCTCCCCTGGTCCTGACCTGGAGGAGGGGGTGCTATGCCCTATATCAGGCCGCCTCTTCCTATGCTCAGTGCCAGATTATTGTGTGGCTTCCCTGCATGGCTGCTTGGTCTGTGGGGTTGCTCCCTCTATTCTGTGCCCTTGCACTCTGCCCTGCCGTGCATCTCTGCACACGCTCCGTGCTCGTATTCCGTCTCTTGTCTTGTGCCATGTCTTGTGTTCTCTCTAGTTCCATGTCTTGTCTTTGTCATGCTTTGACTTGTAGTCCTCCCTGTGTTCTCTGCCTTGCCTGTTTTGCCATGTCTTGCTTTAGCTATGCTTTGACTTGTAGTCCTTCCTGTGTTCTCTGCCTCGCCTGTTTTGCCTTGTCTTGCTTTTGCTATGCTTTGACTTGTAGTCCTCCCTGTGCTCTCTGCCTTGCTATTCCTTGCTTTGTGTTCCTCCCTATGGTCTCAGTCTTTGCTTGCTCTGCCTCGCTCTCTCCTATGGTGCTCTGTAGTGCTCCCTGGCACACGCACCATTTCTCCTCTCCTTAGTGCTCGTTTCTATGTCTAGTCCCAAGGTCTTCCCTTGGCCCGGCTCTGGGCTTCTGCCTACGCTCCGCTGCTAGACTCTGTCCTCGCTCTGTCCTGGCTCTGTTTCTGCTTGTTCCTTGCCTTGTTCCCTGCCTTGTCCTTGCATTGAACCCCGGCGTGGGTTCCCCTTGACCGTCTCCTGTGCCGTGGTAAGTGCCACGTGTTTGTGTACAGCCGTGTGCACTGGCCAGTGTGGGGTGCCCCCTGCGTGGCTCCTAGCACGCAGCCCTTCCTTGTGCCCTGGCGTGGCTCCTAGCACGCACCCTGCCTTGAACCCTGGCGTCGCTCCTAGCACGCACCCTGCCTTGAACTTTGGCATGTCTCTACACGCACTCTGTCTTGTACCTTGGACCCTGGCGTGTCTCTACACGCACCCTGTCTTGTGCCTTGGCATGTCTCTACACGCGCTCTGCCTTATCCTGTGCTTTGGCATGGCTCTACACATGCACCCTGTCTCGTTTGTGAACCTTGGCGTGTCCCCTACACACGCACCTCGCTTTGAACCCTGGCATGTCCCCTACACACGCACCTTGCCTTGCACCTAGCCTTGAACCCTGGCGTGTCCCCTACGCACGCACATTGCCTTGACCCCTGGCGTGTCCCCTACACGCGCACCTAGCCTTGGACCTTGGCGTGTTCTCTAACACGCGCTCTGCCTGGATATCTTCGTGCCTCCTTGCCTGAACCCTGGTTTGCCTGCCGGATGCCCAGAACCTGTCGATCGCTGCCAGAGATCATGAGCTGAATGACTGCGGCCTGACCTCCGGAGCTGATGTCCGCAACTTGATGCCTTGATGATGTCGATCGTTGCCAGCAGTCCGGAGTCCGATGCCATTACCTGTACCTAGGCGTGCCACCTGGCACGTACCATGTTATGGACCTTGGCGTGCCCATGCGCGCACCTTGCACGTTTTGCTTGTTTACACTGTATGTGATCCTGAGTTATTCTAATGAAGATACCTTGCACCTACGTCTTGTCTCGTCTTGCTTCCTGCTCGTCCTTGTCGTCAGACACTCGTCTAGTGTCCCCTGAGCCGGCCGTCTGGTCCCAGCAGTTGTGGTGGCTCACCCCCATGGTCTTGCCCCTGACACTCCCTGTATAGGGGGTGGATTCTCACAAGGTTAGCTCGCCCTTGGTGGGTGGGTGCCACGACCCAGAGGGTCCACTCAAAAAATGGGCTCAGCAGGAGCTGAGTCTGTCACATCTGTGAGCCGGAAGCTGCAACCGCTGCTAAAGCATGGCAAGGGCGGCTGAAGCTGTAGCTGACTTTCTAAAATGTGCACACAGACGGCATACTTTAACCAGCAGATGCGGCAGCTCTGGATAGGTTTTTAGAAAATGTTGAACAACGATGTTCAGCACATGGGCCAGGCATGGTACGTGTGTCAGTTCGCCTTGCCTCAAAGCTGTCACCAGGTTCCGGCCATTGTCACACATGACCATTCCTGGCTGTAGGCTCAACGGTGTCAGCCACAGATTTGCCTGCTCTTTCAGAGCTGTCCACAACTCTTCAGCATTGTGCGCTTTGTCACCTAAGCATATTAGCTTCAGCACAGCCTGTTGATGCTTGGTTGAGGCAGTGCTGCAGTGCTTCCAGGTGGTGACTGATGTGGTCATTTCGGAGATGGAGGCTGAAGAGTGGGAGGTACAGGAGCTGTAGACTGTGGGGGCAACCCTGATTGACGTAGAGCCTGCAATCCTCGGAGTCGGGAGGACGTGTTCCATCCCATGGACTGAATGGGTCCCAGCTTCCACTATGTTAACCCAGTGTGCCTTCAGCGGGATGTACGGTCCCTGCCCACAGACACTTGTCCACATGTCCGGGGTTAGGTGGACTTTCCCAGGAACTGCATTGTTGAGGGCATGGGTAATGTTGTGGGACACGTGCTTGTGTAATGCCAGGACAGCATAGCGAGAGAAATAGTGGCGGCTGGGGACAGAGTACCTTGGGATGGCTGCCGCCATCAGGTTGCAGAAAGCTTCCGTCTCCATGAGCCTAAAAGGCAACATTTCCACCTCAAGCAGATGAGAAATCTGAGAATTAAGTACTGTAGCCTGTGGGGCGTTGGCTGCGTATTTACGCTTACGTTCCAATGGCTGTGCTGGGACAAGGGCATGCTTGATGATGGTGGTATTTGACTGTGGGCAATGGCAGGTGCAGAGCAGGAGGCATCTTTGCATGCACCGTGGACAGGAGATTGGCTTGCACGCACAACAGTGGAAGAAGCAGTTGTGTCACCCACAGGCACTGTTCCTGGGGCCTGTGGTTGGGCCCACAAAGTCGGGTGCTTTGCTGCCATGTACCTGATCATGCTGGTGGTGGTAAGGCTGGTAGTTTTGCTACCCCTGCTGATGTTGGCATGACAGGTGTTTGAAATGGCCTGTTTGGGGTTATCGGCAGAGTCTTTAAAAAATAACCAGACTCGGGAAGACCTGACAGTTGGACTGGAAACTTCCGTCAGGTTGGTGTTTCCACCACACCGCTTCTTCCTGCCTGAAGTGGTGCGATGCCTACCTCCCCCTGTGTGCTCCTGTCCTCGCTCTGCATCCCCTCCTGCCAGGCTGGGTCTGTTACTACATCATCCACCACCTCTTCTTCCACTTCCCCACCCTGGTCCTCCTCCTGACTTTCCGGCAATTGTGTCTCATCATCGTCCACCTCTTGTGAACCATGACTGCTCCAATATTTGTGCATCGCTACATAGAATATCATCTTGCCCCACTTCAAATGGACTGGGCAAGAGGCACGAATCTCCAAATGGATAACTGAACAGCTCTTCTGAGCATCCGTGTATGGAGTCAGATGTCTGAGGGCACTCAGCATGGTGGGAGGAAGGAGGATTAGGGTAAGGAATATGCGGTCCCGATTCACGGCAAGTGTGACTTGACCGTGTTGAAGACAGGTTGCTGATGGAGGTGGACAAGTAACTGGAAGTATTATCCGCTATCCAACTAACAACCTTTTCACACTGCTCGGGCTTCAATAGCGCTGTCTTTCTGCGGTCCCCTAAGATCCAGCGAGAAGATGTGGGTGTTTTGGTGGGCCACTTTCACCTTGCCCACAGCCTCGGCCTGCACCATCACCATCACGTCCACTTCCCCATCCCTTACTACGCGCCTTGCCCATTGTAAATGGATTAGAATATTATACACGTTCACTACAAAAGGGTGATTTGGGAGGCAACTTGTATGTGATACGTGTGCTTGAAAAAAACACTTTTGCTTATCTGGACTTTAGGTAAAAATGTTTTTGCCCTTATCAGATGTAATAAGTACATTAAGAGACTGCAAAAAATATACAATGTTTTGGCCTAAACTGGCCAAACTATGAGCGCACACAGATATGAGCGGCCACTGAGATACCACTATGACAAATGTGTGCCCTGTGTTTTTTTTAAATTTTGGGCTAACTAGTGCTGTATATCAGTACTGTGACACACAGGCCAATAAAAGGAAAAATGGCCTAAACTGGCCAAACTATGAGCGCACACAGATATGAGTTACCACAGAGATACTACTACGACAAATGTTTTAGTTTTTTTGGGGCTAAATACTGCTGTATTTAAGTACAGTTTCACCCAGGACAAATAAAGAAAAATGCCGTAAACTAGCAAATCTTGGAGCATACACAGATATGACATGCCACTGAGATACCAATGGGAGAAATGTGTGGCCTGTATTTTTTGTGGGGGCTAAATACTGCTGTATTTAAGTACAGGTTCACCCAAGACAAAAACAAAAAAAAGCTGTAAACTGGCAAAGCTTTAAGCACGCAAATATGACATGGCACAGAGATACCACACCAAAAAATGTGTGGCCTGTATTCCAATTACACCTGGGGCTAGCTATATACGTCCAATATATCCTACAGGCAGCAGCAGCACCAAAACACAGGAAAGGAATGGACCCTCTTGATGTATGCAATGATCAATATACACACATACAGTGCCTGCGGGCCTTGTCCTGATGTGTATAGAGCGACGTACACTACCCTGCCTACCTAACACTGGAACCTATATACTCCGGAATTAGTCCTTAGAAAGACTGTTGGTTTAGCTGGATTTGAGTAGTTTATGATGGTAGACCACACATTAACTAATAAATCCCCAATTCTGACCCTATATCGTCAGCTGCTCTCCCTACACTATCTCAATCCGAAGCTGAATGTGCCGAGCAGGGCGGCATCCGGTCTCTTATACCCCTGATGATGCTGTGCAGCCAGCCAATCACTGCACGACCACAACAAAGATGATTTTGGCGTTTCATTGCCTGGCAATTCTTGCATTGTGATTGGATCTGTAAAGTCTGCCAAAAAAGCTGGGTGGAGACCAGAGTTCTCACCGAGTAATCCTGGAAATACTCGGTGTTTGCCGAGTATACCGAGTACAGTCATACTCGGGTGAACACCGAGTAGTGGCGAGCACGTTCGCTCATCACCAGTTAGAATGCTATATACTAAGGGACTGTGTTAGACATAATAAGTGAGTACACTATATACTAAGGGACTGTGCTATACATAAAAAGTGACTACACTATATAATGAGGGATGGCGCTATACATAATAAGCAAGTACACTATATACTAAGGGACTGTGCTATACATAAGGGACTGTGCTATACATAATAAGCGAGTACACTATGTACTAAGGGGCTGTGCTATGTATAATAAGTGAGAACACTATATACTAAGGAACTATATTAAACATAATAAACTATACTAACATCTTCCTCCTATTCTCCCTGTTCCTAAATCCATTATAAATCCCCCTTCCTCCCTACCCAATCCTCCACACCCCTCATTGTCCTTCTCCCCCGCATCTCATTATTGTCCTTTCCCCTACCTCCATCATTGCCTTCTCCCCCACTACCCCATCATTGCCCATACCACTTCCTCCATCATTTGTTCCTCCCCTATCACCCCATCATTGCTCTTTCCACAATCATTGTCCTTTCCACTACCACTATCATTGCCTTTTCCCCACCTCCCCATCATTGCATATTCCACCACCTCCATCATTTCCTCCTCCCCCACCACTCCAATTATTGCCCTTTCCCCACCACCTCCATCATTGCTTTCTCCCCCACCGCCCCATCATTGTCGTTTCCACCTCCAATATTTCTTTCTCCCTCACCACCCCCATCATTGCCTTCTTCCTCATCATCTCCATCATTGCCTCCTTCCCACCACCTTCATCATTGCCTCCTTCCCCACCACCCCATCATTGTCCTTCCCATCACCTCCATCATTGCTTTCTCCCCCAACACCCCATCATTGCTTACTCCCCTACCATCCCATCATTGCCTTCTTCGACACCAGCTCCATCATTGCTTCCTTCTCCAACACCTTCGTCATTGCCTCCTTCCCCACCACCCCCATCATTGCCCTCTCCTCCACCTACACACAGACAGACACACACAACATCATTCACCTCTCTGCATGTTCCCCCGCAGTGCTATTCACGCACACACATCTCTACACACACATACACACTACCCCACTCACCTCTCCACACACACTCCCACAGCTGCACCATCACAGTCAGCTTACTCTCTCTGACAGCCACGGTGGCGGTGCTGAATGATGAGGTCATCAATCCATGCCGTTGACTGCTGTGTGAGACAGGAAGCAGGGAGGATCGCTGAAGCTCCACTGTCATTTTCTTTTGTAGGCAGTGGAGCTGCAGGGATCTCTTCCTGCCTGCCGCACATGAGGGCAATCTTGCCAGGGGCCCCCCGGAGTCTCGGGGATGGATAAACAGGCCAGATTTCCCTCATTATTAGCGGCCTTACAGGAGCCCCCAGAGCCTCTGCACATGCGGTATGTCCACCACTGAATTTACTCACACTACATTACATGCATATACACACATTTAATAAAAACAAATATATATAAGGGAATGCTTTTTTAATTGAATCACATAATGACAATGTTGTAACTGAGCAGATGGATCATGAATAGCGTTGAGCGACACCAGCCGATACTGATAAACTAGCTGAAGAGCCCGGCGCTGCCCAGGCATAGTAACTAACTGTGGTTAGTTATAGAAAATTATAATTATCCTCCATCCCATAGTCCCGTTCCCATATACCCATCATACATATCCACGATCCCATAGGCCCGTGCCCATATACCCATCATACATATCCTCCATCCCATAGTCGTGTGCCTATATACCCATCACACATCCCCAATCCCATTGTCCCATGCCCATATACCCATCATACATATTCTCCATCCCATAGTCCCATGCCCATATACCCATCATACATATTCGCCATCCCATAGTCGAGTGCCCATATACCCATCACACATCCTTCATCTCATAGTCCCATGCCCATATACCCATCATACATATCCTCCATCCCATAGTCCCGTGCCAATATACCCATCATACATATCCGCCATCTCATAGTCCCGTGCCCATATACCCGTCATACATATCCTCCATCCTATAGTCCAGTGCCCATATACCCATCACACATCCTCCATCCCATAGTCCCGTGCCCATATACATATCCGCCATCCCATAGTCCCGTGCCCATATACCCGTCATACATATCCTCCATCCCATAGTCCAGTGCCCATATACCCATCATACATCCTCCATCCCATAGTCCCGTTCCCATATACCCATCATACATATCCTCCAACCCATAGTCCAGTGCCCATATACCCATCACACATCCTCCATCCCATGGTCAACCATTATGACATCATAATGAGCGGCGGCAGGGCTTGCAACCTTTGATTAATCAAAAATTTTTGGCACTCAACTCGTTGCAAAGATGAAGAATTTTTATTTGCAGTCACAAATATAGACGTTTCGGCTGTATCAACTAGCTTTCATCAGTAAACAAGACTGCTCCTATCTCTATAATTTTCTGGACATTATATTGTATGACCAATAGTAAATTAGGTGCTATTGGAGGTGATACCATCCACCATGTAAGAACTGGTATATAAACCTGTAGATTTCAAAGAGAAGGGGTAGTAGAGAAATATTCCAAACGAGATCATATACAGGATTATTAGATCTGTGACTTTGAAAAGCTCCAAAGGTTGCACCAACCAGAAGTTGGCATGAACATCCTATGGCTATGCCTGAAGGGAATTGTCCCAAAGGGGATTACTTGTGGGATTGTTAAATCCTGTGACTCATAGAAAACCCCAATTTCACGCTGTAAGAACAGCAGCTGGCTGTAGTTTCAAATGTCTGTTGTTGGTGGGTGGCAGCAGGATCTGTGTGAACACGGCATCCACCGCTGTCCCACAAGTAATCCCCTTTGGGACAATTCCCTTCAGGCATAGCCATAGGATGTTCATGCCAACTTCTGGTTGGTGCAACCTTTGGAGCTTTTCAAAGTCACAGATCTAATAATCCTGTATATGATCTCGTTTGGAATATTTCTCTACTACCCCTTCTCATTGAAATCTACAGGTTTATATACCAGTTCTTACATGGTGGATGGTATCACCTCCAATAGCACCTAATTTACTATTGGTCATACAATATAATGTCCAGAAAATTATAGAGATAGGAGCAGTCTTGTTTACTGATGAAGGCTAGTTGATACAGCCGAAACGTCTATATTTGTGACTGCAAATAAAAATTCTTCATCTTTGCAACGAGTTGAGTGCCAAAAATTTTTTGATTATTCTATACTGGTGTGGGAACCTTCTTTTGTGCACCGACACAGCTGTGCCACGTTATACTATTGATTGCAACCTTTGATGACATCAGAGTCACCATGGCAACCATTGTGACATCATAATGAGGGGCGGGGCTTGACGCGCACACACTGCTTCCCCAGTATGCAAATAGGGGCATTGTGACATCACAATGAGGGGCTGGGCTTGACACACACACACACTTTTTCCCCCAGTAAGTAGATAGGGGCAAAATTGTTTGGTGAATTGGAACGTGCGGGGTTAAAATTTCACCTCAAAACATAGCTTAGGACGCTCTCGGGGTCCAGATGTGTGACTGTGCCAAATTTTGTGGCTGTAGCTGCGACGGTGCGGATACCTATCCCGGACATACACACATACACACACACACACATACATACATACACACATACATACACACTTTGAGCTTTATATATTAGATATCGGATCGGAATGGATTGGCCAATCTAAAAAAAAGTATCAGGTATCTCCGATTCCGATCCCGGAAGTCCCATTCAAGTCAATGGAACAGAAATATCGGAATTAAAAAAAACCCTTTCTTTCCATGTAGGTTAATTCTACATGAAGAAAAACAACTAATAATAATGTAGAATGTATTGTTGGAGGTGTAGGAGACATTAAAGCCATAGAGGTTTAGCCCAATCAAATGGAATAGCAGTAATTTTTTTTTTTTAAAGACGTTCGGAGTTACAAAGATATTGACTATGTTAAAGTCTTTAATATTTTGTCAGATATGTATGTTTCACTACTTCCATGCTCTTCACCTTCTTTTTTGCTTCTCCCACACTTTCTCCTTCATCATCGTCAGCAGCATCTTTTTCATCAACTTCTTCTTCACCTTATTCATCATCTTCTTCTTCTTCACCTTCTTCCTATTTTTTTTTTTTTTACATTCTTCATATTCTTCTTATTCAAATATTCTTCCTCTTCATATTCTACTTCTTCATCTTCCTATTCTTCTTCATCATATTCTTATTTGTGTCAGGCATTCCTGTAGTTGCAATCTATAAAAGTTTGAAGATTACACCTTCCGTTCAGCCTGTCACAAAAGATTTACAACAGAATTTGTCCGCGTTCAGTTTGGCCTGCAGCAGCAGGCCTTTTCCAGGGGCACCACGAGGTGGAACGGACTCACCCCCATACACTGCTTAGTCTTCTTCTGCTTATAAATTAGATAATATCATTTGCTCTGATTTTTAGTCTTATGCTTAATGTTCTTCTGCTTTTGGTCTTTATGCTTCTTGTTCTTCTGTCTCTTGTTGTTTTGCATCTTGGTGGTTGTCTTCATGTTCTTTGTCCTCTTGGTCATCTTCTTCAGGGTCATCTTTTAGGTATTCTTGTGTGTGGACTTCAGGGTCGTCGTCTTCAGGGTCATTGTCAGGGAGATCCAGAGTGAGAATCAAAAACCATTTCCACAAGCTTGAACTTGGAAAAGTAGCAGAAGGTACAAGAAGGCTGAGGAACTGCCGAGAACCAGTTGACAGTACTGGAACCCGGATGGGTAGCAGAAGGAACAATAGCAAATGGAACTAGCGAGGACCAGCTGACGGTGCTGGAACCCGGAGGGGCAGCAGAAGGAACAAGAGCCAATGGCACAACTGTGGACCAGCTGACGGTGATGGAACACGGTTACTAAGCAGGAGGTACCTGTGCTACAAAGCACTACCAAGGACCAGCAGACGTTGCTGGAACTCGGATACCAAGAAGGAGGTACCTAGGCCAAAGGCTCTGCCGAGAACCAGCTGACGGTGCTGGAACCCGGATGGGTAGCAGAAGCTGCAAGAGCAAATGAAACTAGCGAGGACCACCTGACGGTGCTGGAACCCGGAGGGGCAGCAGAAGGAAGAAGAGCCAATGGGACAACCGTGGATCAGCTGACGGTGCTGGAACACGGTTACTAAGCAGGAGGTACCTGTGCTACAAAGCACAACCAAGGACCAGCAGACGTTGCTGGAACTTGGATACCGAGAAGGAGGCACCTAGGCCCAGAGCTCTGCTGAGAACCAGCTGACGGTGCTGGAACCCGGATGGGTAGCAGAAGGTACCCATAATCAACAAAGTTGCAAGGCTGCGAGCAGGACGCAGTTACCGAATTTCACAGTCCAACAGGGGGTGCTTGTCCTATTGGCACTACGGAACCAGCTTTTAGTACCAGAACCCGCAGTCCACATAGGAAGCACCGAAACCTCAGGCACCATAGACTCGGCTAACCCGACTGCAACACGACAGGACAAAGTATTGGTGGCAAAGTGACGTTGACACTACCTAGAAACAGCAGGCGTGCTGGAACCAGGCTGGGCAGGAGGGAGTACCCGTGCCACAGCCACTGCCGAGAACCAGCTGACGGTGCTGGAACCCGGATGGGTAGCAGAAGGAACAAGAGCCAATGGCACAACTGTGGACCAGCTGACGGTGCTGGAATACAGTTTCTAAGCAGGAGGTACCTGTGCTTTAAAGCACTACCAAGAACCAACAGACGTTGCTGGAACTCGGTGTGACGTCCGTCTGCGGTTCTGGGCAGCAGCCAGACAACACCCCGAGAAACACTGATACCCTTTACCCCTATACAGGGATCTGGATTTACAACAGAGCCCAGGAGGTAGCTGTCTGAATATGAGCAGCGGCCAGAGCAGGACGGTCATCAGAGAGGGGTTAATAAACGGGACCAAAAGCGTAGTCAGGAATCCGAGTCTTAACCAGGGAAACAGCAGAAGTACAAAAACAGCGGGCAGTAGCAGAGTCAAATTCAGGCCAAGGTCAGAGTCATAAACCAGGAGGACGGCAGAGGTACAGAATCGTTAGGCAGTAGCAGAGTCAGAATATCCAGGCCAAGGTCACAAACTGGGAGAATAGCAGAAGTACAAAATTGTCAGGCAATAGAGGGGTCAGAAATCCAGGCTGAGGTCAGAGTCAAACAATAGTCAATCACCAAGTAGCACACAGGGGAACCAAGAATATATCCGGCGGCTTGCAAGACCAGTCCCAAGGTATTTGAGGGATCAGGTCACACCTCACAGGTTCCTGGACTGATGATGTCATCAGTACCGCCCCCAGGACCAGGCCAGATGATGATGCAGTAACCTTCTGATGACTGACAGAGGGGCGGAGCCTGCGCCCACCAGATGCCTGTGCAGGTGCCCTTGCTCTGTCAGCACCATAACTCACGGTCGAGCCATGGCGCCTCCTAGTGACCGCGACCGGAACAGCAGGCCCCGAATTGACCGGCGCCTCCTAGAGGATAAAGTTGGGACAGTAGGCCCTGAGTCTGATGTGACGGAACCACGGCCCCTCCCAGTGGCCAAGGCAGTAACAGCCGTCCCTGAGTCTGATGACAAAGTGGTGGTCCGGCGCCTCCTAGTGGCCGCGACCGGAACAGCAGGCCCCAAGTCTGACGGCGACGTGACACTCGGACACGGAGAAGGAGGCACCTCGGCCAAAGGCTCTGCCAAGAACCAGCTGACGGTGCTGGAACCCAGATGGTTAGCAGAAGGTACACACAGCTACCGAATCCCACAGTCCAACAGGGGGTGCTTGTCCTATTGGCACTACGGAACCAGCCTTTAGTACCAGAACCCGCAACCCACATAGGAAGCACCGAAACTGCAGGCACCATAGACTCAGCTAACCCGACCGCAACATGACAGGACAACGTATCGGTGGCAAAGTGACGTTGACACTAACCGGAAACAGCAGGCGTGCTGGAACCAGGCTGGGCAGGAGGGAGTACCTGTGCCAAAGACACTTCTGAGCAGCAACTGCCGATGTTGGAGCCCAGGGGTCAATCATGCAGCAGGATGAGGCCTACTTGGAGCGAGTTTTATATTGGTTGTACACAACTACTGATTGTAACCGTGCTCCACTTCGGCCTCTGGCTCTACTGTCTCTAGTATTTCCCCTGGCCTCCAACACCGCCAGTTGCTGCTCTAAAGTGTCGTCTGCACAATCCACACTTGTTCCTAGGTTACAGGGGTTCAGTCCCGTCAGTTGATCCCATGATGTGTGTCCAGCAAGGTCTCATTCACACTACTACTCATTTAAACTGCTAGTAATAGGAATGTGGACAGAGCAGGAGACCTTGCCGGACACACATCAGGGGATCAACTGATGTGACTGAGCCCATGTAACACAGGAACAAGTGTGGATTGTGCAGACGCCACTTCAGAGCTGTAACAGGCGGGGTTGGAGGCAAGGGGAAATACTAGAGATAGTGGAGCCAGAGGCCTAAGTGGAGCACGGTTAAAAATCAGTAGGAGTTTGAATGTGGATGGAGCAGGAGACTTTGCCATCCACACAACAGGGGAGCAGCTGGCGTTACTGAACACCACTAACACAGGAGCTAGTGTGTTTTTCTCTGTACAGACGACACATCTGAGCGACAACTGGCTGTGTTGAAGCCCAGGGATTATAGTTCAGGTGGTAGAAACATGAACACAGCAGGAGACCTGGATACAGTTGCCAACCAATTATTTAGTCGGGAAGAGTACTGGCAAATTCTGGAGAGATCCAGGGATTGTTCATTTTCAGAAAAGTAAGCCAGTCGACGTTATCGGAAGATAGTCGCGTGCGACGGTCTGTTAGTACACCACCTGCGGCACTAAAGACGCGTTCCGATAATACACTGGCAGCAGGGCAAGCCAGCACCTCCAATGCACACTGGATAAGCTCTGGCCATGTATCCAGCTTAGAGACCCAAAACTTGAAGGGGGAAGAGCCATCTGGGAGTATACTCACAGGGCAAGACATGTAGTCTGTCACCATCTGACGGAAACGTTGCCTCCTGCTGACTGGAGCCGTCTGTGATGTTGTAGACAATTGTGGCGGACACACAAAACTTTGCCACATTTGGGCCATAGTGGTCTTGCCTTGTGCTGAGGCGCTGCCTCTGCTCCCTCTTTGTGCCGAGTTTCCTCCACTGCCTCGACGCACAGAGCTGCTTTGTAAAGCACTAGCACCACTGCTGTCGGGTGGAATGGAAAACATGATGGACTGCACCAGTGTGTCTTGGTACTCTCGCAGTTTACGCTCCCGGTTCAACGTTGGTATGAGGCTTTGTAAGTTATCCGGTAGCGAGGATCTAGGAGGGTGTACACCCAATAATCAGCCGTGTAGAGAATGTGGGCGATGCGGCGGTCGTTTCTCAGGCACTGCAGCATGAAATCAACCATGTGCTGCAGACTCCCAACTGCCAAAGAACCGCTGTCCCCTGCTTGAGGCGTGATCTCTCCCTGCTCTGCATCACCCCACCCTCGCTGTACATACTGACTAGAGCTTTGTGTACCTCCCTCCTCTGGAGAGATGTCTTCCTCCTCCATCGACTCCTCCTCATCCTCCTCACAAAGGGTCCCCTGCCTAGGCCTTTGTGAGGAACCACGTAGCGCAGACTGTCCAGAAGCAGATGGCATTTGGGACTCCTCATCCTCCACCTCTTCCAAAACCTCATCCCTTAGTGCTTGCAGTGTTTTTTGAAGCAGGCAGATAATGGGGACAGTCATGCTGACTAGTGCATCATTGGCACTCGCCATCCGCGTGGAATCATCGAAGGCACGCAAAACGAGGCAGATGTCCTTCATAGAGGCCCACTCAGTGGTGCTGAAGTGTGACCGGTGCACAGTGCAACTTGTTTGCACCTGATGCAGCTGGTACTCCATGACTGCTGCCTGCTGCTCACACAACCGCTCCTACATATGTAACGTTGAATTCCACCTGGTGGGTAGGTCACATATGATGCGATGTTCCGGAAGGGTTAATCTGCGCCGCAGAGCAGCAAGGCACGATCTTGCCGTGCTGGAATGCCGCAAGTGAGCGCACTCTATGTGGACCTTGTGCAGCAGTGCATCAAGATCCGGATAGTCCCTCAGAAAGCTCTGCATGACCAAGTTCAGCACATGTGCCAGACATGGGATGTGAGTGAGGTTGCCTAGGCCAAGAGCTGCCACCAGATTTCGGCCATTGTCACACACTACCAAGCCCGGCTGGAGATTCGCTGGCACAAACCACACGTCGCTCTCCTGCTTGATGGCATTCCAGAGCTCCTGCGCTGTGTGGCTTTGATTCCCCAAAGAAATTAATTTCAGTACGGCCTGTTGACGTTTGGCCACGGCTGTGCTCATATCAGTCGTAACAGGCTCCTGCTGCGCTGTTTCTGAGGAACTTGAGTAGGAGGAGGAGTCTATGTGTACAGACTGGATTCCTGCAATCCGTGGAGTTGGCAGAAAACGTACAGCGCCACTCTCCAGATCTGTACCCAGCTCCACAACATTGACCCAATGGGCAGTGAGGGAAAGGTATCGTCCCTGTCCATGGTTACTGGTCCACGCATCGGTGGTCAGGTGGACCTTGCTACTAACAGCGTTTAGTAGCGCATGTTTTATTTTTCCCTCCACATGTTTCTGCAGGGCAGTGACGGCTCGCCTGCTGAAATAGCGGCTGGGCACGGTGTATTGTGGGACTGCCAATGCCATGAAGTCCCGGATGGTGTCAGTCTCCACCAGCCTGAATGAGAGCATTTCAAGTGCCAGTAGTTTGGCAATGCCAGCATTCAGAGCCTGTGCTCGGGGATGGTTTGCCGAGTATGGCCGCCTTTTATCCCATGCCTGTGCTACCGATGGCTGTCGAGTGGCCTGGGAGTGTGAGGATGACTGGGAACGTGGTGCTGTGTGTGGAATGTCACAGGGTCTCCAGACAACAGTGCCAGAGGTTCTTCCTTGGCGATCCTGTGAGGAAGCCGAACCAGCTGTGTGTGAGCTGGAGGAAGAGGCCCCAACACGAGCTGAAGAGGTGGTAGGTGCTGCTGTACGTTGGCCTACGTCTTCAGTGTGTCTGTGTAACTCCAGCTCGTGCTTGGTCCGCACATGTTTCCACATATTAGTGGTATTGAGGTTGCTGACATTTTTCCCTCTTTTGACTCTCTGATGACACAGCTTGCATTTGACAAAGCAAATGTCATCTGCAACTGTGTCAAAAAAGGACCACGCACTGCAAGTCTAGGGAGCGCCCGTTTTGCCTTTTGAAAGTGTGGAATGCTACTAACGGGTGCCGAAGTGGAGGCTACAGGCAACCAAGTCTGCCCCCTCCCTCTCCCTCCTGTTTTGGCCGTTCGGGGAATCTCTTCCTCAGAGCTGCTCCCACCACCTTCCTGTTCCGCACGCCATGATGGGTCAAGGACCTCATCATCTACACTCCCCTCTTCAAACACCTGCTTCTCCTGGGTTGTCTCGCCAGCACCGTACGTACCAGAAAGTTGCACCTGTGTCTCGTCATCATCTGATGCGTACTTAGGTGTGCTGACCATAGGCACTGGCCCACCCACCTCTTCAGATTCAAAAGGACAAAGAAGTTGCGCATCACTGCATACTACCTCTTCTTCACATTCTGGAATGCTGCTTGCCTGGCACCCTCTTTCCAAGCCAACAGATTCAGAGAACAGAAGTAGAGACTGTGATGGCTCCTGTCCAGGGCTCTCTGATTGCCTGGGCACTTTGGCAGGTGGTGAGGAGACAGATGGTTGCTCTTCAGTGCTCTGGCCCTGAGAGGATGTGGAAGTCATTGGTCGATGCGTTAGCTGCCATCCATCCGACAACGGCTTCAATTTGTTCCTCCCGCAGCAGTGGGGTACGGCGAGGTCCTACAAAGCTGCGCATAAAGGACTGTTGCCTGCTAAAACTGGGGGATGCTGACTCACTGGTGCCCGCAGCAGGCACAGAATCCCCACGTCCTCTCCCTGCAGAATCCCCACGTCCTCTCCCTGCAGAATCCCCACGTCCTCTCCCTGCTGAAACTCCACGCCCACGCCCACGTGCCTTACTCCCTGCCTTCTTCATCTTGCTAGACTGATAAAGATAGGCAGAAAAGTACAAAGGGGGGCTTAGCATGCTTATTCCTAAACAGCTGGTTACAGGTAAAAGAAACACTAATTTTATGAAGTGTGTGTGTGGACTACACTTTAATAGGAGCTAATGTGGCCTACACAACTTTCAAATGTAGTGTTTGGTGAACTTTATTGTTTTTTTTTGTGAAAAAAAACTAAAAGGATGTGACCAAAGATTTGAAATTGATAGTATCACAAACTTTTTGGAGCTATTACAATGCAGGCAGGTAACCTACAATGCAAAGGATGAGGCTCCAAAAAAAATTGGGTAATACTAATCTGGCTGCAGCTGAAGGGCACAAGCCAGAAAAAAGGCTCCTCTATCTACTCCTATATAGTGTTTGCAACCAACCAATGAAGATGGATACGGATGGATGCACACTAATAGGAGAAGAAAAAATGAGCTGCAATTAAAGAAAAATATGTGTGAGGCAGTGACGCACGCTGAGCGGCCTACCACCAGACGTAGCTGCAGGACACACTACTCAGCGTGAGCTGCACTCACACACAGTCAGAGACCTCTCAGACAGCCGTGAACAGTGCAACTAAGTGGGCACTAGCACTGAAAGGCTGCAGAAAGGCTCCGCTGTCTTCTACTAGTGTTTGCAACCAGCGTATATGGATACGGATGGAAGCACACTAGATAGAATTTTTGAAAAATAAGCAGCTCAAAAAGAAAAATATGTATGAGGCAGCAGTGGTGCATGCTGGGCGGCCTACAACCAGACGTGGCTGCAGGACCCACTCCACAGCGTGAGCTGCACTCACACAGCCCTTGCAGACAGCTGTGAACACTGCTGCTAGGGAAAAGAAAGCTACAGTGGTGGTTTATGTAGCCTGGTTAAAGCACAATATGTTTCGTAGAATCACTATTTCTAACTGTCCCTCACAGTCTTCAACAGCAGCCTGTCCCTAACTGAATTCACAGCAGAGTGACCAGAAATGGCGGCGGCTTTTATGGTGCATCATGACATTATTTCAGCAGCCAATCACAGCCATGTCAATAGTTAACATGCCTACATGCCTAACAGGATGTGCCCACACTTCTGAGGATTCCCATTGGCTGAATCAAAGCGAGCGGGCTCATAGCATTATGGGAACTTCCGATTCCGGTATCCGATATGGAAAAAGTATCGGAAGTCAGTATCGGAATTCCGATACAGCTAATATCGGCCGATACCCGATACTTGCGGTATTGGAATGCTCAACACTAATCATGAACCCATGAACTAACTGCAAAGTTGTGTAGGAAATCTCAAACTAAATTGATGATCACCAGATATTGGGGTTAATACATTTACAAACTAACATGCAAATTGCATTTCAGAGAAGAAGAGGACTTAAACTCTCTAGTGCCACCTGTTGGAAGCAGCATTCCTACAAGTCAGTATCGACCCTTTAGCAGGTCTTGAACTTTGACTTAGGATAAAAGTCAAATCAGAATCTCAATTTGCAGACATATTGTTTTGGGGGATTTCCCATCTTCAGTGAAAAGTCTGAGAACTGATTTTACTTGGTGTGAGGCTCTGGACTGAGGTATGTCACTCTGCGCAAGGAGAAACGTTACCTCTTAGACCTCAGTCCAAAGCCCCACAGCTAGCCAAATCAGTTCTCATACTTTTCACTGATAAGGGGAAATATCCCAAAACACCGTGTCTGCAAATTGGGATTCTGATTTGACTTTTATCCTAAGTAACATTTCAAGGCTCGTTAAAAGTTGACTTGTATGATTGCTGCTTCCAACAGGTGGCGCTATAGATGTACTGTATAGTCCTCTTCTTCTTTGAAGATTCAATTTGCATATTAAATTTCCAAGAGCAGCATTGCATGGCTAATAAACCTCCTTACCTTGGCATGTAGAAACCAAGTAAGCACTATTGCAGAAAGTCATGAGCTGCAAGGAAAAATAGGACTTCAGAAATCGCAAAGGGGTGACCTGAGAAATAAATTCCTAATAGTGAAGGGCAATGGAATTTATTGTCATCAGGGTAAGAAATAATGTTATTTTGCAGATTTAATATCCCTTTAATGGAAACCAAAATCCACTCAAGGGCAAAGAAATGATGTTGCCTGACTTTCGTCACTTTTAACAATTCAGACATAAAACTGTAAAGACAATTAAGAAGCAATTCTAATCGGGATCAGATTTTCCAATGTAAAACAGAGACTCTATTGCACAATGCTTTATTTGCCTGCTTTTGCTACGTCTTTTCCAGCTTTTGCGCACGTTGACTGCATTCTCATAATGCCTAAGAAAATTATTTAATTTTTCTCAGAAAGTTTACACAATGTGGTGGAAAGTTACAGTTAGTTGCTGAGGGTTACTTCATACACAAATAATAGATTAATGGAATAATGTGGCTTTGGAAAATATAAGAGCCATTAGAAGTTCTGTATGGTTAAGGAGGATAATATGTTTTAATTCAATAATAAACATTAATCCTCTACTTTATAAGTCCAGTATGGCTCCGGAATGTGCAGACCAAGGTTGGGGACAAATATCCTTCCATAACTGAATGCACTTAATAGCTGTCAGAAGCATTTACTTATACTGTGGAATGTTTGCTTACAAGTCACAATTCAGTAGACTTGGCTTCAAATGGATTTCCAGTCCAAAATCTAATTCTTAGGGCTCATTCGCACTTGCAATGAAAAAATCAAATTGAATTCAGACCAATGTTAATCTATGATTGTGTCTTCATCTGTTTTTTTTCCAGATCGGATCACGATCGGACTGGAAAAAAGTTGCAGCATGCTGCGACTGTAATTGGAGCTTGAATTGCATTCCGCAATAGAAGTCAATGGGTGCGAGAAAAAAATCACACAGCACTCGGTTCAATGTGAGTGCTGTCCGATTTTTACACACCGATCGCATTTTAAGAGCCTGCAATTTATTTGCGGGTACAGTAAAATCACACTGACAGGTTAGAAAAGATTAGATAGAATTGATATATACACATAGAGTACATATATATATATATATATATATATATATATACGGTATATGGATGTCAGCGACACACACACATATATATGTATTTAACCCCTTCCTGACATCCAACGTACTATCCCGTCCATGGGACCCGGGCCCCTATGCCCATGGACGGGATAGTACGTCTACCACGATCAGCGGCGCCCACGTGGTGAGCGCCGCTGATCGCGGCCGGGTGCCAGCTGATTATCACAGCTGACACCCGGCACAATGTGTCAGGGGCGGTCACTGACCGCCCCCGACACGTTAACCCCTTGCACACCGCGATCAAACATGATCACGGTGTACCGGGAGTTACAGGTGTTATGATTGAGTCACCGTAGGAGGCAAAAACAGAAATACAAGCTAAGTTCAGAAAACCAGAGAAGTTGGCAACTATCAGATTGCAGACCCCTGAACCTATCAACACAACTAGCAGTAGCCGTGGGGGGTTCCTACGATGCCCTAGACCCCTCGATCACAGCCGGAGAATTAAATAGGCCTAAAGAAAGAAAGGGGAAATCTAAACTGCCCCAGAGCAGACCCCAAAGCAATAGGCAGCCCCCAACATATAATGACAGTGAAGCAAGATGAAAACAGTAACACAGACAGAAAGATAGACTGAGCAAAGCCGGGGCCCAAAACTACCTAGATAGGAAAGGACAGGAAGACTGCTGTCTGCAATATGCAAAAACCCTATCAAAGACATAAGCCAACAAGCTGATATGAAAAAGACCCTGAAGCAGCTAGGCTTCAAAAACTAAATCAGCACTCAGGTATTTTCAGAAGACAGAGCTAAAGGAATTCAGCACACCCCAGCAGGGAATGGCAGAAATCCAGAAAAACAAAGCAAAACAAAGTCAAAGCACAAATGCAAAAAGCCGAGCAGCAAACTTAGCTTTAGAGGAGCAGGAATTCAGACTGGTCTCCAAGGATCCCACAGAGAAATCACCCGCAGGGCAGAAGGGCGTCGGCAGCCTTATATCCAGTCAGTAACTCCACTCAGCCAGTCATCAACATCAGCCTCAGGTGTTTGATAATCAGGCTCACTACCTTTCTTTACCAGAAGAGGGAGTTCCTCGGGCCTCAGTAGTGAAGGGGAAAATGAACTCACAACGTAAAGGGAAGCATCGGCAGGGAGGGGGCTCCCTCCGTGCTTCCCTGAGCCCCCCACGGCAGCGCAATGTGCAGCGCTGCTGCGGGGGGCTCCTTTCCTCCAGGCCCCCAAATCCAAGATGGCGACGGGGCCTTCGGGGGCCTGGAGGAAGCTGGCTTCCTCAGTGCCTGAAAAGCGCAGGCAAGAGGAAGTCTTCTTCAATGCCTGTGACAGATTGCTGATCTGTCACAGTGATCTGTGATGTGACAGATCAGCGATCTGTCACAGGACAGTGATGTCCCACCTGGAACTATGTAATAAAGTAAAAAAAAAATTAAAAAAAAGTGTAAAAATAATTTTAAAAAAATCGCCAAATAAATTAGTAAAAAAAAAAAAAATGTTCCCCAATAAATTCATTTTTTGAAAATAAAAAAAACCAAAACAATAAAAGTACACATATTAGGTATCGCCGCGTCCGTAACGACCCGCCCTATAAAACTGTCCCATTAGTTAACCCCTTTATCGAACCCCTTAAAAAATAAAAATAAAAAACGAAGCAAAAAATAATGATTTATTATCATACCGCCAAACAAAAAGTGTAATAACGCGCGATCAAAAAGACGCATATAAATATCCATGGTACCACTGAAAACGGCATCTTGTCCCGCAAAAAACGAGCCACTACACAGCATCATCAGCGAAAAAATAAAAAAGTTATAGCTCGCAGAATAAAGCGATGCAAAAATAATTATTTTTTATATAAAATAGTTTTCATTGCATAAAACCGACAAAACATAAAAAAAACCTAAATGAGGTATCGCTGTAACCGTACTGACCCAAAGAATAAAACCGCTTTATCAATTTTACCGCACGCGGAACAGTGTAAACGCACTCCCCCAAAAGAAATTCATGAAACGCTGGTTTTTGTTCATTCTGCGTCCCAAAAATCAGGAATAAAAAGCGATCAAAAAATGTCACATGCCCGAAAATGGTACCAATAAAAACGTCAACTCGTCCCGCAAAAAATAAGATCTCACATGACTCGGTGGGTCAAAATGCGGAAAAATTATAGCTCTCAATATGTGGTGATGCAAAAACTATTTTTACAATAAAAAGCGTCTTTCAGCGTGCGACAGCTGCCAAAAATAAAAACCGCCATAAATAGTAAATCAAACCCCCCGTTTTCACCCCCTTAGTTAGGGAAAAATAATAAAATTTAAAAAATGTATTTATTTCCATTTTTCCATTAGGGTTAGGGCTAGGGTTAGGGCTAGGGTTAGGGTTAGGGTTAGGGTTAGGGCTAGGGTTAGGGCTAGGGTTAGGGCTGAGATTAGGGTTAGGGGTGTGTTGGGGTTCGGGTTGGAGTTAGAATTGGGGGATTCCACTGTTTGGGCATATCAGGGGCTCTCCAAATGCAACATTGCGTCTGATCTCAATTCCAGCCAATTCTGAGTTGAAAAAGTCATATGGTGCTCCTTCTCTTCCAAGCTCTGCCATGCGCCCAAACAGTGTTTTACCCCCACATGTAGGGTATCAGCCTACTCAGGACAAATTGCAAAACAATTTTTGGGGTCCAATTTCTCCTGTTACCCTTAGGAAAATAAAAAATTGGGGGCAAAAATATCATTTTTGTGGAAAAAAATGATTTTTTTATTTTCACGTCCGAGCGTTAAAAACTTCTGTGAAGCACTTGGGGGTTCAAAGTGCTCACCACACATCTAGATAAGTTCCGTGGGGGGGTCTAGTGTCCAAAATGGGGTCATTTGTGGGGGGTTTCCACTGTTTAGGTACATTAGGGGCTCTCCAAAGGCAACATGACACCCGCAGACCATTCCATCAAAGTCTGAATTCCAACACGTCACTACTTCCCTTCCGAGCCCTGACGTGTGTCCATACAGTAGTTTTCTCCCACATATGGGGTGTCAGCGTACTCAGGACAAATTGGACAACAACTTTTGGGGTTCAATTTCTCCTGTTACCCTTGGGAAAATAAAAAAATTGGGGACTAATTGATCATGTTTGTGGAAAAAATACGATTTTTTTATTTTCATGCCCTGGCATTATAAACTTCTGTGAAGCCCTTGGGTGTTCAAAGTGCTCACCTCACATCTAGATAAGTTCCTTAGGGGGTCTAGTTTTCAAAATGGGGTCATTTGTGGGGGGATTCCACTGTTTAGGTACATTAGGGGCTCTCCAAAGGCAACATGACACCCGTAGACCATTCCATCAATGTCTGCATTCCAAAACGTCACTACTTCCCTTCTGATCCCCGACGTGTGCCCATACAGTAGTTTTCTCCCACATATGGGGTATCAGCATACTCAGGACAAATTGGACAACAACTTTGGGGGTCCAATTTCTCCTGTTACCCTTGGGAAAATAAAAAAAAATGGTGACTAAAAGATCATGTTTGTGGAAAAAATACAAATTTTTTATTTTCACGCCCGGACGTTATAAACTTCTGTGAAGCACTGGGGGTTCAAAGTGCTCACCACACACCTAGATAAGTTCCGTGGGGGGGGTCTAGTGTCCAAAATGGGGTCATTTGTGGGGGGTTTCCACTGTTTAGGTACATTAGGGGCTCTCCAAAGGCAACATGACACCCGCAGACCATTCCATCAAAGTCTGCATTCCAACACGTCACTACTTCCCTTCCGAGCCCTGACGTGTGTCCATACAGTAGTTTTCTCCCACATATGGGGTGTCAGCGTACTCAGGACAAATTGGACAACAACTTTTGGGGTTCAATTTCTCCTGTTACCCTTGGGAAAATAAAAAAATTGGGGACTAATTGATCATGTTTGTGGAAAAAATACGATTTTTTTATTTTCATGCCCTGGCATTATAAACTTCTGTGAAGCCCTTGGGGGTTCAAAGTGCTCACCTCACATCTAGATAAGTTCCTTAGGGGGTCTAGTTTTCAAAATGGGGTCATTTGTGGGGGGATTCCACTGTTTAGGTACATTAGGGGCTCTCCAAAGGCAACATGACACCCGTAGACCATTCCATCAATGTCTGCATTCCAAAACGTCACTACTTCCCTTCCGATCCCCGACGTGTGCCCATACAGTAGTTTTCTCCCACATATGGGGTATCAGCATACTCAGGACAAATTGGACAACAACTTTGGGGGTCCAATTTCTCCTGTTACCCTTGGGAAAATAAAAAAAATGGTGACTAAAAGATCATGTTTGTGGAAAAAATACAAATTTTTTATTTTCACGCCCGGGCGTTATAAACTTCTGTGAAGCACTGGGGGTTCAAAGTGCTCACCACACATCTAGATAAGTTCCTTGGGGGGGTCTAGTTTACAAAATGGTGTCATTTGTGGGGGGTTTCCACTGTTTAGGTACATCAGGGGTTTTCCAATCGCGACATGGTGTCCGATCTCAATTCCAGCCAAAAACATCAAATGGCGCTGCTTCCCTTCCGAGCTCTGCCATGCGCCCAAATAGTGGTTTACCCCACATGTGGGGTATCAGCGTACTCAGGACAAATTGCACAATAACTTTTAGGGTGCTGTTACCCTTGGAAAAATAAGAATTGAGGGTGAAAAGATCATTTTTGTGGAAAAAATATGATTTTTTATTTGTACGGCTTTATGTTATAAACTTCTGTGAAGCCCTTGGGGGTTCAAAGTTCTCACCACACATCTAGATAAGTTCCTTAGGGGGTCTAGTTTCCAAAATGGTGTCATTTGTGGGGGGTTTCCACTGTTTTGGTACATCAGGGGTTTTCCAATCGCAATATGATGTCCGATCTCAATTCCAGCCAAAAACGTCAAATGGCGCTGCTTCCCTTCCGAGCTCTGCCATGCGCCCAAATAGTGGTTTACCCCCACATGTGGGGTATCAGCATACTCAGGACAAATTGCACAATAACTTTTAGGGTCCTGTTACCCTTGGGAAAATAAAAATTGTGGTGAAAAGATCATTTTTATGGAAAAAATATGATTTTTTAATTGTACCGCTGTACGTTATAAACTTCTGTAAAGCCCTTGTGGGTTCAAAGTTCTCACCACATATCTAGATAAGTTCCTTGGGGGGTCTAGTTTCCAAAATGGGGTCACTTGTAGGGGGTTTCCACTGTTTAGGCACATCAGGGACTCTCCAAACGTGACATGGCGTCCGATCTGAATTCCAGCCAATTTTGCATTGAAAAAGTCAAACGGCGCTCCTTCCATTCTGAGCTCTGCCATGCACCGAAACAGTCGTTCCCCCCCACAAATCAGGTATCAGCGTACTCAGGACAAATTTCACAATAACTTTTGCAGTCCAATTTCTCCTGTTACCCTTGGTAAAATAAAAAAAATTGAACCTGAAGTATTTTTTTTGCGAAAAAAAGTTAGATGTTCATTTTTTTTTAAATATTCAAAAAAATTCCTGTGACGCACCTAAAGGGTTAATAAACTTCTTGAATGTGGTTTTGAGCACCTTAAGGGGTTCAGTTTTTAGAATGGTGTCACTTTTGGGTATTTTCTATCATATAGACCCCTCAAAGTGGCTTCAAATGTGATGTGGTCCTAAAAATAAAATGGTGTTGTAAAAACGAGAAATCGCTGGTCAACTTTTAACCCTTATAACTTCCTAACAAAAAAAATTTTGGTTCCAAAATTGTGTTGATGTAAAGTAAACATGTGGGAAATGTTAGTTATCAAGTTTTTTGTGTGCCGTATCTCTGTGATATAAGGGCATAAAAATTCAAAATTGGAAAATTGCGAAATTTTCAAAATTTTTGCCAAATTTCCGTTTTTTTCACAAATAAACGCAAGTTATTTGAATGAAATTTTACCACTAACATGAAGTACAATATGTCGTGAGAAAACAATGTCAGAATCACCGGGATCCGTAGAAGCGTTTCAGAGTTATGACCTCATAAAGGTACAGTGGTCAGAATTGTAAAAATTGGCCCGGTCATGAACGTGCACACCACCCTTGGGGGTGAAGGGGTTAAAATGCACATATGTATTTTATTTACATTACATAGATAGAAGAAAAGCCTACCAGTAATTCAGCAGTCGCGGTAGTGTAAAATCACAGCAGGAGCCGACAAGATAGAAGAGATGGATTACATACAGTAAATACAAATGGGATATGTAGATATATAGATGTCGGTGACAAATACAATTAGTACAGTGTGTGTACAAACTACTGGACATGTATTTAATTAATAAAAGATTAGTGTTTGGAAAAAGTGGCGTGGGTTCCTGTGCAATTGTTGTAACCAGCAGAGAGAAAGCCGATGGCTGGGGGCCGATGTTTGTAGCGTGGGAAGGGGGTAATACCCATGGAGCTTCCCAGGCTATTAATATTAACTCACAGCTGTATACTTAGCCTTTATTGGTGATTAAAATGAGGGATGCTAAAAAAGAATGACGTAGGGTCCCTGTCACGTGGACCCGTCCTGTGTGACGCGACCCGCAGGCCGATAACTAAAACAACAAGACGCGGCACGTGATACTGTCCTGTGTGACATGGCTCGCAGGCCGGTAACTAAAACAACAAGACAAGGGGAAGGGAAACAGTTACAACGGTGGACCCTGCGATAGGGACAGGGGACGTGGAGACCTTCTGCACTCCCCTGAGTCAGTGTCCCTAACGTTCCCTATGCCGGTTCCGCACCGGACGCCAATCAGGAACCAGTCGCCCTAGCACACCCTACACCTATCCCTTGCTAGGGAGCTGGGTGGCGCTGGCACTGGCCCCACTGCTGTGCTAATACACACCAAGGAAAAAACACAAACGGGGAAACACAACTTAGCTTTACTCTGTTGCACTTGCTCCTGGCAACAGAGTCCACCACCAGCATGCAGCTCTCCTCCTGAAGCGCTGCCACCAAGCTCTGTCAGAGCTACAAGGAAATCCCCTATGACTCCTTCCACACCAGGGCTAAGACAGTGCTGCAAGGAATGCTCTCCAGCTCCTTCCTCCACCAACACTGATTGCAACACATGTGACTCTTTTATAGTTGAGCCAGCAATCACACCTGTATTATAATCATATGCACTTAACTAAAGAAACCAGAGTGCAATGACGCTCAGCACCACCGGGGGCAAACTTAGAACAAACGACACCACAGTGAAATAATCCTAATGGCCACCGGGGGGCAAAAACCAACCTTAAGTGCAGCTTAGAAAAAAAAAGGTTACCTGTACTTTTTATCAGTCGTGATCCAGCATGGATCATGACAGTCCCCCTATATTTAATAACCAGCATAGGCTATGCAGACAGCTGTGGGCTGATATTAATAGCCTAGGAAGGGGCCTGGATACTGGCCCCCCTGTCTAAAAGCATCAGCTCTTAGCTGCCCCAGAAAAGGCGGATCTCTATTCTGGCACTTAGGCTCGCTCTTCCCACTTGCCCTGTAATGGTAGCAAGTGAGCTAATAGTTGTGGGGTTGATATCACTGTCAGGTGACATCAAGCCCTGAGGTTAGTAATGGAGTTGTGTCAATAAGACGACCCCATTACTAGTCCCATAGTCACATTGTAAGAAAACACAGACACACAGAAAAATTGAAAGAAAGAAACAGACTCCTTTAATATTCTTAATTGAACTATACTTATTACCTCGCCTACTCCCCCGATGCCCTTGTCATTTGAAAAAGAGGTAAAAAACAAGCAACAGTATTCCTCACCTTTCCGTTGAGATGCTTTAAATCCATTTGTCCCATGACAGGTCCAGCTCTGATAGATCTAGATGGCAGGCTGCATGATGCGACCATGCAGCCTGTTATCCAGCAGACACACTAAGCACCGTGTGCGCAATGTCTCTGTGTTAACTGCCATTCCATGTCTGAGGGCACACCGAGTGTGAGAAATTTCTCCTGCTCGCGATGCCTTCTGACAGGGAAGAGGAGTTCACGGCCAATGAACACACTTCACCTATGTGACGTCGGCGTAAATGCCATGGGAAATTTTCCCATAGCACTCACAATGACGTCAGAAAGGTGAAGTGAGTTCACTGGCTGTCATTTTTTTGAAAACTGAAGAAAAGTACAAATGTTTATTCTTTAGAGCATTTATTTTGAATATTGCAAAACTACCTGAAAATGACATTGCATGTGCACACGCTTAGTCTGGCTTACCAGTAGGGGGAGTTACCACTTAAAGTGCCTATGGCAGCATGAACGGCAAATACAACCCCCCAAAGAAGCCAATGCAAAACGCATGTTGGGGTTTCATTGCACCTCATCTCCAGGTAGAGTTGAGCGAAACGGGTCGGTCATATTCAAAAGTCACGACTTTCGCTGAAGTCGGGTTTCATGAAACGAAACCCGACCAAAGCGTGAGGTTGGCCACGAGGTCAGCGACCAGAATGCCAAAGTCGCGTTTCAAAAGATGCTTCCAGCGCACTTTTTCAGCCAATGATGGAGGACGCACACTGTGGGCAACGAGATGACATAGGCATCGGTCGCCACCATCTTTGAGAAGGGCATGCAAGTGATTGGCTGGCTTTGTGTGGTGTCACAGGGGCTATAAAAGGGCGTGAATGCCGACTGCCATCTTACTTATGTCGATCTTAGTATAGGGAGAGCTGCTGCTGCTGATTCAGTAGGGAGAGCGTTGGGCAGGGAAGAAGAACCCAAAAACTGCTTCTGCTGTAAGTGATTTCCACTTACAACACAACACTTTGTATGCAGTGACAGGGGAGGCTCTATTTTTCTGCATCAGCTCTGTTGGTTATTAGGCTGTCTTATAAGGCTCCCTGATAGCTGCATTGCTGTTTGCACACTGCTTTTTTAAAAGCAAAAATACTTTTCTTCCTCTTTTCTGCACAGTTACCAAGCGTTCATTTTTCCACACATTTGTGTGTGCACTGTGCAGCAGTCCTGCTTATTAGGCTGCCTGCGTCCTATACTGAGAGCATCATTGTCAGCGTCCGCAAATCTCTAGTGAGATACAAAATCTCACCAATCCTATAGACACCCTCCACCTTGTCATACACCATCCAATTTCAGCCGTGGGCGTGGAGTTTCAGCAGGGAGGGAACGTGGGGATTCTGCAGGGAGAGGACGTGGGGATTCTGTGCCTGCTGTTGGCACCAGTGAGTCAGCATCCCCCAGTTTTAGCAGGCAACAGTCCTTTATGCGCAACTTTGTAGGACCTCACCGTACCCCACTGCTGAGGAGGAACAAATTGAAGCCGTTGTCGGATGGATGGCAGCTAACGCATCAACTTCAATTACTTCCACATCCTCTCAGGGCCAGAGCACCGAAGAGCAACAATCTGTCTCTTCACCACCTGCTAAAGTGCCCAGGCAGTCAGAGAGCCCTGGACAGGAGCCATCACAGTCTCTACTTCTGTTCTCGGAATCTGTTGGCTTGGAAAGAGGGGGCCAGCCAAGCAGCATTCCAGAATGTGAAAAAGAGGGAGTATGCAGTCATGCGCAACTTCTTTGTCCCTCTGAATCTGAAGAGGCGGGTGGGCCAGTGCCTATGGTCAGCACACCTCAGTACGCATCAGATGATGACGAGATTCAGTTACCACTTTCTGGTGCGTACGGTGCTGGCGAGACAACCCAGGAGAAGCAGGTGTTTGAAGAGGGGAGTGTAGATGATGAGGTCCTTGACCCATCATGGCGTGAGGAACAGGAAGGTGGTGGGAGCAGCTCTGATGAAGAGATTCCCCGAAAGGCCAAAACCGGAGGGAGAGGGAGGGGGCAGACTTGGTTGCCTGTAGCCTCCACTTTGGCACCTGTTAGGAGCATTCCACTTTCAAAAGGCAAAACGGGCATTCCCAAGACTTGCAGTGCGTGGTCCTTTTTTGACACAGTTGCAGATGACATTTGCTTTGTCAAATGCAAGCTGTGTCATCAGAGAGTCAAAAGAGGGAAAAATGTCAGCAACCTCAATACCACTAATATGTGGAAACATGTGCGGACCAAGCACGAGCTGGAGTTACACAGACACACTGAAGACGTAGGCCAACGTACAGCAGCACCTACCACCTCTTCAGCTCGTGTTGGGGCCTCTTCCTCCAGCTCACACACAGCTGGTTCGGCTTCCTCACAGGATCGCCAAAGAATAACCTCTGGCACTGTTGTCCTGAGACCCTGTGACATTCCACCCACAGCACCACGTTCAAAGTCATCCTCACACTCCCAGGCCACTCGGCAGCCATCGGTAGCACAGGCATGGGATAAAAGGCGGCCATACTCGGCAAACCATCCCCGAGCACAGACTCTGAATGCTGGCATTGCCAAACTACTGGCCCTTGAAATGCTGTCATTCAGGCTGGTGGAGACTGACACCTTCCGGGACTTCATGGCATTGGCAGTCCCACAATACACCCTGCCCAGCCACTTTTATTTCAGCAGGCGAACCGTCCCTGCCCTGCAGAAACATGTGGAGGCAAACATAAAACATGCGCTACTAAACGCTGTCAGTAGCCAGGTCCACCTGACCACTGATGCGAGGACCAGTAACCATGGACAGGGACGATACCTTTCCCTTACTGCCCATTGGGTCAATGTTGTGGAGCCGGGTACAGATCTGGAGAGTGGCGCTCTACGTGTTCTGCCAACTCCACGGATTGCAGGAATCCAGTCTTTACATATTGACTCCTCCTCCTACTCCAGTTCCTCTGAAACAGCGCAGCAGGAGCCTGTTATGACCGATATGAGCACAGCCGTGGCCAAACGTCAATAGGCCGTACTGAAATTAATTTCATTGGGGAATCAAAGCCACACAGCGCAGGAGCTCTGGAATGCCATCAAGCAGGAGAGCGACGTTTGGTTTGTGCCAGCGAATCTCCAGCCGGGCTTGGTAGTGTGTGACAATGGCCGAAATCTGGTGGCAGCTCTTGGCCTAGGCAACCTCACTCACATCCCATGTCTGGCACATGTGCTCAACTTAGTCGTGCAGTGCTTTCTGAGGGACTATCCGGATCTTGATGCACTGCTGCACAAGGTCCGCATAGAGTGCGCTCACTTGCGTCGTTCCAGCACGGCAAGATAGCGCCTTGCTGCTCTGCAGCGCCGATTACGCCTTCCGGAACATCGCATCATATGTGACCTATCCACCAAGTGGAATTCAACGTTACATATGTTGGAGCGGTTGTGTGACCAGCAGGCAGCAGTCATGGAGTACCAGCTGCATCAGGCGTAAACAAGTCGCAATGTGTGCCGGTCACACTTCAGCACCACTGAGTGGGCATCTATGAAGGACATCTACTTCGTTTTGCGTGCCTTTGATGATTCCATGCGGATGGCGAGTGCAGATGATGCACTAGTCAGCATGACTGTCCCCCCTATCTGCATGCTTCAAAAAACACTGCAAGCACTAAGGGATGAGGTTTTGGAAGAGGTGGAGGATGAGGAGTCCCAAATGCCATCTGCTTCTGGACAGTCTGCGCTACGTGCTTCCTCACAAAGGCCTAGGCAGGGGACACTTTGTGAGGAGGATGAGGAGGAGTCGATGGAGGAGGAAGAGATCTCTCCACAGGATGGAGGTACACAAAGCTCTAGTCAGTATGTACAGCGAGGGTGGCGTGATGCAGAGCAGGCAGAGATCACGCCTCAAGCAGGGGACAGCGGTTCTTTGGCAGTTGGGAGTCTGCAGCACATGGTTGACTTCATGCTGCAGTGCCTGAGAAACGATCGCCGCATTGACCACATTCTCTACACGACTGATTATTGGGTGTACACCCTCCTAGATCCTCGCTACCGGGACAACTTGCAAACCCTCATACCAATGTTGAACCGGGAGCATAAACTGCGGGAGTACCAAGACACACTGGTGCAGTCCATCATGTTTTCCATTCCACCCGACAGCAGTGGTGCTAGTGCTTTACAAAGCACCTCTGTGCGTCGAGCCAGTGGAGGAAACTCGGCACAAATAGGGAGCAGAGGCAGCGCCTCAGCACAAGGCAAGACCACTATGGCCCAAATGTGGCAAAGTTTTGTGTGTCCGCCACAATTGTCTACACCATCACTGACGGCTCCAGTCAGCAGGAGGCAACGTTTCCGTCAGATGGTGACAGACTACATGTCTTGCCCTGTGAGTGTACTCCCAGATGGCTCTTCCCCCTTCAAGTTTTGGGTCTCTAAGCTGGATACATGGCCAGAGCTTAGCCAGTATGCATTGGAGGTGTTGGCTTGCCCTGCTGCTAGTGTATTATCGGAATGCGTCTTTAGTGCCGCAGGTGGTGTACTAACAGACCGTCGCAGGCGACTTTCTTCCGATAACGTCGACCGGCTTACTTTTCTGAAAATGAACAAGGTCTGGATCTCCCCAGAATTTTCCAGTCCTCTTCCCGACTGAATAATTGGTTGGCAACTGTATCCAGGTCTCCTGTTGTGTTCATGTTTCTAACACCTGAACTATAATCCCTGGGCTTCAACACAGCCAGTTGTCGCTCAGATGTGTCGTCTGCACACAGAAAAACACTAGCTCCTGTGTTAGTGGAGTTCAGTAACGCCAGCTGCTCCCCTGCTGTGTGGACGGCAAAGTCTCCTGCTCCATCCTCATTCAAACTACTACTGATTTTTAACCCTGCTCCACTTAGGCCTCTGGCTCCACTGTCTCTAGTATTTCCCCTGGCCTACAACCCCGCCAGTGACAGCTCTTAAGTGGCGTCTGCATAATCCACACTGGTTCCAGTGTTACTTGGCCTCAGTCTTGTCAGTTGATCCCCTGATGTGTGTCCGGCAAGGTCTCCTGCTCTGTCCACATTCCCATTACTAGTAGTGTGAATGAGGACAGAGCAGGAGACCTTGCCGGACACACATCAGGGGATCAACAGATGGGACTGAGCCACATTTACACAGGAACAAGTGTGGATTGTGCTGACGCCACTTCAGAGCTGTCACTGGCGGGGTTGGAGGCCAGGGGAAATACTAGAGACAGTGGAGCCGGAGGCCATAGTGGAGCACGGTTACAATCAGTTGTAGTCTACTACCTCTATAAAACATGCTGCAAGTTGGCCTCAGCCAGCTCCATGCCTCATCCTGGGCTCCAACAACGCCAGTTGGTGTTCAGAAGTGCTGTCTTCACAGAGAAAAACACACTCGCTCCTGTGTCTGTGGGGTTCAGTAATGCCAGCTGTTCCCCTGCTGTGTAGACGGCAAAGTCTCCTGCTGCCTCCACATGCCAACACCATCAGGCCTCAGCCTTCTCCATGCCTCATCCTGGGCTCAAACAACGCCAGTTGGTGTTCAGAAGTGCCGTCTTCACAGAGAAAAACACACTCGCTCCTGTGTCAGTGGGGTTCAGTAATGCCAGCTGTTCCCCTGCTGTGTAGAAGGCAAAGTCTCCTGCTGCCTCCACATGCCAACATCATCAGGCCTCAGCCTGCTCCATGCCTCATCCTGGGCTCCAACAACGCCAGTTGGTGTTCCGAAGTTCCGTCTTCACAGAGAAAAACACACTCGCTCCTGTGTCACTGGGGTTCAGTAATGCCAGCTGTTCCCCTGCTGTGTAGACGGCAAAGTCTCCTGCTGCCTCCACATGCCAACACGATCAGGCCTCAGCCTGCTCCATGCCTCATCCTCGACTCCAACAACGCTAGTTAGTGTTCAGATGTGCCCTCTTCACAGAAAAAAACACACTCGCTCCTGTGTCACTGGGGTTCAGTAATGCCAGCTGTTCCCCTGCTGTGTAGACGGCAAAGTCTCCTGCTGCCTCCACATGCCAACACCATCAGGCCTCAGCCTGCTCCATGCCTCATCCTGGGCTCCATCAACGCCAGTTGGTGTTCAGAAGTGCTGTCTTCACAGAGAAAAACACACTCGCTCCTGTGTCACTGGGGTTCAGTAATGCCATCTGTTCCCCTGCTGTGTAGACGGCAAAGTCTCCTGCTGCCTCCACATGCCAACACCATCAGGCCTCAGCCTGCTCCATGCCTCATCCTGGGCTCCATCAACGCCAGTTGGTGTTCAGAAGTGCCGTCTTCACAGAGAAAAACACACTCGCTACTGTGTCTGTGGGGTTCAGTAATGCCAGCTGTTCCCCTGCTGTGTAGACAGCAATTTCTCCTGCTCCATCCACGTGCAAACTACTACAGATTTGTAACTTTGGTCAACTTAGGCCTCTGGCTCGACTGTCTCTAGTATTTCCCCTGGCCAACAACCACGCCAGTTACAGCTGTGAAGTGGCGTCTGCACAATCCACACTTGTTCCTGAGTTACTGTGGCTCAGTCCCGTCAGTTGATCCCCTGATGTGTGTCCGGCAAGGTCTCTTGCTCTGTCCACATTCACATTACTAGTAGTGTGAATGAGGACTGAGCAGGAGAGCTTGCCAGACACACATCAGGGGATCAACAGACGGAACTGAGCCACAGTTACACAGGAACAAGAGTGGATTGTGCAGACGCCACTTCACAGCTGTAACTGGCAGGGCTGTTGGCCAGGGGAAATACTAGAGACAGTGGAGCCGGAGGCCATAGTGGAGCACGGTGACAATCAGTAGTAGTCTACAACCTCTATAAAACCAGCTGCAAGTTGTCCTCCGCCTGCTGCATGCTTCATCCTGAGCTACAACACAGCCAGTTGTAGCCTGGAAGTGCCATCCGCACAGATATAAACACTCGCTCCTGTGTCTGTGGGGTTCAGTAACGCCAGCTGTTCCCCTGCTATGTGGACGGCAAAGTCTCCAGCTGCCTCCAAACTCACACTACAATGCTTTTTCTCCTCGCTCCAAGTAGGCCTCAGCCTGCTCGGAGCATTGATCCTGGGCTACAACACAGCCTGTTGTAGCCTGGAAGTGCCGTCCGCACAGATAGAAACACTCGCTCCTGTGTTAGTGGGGTTCAGTAATGCCAGCTGCTCCCCTGCTATGTGGACTGCAAAGTCTCCTGCTCCATCCACATTCAAACTACTACTGATTTTTAACCCTGCTCCACTTAGGCCTCTGGCTCCACTGTCTCTAGTATTTCCCCTGGCCTCCAACCCCGCCAGTCACAGCTCTGAAGTGGCGTCTGCACAATCCACACTTGCTCCTGTGTTACTTGGCCTCAATCACGTCAGTTGATCCCCTGATGTGTGTCCGTAAAAAGGTCTCCTGCTCTGTCCACATTCCCATTACTAGTAGTGTGAATGAGGACAGAGCAGGAGACCTTGCCGGACACACATCGGGGGATCAACTGACGGGACTGAGGCCAAGTAACACAGGAACAAGTGTGGATTGTGCAGACGCCACTTCAGAGCTGTCACTGGTGGGGTTGGAGGCCAGGGGAAATACTAGAGACAGTGGATCCAGAGGCCTAAGTGGAGCACGGTTACAATCAGTAGTAGTCTACAACCTCTATAAAACATGCTGGAAGTTGGTCTCAGCCAACTCCATGCCTCATCCTGGGCTCCAACTATGCCAGTTGGTGTTCAGAAGTGCCGTCTTAACAGAGAAACACACACTAGCTCCTGTGTTAGTGGGGTTCAGTAATGCCAGCTGTTCCCCTGCTGTGCGGATGGCAAAGTCTCCTGCTGCCTCCAACATCACACTACATGTTATTTTCCACTTGCTCCAAGTAGGCCTCAGCCTGCTCGGAGCATTGATCCTGGGCTTCAACACAGCCAGTTGTAGCTTGGAAGTGCCGTTCGCACAGATAGAAACACTCGCTCCTGTGTCTGTGGGGTTCAGTAACGCCAGCTGTTCCCCTGCTGTGCGGATGGCAAAGTCTCCTGCTGCCTCCAACATCACACTACTACTGACTTTTAACTGTGGTCCACTTAGGCCTCTGGCTGTACTGTCTCTAGTATTTCCCCTGGCCTCCAACCCCGCCAGTCGCTGCTCTGATGTGCCGTCTGCACAATCCACACTTGTTCCTGTGTTACTGGGGCTCATTCACATCAGTTGATCCCCTGATGTGTGTCCGGCAAGGTGTCCTGCTCTGTCCCCGTTCCCATTAATAGTTGTGGGAATGTGGACAGAGCAGGACACCTTGCTGGACACACATCAGGGGATCAACTGACGTGACTGAGCCCCAGTAACTCAGGAACAAGTGTGGATTGTGCAGACAACTCTGCAGAGCAGCAACTGCCGTGGTTGGAGGCCAGGGGAAATACTAGAGACAGTAGAGCCAGAGGCCAAAGTGGAGCACGGTTACAATCAGTAGTTGTGTACAACCAATATAAAACTCGCTCCAAGTTGGCCTCAGCCTGCTGCTTGATTGACCCCTGGGCTTCAACATCGCATGCTGCTGCTCAGAAGTGTGTTTGCCATGGGTACTCCCTCCTGCTCAGCCGGGTTCCAGCACCGTCAGCTGTTTCTCGGCAGAGCCTTTGGCCTAGGTGCCTCCTTCTTGGTATCCGAGTTCCAGCAACGTCTGCTGGTCCTTGGTAGTGCTTTTTAGCACAGGTACCTCCTGCTTAGAAACCGTGTTCCAGCACCGTCAGCTGGTCCACGGTAGTTCCATTGACTCTTGTAGCTAATGCTACCCATCCGGGTTCCAGCACCATCAGCTGGTTCTCGGAAGTGTCTTTGGCACGGGCACTCCCTCCTGCCCAGCCTGGTTCCAGCATGCCTGCTGTTTCCGGGGAGTGTCAACATCACTTTGCCACTGATACCTTGTCCTGTCGTGTTGCGGTCGGGTTAGCCGAGTCTATGGTGCCTGCAGTTTCAGTGCTTGCTATGTGGGCTGCGGGTTCTGGTAACAAAGGCTGGTTCCATAGTGCCAATAGGACAAGCACTCCCTGTAGGACTGTGGGTTTCGGTAACTGCAGCCGGCTCGCGGCCTTGCAACTTTGTTTTTCATGGGTACCTTCTGCTACCCATCCGGGTTCCAGCACCGTCAGCTGGTTCTCGGTAGTGCCTTTGGCTGAGGTGCCTCCTTGTCGGTATCCGAGTTCAAGCAAAGTCTGCTGGTCCTTGGTAGTGCTTTTTAGCACAGGTATGTCCTGCTTAGAAACCATGTTCCAGCACCGTCAGCTGGTCCACGGTTGTGCCATTGGCTCTTTTTCCTTCTGCTGCCCCTCCGGGTTCCAGCACCGTCAGCTGGCTCTCGGTAGTTCCATTGACTCTTGTAGCTAATGCTACCCATCCGGGTTCCAGCACCGTCAGCTGGTTCTCGGAAGTGTCTTTGGCACGGGCACTCCCTCCTGCCCAGCCTGGTTCCAGCACGCCTACTGTTTCCGGGTAGTGTCAACGTCACTTTGCCACCAATACGTTGTCCTGTCGTGTTGCGGTCGGGTTAGCCGAGTCTATGGTACCTGCAGTTTCGGTGCTTCCTATGTGGGCTGCGGGTTCTGGTAATAAAGGCTGGTTCCGTAGTGCCAATAGGACAAGCAACAAGCAGCCCCGTAGGACTGTGGGTTTCGGTAACTGCGGCCGGCTCACGGCCTTGCAACTTTGTTTTTTTCCTGGGTACCTTCTGCTACCCATCCGGGTTCCATCACCGTCAGCTGTTTCTCGGCAGAGCCTTTGGCCTAGGTGCCTCCTTCTTGGTATCCGAGTTCCAGCAATGTCTCCTGGTCCTTGGTAGTGCTTTGTAGCACAGGTACCTCCTGCTTAGAAACCGTGTTCCAGCACCGTCAGCTGGTCCACGGGTCTCCCATTGGCTCTTGTTCCTTCTGCTGCCCCACTGGGTTCCAGCACCATCAGCTGGTCCTCGCTAGTGTCATTTGCTCTTGCAGCTTCTGATACCCATCCGGGTTCCAGCACCGTCAGCTGGTTCTCGGCAGTGCCTTTGGCCTAGGTGCCTCCTTCTTGGTATCCGAGTTCCAGCAACGTCTGCTGGTCCTTGGTAGTGCTTTGGAGCACAGGTACCTCTTGCTTAGTAACCGTGTTCCAGCAACGTCAGCTGGTCCACGGTTGTGCCATTGGCTCTTGTTCATTCTGCTGCCCCTCCGGGTTCCAGTACCGTCAGCTGGTTCTCGGCAGTTCCTCAGCCTTCTTGTACCTTCTGCTACTTTTCCAAGTTCAAGCTTGTGGAAATGGTTTTTGATTCTCACTCTGGATCTCCCTGACAATGACCCTGAAGACGAAGACCCTGAAGACCACACAGAAGAATACCTAAAAGATGACCCGGAAGAATATGACCAAGAGGACAAAGAACAGGAAGTCAACCACCAAGATGCAGAACAACAAGAGACAGAAGACCAAGAAGCATAAAAACCAAAAGCTGAAGCATAAGACTAAAAATCAGAGCAAATGATATTATCTAATTTATAAGCAGAAGAAGACTAAGCAGTGTATGGGGGTGAGTCCGTTCCTCTTCGTGGTGCCCCTGGAAAAGGCCTGCTGCTGCAGGCCAAACTGAACGCGGACAAATCCTGTTAAGAATCTTTTGTGACAGGCTGAACGGAAGGTGTAATCTTCAAACTTTTATAAATAACAACTACAGGAATGCCTGACACAAATAAGAATATGATGAAGAAGAGTAGGATGAAGATGAAGAAGTAGAATATGAAGAAGAAGAAAAGAAGAAGAAAAGAAGAAAAAGAAGAAAAGAAGAAAAAGAAGAAAAGAAGAAAAAGAAGAAAAGAAGAAGAAGAAGAAGAAGAAGAAGATACTGCTGCTGCTGAAGATGATGAAGGAGAAAGTTTGGGAGAAGTAAAAAAGAAGGTGAAGAGCTTGGAAGTAGTGAAACATACATATCTTACAAAAAATTAAAGACTTTAACATAGTCAATATCTTTGTAACTACGAACGTCTTTAAAGAAAAAAATCCTGCTATTCCATTTGATTGGGCTAAAGCTCTATGGCTTTAATGTCTCCTACACCTCCCACAATACATTCTACATTATTATTAGTTGTTTTTCTCCATGTAGAATTAACCAACAGGGAAAGAAAGGTTTTTTTTAATTCCGATATTTCTGTTCAATTGACTGGAATGGGACTTCCGGGATCCGAATCAGCGATACCCGATACTTTTTTTAGATCGGCCGATCCATTCCGATACGATATTTTGCAGTATCGGGTGGTATCGCTCAACACTATATGGGACCAATGATTCTGTATGGAGAAATATATGGGCCTCATTACTCTGTATGGCGCACTATGCAGTGGCCATAATACTGTATGGAGTAATATGCTGTCCGTTTTTGTAGCTATTGGAGAATTTAAAATGGATTTCAGTCATGTGATGTAAGAAGTGAAGTATTTTTCATTGTACTGTACCGCGATTTCTCTGCCGTATCAGAGGATCATGAATTGTGGCATGTGTTAAAGGAGCCCATTAACACTCTTTGGCCCTGGGCCCACGAAAATCTGGAGCCAGCCCTACCCCCCCCCACAACTTTAGCCAAATAACCCCCAGTTTTCAATGCCTAACTATTATTATAAAGTAAATTAAGATTGACAAGCTTAAGTACTAAGAATTGATGTTTTTGGCATTCAAATGGGCACTGTAGGTGTGTTTCCTGTCCTCCACTCACTGCCGACTTTTCTTCCCCATTGACTTGCATTGGGTTTCGTGTTTCAGTTGGCCTTTGACTTTTCACGATAATCGGCCGATTTCGTTCGACCCAACTTTTGAGAAAGTCGGGTTTCATGAAACCCGACTCGACCCGAAAAAAGGCAAAGTCGCTCATCTCTATCTCCAGGTAATGCACTATGCACTTTGCCTTTATTTGCCTATGGGTCTCTTGACAATGTACTGTTTAACTGAAGCTTGATGGATTGACAATGCCTCTATTCCATTTAGGATCTTTTTCCTTTACTTTTGAGCATTTCATGTAGCATGCTGGGTATATCTAACATACATTCTCTAGCTGTTTGATCACCTGAGTTGTGTACTACATGGCAGTTATTAAAATACTTAGCTATCCGTCATGTTTCCTACAGTGCCGTCGGTTATCCTTGTTTAGACACTTGGTCAATATGCCTTATATGTATTATGCTTGCAGACCATAAGTGTTCCTGGTTTTGTGACACTCTGACTTTTCACCGTATATGTGTAATTTTTAACTTATTCCTTTATTCTTTTTGTCAATAAAATTCATTGTTTTTATTGCAATTGGTAGTTCGCCCTTTACTTCTATTTTTCTTCTTGTTGAAAGGAAGTGCGATTTATTATTATTGACCCCCCGTTTTTTGGTTACCTGAAATTATTAAGAGCATCATTGCCCCGTATTACAAGCATATGGCATTGGCAAACAGACACCTCATTGTGCTCTAAACCGCTTGCATAACCATTGTTTGCATGTGCCGCCATTAGGCTCTTCCTACTCAGTTTTGATGTCTGAAATAAAACTGAAATAAAATAGCTGACCAGTTAAATGTACAAATTCTGGAAGGAAACTGCATTTGAGTGTCAGACCGAAGTGATACTGAATATACTATGAATTATCATTTTAGATTACTTCTTGGAATAAACTTATTTTAACATCCTGTCTAGCCAATAATTTTTTTTATAATTTTTTTTCAAATATACCGGTATATAATTTTCTACTTTGATCACACCCAATGAATATGGCAGCTGTTCGAAATGGAATCCTCTCTGATACTGTGTCATTTATTTAGTAAAATAATGGCTTGATTAATAAGAAGACTGACGACAGATAACTCAAACACGAAGTACAATTTGGTGAACTAGTGAATATTTTTGCTAAGTGCAGCTACATAGCTGTAAGGCTTCTCTGCAGGTGGGAAAATTCTATAGAAAGCATGCAGCTACTCCCAAAACCTGTTCTAACACTGGCAGCACACAAGCAATGCGTGTGTCTTATTGGGTACTGTGATTACACCCTGTCACGCTGATTAACCCACGGTGATCTTTGCTGACATGACAATTATCCTTGTGGACTTATGATTTTTCTTCTGTTCTGTAGGTATGTAGAGGTTTAGCTTGAGCATTTTGAATAATAGGCAGCACAATGGTTCAGTGACTAACACTATAGCCTTGCAGCCCTGGGGTCCTGGGTTCCAATAATACCAAGGACAACATCTGCAAGGAGTTTGTATGGACCAAAGCATTGGGACACCTGCACAAACTTTTTTGACACCCAATCTACTTTCATAGACATTAAAAGGAACCTGTCGGCAGGATTGTGCTCAGTAACCTACAGTCTCAGGTTGGCGCCGCTATACTGATTAAAATGATACCTTGGTTGATGAAATCCATCTTGTGGTTGCTGTTTAATCTTTATTTTCAGTTTTGAGTTAATGATATGCTCATGCTCCGGGGCGGCCTGTGGGGGTCTTGGTGCTATGATTAGGTATTCATACTGAAGACTGCTGACAGGTCACTCATCCCTCACTGACCTGCCCCCTAGTTTACATAATGAATATTATATATCTAGCTTGGAAAAAACAAACAACCCTTCTGTAGGCAGGCACTGGCAATGGCACCTGCGCTGCGGCATTATCGCATATGTAATGTGCATATAAGTAATTTGTTTGATGTAATCCTGATAGTCATTAAAAAAAATCAGTTTGAAAATAATGCCGGCTGTGCCTGCACTGTAGCAGCTATCAGTGTATATAGAGGTGATCCGATAGCTGTTATTGCACATGCCCCGGCGGCACCATCTTGGAGGAGGAATTTTTTTTTTCTCTCTAGCAAGATGAGCCCAAGCTAGAAGCTATCAGATCACCAATTTTTTTATTGATATCATATCACCACTTTGCAGATACAACAGATTCCACTTTTCTGGGAAGTCTTTAGACAAGATTTTGGAAGTGTTTGTCAGAAATATTGCCCATTCATCCAGAATATCATTTGGGAGGTCAGACACTGATCTGGGATGACAGGACCTTGCTCGCTATGTCTGTACTAGGTAATTCCAAAGGTGTTTGATGTAGACAAGTAAAGTTCTTCCACACCAAACCCACCCAACCATACCTTGACCAGCCTTGTTTGGTGCACTGGAGAACAGTAGTGGGGAAGAGAAAAGGATCTTTCCCAAGCTGCTGCCAATTGTCCAAAATGTCTTGGTATGCTGAATCTGCAAGAATTTTCTTCACCAAAACTAAAGCCAACCCCTGAAAAACAACCACTTAGCATCATCCTTTCTCCATCAAACTTTATAATTGGCACAAAGTAGTGATTCAGGTAGCATACATCCGGTATTTGACAACCTAGACTTGTCCATCAGATTGCCAAAAAGAGAGGCATGATTCTTTAATTCACAAAACATATTTACACAGTTCTGGGGTCTAGTGGCAGTGTGCTTTACATTACTCCGTCTGAGGCTTATCATTGTGCTTGGTGATCTAAAGGTTGGATACAACTGCTCAGTCATGGAAGTGTGGCGCCCCTGAGGGTTCAGTTGCCACAGAGGTGCTGCAGCTCCTCCTGAGGTGTGGTACCCCACTACTCAGGTAAGATGGGGACACCTGACCAGACTCCAGCACCTGCACCCAGCACAGACACCTTAGAACAGCAGAGCACCCTCTATGGCCCCTGCTTGGTTCATGAAGGGTGCAGGGAGGTGGGTAGAGCTTAGCTTGCACTAGAGAGGGGGAAAGCTGACAGGAAGTGAGTCAGATCCTGAGGGATGGAGTGAGTGCTGGCAAGGAAAGAGAGAAAGAGAAAGATCAGTTCTTCAGAAGAAAGATAGAAAAGTACGGAACATGAGGAGTAGAGAACTGGGATCGGAGCTAGAGCAGAGCCCTTTCTTAAGATTAATGCGCCAAAGGCCAGGCGTCGGTATCCGGGGCTGTGTGTGATACTAATGATCCTACAGCAGAAACCAGAGGAAAAGAAATTGTTTATTCCCATCTAAGACTCGACGACACAGCAGCAACGTGTGTGAGCAGGGACATGATTGTAAGGAGTCCCTGAAATAAGCTACAACTGCCTGTCATGTGAGTGGAGTTCTAAGTGTAATTCATAACTACAAGTACTTCAGATTAGCGCTAGTAAGGAGACGTTCAGAAAAGGCACATTTCAAAGGGAGTGCAGGAAGGGTGTATTCCATTTGCCTGGGAGTTGGCTGAGCCCCTGACCTGGAGGACACAACACAGAAGTGGGCACCTGTGTATGCCAGAAACGTGAGTAAAGCTTTGGAACTACATTCAGCTACATTCAGCTGTGTCTCTGCCTTCTTTCTGCATCAACCTACTCAGCACTGCTACATTCCTGTGCCTAACACTACACCATCTACCTCAACACCTACTACTGATGTGCTGGGACTACAGCTCTGCCTGTGGAGCGCTATTACACCTCTGCTGCATCACACCTTCTGTCCCAGAGGATCTGCACTGTAGCGCTGGTCCCCTTCTGACCAGATACCACAGGTGGCGTCACAAACTTAGAATTATAGAATCGTAGAGTTGGAAGGGACCTCCTGGGCCATCTGGTCCAACCCCCTGCTCAAAGCAGGATTCGCTAAATCATCCCAGTCAGATGTCTGTCCAGCCTCTGTTTGAAGACTTCCATTGAAGGTGAACTCACCACTTCTCGTGGCAGCCTGTTCCACTCATTGATCACTATAGCTGTCAAAAAGTTTTTTCTAATATCTAATCTGTGTCTCCTCCCATTCACTTTCATCCCATTGCTTCTAGTCTTTCCTTGTGCAAATGAGAATAAAGTTGATCCAGATGTAGTACTTTGCATTTCTCCCTGTTAAAAACCATTCTGTTAGTTGCTGCCCACTTCTCCAGTTTATGTAAATCTTTTTGAATCCTCCCTCTCTCTTCTCTAGTATTAGCTATTCCTCCTAGCTTTCTGTCATCAGCAAATTTAATCAGTTTACCCTCAATTCCTTCATCTAAATCATTGATAAAGATGTTGAACAATACAGGGCCCAGGACAGAGCCCTGTGGTACCCCACTTGAGACATTCTTCCATCTGGATGTGCAGCCATTTACGACCACTCTTTGGGTCCGATCACTAAGCCAGTTATGAATCCACCTAACAGTTGCCTTGTCCATTCCATACTTAGTCATTTTTTCAATAAGGATTGTATGAGAGACTTTGTCAATTGCTTTGCTGAAGTCAAGATATACTATATCTACAGCATTTCCTTGATCCACCCAATCAGTGATACCGTCATAGAAGGAAATTAAGTTAGTCTGACATGACTTATTAGTTACAAACCCATGCTGACTCTGTTTAATCACTTCATTCTTATCCAGGTATTGACATACATAAGTCAGACTCACCGGCCTATAGTTGCGTGGGTCCACCTTCTTCCCCTTTTTGAAAATAGGAACAACATTTGCTCTTCTCCAGTCTTCTGGCACTTCTCCTGTTCTCCAAGAATTTTCAAAGATTATGGAGAGGGGTTCAAACATTTCTTCTGCTATCTCCTTCAGTACTCTGGGGTGTAATTCATCTGGACCTTGAGACTTGAATTCATTTAGGTTAGCTAAGTGTTTCCTCACTATCTTTCTGTTTATAGATATCCTGGATTCTTCTATTCCCTTAATAGGACAGTGAATAACAGTTGATGTTACATTTCCTTTCTGAGAGAAAACAGATGCAAAATAGGAATTTAAAAGTTCAGCCTTCTCAACATCCTGTCTTACCATTTCATCATTTTCATCCTGTAAAAATCCTATAGTATCTTTGACTTTTCTTTTACTTTTGACATATCCCCAAAATTCTTTATTATTGCTTTTGACATCTCTTGCAAGCCTCAATTCATTTTCAGCTTTAGTTAATCTGATTTGTGCCCTGCACATTCTGCAGACAGCATTATATTCTTCTTTAGATATGCTTCCCTCTTTCCATTTTATAAACATTTTTTTCTTCCTTTTTAGCATGTGCTTATGTTCTGTGTTCATCTATCCTCGTTTCCTTAAATGCTTCCTATTCTTCCCTCTTTTCGGAATTGTTAACAACTGTGCTTTGAGAATTTCATTTTTCAAGATTTCCCTTCCTTCCTGGACATTTTTGTCTTTAAGGATATCCAGCCATTGGATCCCTCCAATTCTATTTCTGAATCCCTTAAAATCTGCCTTTCTGAAATCTAACCTTGACATCTGAGTCTTCACAGGTCTTCCGCCTCTAGTTATCCAAAATTCTAAAATAGCATGGTCGCTACCTCCTAGGGTCCCAGCCACTTTTACCTCCTCAACCATTTCATCCCTGTTTATAAGGATTAGATCCAAGGTAGCAGTTCCCCTTGTTTTCTCTCCTACCTTTTGGAAGATAAAGTTGTCAGCAAGAGAGGATAAGAATTTCCTTGACCTGTTAGTTTTGCCTGAGAGAGATTCCCAACAAATGTCTGGATAGTTGAAATCTCCCATGACAACTAGGTCATATTTTTTGGAGAACTTGGCCATTTGATGCATAAAGAGTTCATCCATATCTTCAGCTTGCACAAGCGGCCTGTAGTATATGCCTACAATGGTGTCCTTTCCATTGTTCTGTCCTTGTATTGTTACCCAAACAGTTTCCACAGAACTCCCGGTCTCTGAAGCTTCAATCTCTGTGCAGATATACGCGTTTCTAACATACAATGCGACACCCCCTCCTCGTTTATCAAGTCTGTTTCTTGCAAATAAGTTGTATCCTTCTAGTCTTGTATTCCAATCATGTATATTGTCCCACCAAGTTTCAGTGATTCAGTGTTTTTTTCTCTGGCGGATCCTCCAGACACTGATTTAACCCGAAATTCTTTCTGGGTGCCGGAGAATTTAAAAATTCTCTTTCTCTCTCTCTCTCTCTCTCTCTCTCTCCTTTTCCAGGCTGCGATTCCTTTAAAATTCTTCATTTTGCGGATCCGTTGTCATCAGTACTAAAACGGATCCGCCATCCGTCCTTTTGGCGGATTTTGACTGATGCAAAAAACTGAAGTGTGAAAGAGGCCTAAGTAATTCACTCCGTGATCCAGAAATCCAAATCGTTGCTGACGGCACCATCGACGTAGCCAGTTGTTCACCTGCAGAATCTTATTCCACCTCCTTGTTCCATGGCCATCCACTGGGAGGATGGAAGAGAAGACCACCTGCGCTCCCAGGTCTTTTACTTTCTTGCCTAAGTCTTCAAAGTCTCTGCAGATGGTTTCCAGGTCATTTCTTGTAGTGTCATTTGTCCCCACATGTAGTAGCAGGAATGGGTAGTCATCTGTAGGTCTGAAGAGTCCTGATATCCTGTCAGACACATCTTTAATTTTTGCACCTGGAAGACAGCACATTTCTCTTGAAGTTATATCCGGTCTGCAGATAGCGGCCTCTGTTCCTCCCAACAGGGAATCCCCCATGACCACCACTCTCCGTTTCTTCTTCACAACATTTTTCATTCTCCATCCAGGAGGACTCTGAAGACGTACAAGGTTGCTGTTTGTTGGCAAAGTCTTATCCTGATGTATTTCTTCATCGTTTTCCTGCGTGAGAGCCTGGTACTGGTTCCTGAGCAGTATGGGTGCTGACTGCCTCCTGATCCTCCTGCTTCTCTGGGTCACATGTCTCCATTCCTCTGTTTCTTCAGGTGCACTTCGAATTTCTTCTCTTTCTGTAACATGAAGAGATAATTCTGCTCTGTCCAAGAACTCTTCACCTTCCTTATTGACCTTCAATGTAGCTAACCTCTCTTCGAGATTTTGCAACTTTTCCTCCAACAGGGACACAAGCTTGCATTTGTGGCATGTGAAGTTTGGCTTTTCCACTGGTAAGTCTGTGAAAATGTAGCAAGAAATGCAGCTCACCAAATGGCTCCTGGCCTCTTCCATATTGAGATTTCTTAAAAATGATGACAGATGAGCCAAAATTCGGCGCGCGGTTATCTACACATAAGCTTTATGTCATGGTTAGGACATGGTTAATGTCCTGTTCTGACAGGGTTAACATTGCCGGCCTCTCTTTGGGTCTGGGAGGGGTATTTATGCTCACTCCATACTGGCATTCTCTGTCAGTTATACTGCTATTCTGGTGTGTCTGACCCCTGGTGTGTGTGTACTCTGCATTGTTTGTTTGCTTCCCGTGTATGACCCGGCTTGTTCCTTCACTCTGTACTCCGTCTCTCGTTTTTGGTACCATTGTCTTTTCTGGTTCTGACCTCCTGGCTTGGCTATCGTTACTCCGTTACAGTTTACCCCTATTGTACTGTCTAATACCTGTTCTGGTTTTCTGATCTATTGCTACGTCCTGACTATTCTTTCTGTCTAAGCCCTTTGGTACTGTCCTGCTATCTCGTGCTTTGACCCGGCTTGATCTGGTGTCTGTCTCTGTCTATGCTCCTTGGTAACATTGTCCTGTAGTTACCCTTCTAGGAGTTTCCCTGCAGCTCCTAGCTCTGTGGAGCTTAGGCCACGCCCCCAGCAGTCACGTGATTCAGGTCCTGGAGCATGCATTGTCACCACTGCTGCTCGCTCCGCAGGTATCTTTGTGCACAGTCTTTGTACTCAGGACACGCGCCCTGGCTCAGTGAGCAAGTGCAGTGCGGTGTTCCTGACACTTTATTCAGCATCAATCCTCTTATTTTACATGGACACCCAGGGCCACGGACCAGGTCACTGCCACCACAACACATCCTCTTTAAAGAACCTGACCGGCACGGTACCAAGTAACCTAAGGCCCTGTGGGGCGCTCCAACTGGCATCACAAACAGGATAATGTGGCGCCCCTGAAGGTCCAGTCAGCACATCCAGAGGTGTGGTATCCCACCCACCAGTAATGAGGGACATCACCCAGGACTCCTAACACTTGCACCCAACACACACCAGGCTGGCCAGGAAAGGGTGTTGGGGAGACAGTGGGGAAAGGTAGGTAGAAGGGGAGGAGCTTAGGAAGTGGAGTGATTGAGGACATCCAATCAGCAACAGTTAGGTGACAGATAGTGGGAGGAGTAAGTGTGAGGGAAACAGATCATTCTGGAAAGATCAAGTCAGGGATGGACCAGCGAGAGAGCAAGACTGATGTGGGGAGAGAAAGGGTCAGAGAGAAACATCAAGAAGGAAAGAAGCTCCTAGGAGAATAGAAGGGGTCCTTGGGGCACAGGTAGTGCAGAAATCCACCCATGGGGCCCGTATCCAGACGTGGAAAGACCAGGCCACAGTGAGAGAGCCGGCCCCTAAGCCTAGTGGAGAATATCAAACAAGGCTCAGCTAGCAAGCTGGAAGCTGAGGTAATTTCAGATGCCTCAGCCACAATCATTTCCCTGAAAAGGCAGCCAAGATAGGAGCAAGGGGACTTTGAGAACGTTGCCCGACAGGGTCGGCGGCTGCTGGCTCGAGGACACTGCTTGTGAAGGCGCAGGGCAGGAGGGAAAGGAGACATCAGAGCAGAGACACGGCCTAGAAAGGTGAACTGAACATCAAGGGGAGTCCTGAAAAGGTGTTTCCAAATTGCCTGGGAGTTTGCTTGACCCCTCCCCCAGAGGACACAGCACCAAGTGTGCTACCATATGCAGGAATTGTGAGTAAAACCCTGTGAAACTGCACCCAACTGTGTCCTTCGTGTCATTTGCGTCTCTCCTGCCTTACACCGCATTCACCATCACCGTCACCGGCTCAAATAATACCACCTTAACTGCCCTGGGACAAGGCTCTGCCCATGGAGAGCTTCACCATCTCTGCTGCCCTAACATCGTCCCAGAGGATCTGCATTGTAGGGTCGGCTATCCTTGCCAAATACCACAGGTGGAGTCATGATTCCATTTTCCCTACCATTATCCCATCATCTTCCCCCATTACCATCATCATCCTTCATTAAACAACCATTTAACATCCATAATTACTGGACGCCCAGGGCCACGGACCGGGTCACTGCCACCATGACACATCCCCTTTAAAGAACCTGACCGGCCCGGTACCGTGTAACCTAAGGCCCTGTGGGGTGCACCACATGCGGAATCACCTTGTGTACAAAAGGGGGCAGTGTTTTTTTGGCAAAACTGCGTAATCTCCGCAGTGTTTCCTTAAGGCCTGTTTCACACATCAGTTTTTCCCCATCAGTCAGAAGTCAAAATTTGAAAATGGCGGATCTGCTGTTCTTGTGGCGGATCCGCCGTTTTTTCCCATTGAGATACATTTGTGGCTGATTTTGTCTGATGGTCGTCCGTTACGTCCGCTATTCAGCGGATCCGCCAAATTTTTGGCGGATTCTGTCTGAGGTGAATGGACTTTGCAACGTTTTTTGGCGCCATCAAAATGGCGGGAGACGGCGGGTCCGCCATCGTCCGCCATTTGATAGAATGGCCGCCTATGGGCGGCGGATCTGCCGGGATCTGTTATTTTGCAGAATCCGCCAGCGGAATCCGCTTTTTCGCACTGAGCTTTTTTCCAGACAGTCCAAAACTATATAAAGGTGGGCTAATTAATCATTGGGCCCAGACATCCGGCACCAGCAACGAGAAGAGACAGCTTGCCAGCCTGCCTGCCCAGCACCAAGAGGCCTGCCACCACAAGAGGCCTGCTAGCACTTGCCCAGCTCCAAGCCAGGACCGAGAGGCCTGCCAGTGCCAGCCAGCACCAACAGCCTGCCAGCAAAGCCTGCAATTGTGTGAGTATAAAATCTATTTGTGTGGGGCATGTCTGTGTGTGTTTGTGGCTTGCCTGCCTGTGTGTGTGGCCTGCGTGTTTGTGTGTGTGGCCTGCGTGTTTGTGTGTGTGGCCTGCGTGTTTGTGTGTGTGGCCTGCCTGTGTGTATGTGGTCTGCATTCCTGCATGTATGTTCGTGGCCTCCCAGTGTTGCACATCTGTGTGTGTTTATTTTTATTATGCTTTTTTCATACTTTAATTGTTTTTCTGTTGCATGTGTACTGCATTTTATTTTCATAGTACTGAAATTTTATTTGCAATTGTGCTGTGATTGTGTTATGTGTATTGTATGTGGTGTAACTGTGGTATTGAATGTGGTGTAACTGTAGTATGTTTTCTGTTTTTTTTATTTTTCATTTATTGTGGTATTTAAAATAAAGAGCAGAGTAGCTCCTACTTGTGAAAAAAAATTAAAGTAAAAAAAAAATTAATAAAAACTGTTTATAAAAATTGTCCGTAGTATTATTTTATAACCAGGTAAAATAAAGTATTCTTATATGTGCAAAAAAGGCAAAATTAAGTGTTGGTGTTTGGTATACAAGTGTGGTTTTACTCTCAAGTGAGAGATTGTAAGGGAATTTACACACAAACACTTGGGTATACTCTCAGTGAGAGTTTCAGGGAATCACACACATCCAATCACAGTGTGGTTACACTCTCAGTGAGAGATTGTCAGGGAATTTACACACATGCAAACACTTGGGTATACTCTCAGTGAAAGTTTCAGGGAATTACACACATCCAATCACAGTGTGGTTACACTTTCAGTGAGAGATTGTCAGGGAATTTACACACATGCAAACACTTGGGTATTATACTCTCAGTGAGAGTTTCAGGGAATTAAACACATCCAATCACAGTGTGGTTACACTCTCAGTGAGAGATTGTCAGGGAATTTACACACATGCAAACACTTGGGTATACTCTCAGTGAGAGTTTCAGGTAATTACACGCATCCAATCACAGTCACTCTCAGTGAGAGATTGTCAGGGAATTTACACACATGCAAACACTTAAAAATGTGGGTATACTGTCAGTGAGAGTTTCATGGGAATTACACACATTAAATACCAATGAAGATTTTTTTTGTTATTAAAATTATATTTATACTTGCAGATCAGTTCAGGAAGTACTGCACACCCACCAGGCCGCAGCAAACCAACCAAACCGCAGCAGAGCAGCCAGACCGCAGCAGAACCACATAGGAAAAACTTCAGTTTTCCCAGTAAGTATAAATGCCTGAAAGCTTTTGTTATCCTTTGTATAGTAGCTTAGCAAGTGTTTTTATACTTGCAGATAAGTTCAGGAAGGACCGCAACAGGACCGCAGCAGACCCACCAGGCCGCAGCAGACCAAATAATGTCTTCTTCTGGGAGCTCCCTCTCACATGATCAGCAAACTGAGGTAATATAAATAATGGGTTTTTTTTATTCTTATTTTACAAGTATTTTTTTTTTTAACCCTATATGCATGTATTCTGTTTTCACAGGAAGCTGAATCTGAGGAGATTGCAGGAGGAGACATGCAGGGTGGAGAAATGCAAGGAGGGGGCACGCAGAGTGTAAGTTTAGCACATACAAAAACTCACATTCATACATAATGCTACAGCCAACACAAAGATTCATCACAGCACACACAATAACTCCACATACATCCAACCACATACCTTATTTTTTTTTTTTTTACAGTCTTCACAATCCGGTGCCTGCACTAGAGTGACTCCCAGGACATCCCAGCATCGTCGAGGTGATGCCTCTGGTGGTCGGCGAACAGTAAGTAACCCTTTATTTGGTTGATTGATTAAGCTCATGTGTTTCAATTTAATAATCTTTTTTTTTTCCACAGGTTTCACAACATGCTCCCCAAATACCAGTGGAAGAGGGGATAATCATAGATGTTGACGCCCTCATCGAGGCTGTGCAACCACGGGAGCCACTGTGGAACATGGGAAACCGCTTCCATGCCGACCAACCAACCACCCGACTGCTATGGCATAAGGTGTACTCGGAGGTTGTAGACAACTGGGAGGAGCTCGATGCGAGGGCCAGGGATTTTGTGTGTAAGTATTCCAATTTAAGTAACTTAATATTACAGCATGTGAAGTTTTTAATACTAACCACTTTTTTTTTTTTTCCCTTCACAGGTGACAGGGTTATCATAAGGTGGCGGTCGCTCAGGGATCGCTTCAAGAGGGACTTCAAAAAGGAGATGCAGGCCCCAAGTGGATCGAGAGGACGCAGGAGCACCCCATATAAACATTACAGAGCCCTGTCGTTCCTCCGGTCGACGATGGTGAGCAGAAGGTAAATATTCCACACACCATTTCTGTAGTACAAATGTTTCCATGTTTAACCTAATTTTTTTTTCAGCAATGCTAAATGAAATGTAAATATATTAATATTTTTTTTTTCTCTTTTCTAGCACCATCTGCAGCATTCGAGAGCCTGCTTCTGAGTTGCCTCCCTCTGGAGTGATCCCTTCGTAGACCGCCACCGGGGACCACATCGAGGTATCCGACCCCTCTGTACCTTCCCTTTTGTCTCATCCTTCTATCCCCTCCACCAGCAAGGGAGCAGCAGGGCAGTCTTCATCACATGAAGCTGCAGGTGACTATTTAGAGTTCCCTTTACCCCATCCCTCAGACACTGCCGCAACATCTAGACCAACTTTTGGTTCTGGACGGCAGCATCAGAGAGATCGGGAAAGGATGACCTTGTCTGACTGTTTGAATCTGAATTCAACCGTTCAGAATGCATTCCGTATTTTGGGGCAACAGTTAACTTCTGGGTTGAACATGATCAATCAAAGTATCATGGAACTCAGAAGTTACATGGAACGGTTGAATGCAGAGTCAAACCAGATGCCGAGACATATTTTTTTTCATTCAGTTGTCCGGCAAATGGAAGGTTTAAATACTCACCAGCAGATGCATGTGATGCAAGCCTGTCACAATGCTCTAGTGGCTGCAGTGTCCGAAGCATCCCATTCTACCCATGCACCTCATTCCACCATCCATCCTCCCTCTGTCCATCCTCCCACTGTTCATCCTTCCCCCGTCCATCCTTCCACCATCCATCCTTCCACCAACCATCCTTCCACCACCATCCATCCTCCTACCACCATCCATCCTCCTACCACTCCTTCTCCTTTCTCTAGTTCCTCATTCCATTCTTCCCAGTACCTTCCTTCCCCATTATACCCCAATGCCCTCACCATACCCACCCCCACACACACCTTCAATGTTACCACAAACATCCTCTGTTCAACTCCCATCCCAACCTCATGTTTTCAACCCCCCTTCCACTTCTGATCCTCACCAACTCCATTCCCAGTCCTCCACCCCCCCCCCGATGTGGTCAACCCTGTTCCCTCTGATGATATCTCCACCCAACAGTACCAGCATCTCTAATTTAGTAAAAAAATTAGTAAAATAACAGTTTTCTCAAAAAATTAGTAAAATAACAGTATATAATTTTGAAAAAATGTTCAAAAATAAACATGTTTTTGTTTCAAAACAATTTTATTGTGTAGTTTACTTTTTTTCTTTACCTCTTGGTGAAGTTTCAAAGTACACCGGTGGTGTACAGATACAAATACACAACACTTGGTAAAATTTCAAAGTACACCGGTGGTGTAAACGTAAAAAACACAACACTGTTATTACCCACAACTGGTGTAAAGGTATCAAAACTATGAAAGAAAAAAGGAAAAATTACAAAAGTTTTTCTTATCCAAAAAAGGAACCTTGGTATAAAAAAAAAATACAAAAAATTACAAATTGTCATCTTGCCAGTCAACTCTTCCTTCAGGAGACAGAAACTAATCTGCAAATGTGTCCCTCATTCTTGTCACTGGCCCAGTACTCCGAACACTTGTCTGCTGATAATCCCACAAGGTGGTTTCACAAACATTTTCTTCCATGGAAACAGGATCCTTTGAAAGTACAAAATTGTTCAGGATTACACATGCCTTCACCACCTCATCCACAGTCTCAGTTTTCATTTTAATGGCAGTTAACAGCACTCTCCATTATGCAGTTAAAATCCCAAAAGCACACTCCACCACTCTTCGCGCTCTTGTCAAGCGATAGTTAAAGTTTTTTTTTGGTGTGTGTCAATCCATGACTTCCATATGGCTTGAGAAGATGTTTGGAGAGTTGAAATGCGTCGTCACGAACACATACAAATGGCATTGGTGGGCCTGTTGTTCCAGGGAGTGGTCTTGGAGGTGGGAATTCAAAATTGTCTCCATACAAATGACGGCCCATTGCGGACATCTTGAAAACTTGCGAATCGTTGGATCGACCATACGCACCAATGTCGACCACAATAAATTTGCATTTTGAGTCTGCAATGGCCATCAATACAATGGAGAAGAATTTCTTGTAGTTGAAAAATTCTGATCCAGATCCAGTGGTTTTCACAATCCGTATATGCTTCCCATCAACTGCAACAACACAATTTGGAAACTGACAAATTTCTTGAAAGTTGTCCGCAATCTCCAGCCACCTCTCCTGTGTTGACTGTGGGATGTACTCCTCGTGTAGACAATCCCACAATGCCCGGCAGGTCTGTTGGACAATTCCAGATATTGTCGATATCCCAAGCCGTAATGGAGGGAGGTGAAGGATTCTCCAGTTGCCAGGAATCTGTTAAAAAAGGGGAAAAAGTAAAATTAATACAAACTACAAGCAGTAACATAACAATAAAAGTCTGCTGAATCTGAAAACTTTTAAAAAATAGATAACTTACCGAAGGGTCACCATCAAACGCTCCGCCAGTGAAATAGAAAAGCGCATGTAGGTGTTTCTTCTCCGGATTTGCGCTCCGACACGCTCCACCAACATCTCAAACAAGTTCTGTCTCATCCGCACATAATTGAAGAACTTGTCCGGATTATCCCTAAATTCCAGATACAGTGTAGAAAACATGCCAAGGGTAAATCTCTGTGCATTTATCGGATGAATCCACTGACGTTGTCTCTTCCTTCTCCAACGCTGGAGTCGCAGTCTTCTTTTCTCCCTCTGGAGAGCAATAATTGCCAAACGATTGCATTGAAAATCAAATTCCACACAGAGGGTGTTAATATTTGCTATTACTCCTTCCATCTCTGCCACTAGCTCTAAAACCTTTCAAAGATATTGTTTTACAACACCATAGATATAGTTTTCCCTTGTTTCCAGGATCCAATCACATTTGGGATCATTTTCCAAGAGCCAATCATATTTGGGAGCATCCCATTTGGAAGGTGTGCAAAAACGGATCCGTCAGAAAACGGACCCAACAGATAGCAAAAACGGATGGAACGGATCCGTTTTTTGACGGATCCGTACACAAATCCGTATAGCGGATCCGTCAAAAACTGATCCGTACCATCAGCTTGCATCCGTTTTTACACATTTTTAGCGGATCCGCCATTTTTACTTTTTGGCGGATTTTGACTAATTTGAAAAAACTGATGTGTGAAACAGGCCTAACGTGGAAACATAGCCTTAATGTGGTGAGAAAACTGATGCGCATTAACTACCAAAGATTTGTCCACTTATCTTACAGTGTTGTAGTATTCCAGAACGGCAATTTCCCTGAAAAGCCCAAAAGTACAACGTGCTCAGAGACATGGTCGAGATAAGGAGGGCTGAAACCGATCACCACTGAACAAGACACAGAAGTTAAAACATCAAGACTAGGGATGAGCGAACCCAAATTTGAAAGTTCAGGGTTCAATACCGAACCCCCAATAAGGATTTTTTACTGTACATCTTTTCCTGTTTGGGCTCGCCAGTCTAACAAAGCTTGTTAAAAGGTTGCAGTGTAGCCAATCAACATGCTTTTTTAGACCATGGGCATTTCTAGAGCCATCACAGATATGTTAAGACTGGGCTGTGATTGGCATAGGTGTGATTGGCCTGCACTGTAGCTGGAGTGAGGGACAAATTCTGATTGCGCACTTTGCAAAAAAGCCACTGTGTGTGCTCTGCAACCCATATCTGTGATAGTACTGTGCTATAAAGTTAAATGTGGGTGTGTATGTACGTATGTATGTATGTCCGGGATTGTCATCCGCACCGTCGCAGCTACAGCAACAAAATTTGGCACAGTCACATGTCTGGACCCCGAGAGCGTCATAGGCTATGTTGTGAGGTGAAATTTTAACCCCGCACATTCCAATTCACCAAACAATTTTGCCCCTATCTACATAATGGGGAAAAAGTGTATGTATGTATTGGCATCTGCACCGTCGCAGCTACAGCCACAAAACTTTGCACAGTCACACGTATGGACCCTGAAAGCATCATAGGCTATGTTGTGAGGTGAAATTTGAACCCCGCGCGTTCCATTTCACCAAACAATTTTGCCCCTATCTACATAATGGGGAAAAAGTGAAAGGATAAGTGTTGGAGGCAAATTGACAGCTGCCAGATGTGAACAAGGGGGACTTAAAGAATGAGAATGATGGCGCCAAACAGTATATACCGTACAGTTGCTAAGGTGGGGCCCTGACATGGGATACTCACCACACACGGGGATATGAACACACACACAATATGTGCCACACACTACCAGGTGCTTCAACACATCTACCACCCTCAGCACACATTTCACCACACATACACCAACCTCTCCACATAAAAGTCGAAACACAAAAGTCGCCACTCAAAACTCGCCACGCTGTCCCAGAGCTGTTTAAAAGATGAAAAATGAGCTGTGATTGGTTGCTATTAGCAACAGTTTTCTTTGTAGATAGTTGTGGTAACTGAGGCCTATTATTCTTATAATTTCTATGGTGTTATTGTCCTTCTGTAAAGTTGGAAATAACACAATTTATTACCGTGCTAACAAAGACCACCCTCTGACACAGACTGCAGGGGGAGCCCAGGATCACACAGGATAGGATTAGATACACGGCTCAGCAGTCAGTATCACACAGGATAGGATTAGATACACCGCTCAGCAGTCAGTATCACACAGGATAGGATTAGATACATGGCTCAGCAGTCAGTATCACACAGGATAGGATTAGATACACAGCTCAGCAGTCAGTATCACACAGGAGAGGATTATGCACATGGCTCAGCAGGCAGTATCACACAGGATAGGATTAGATACACAGCTCAGCAGTCAGTGTCATACAGGATAGGATTAGATGCACGGTTTTTATGTGCAATATAATCATAATAATTTGTTATAACTAACCACAGTTGGTTACTATGCCCAGGCAATGCTGGGCTCTTCAGCTAGTACTATGATAAAAGCCACTCTGGTACTCTGCAAACCTGTTGGAGTACTGTGCTAAAATCCACTGTGAGTACTTTGCACCCCCTCCACCTGTGGGAGAACTGACCTTTAAGCTTCTGTGTGTACTCTGCACCACCCCCGCCTGTGAGAGTGCTGTCCTTTAAAGGGAACCTATCAGCTTCTCGATGGGCTTGATAACATAGTTTGCAAGAGCAGGCCTCATCGGCAGCTCATGCAATTCTAGCACATGCACAACACTCATTTTAGCAGCATCTAGTTGAAATTTCTAGGCCCCAAAAAATAATTTTTTTTTGCCTTGGAAATCAGTCAAGCAGTCTGAGCCCCAAGTCATGCAGCAATATCTTCTGCTTTTTGCTGACTCAGCTGGCTGGGATTCCATGACCCATCCACCTTGTACTGCCCCAGAAGTGGAAGAGACTGAGAAGACTGATGCCCAATCACTTGTTAGGTTGGAGGATGCGTATATGGGAGGGCTAGTGTACAAAGTCAGTGGACCACCGCAGCGCATGTCAGATGATGACAAAACTCAGTTGCCAACTGCAGCGTGTTTCTGCATTGTGCAGACTGGCAAGGAGGGCAGGGTTGACGAAAAGTTGAAAGATGATGCAGGGGATCATCAGGTCCTACATTCCATATGGAGCAGAGGCCATCCTAGTGATGTACATAGTTTGGAGGAGGAGGAGGTAGCCACACTGCCACAGCAGCACAGCAAATGAGGGAGCAGGGTACAAAGGTACAGCAAGCAGCCCCTAACCAGTACGTTGTCTGCTATTGTCCACCACACCACTGGAATAAGCACACCAAAGATAACTCAAAAGAGCTCCTTGGCATGCCATTTCTTCACGGAATTTGCTAACGACAAGCGACAGGTGGTTTGCACTCTGTGTCATGAGACCCTGAAGTGAGACATAAATGATCTGAACCTGAGAACATGTGTATGATGATGAATCTGAATTTCAAGCTTGAGGTAGAGAAGAATACACACCTTAAAAAGCATGAGAGATTTGAGCCTCCTCCTTCTCCCTCTTCTGCTGTGGTCTTATCCTCTACCTCCAGCTCATGATCAACTGGGCCACCTCGCTCCCCGCAAACAGAGGATGTGACAGCATCACCACCATCACCACTGTCACCGAGCATCTCCATACCATTCTATGGAAATGTTTAGCTTTCCATCCCCCAAATCCTTGAGCGTCATTGTACTGAATGACAGCATTTCCAAATTACTTGCATTTGAACAGTTGCCAATCCGGCTGTTGGAGATGGACAATTTTAAAAAACTGATGGTGGTGGCTTTCCTACAGTGCACTGTTCTCAAGCACCACCTCTTTGCCAGGTGGGCCATCCCTGCCCACAAACATGTTGAGTCCAGCAGAGAAACCCCCAAAACATAATGTTTCCACCTCCATGCTTGACAGTGGGTCATAGGCAGCATTTCTCTTCCTCCAAACACGGCAAGAGTTAATGCCAAAGACCTCAATTTTTGTCTCATCTGACCACAGCACCTTCTCCCAATCACTCACAGAATCATCCAGTTGTTCATTGGCAAACTTCAGACGGGCCTGTACATGTGCCTTCTTGATCAGGGGGACCTTGCAGGCACTGCAGGATTTTAAACCTTTACGGTGTAATGTGTCACCAATGGTTTTCTTGGTGACTGAGATCATTAACAAATTCTACCTGTGTAGTTTTAGGCTGATCTCTCACCTTCCTCATGATCAAGGATACCCCACGAGGTGAGATTTTGCATGGTGCCCCAGATCGATGTCGATTGACACTCGTTTTGTATGTCTTCTATTTTCTTTCTATTGCACCAACAGTTGTCTCCTTCTCACCCAACATCTTACTTTTGTTTTGGTTCTGTAGCCCATTCCAGCTTTGTGCAGGTCTATGATCTTGTTCCTGATATCCTTATAAAGCTCACCCCATCTTGACTGAAAAAAACTGAAATATCACATGGTCATTCGTATTCAGACACTTTGCTCAGTATTGAGTAGAAGCACCCTTTTGAGCTAGTACAGCCATGAGTCTTCTTGGGAATGATGCAACAAGTTATTCACACCTGCAGAGCCTCTCCAGTTCCATCAGATTGGATGGTGAACGTTGATGCACAGCCATTTTCAGGTCTTTCCAGAGATGCTCAATTGGACTTAGGTCAGGACTCTGTTTGGGCCAGTTAAGAATGGTCACAGAGTTGTTCTGAAGCCACTTCTTTGCTATTTTAGCTGTGTGCTTATGGTCATTATCTTGGTAGAAGGTGCAACTTCGGCTAAGTCTGAGGTCCAGAGCACTCTGGAAGAGGTTTTCATCCGGGATATCTCTGTACTTGGTCACAATCATGTTTCCTTCAACGGCAACCAGTCATCCTGTCCCTGCAGCTGAAAAACATCCCCATAGCATGATGCTGCCTCCACCATGTTTCACTGTTGGAATTCTATTGGGCAGGTGATGAGCAGTGAGATGGACAGCATATGACTTAAATATGAGTGTCTGACCAAAGGGTATGAATACTTATGACCATGTGATAACAAATTTTTAACAAATTTGCAAAAATTTCTACATTTCTTTTTTTTATCAGTCAAAATGGGGTGCAGAGTGTACATTAATGAGAAAAAAAGAACTTTTTTTTAATTTACTAAATGACTGCAATGAAACAAGTAGTAAAAATATTAAAGAGGTCTGAATACTTTCTGTACCCACTGTAAGCTGAGCCAGCTATATTTTTACAATGTATATCCAGGAAATGCCTGTTTATGAGTGCTGATGATGTAGTCAGGGCTGGCTTTAGGGGCAGGCACACCAGAAGCTGCCTAGGGCCCCTGCTCCCCCAGAGGCCCCCAACTAGCGGCACATCACACAGCCGCTATGGGGCCCATGAGGCAAGGGGTTCCGTGTTCTGTCAGTGCCAACTTCTCCCGCCGCATTGAACTATACCAGCGTCTGCCGATACAGTTTAAAGCAATGTTGGAAGAGAGAGCGCCAGCTGATGCTCCCTCTCCCATCATTCCCCGCTCTGCCTCTGACACTGTGGGTGCGCAATGACGTCATCGTGCACTCACTGTGTACCAGGCAGTGCAGCTGCTGAGATAGGAGCCGGGAGCAGCACAGGCACGAGGAGAGGTGAGGATTGTGTTTTTTTTAAAAATATAACAGTGAGTACTGGACTGTTGGTCCATTCTCGGGGGGGGAGATGTGAGCTTTGCTATATACTGCGTGGGCTGTGCTATATACTATGTGGGCTGCGCTATATACTATGCGACTGTGCTATATACTATGTGGGCTGTGCTATAAACTATGTGGGCTGTGCTATAAACTATGTGGGCTGCCGCCTGCGCTATATACTATGCAGACTGTGCTATATACTATGTGTGCTGCGCTATATACTATGTTGGCTGTGCTATATTCTATGTGGGCTGAGCTATATACTATGTGTGGTGCTCATATGGTGCTGTGAATAGCGGTTTTTTACACCTCACATACACTGACCTTTTGGTCCATGTATGACTACACTACTATATATATATTGTTTGTGATATCCAATATGTTGAGGTGGCTTGTTTGATACTTACTCAATGTCATTATTGTTGTGTGGGGTTTTTCTGCTGTGGGAGTATCATCATATCATTATATCATGATTTGAGATGATTGCAATTTTCTTGCATCTTTTAATCTGTTTTTAATGTCTTTTGCTGTTTTGTGTATGTGTCAGATATTGATGTATAAATAAAATTTACCCTTTTTACATTTCTGTGGAGTTCCCATATGTAGATACAGTCATGGCCAAATGTATTGACACCCCTGCAATTCTGTCAGATAATACTCAGTTTCTTCCTGAAAATGATAGCAAACACAAATTCTTTGGTATTATTATCTTCATTTAATTTGTCTTAAATGAAAAAAACACAAAAAGAATTGTCCTAAAGCCAAATTGGATATAATTCCACACCAAACATAACAAAGAGGGTGGACAAAAGTATTGGCACTGTTCGAAAAATCATGTGATGCTTCTCTAATTTGTGTAATTAACAGCACCTGTAACTTACCTGTGGCACCTAACAGGTGTTGGCAATAACTAAATCACACTTGCAGCCAGTTGACATGGATTAAAGTTGACTCAACCTCTGTCCTGTGTCCTTGTGTGTACCACATTGAGCATGGAGAAAAGAAAGAAGACCAAAGAACTGTCTGAGGACTTGAGAAACCAAATTGTGAGGAAGCATGAGCAATCTCAAGGCTACAAGTCCATCTCCAAAGACCACAATGTTCCTGTGTCTACCGTGCGCAGTGTCATCAAGAAGTTTAAAGCCCATGGCACTGTGGCTAACCTCCCTAGATGTGGACGGAAAAGAAAAATTGACAAGAGATTTCAACGCAAGATTGTGCGGATGTTGGATAAAGAACCTCCACTAACATCCAAACAAGTTCAAGCTGCCCTGCAGTCCGAGAGTACAACGGTGTCAACCCGTACTATCCGTCGGCATCTGAATGAAAAGGGACTGTATGGTAGGAGACCCAGGAAGACCCCACTTCTTACCCCGAGACATAAAAAAGCCAGGCTGGAGTTTGCCAAAACTTACCTGAAAAAGCCTAAAACATTTTGGAAGAATGTTCTCTGGTCAGATGAGACAAAAGTAGAGCTTTTAGGGCAAAAGCATCAACATAGAGTTTACAGGAGAAAAAAGAGGCATTCAAAGAAAAGTACATGGTCCCTACAGTCAAACATGGTGGAGGTTCCCTGATGTTTTGGGGTTGCTTTGCTGCCTCTGGCACTGGACTGCTTGACCGTGTGCATGGCATTATGAAGTCAGAAGACTACCAACAAATTTTGCAGCATAATTTAGGGCCCAGTGTGAGAAAGCTGGGTCTACCTCAGAGGTCATGGGTCTTCCAGCAGGACAATAACCCAAAACACACTTCAATAAGCACTAGAAAATGGTTTGAGAGAAAGCACTGGAGACTTCTAAGGTGGCCAGCAATGAGTCCAGACCTGAATCCTATAGAACACCTGTAGAGAGATCTAAAAATGGCAGTTTGGAGAAGGCACCCTTCAAATATCAGGGACCTGGAGTAGTTTGCCAAAGAAGAATGGTCTAAAATTCCAGCAGAGCATTGTAAGAAACTCATTGATGGTTACCGGAAGCGGTTGGTCGCAGTTATTTTGGCTAAAGGTTGTGCAACCAAGTATTAGGCTGAGGGTGCCAATACTTTTGTCCGGCCCATTTTTGGAGTTTTGTGTGAAATGATCAATGTTTTGCTTTTTGCTTCATTCTTTTTTGTGTTTTTTCATTTAAGACAAATTAATTGAAGATAATAATACCAAAGAATTTGTGTTTGCAATCATTTTCAGGAAGAAACTGAATATTATCTGACAGAATTGCAGGGGTGTCAATACTTTTGGCCATGACTGTATATTGCTTTTCCTTTTTGTTTTTTGCATGATGTATCTTTGAATATATCTTTGGTGAACCCACTTTTGACAAATTTGACTGTGCCCGCCGTCCATATATTAATATACTATGTGTGAATTGCTATATAATATGTGGACTGCACTATATACTATGTGGGCTATGCTATATACTGTACTATGTGGGCTGTGCTATAAACTACGTGGCTGTGTTATATTATTATTATTATTATTTATTTATATAGCACCATTGATTCCATGGTGCTGTACATAAGAAGGGGTTACATGCAATTTACAGATATCACTTACAGTAAACAAGCTTACAATGACAGATTGATACAGAGGGGAGAGTACCCTGCCCTTTTGGGCTTACATGCTACAGGATGGTGGGGAAGGAGACAGTAGGTTGGTGGGTTGCTGCAGTTCCGGTGTTGGTTGAGGTGATATCTACAGTAGTGGTGAGGAGGTAGCGAGGGCATTGTAGGCTGTAGGCTTTCTTGAAGAGGTGGGTTTTCAGGTTCTGTCTGAAGGATCCAAATGTGGTTGATAGTCGGACATGTTGGGGCAAGAATTCTAGAGGATGGGGTCTATTCGGGAGAAGTCTTGGAGGCGGTTGGGTGAGGAGCGAATAAGTGTGGAGGAAAGAAGGAGATCTTAGGATGACCGTAGATTACGTGAGGTAAGGTATCGGGCGATTAGTTCAGAGACATATGCAGGAGACAGGTTATAGACGGCCTTGTAGGTCAGTATTAGTAATTTGAACTGGATATGCTGAGGGAATGGAAGCCAGTGAAGAGATTTGCAGAGGGGAGAAGCGGAGGAGTTGCGAGGAGAGAGATGAATTAGTCAGGCAGCAGAGTTAAGGATGGACTGGAGAGGTGCGAGGGTGTTAGCAAGGAGACCACAGAAAAGGATGTTGCAGTAGTCGAGGCGGGAGATGATGTGGGCATGCACAAGCATTTTAGTAGATTGAGGGTTGAGAAAAGGACGGATTCTGGAAATATTTTTGAGCTGGAGGCGACAGGAGGTAGAAAAAGCATGGATGTGCGTTTTGAAGGACAGGGCAGAATCAAGGGTTACTCCGAGGTAACGGACTTCCGGTATTGGGGAAAGTGTGATGTCATTAATTGTGATAGATAGGTCAGGTAAGGAAGATCTTTGAGATGGAGGAAAGATGATGAGTTCAGATTTGTCCACATTGAGCTTGAGGAAGCGAGAGGAGAAGAAGGAGGATACGGCTGATAGACACTCCGGGATTCTGGACGTCTGGGCCAGAGAGGTAGATCTGAGTGTCATCAGCATTAAGGTGGTACTGGAATCCATGGGACTTTATGAGTTGACTCAGGTCAAGGGTATAAATTGAGTAGAGTAGGGGTCCTAGAACAGAGCCTTGAGGTACTCCAACAGAGAGCGGGTGGGATGAGGAGGTAGTGTGGGAGTGGGAGACTCTGAATGTGCGGTTTGAAAGGTATGAGGAGATCCCAGATAGGGCAAGGTCTTTGATGCCAAAGGAAGAGAGGATCTGTAGTAGGAGGCAGTGGTCAACTGTGTCGAATGCAGAGGACAGGTCTAGAAGGAAGAGTATAGAGTATAGTCCATTTGCTTTGATTGTAAGTAGGTCTTTAGTAATTTATTCAGGGCTGTCTCAGTGGAGTGATGGGGGCGGAAACCAGACTGTAGATTGTCAAAGAGCAAGTTAGATGGAGGTGGGAGGAAAGTTCAATGTGGACATGCAGCTCCAGGAGTTTGGAAGCGAATAGGAGCAGTGATATTGGGCAATAGCTGGACATAGCCGTTGGGTCGAGGGTTGGCTTTTTAAGGATAGGCGTGATTGTGGCATGCTTAAAAGCAGAAGGGAAGGTACCAGACGTTAGCGATAGGTTGAAGAGGTGGTTTAGGGATGGGATAAGTGTGGTGGTGAGGTTGGGGAGGAGGTGGGATGGGATGGGGTCAAGTCCACAGGTTGTGAGGTGCGATTTGGAGAAGAGGCAATTAAGCTCCTCCTCAGTGATGTTGGAGAGGGAGGTTATGGGGTTTGGGCATTGGTCTGGTATGCAAAGGGGTTGTGGTGGTTGAACAATGAAGACTTGCCTTGTTTGGTCGATCTTATTTTTGAAGTGTGTGGCAAAGTCCTCAGCAGAGATGAGGGAGGTTGGAAGGGGCAGTGGTGGGCGGAGGAGGGAGTTGAAAGTTTTGAATAACTGTTTGGGATTGTAGGATAGGGAAGATTTAAAGGTTGTGAAGTAGGCCTGTTTAGCAGAGGTGAGGGCAGATTTGAAATCTAGTGTTGCCTGTTTGAATGCAGTGAAGTCACCTTGCGAATTTGTTTTCTTCCAACGCTGCTCTGCAGCCCGGGACACTTGCCGGAGCTTTTCAGTGGTGTTATTGTGCCAGGGTTGTCTGTTGGTACGTCGCTTTCTGCCATGAACGAGAGGGGTGACCGTGTCAATAGCTGATGCGAGAGTGGCATTGTAGAAAGCAGTGGCACTGTCTGTGTCTTGGATTGAGGATATGGATGCCAGTAGTAGAATAGAGTCAGAGAGTGCGTAGGTGTCTAGATGTGCAAGGTTTCTGCGGGGTACGCATGTTGCTGGACATGGGTGCCAGGAGAGGAGGACAGGGATGAGAAAGTGAGTAGATGGTGGTCAGAGAGAGGGAGAGGGGAGGTGGTGAAGTTAGATAGGGAGCAGAGACTGGTTATATACTACGTGGCTGTGCTATATACTATGTGGGCTGCGCTATATACTATGTGGGTGGCGCTCTATACTATGTGGGCTGTGCTATGTACTATGTGGGTGTGACGGTATCTGGAGTTGCATAATCTCGTGGCATGATGAGACATGGTGTGGACGAAACTCTTGGAATGGACCCTCTGGGTCAAGGCACCCACTCACCTAGGGCAAGCTGGCCTAGTGAGGACCACCCACTATACAGGGAGCGTCAGGGGCAAGCCCAAGGGAGTGAGCCACCATGACTGCTGGACCAGATGGCCTGCTCACAGGAGACACGAGTATGAGTGTCTGAGTGTCAGACAGCAGGGTACAAACAGGTGCAAAGTGTGGTCACAGGGTCTTACCAGATACAAGAAATGGAGCAAATGCAAAGCATGGTTACGGTGGTTACAAAGCAAAGCAGGGCGCGTGCAGGTGGGCACACCACAGCCCAAGGCATACTGCGTGTTAGGGGACATGCTAGGGATCAAGGTTCCAGACATGGTGCATGTTGGAAGATATGCCAGGGTTCAAGGTTCAAGGCATGGTCCTGCGCATGCTAGGAGGCACACCAGGGTTCAAGGTTCCAGGCATGGTGCGTGTTAGGAGACACACCAGGGTTCAAGGTTCAAGGAATGGTCCTGCGTGTGCTAGGAGGCACACCAGGGTTCAAGGTTCCAGTCATGGTGCATGTTAGGAGACAATGCCAGGGTTCAATGTTCAAGGCATAGTCCTGCGCGTGGTAGGAGGCATGCCAGGGTTCAAGGCTCCAGGCATGGTGCGTGTTAGGAGACATGCTAGGGTTCAAGGTTCTGTGCAAGAGAGCACGACACGGAAAAGAATAGGAATGAAGCTCAAGGCAAGGTACAGACAAAGAACATGAAGCACAAGACAGAAAACAGAGTACAGGCAGGTAGCGGAACGTATGCTGAGGCACAGAGCCGGGTACAAGGAAAAAGCGTAGCATATGCCGGAGCACAGAGCCGGGTAAAAACAAGATAATAGATACAAGAAATAGAGCAGGGTACAAGGAAAAAGCGGAGCATATACCGGAGCACAGAGCCAGGTAAAGACAAAGTACTAGATAGAAGACATAGAGCAGAGTACAGACAAGATAGCGGAATGTATGCTGAGACACAGAGCCGGGTACAAGGAAAAAGCGGAGCATATGCCAGAGCACAGAGCCGGATAAAGACAAGATAATAGATACAAGAAATAGAGCAGAGTACAGACAGGTAGCGGAACGTATGCTGAGGCACAGAGCCGGGTACAAGGAAAAAGTGGAGCATATACCGGAGCACAGAGCCAGGTAAAGACAAAGTACTAGATACAAGACATAGAGCAGAGTACAGACAAGATAGTGGAATGTATGCTGAGACACAGAGCTGGGTACAAGGAAAAAGCAGAGCATATACCGGAGCACAGAGTCAAGTAAAGACAAAGTGCTAGGTACAAGACATAGAGCAAAGTACAGACAGGGTGTGCTAAGAGGCACAAAGCGCACAGTGTAGGAACAACGTGTGTGCAAGGAAGCACAGAGAGCACAGCTGGGGCACTGGCAGGCTAGTTCAGCTGAGGCACAGGCAGGGGGGCACGGCTAAGGCACAAACAAGCGGACACAGCTAGTACACTGGCCAGCGAGCACAGCTGAGGCACAAGCAGGCAGGCATGACTGAGGCGGGCACGGCTAAGGCACTAGCAGGCGGGCGAAACAAGACCAGGCATATGCTAAGGGCACCCGAGGACACAAGGCAGGGCAAGGCAAGGTACAGACTAAGTATAGAGCTAGGAGCGGAATGTAGGCTGAAGCACAGAGTTGGATACAAGAGAAGCTGAGCGTATGCTAGAACCCAGAGCCGGGTAAATGAAGAAAGCGTAATAAGGAAGAGTACAGAAAAGCAGAGCCTGTGCAAGGGAGCACAGAGAGAAAAGGTATAGGAAAGACAGGGCATGAGCTAAAGAGCACGGCTGGACATGAACCAGGAAAAGGAGACAAGACATGAGACTAGGTACAAGCACAAAGCATGTGCAAGAGAGCACAACAGGGCAGAGTGCAGGGGTACAGAATACAGGTAGCAACCGAGCAAGGACCATGCAGCCTAGCAGGGAAGCAACACGATAATCAGGCTCCTCCCATAGGAAGAGGCGGCCTGATATAGGGCATGAGCACCTGGACTTCCAGGTCAGGACCATGGAGAAGACTTCTGGGTCAGGTCCTCCAGAACCATAGACAGGACCACTGGGTCTGGTCCAATAGAACCTTAGAGAGGACTGGTAGATCAGGTCCTCCAGGACCATAGAGAGGACTGCTAGGTCAGGTCTTCCAGGACCATAGATAAGATTGCTGGATCAGGTCCTCCAGGACCATAGAGAGGAATGCTGAATCAGGTCCTCCAGGACCATAGAGAGGATCGCTGGATCAGGTCCTCCAGGATCCTAGAGAGGACTGCTAGGTCAGGTCCTCCAGGACCATAGAGAGGATTGCTAAATCAGGTCCTCCAGGACCAAAGAGTGGACTGGCTGCAGGCAGAGCAGAGACAGGCGCGCACACGTGACGGGCACAGGCGCCAGCCAAAGGATCCTAACCAGGAGGTGTGCGTGCACACCAGCAACAGCGTGCAGCAAAAGGTGAGAAGCGCGTGCGCCCTCACTACGGCATACAGCCACAAGGCGAGACGCGCATGCACACTCATGGGGGGCCCTGGAGCGGCCACGGGGGTTCGGCTCCGGGGATCATGCGGCGCAAACAGCATGACAGGCATAACAAGCATGACAGTGGGCTGTGCTATACACTGTGTGGACTGTGCTATATACTATGTTGGCTGTGTTATATACTATGTGGGCTGGTTTATACACTAATGTATGTGGCTGTGTTATACACTACGTGGCTGTTATATGATACGTGGCTGTGCTATATACTATGTCGGCTGTGCTATATACTATGTGGGCTGCACTATATACTATGTGGGTTGTGTTATATACTATGTGGCTGTGTTATATACTTTGTGGCTGTGTTACATGCTATATGGCTGTGCTATATACTATATGGGCTGGGCTATATACTTTGTGGGCTGCGCTATATAATATAGGGGGGTATTTTATATTCTATGGGGGAGGCTGTGTTATATACTATGGAGGGTATATTATATTCTATGCGGAGACTGTTATATACTATGTGGCTGTGTTATATACTATTGGGGGTACATTATATTCTATGGGGGAGGCTGAGTTATATGCTATGGAGAGTATATTATATTCTATTGAGGAGGCTGTGTTATATACTATGGGGGATACATTATACATTATATTCTATGGGGGAGGCTGTGTTATACATTATGTGGGGTGCGTTATATTCTATGGGGGAGGCTGTGTTATATACTATGGGGGGCTACATTAGATTCTTTGGGCAGGTGGGGTGTATTATATTCTATGGGGAGCTACATTATATTCTGTGGGGGGCTGTATTAGATTTTATGAGGGAGGATTGCATCATACTCTTTGATGGGGTTACATTATATTCTATGGGGAGGTGGGCTGTATTATATTCTATTCGGGGCTACATTTTATTCTATGGGGGATGTATTATATTTATTATATTCTATGAAGGGTGATTGCATCATACTTTATGAGGGGGCTACATTATACTATATGAGGGGGGCTGCATTATATTCTATGTGGGTTACAGTATACTCTGTGGGGTGGTTGCATTATACTCTGTGGGGTGTTTGCATTATACTCTATGGGGTGGCTGCGTTATGCTCTATTGGGTGGCTGCATTATACTATATGTGGGCTGCATTTTACTGTATTGAGGACTATGCGGGGAATACATTATACTATATGAAGAACTATGGGGTGCATTGCACCATGGAAAGTGAATTGTACTACATGGATGATTATGGCGGTGCATTAAACTATATGGAGCACTATGAGGAGTGCATTATACTATGCAGAGGACTGAGCAGTGTATTTTATTATATGGAGGACTATGAGGAGTGTATTGTACTATATGGAGGACTCTGGGAAGTGTATAATATATGGAGGCTGAGGAGTGTATTTTAATATATGGAGGAGTATAGGCAGTGTATTATACTATATGAAGGACTATGGGGCATATTATATTATATGGAGGACAATGGGGTGTGCATTTTACAATATGGAGGACTGTGGTGCACATTATAATATATGGAGGACTATGGGGTGTATTATACTAAACACGCAAAATGCTGCATATTCATCGAGTGATTGGATTGTTTATGCCAGAATAAAAATCCTTGTTCTCAGCAGCACATCGCCGTTGTAAACTGCAGATATGCTGCTGATAACATGATACTGTATGGGGACAGATTGATCTAATAGTGATTGTTCTGTTCCCATCATTCTTTCTCAGACGGTGGAAAGAGGCCAGGAAACAAGTGTTGATCGACTTCAATATTGTTGATCACACTTGTTTAGCGGCCTGAACTCAGCACTTGTAACTACAACCGAAATGCTTCTGTGTGATGTGCAATATGTTAGCATTTGGGGCCCCATTTTAAACTTTGTCTAGGGCCCCACTTTGCCTAAAACCAGCCCTGGATGTAGAAAACAGAGATCTGCCTTGATGCCCAATGTATCAGCATGGTTCTCTCCGTGCTCATATTTGGATTTTACAATTTAAATTGGAACAGGCAGAATGTCTCTGAACGTCCCACATTAAGTGGTGACAACACAGAGGTACAGGAAAAAGTCTGCATCTTTCAAGAAAACCATGAATAGCATGCAAAACAGTGCTCCATCTTATGCATCAAAGTCTCCACTGCTAGGGTAGTTAGTTAATGTCATAAAGATGAAGGAATAATGGCTGCCTTCCTCAGCTGAACTGAATCCTACTGAGAACTTCTAGGCTTTTCTTAAATGGAAGATTTATGCTGAAGGAAAACAGTACAGCTCTATGAACAGTGTCTGGGAGGCTGCAGTTGATGTTGCTCAAAAAGTTGAACATCAACAGAATAAGAAACTGAGACTCCACTAATGGTGGATATATTGCTCACTGATATTTTTTGGAAAAATTAGACATTGTATTTTGTAAATTTTGGTTTACTTCGTTATTCTCATTTTAACAGATAAAATAAAGAATCAAGATGGGAAACTTTACATGTATCATGTAATAATAATTCTGTACACTTATAGTTGCCCAATAATTATGCACACATAGGTATTCTCCTAAAACAGACAAAACCTTAGTTTTATTTTCTTCAATATCCAAGTTTCTGGTTTATTAACTTTTTGTACTGATTGATAGCCCTGTAGGTGCTCAATAATAAAATTAGTCATCAAAGATGCAAAGTGCCTAGTAATTGTGCACAGTGTAGAAGCCAATACCAGTAAATAGTATATAAAAAAGCTTTAATTTCTGAAAGAGGTATATAAATTCAGTAACTCCTCCAGTTTTCTCTATTTCAGCAAACCTGGGTTAGTTTCCATATTCTTCTGTGCTGCTCCTTTACAAACATAGGCTCAGCAGTAAAAATGGTGCAACTTTTCACTTCAACCAACTTGGTATGTGTAAGGGGGTGCGCCATGGAGGATAGGGCTCCTCAGTGTTGTGCAGCATTTGTGACCAGAGATTGCTACCTATTGTCCAAACTGAACCCAGTAGAACCAAAGAATAGACAAGTGTTTGGGTAAGGATTAAGGAATGATAAAATAAAAAGCCAGAGTGGCCAGGCCGGAAATCAGTTGGTGACAAGTGAAACCAGCGAGACATCTGCAAAGAGGGTCGCCGAGACTGAGTCACCGGGATGCAAGTGTAGAATAAAACAGGAGATCGCGAGCCAGTGAGTGACATCTGGATGATGCCAATTATGGCTTGGGATCCAGTCTATACTGGTCAAGATCAGAGGCCAGCCCTTATTCATCATGGCATGCTAGTCGACCGTTGCAGGTCAGGCACAAAAAAACGAGTACAGATCGTAATCCAGAAGTGTACGTCTGCTGTGGTGATCTGGAGGTGCGAGTGAACCAGTTACTTCCAATGCTGACAAATGTTGAAGAGTTTGGTAAGGGGCTGTGTAGACATGGGATGGGGACCAGCAAGTGTGAGGAGGGCCCATAGAGCATTACTTGACTTTAAGAGGACTTGTGGCCTAGCAGTAAATACAGGTGACCCCTGTTAGTGCCTGTAACCTATGTGGAAACTTACTGAAGAAACATTCTCGTGTGGTGTTTTAGTTGTGAGTGCCATCCTTGGGAGTTATCACACAAGGGACATTAGGGAATCACTCCTACTAGAAAATAGTCAAATCGGATAGACAATCTGTACTGGAACTGTTAAAGTGTGTTGTCATTTTTGCCAATATTGTATTACTTAACATACTGTATTAGAATAATTGACTCCTTGCAAAATTAACCCCTTCATTTCTGTGTTAAGAGAATAAATAGTTTAGTTGTTTTTTTCCCCCTTTATACTTGTCTGTGTGCTGCATCCTAGCAACCTGTTTACAAGTACGCAACAGAACTTCTCTGTGGGCACAACCCACAGCCATATTTTGATTGTCCAGCATTAAATGAGAAAAAAATGCCCACAGATAATTTCTGTAATACACCCCAGTTGTTTGAGAAGAACACTTTTTATCCCCTTCCCAAGATGCTGACTTATGCCCCTAACAGCAGCAGGTGGAATCGTGATCCACCCACGGCTGTTAGCCTGTAAATGCCGCTGTCAATCTCTGACAGTGGCATTTAATATTATCACACTGGAAATGCGTCTCTAATCCCACCCATCGGTGCCCATGTCACATGACACTGCAGGAGACCCCTGTGGTTCTCATTGTTGGATAGTTATAACCGCCATCCAGTGGTCGGCACTAATAGCAATTAAGCATTTCTGCCACATATACAGTTAGGTCCATATATGTATTTGGACAGAGGCAACATTTTTCTAATTTTGGTTCTAGACATTACCACAATGAATTTTAAACAAAACAATTCAGATGCAGTTGAAGTTCAGACTTTCAGCTTTCATTTGAGGGTATCCACATTAAAATTGGATGAAGGGTTTAGGAGTTTCAGCTCCTTAACATGTGCCACCCTGTTTTTAAAAGGGACCAAAAGTAATTGGACAATTGACTCCAAGGCTATTTCATGGACAGGTGTGGGCAATCCCTTCGTTATATAGTTGTGGCCAAAAGTATTGACATCCCTGCAATTCTGTCAGATAATACTCAGTTTAGGACCAAAATTAGAAAAATGTTGTCTCTGTCCAAATATATATGGACCTAACTGTAGTATGGTTGAAGCCCTGCTCTGTGCAGCGGGGAGTGGAGGAAGGGGAAAATAAAAACAAAATAAGAGGAGGGAAGGGATTTATCACACTTACAAACCAAAGCAACAGTCACAGATAATTCCTCCAAACTCCTTCTCATATAACCTCCAAAACACCTGTCCTCCAAGCCATGCAGCATAAGCTTGCTCTGATGATGTGTTTCAATCAGGACCCAGATTATAAAGGGGATAGGAGTGGCTAACCAAGCTCAGCTGAGAGCTCAGACTCCCAGAGTTTTCAACATGGCCGATTAACCCCTGTTCCGCCAAAAGCAATTAACATCATTTAAAAAAAAGTGAAATGCTTCTTTTCAGCTCAGGAGTAGGAGCAATCAGATGCTGCTGTCTTCTGGCTTCTATCTGTTGCGGTAATCCTGTGACAGTTGTATTATATAATTCAGATAAAAGTGCTCTTTGGAGGAAAAAATTCCATAATCGGCCAATCGTTGGAGGTGCCAGCTGTCAACACCCCACTGATTGGAATATTATCACCTATGCTAGTGTTTTCACTAGACAGTCCCTTTAGCAAAAATGATAGATGCTACTACGTATGCACCTTCACCGACGCCATTTTGCTGGAGGTAATTTTTTTTTTCAAAGACCACATTATTAACTGCAATATTTAAAATAGAAGGCAGTTTGCTGAAGGATCAGTGAGCTGTCATTTAAGACACAATGATGAAGATGAGGTCAGAGCACCATTTAAAGCCCGCCCCAAAGCACGAAAATGTCATTAACTCAAAACTGGAAATAAAGATTAAATGAACCACAAAATGGATGTCTTCAACCCAGGCATCATTTAATCAGTATAACGGTATCAACCTGACTGAGCTTGTAGTTTACTTAGCAAAATCCTGATGACAGGCTCACTTTAAGTTCTATCTGTAGTTAAAACCCAGAATAAAATGAATTTATTGATTTTACACAAATATATTATATTTATAATCTATATGAATAAATGTAACGACAAAAATATTTTACGTCAAATATTACCGTATATCAAATAAATAACTAAAATCCTTCATGTGAAAATTTCATTTTGCTATTTTAATGTCAGTTTTCTAAAATGCCTTTCCCAAGTTTCTATGTAAACACATATCTGAGGAGCGGCTATGAAATAAAAAATGCTGCCAATATGTGGTCAATCCAATCCTAAAAATATTAGCAGCTGCAAACAAAAGCGCCACACATTCCCAAACACGTGTTGGAGAGTTATGTAATTACTTAATATTTCAACAAGTTGTCAGTTCACTGCCACCGAATGTAACCATCCTGTCTTCCAAGCAGTGGGAGTTTTCGGTTACTGCATGCTAAAGGGTTAATTGGTGAAGTTACTTTCTGAAGTTTTTTTGTAACTGTTTGCACAATAAGGCTGGGGTCACACTTGCGAGAAACTCGCACGAGTCTCGCTTCTCAATATCTGGCACTGTCACCGGCACTCGGGACCGGAGCGCTCAGCTGCATAGAAATGCATGCAGCCGCACACTCTGGTCCTGAGTGCCGGCGGCAGTATCGGGTATTGATGCAAGAGACTCGTGCGAGTTTCTCGCAAGTGTGACCCCGGCCTAAGGCCACGTTCACACGTTTAGTATTTGGTCAGTATTTTACATCCGTATTTGTAAGCCAAAACCAGGAGTGGGACAATCAGAGGAACAGTGTAATAGAATTCTGAATTTTTCACCTATTTCTGTTTATGGCTGTCTAATACTGATGTAAAATATTGACCCAATACTGAACGTGTGAACGTCGCCTAACACATAAAATAAGCTGTTATGAACTGGACATGAGTGACATGACTTATTATCTGACATGGCTGCTTTATTCCAAAACAGCACCAGTTCTGTTGTCCTTACTTTAGCCTCATTCAAAAAAAAAAAAAGTTGCAATACCAGGCTCAACCATAGCCAACTGGGGCGCTGTTGCTGAATAAATATATTATGACCACATACAATTAGTTTAACTATAATAGGTTAGGATTCACTGATTGTAAAGTCAATGCTTTGTTGTCCTCGAGAAAATTAAGGGGCTTCACATTGACACCACCAAAAATGTATAGGTCTTCACGTACACATATATTCTAATCAATATCCATACAAAAGATTTTCTTTACAACAGCAGATAAAAATCAATTGTCTCTGTGTCATGTTCTTTGCTATTATTTCTGCACAGTGAAGCATTCGACATGACGGTGCATTTCAATCACCGGCGGCGATGGTATTGTAACTTATATGTGTCCATCTTCTCTGTCACAGAACGAAACCCTCTTTATTAAGTTACTGGAATTTAAGCAGGAAGTGACACTCAGAAGTGTCCTAAAAAGCTAGAGATGGGTCAGCTGGCCACCGTTCAGTAGAAAATATTGCCAAATATAAGACTGAAATTACATACTGTACATTAAATGGATTGGGCAGCAGTATTAGACTTCTTATGTGCTGCCAATGATTAAAGCTAAAAAAAAACAAATAAGTTACAGTTGGGTCTTTTGATGACTTGCACATTTCATATTCTGATATAATTATATGTGATATTCAATTAGTTTTGCAATATTACATGTAAATGTGGCGCCCCCAGGAGTATGGTCGCCAGAGTGGCATTACCTTCCTCCTAGGGAGTGTGATGTCATGCTTGGAAGCAATGAAGGGTCTCTCTATCAGTTAAACACAACACACAGCACAGTTCCCACTCCAGGCCAGCAGAGGGAGCTCTGAACCAAAACTGGGGGAGGAGCTGCTGTCTGGGGGCCAGGAAGGGGAAATTAGTTAGTTCGTGTGAGGAGGGCGAAGTGTGTGGATGAGAGGAAAAGAGCAGGAGGATTGAGCAGAGTTCAGGCTCACTTCTAGCTGTAGCGCATGGTCTGGAGTCCGGTCTTCCAGGTTGTACGGATACTGATGCTCCTGCAGCAGAAACCGGAGGAATAGGAAGCTGTAAATGCTCTGTTCCCACATAAGACTCGGAGGCACAACAGCGACGTGTGAGCCAGAAGAAGGAGGCTACAGCTGTCTGCCATAAAAGGGAGGGCTCTAGAAAGGAGACTACACAACCCATCTGCATAGAGAGATTCCTAAGTTGCTTCCAAGCTGACCAGCCTCTGTTCCATCTGTAAGCTGGACCCTGAAATGCACTTACAAAGCACAGTAAAGGTAACAGAAACAGCACCCTGCTGTGTCATTGCATTCTTCCTGCATACCCTCCAGCACTGCTACATCTCTGTGCCAGACACTACACCCTCTTCCTCAACACCTTTTACCACTGCCCTGGGACTACAGCTCTACCTGTGGGGAGCTATTACATCTTGCTGCCTTATACCATCTGTCCCAGAGGAGCTGCCTGCAGCGTCGGCTTAACCCCTTCATTGCCGAGCACCACAGGTGGCGTCACGTATCATCCACTTATAAACTTTAACCAGCCACTCTTAACCCCTTTTACATGGACGCCCAGGGCCACAGACCAGGTCACCGCTACTGTGAAACTTCCCTCTGAGATACCGGCCCGGTACCAAGTACCCCACTGCCCTGGTGGGCGATCCATACAGACTTCACTAGAATATGGAAATGAAAGAGTAATTAATCATGGGAAATGGAATTGGGTATCAGGTCAGTTGGGTGGCAGTCTGCAGAGTCCTGGTCAGGGCTGGACAAGGGCTGAAATTCATCCTCAACATGTGAAAGCACACATGCTGTACCCCGACACCCTATTCCAAGATAAAGGAAATAAAAAAAATGTGTAACTTAAATGTATTTACAACATGCATGTTAGACCTCTTTTTTCCCTGATTATTAGACCTTACTGGTGATCGCAAATCATGCCAAGACAAATTATTTCAGAACGTTTTCCACCTTTAGCGTCAAATGTATTTTGAATAATTTAATTGAGAAATACATTAAGAGGAGAAGTAAAAATAGAAAAAAAAATTAAATTATGTGATTGCATAAATATGCACACTCTTAACACCTTCACCCTGAAGCCTGTTTTCACCTTCACCGGGCCAATTTTACAATTCTGACCACTGTCACTTTATGTGGTTATAACTCTGGAATGCTTCAATGGATCCCACTGTAGCTGAGATTGTTTTCTCATTCCATATTTTACTTCATTATACTGGTAAAATTTATTTGGTATGACTTGCTTTTACTTGTGAAAATATCAGATATTTGGTAAAAATGCTGAAAATTTCACAATTTTCAAACTTTTCATTTTGATAAAAATTATAAAATTATAAAAATTATAAAAACATAATTCCTGCTCAGCCAGTTGCTCTATGCTCATCCACCTGGCGCTCAGACACCAGTCATGCTTAGTGCAGTCGAAACGCGTCAACTGGGTCATGTCGACCATGAAAATTTTCTTTTGAAAAATAAAAAGAAAAGGAAAATCTAGTCCTGTTGGCCGGACTCCAATTTTTTTCTATTTTCATTTTGATGCCCTTAAATCAGAAAATTATATCGTACAAAATAGTGAATAAATAACATTTCCCACATGTCTACTTTATATCAGCACAATTTTTAACACATAACTTTTGGGTAGAGTTGAGGGAAACGGGTCGGTCATTTTGGGAGTGGAAGACTCAATTATTAGGGGAACAGATAGGGCAATCTGTCACAAAGACAGGGATCGTCGAACGGTGTGCTGCCTACCTGGCGCTCAAGTCCGACACATCGCTGATCGGGTTAACAAATTACTGGGAGGGGCTGGTGAGGATCCAGCGGTCATGGTGCACATTGACACAAATGACAAAGTTAGAGGTAGGTGGAAGGTCCTTAAAGATCATTTCAGGGAATTAGGCTGTAAGCTTAAAGCAAGGACCTCCAAGGTGGTATTTTCGGAAATACTTCCTGTACCACGTGCCACACCAGAGAGGCAATGGGAGATTAGGGAGGTTAATAAGTGGCTCAGGAATTGGTGTAGGAAGGAGGGGTTTGGGTTCCTGCAGAACTGGGCCGACTTCTCAGTTGGTTCTACGCTAGGGACAGGCTGCACCTCAATGGGGAGGGTGCAGCTGTGCTGAGGGAGAAAATGGCTAGAAGGTTGGAGGAGTGTTTAAACTAGGGTCAGGGGGGAGGGTATTCCTTTTATAGGAGGTGAAGACAGTGCAGATAGAGACCTGGGCACAAATAATGACATTGGGGGTGGGGGTGACATGGGGGGTGGGGTTAGAACAGTTAATAATTTTAGAAAGAATAGAGGTACAGAGAGATACATAAAGTGCATGTATACTAATGCCAGAAGCCTCGCCAACAAAATGGAGGAATTAGAGTTAATTTAATTTTGCTGGAACATAATTATGACATGGTGGGGATATCTGAGACATGGCTGGACGAGAGCCATGACATGGGCGTTAATTTACAGGGCTATAGTCTGTTCAGAAATGACCGCACAAATAAGTGAGGGGGAGGCATGTGTTTATATGTAAAATCATCCTTAAAACTCATCCTTCGTGATAATATATATTAATCTAATGAAAATATAGAGTCCCTGTGGGTAGAAATAAAGGGAACTAAATACAGAAGATTAAATAAATTCTGTAAAAAGCAAATCAAGACAGCAAAGATTGAGACAGAGAGACTCCTTGCCAGAGAAAGTAAAAATAATCCCAAAATATTCTTTAACTACATAAATAGTAAGAAGCTAAAAAATGATAGTGTTGGCCCCCTTAAAAATAGTCTGGGTGAAATGGTGGATGAGGATGAGGAAAAAGCCAATATGCTAAATGACTTTTTTTCAACAGTATTTACACAAGAAAATCCCATGACAGATAACATGATCAGGGATACAAATTCTCCATTAAATGTCACCTGCTTAACGCAGCAGGAAGCACGGCAGCGTCTAAAAATCACTAAAATTGACAAATCCCCGGGCCCGGATGGGATACACCCCCGAGTACTGCAGGAATTAAGCACAGTCATAGATAGACCATTATTTTTAATCTTTAAAGATTCCATAATAACAGGGTCTGTACCACAAGACTGGAGTATAGCAAATGTGGTGCCAATATTCCAAAAGGGGACAAAAACTGAACTTGGAAATTATAGGCCAGTAAGTTTAACCTCAACTGTGGGTAAAATCCTGGAGGGTTTTCTAAGAGATACTATACTGGAGTATCTGGAGAATAACCTTATGACCCAATATCAACATGGGTTTACAAGGGACCGTTCCTGTCAGACTAATCTGATAAGCTTTTATGAAGAGGTAAGTTCCTGACTGGACCAAGGGAATGCAATGGACGTGGTGTACATGGACTTTTCAAAAGCTTTTGATATACGGTGCCACACAAAAGGTTGATACATAAAATGAGAACAATGGGGATAGGGGAAAATATGTGTAGGTGGGTTAAGAGCTGGCTCAGGGATAGGAAACAAAGGGTGGTTATTAATGGAGCACACTTGGACTGGGTCACGGTTAACAGTGGGGTACCACAGGGGTCAGTTTTGGGCCCGCTACTTTTTAACACATTTATTAATGACCTTGTAGGGGGCATAGAGAGTAGAATTTCAATATTTGCAGATGACACTAAACTCTGCATGGTAATCAATACAGAGGAGGACAATTTTATATTACAGGAGGATTTATGTAAACTAGAAGCTTGGGCTGATAAATGGCAAATGAGCTTTAATGGGGTTAAATGTAAGGTCATGCACTTGGGTAGAACGAACAAGATGTATAATTATGTGCTTAATTGTAAAACACTGGGCAAAACAGTCACTGAAAAAGACCTGGGTGTATGGGTGGACGATAAACTCACATTTAGTGGCCAGTGTCAGGCAGCTGCTGCAAAGGCAAATAAAATAATGGGATGCATTAAAAGAGGCATAGATGCTTATGAGGAGAACATAATTTTACCTCTATATAAGTCACTAGTGCGACCACACTTAGAATACTGTGTACAGTTCTGGTCTCCGGTGTATAAGAAAGACATAGCTGAACTGGAGTGGGTGCAGAGAAGAGCGACCAAGGTTATTAGGGAACTATGGGGTCTGCAATACCAAGACAGGTTATTACACTTGGGGTTATTTAGTTTGGAGAATCGAAGGCTAAGGGGTGATCTTATTACAATGTATAAATATATGCGGGGACAATACCAAGACCTTTCTAATGATCTTTTTACTCTTAGACCTGTGACGGGGACAAGGGGGCATCCTCTACGTCTGGAGGAAAGAAGGTTTAAGCATACTCACAGACGCAGATTCTTTACTGTAAGAGCAGTGAGACTATGGAACTCTCTGCCATATGATGTTGTAATGAGTGATTCCCTACTAAAATTTATGAAGGAACTGGATGCCTTTCTTGAAAAGTATAATATTACAGGGTATATACACTAGTTTCCTTAATATTGCGTTGATCCAGGGAGCTAGTCTGATCGCCGTATGTGGAATCGGGAAGGAAATTTTTTCCCCAATGTGAAGCTTACTGTTTGCCACATGGGTTTTTTTGCCTTCCTCTGGATCAAAATGTTAGCGCAAGTTAGCATAGGATATGGGTTGAACTAGATGGACTTAAAGTCTCCCTTCAACCTTAATAACTATGTTACTATATTCAAAAGTCGGCGACTTCCGCTGGAGTTGGGTTTCATGAAAAGAAACCCGACCATAGCATGAGGTCGGCCACGAGGTCGGCGACCAGAGGGCCAAAGTCCCGTTTCAAAAGATTTTTCCAGCGCCCTTTTTCAGCCAGTGATGGAGGACGGACACTGTGGGCAACGCGATGACATAGGCATCGGTCACCACCATCTTTGAGAAGGGCATGCAAGTGATTGGCTGGCTTTGTGTGGCATCACAGGGGCTATAAAAGGGTGTGAACGCCGACCGCCATCTTACTTATGCCGATCTTAGCATAGGGAGAGCTGCTGATGATGATTCTGTAGGGAGAGCGTTAGGCAGGGAAGAAGAACAAAAAAACTGCTTCTGCTGTTAGTGATTTCCACTTACAACACAACACCTGATAGCTGTATTACTGTTTGCACAGCTTTTTTTAAAAGCAAAAATACTTTTCCTCTTTTCTGCACAGTTACCAAGGGTTCATTTTTCCACGCTTTTGTGTGTGCACTGTGCAGCAGTCCTGCTTATTAGGCTGCCTGCGTCCATACTTGGACTGAGCATCATTGTCAGCGTCCTCAAATCTCTAGTGAGATCAAAATTCTCACCAATACTATAGACACCCTCGACCTTGTCATACACCATTCAATTTTAGCCTGTTACATTGAGGTGTAATCTCTCCTTTGCCTGAGACAATAGTTCTGCGTCCTCAAATCTATAGTGAGATTCAAATTCTCACCAATTCTATAGACACCCTCCACCTTGTCATACACCATCCAATTTCAGCCTGTTACATTGAGGTGTAATCTACACTGGGCCAGAGACAATAGTTCAGCTTCCTAAAATCTCTAGGGAGCTTCCAATTCTCCCCAATACTACCCCCAATGGATGCCAATCTGGGTCAACAACTGGGTCATCCATCACCTCCTCTTCAATGTCACGTGCACCTTCCTCTGTGTCACCGTGTATGGTGGTATAGTATGCGGGAAGGGGCACTGAGTTTCATCAGGGTCAGATTCTGGCTCAGTACACTGCGAGGACAATGTAGTGCTCTGAGTGAATGTACCAGCAGAATCATCTATCAGTGGCTGTGCATCAGTGCACTCCATGTCAGATTCATCTTGGCCTGGGTAATTCACCATTTCACTTGATAACCCAGGCATGGTATGTGAAAACAGCTCCATGGAGTAATCTGTAGTGTGGCCTGCCGCATCCTTCAATTTTGGTTGGGGTGAAGGACACAAGGAAAGGTGTGGTTCATGACCATGAGCCTCCAATGATGACTCAGTGCTTTTATTTTTTAAAACTTCAGAAGAGGAGGCGATAGAGCTGGAGGCTGAGTCAGCATTGTAAGCCAAAACTTGTTATGAAGCTCCGGCTTTAAAAGCGGTTTACCTACTCCCAGAAAAGGGAGCCTTCGAGGCCTTGTGGAGCCAGACGATGACGCAGGCTCAACACCTCCTGCATTAGGTGCTATTTTGCTTTAGCCACTACCAGCAGATCCACCACCAACACCATCATTACCAGCTGCCAACCCCTGCCCACTTCCACGGACTCTTCCTCCTCACTTCCTCATTTTTGGGGAAAATGTACCCAAAAAACCACCAACTATATGGTACTGTAAAACAAGGTACAAGGTGTATATAGGAGTGGGGAGAATTTGAATCTCTCTAGACTTCAGGACACAGTTGGATTCTGTCAGGCCCTGTTTAGATTACACCGCAATGTGACAGGCAGATTCTGGATGGTGTAAGAAAGGTGTATAGAGGACTGTGTAGAATTGGAATCTCTCTATACTTCAGGACACAGTTGGATTCTGTCAGGCCCTGTTTATATTACACTGCAATGTGACAAGCAGATTCTGGATAGTGTAAGAAAGGTGTATAGAGGACTGTGGAGAATTGGAATCTCTCTAGACTTCAGGACACAGTTGGATTCTGTCAGGCCCTGTTTATATTACACCGCAATGTGACAGGCAGAAATTGCCTAGTGTATGACAAACTACAAGGTGTATATAGAATTGGGCAGAATTGGAATCACCCTAGAGTGTAGGTCTGTAAGAACGGACAAACTCCTCAGCTTTTGCTTAGAGAGTCACACACTTAGATGGCTTCAATTTGGCCGTGATAACAGCCGTTACATGGTACTGAGAAAGGAGCGTGCACGTACACCGCTGTACGGTGTATGTAAAATTGTGAAGCTCCGTGTTTTTGTATACGGACTGACACATGCTGTCTCTCTAGTTTTGAATGTAATCAAACAGCAAATATACTAAACTGTTTGAAAAACGGACAAAACTATAAGGTGTAGGTCTATAAGAATGGACAAACTCCTCGACTTTTCCTTACAGAGTCACACACGTAGATAGCTTCAATTTGGCAGTGATAACAGCCGTTACACTGTACTGTGTGAGGAGCGAATACCGCTGTACGGTATGTGAAAAAATGAACGCTCACTACCTAACCAGGACAAAACAATACAATTTGGATTGCTTTTAAAAAAGCAGTTTGAACACCCTTGTGCACACAGCAATGCAGCTAGCCTTAAAAGGCAGGCTAATCACCACCAGCGCTGCTGCACAAAAGCAAAAATCTTCACCTTTCACTGCACAGTAACTACAGTGAAAAGCGCTAGCAGCAGAAGCAGTTTTTTTTTCTTTTTGTCTTCCTAGCGCTCTCCCTACAGAATCAGCAGCTGCAGCAGCTCTCCCTATTCTGAGATCAGCATGAGTAACATGGCGGTCGGCGTCCCTGCCCTTTTATATCCCCTGTGACGCCACACAAAGCAAGCCAATCACTTGCATGCCCTTCTCCAAGATGGTGGTGACCGCTGCCTATGTCATCACATTGCCCACAGTGTCCATTCTTCCTGATTGGCTTAAAAAGGGCGCTAAAGCATCTTTTGAAGCGCGACTTTGGCGCGATGGTCACCGACCTTGTGGCCGACCTCACGCTAAGGCCTCTTTCACACATCAGGTTTTCGCCGTCAGGCGCGATCCGGCGCTTTTGACAGAAACCGGATCCGGCGAAATGCAATGCCGGATCCGGTTCCCCCCCATTGACTTGCATTTGCGCTGGATCGCGCCGGATGGCCATGCGTTTCATCCGGTTTTCGCCGGATCCGGCAATGTGTCGCGATCCGGCGTCTGGAAAAAACGGCTACTATAACGTTTTTTGTCTCCGGCGAAAAAGCCGGACACACCGGATCCGGCGCGTCCGGTTTTTTCACACAATGAAAGCCTATGAGCGCCGCAATGCACCTGATCCGGCGAAAGCCGGATCCGGTGGCCGGATCCGTTTTTTTTGGTCTGAGCATGCTCAGTAGCTCTGCCCACAAGACATATATAAAAGCAAGACAGTGGGACCCACAGCCACACCCAACATGCCACACAAGAAAGCAACCAAGCGCAGCAGGAGAAGGCAGGAGACCACTGCAGCACCATCAGCACCACCACCACCCCAAATGGAGCAGCAAATGGAACATGCTGAGGAGGGGAGGCCAGCAGCAGATGAGAGACGGTAATTATCAAATCCCCCATTCCTCCAAACTAGGGCTATTGAATATCAAGATATTCATTGGCCCTTTGTTTCTCTTTACTCAACAGCCGCCCAATAGATGCAGCAGCAGCAGCAGCAGCAATGGCAGCAGCTGGAACACCACCCACAGGCATGGAGTGTGGCCACCAGGAAGACAGCACATCATCTTCTGGGAGCCCTCCCTCGCATCGTCAGCGTTTGACGGTAAGTTTTTATTTCCAAAATCCATCATCTCTGTAATATATGTCTATTCATTGCCTTTTATTTCAAAACAGGATTCACAAGATGAAGAGGAGCTCCCAGAAGAAGAAGGAAGGGGTGGACAGACACTTGGAGTGGGCTCACAATTGGTAAGTTTTTTGCATCAAACGCAGAAACACAACTACACACAACACATAGAAAACAATGTTCTGCAGACCACACACAGCAAACAAATGCCTACATCCAAAGACATAACATTTTTTGTTTTCTTCTCTAGTCTTCCCAATCTGGTGCTTGGCCAAGAGGTCCTCGCAGTGCCTCCCAGGGTCGTCGGCGACAGCAACGCGGCGGTCACCAGCGTGTAAGTATAAATATTTTTGCTTTGTTTTTTTGCACTTTTTATTTCATTTCTTTTGTGGAGGCTAATTATGTTATTTTTGTCTTTTTCTTTAACAGCCTTCACAGCGTGCTCCCGACTCTGACGGTGAGGATGGAGGACTCGATGTGGACCACCTCATCGATCTCGTCAGAGAAAGGGAGCCGCTCTGGAATATGGCTGACCGCCGCCACGCTGACCTTATCGTTACCCGACGACTCTGGGAGGAAATCTGTTCGCTCCTTGTGGGCCGCTGGGAGGACCTCGATGTTCGGGCCCAGATTAAAGAGCGTAAGTATATACAGTACCGGTTGCTTGATGTAAACCAGTGTTTCCCGAACTCCAGTCCTCGTGGTCCCCACGGATCATGTGTTCAGGATTTCTATTTACTATGGAAATCCTGAAAACATGACCCCTGGGGACCATGAGGACTGGAGTTTGTGAAACACTGATGTTGTATACTAACCACTCCTTTCTCGTTTCAGGGAACAGAATTGTGAATCGGTGGCGGTCTGTGAGGGATCGTTTGAAGAAGGAGTTCAATAAAGAGATGCGGGCCCCGAGTGGATCTGGAGGACGCAGGAGCAAGTACAAGTACGCACAAGCCCTGTCGTTCCTCCGGGAAACAATGGTCACTAGAAGGTAAATATTACACACCACATGTGAAAAAAAATGTTAGATGTAACTTTTTTTTTTCAGCCAGGGCCATACCATGTCAGTATTTTAATTTTTTTTTTTCTCTTTATTCCACAGCACGGTGAGCAGCACTCGGGAGCCTGCACGATTGGACCCTTCTGAGGCGATCCCTGAGGAGACCGGCACCGAGGGACACTTCGACCGCCCCGGTACATCTGCACCTTCCCAGCCTTCCCACACATTCGACCCATCTGTCCCATCCACCAGCACAGGAGCATCGTGGCCGCCTACATTACATGAAGCTGCTGGTGAGGAGATCGCTTTCCCTTTACCCCACCATTCTGCCCCTGCCACCTCTAGTACACCTGCGGGTACTGGGTGGCAGCGGCAGAGGGGTCAGGAAAAGAGTTATGCGCCAGAGTTCTTGCATCTGAATGCATGTTTCCAGAACTGTCTAAAAGTCTTGTCAGAGCAAATCTCCGCAGGCTTTCAGCAGATCAACTCCAGCATTCTGGAGGTGAAGACACTTCTGCAAACCATGCATTCAGAAGCAAGATCTTCGCCAAACCACACCTTTTTCAGGTCTGTTGTGGAGCGCATGGCAACACTATCTCCTACCCAGCAGATGCATGTAATGCATTCGTGCCACGGTGCTCTACAGCAGGTTACCTCCCAACCTCCACCTCCCACCACTGTAGTTCCTCCACCTGCACCCCCTCCAGCCACTTTCCATCCTCCCCCTCCTATTACATCTGCACCCCCTCCAGCCACTTTCCATCCTCCCCCTCCTACTACATACCAGCAACCTCACCAGTACCAGCAACCTTCCCAGTACCAGCAACCTCCCCAGTACCAGACATCTCCCCACTTCCAGCAACCTGCCCCGTACCAAACTCCTTCCCCGTACCAAACTCTTTACCCGTACCAAACTCCTTCCCCATACAACTTTCCATCAACATCATCTGCTCCTACAGTCCCTGCCCAACCCTCCACTCCACCGCCCACCACCTCTTCTGCCTCCCACATGTCCACCCATTCTGTAGCTTTTTCCACACCATCACCTCTAACTGTTCCTTCCCCACCACGATCCCAGTCCTCTCTCCACACTCCCATTGTCGAAGTGTCCCGCAGCCCCTCCAGCAGTATTTCCACCCCACACTACACCGAGTTATAATGTTTTTTTTGTAATAAAAATGCCCATTTGGTTGGTTTCAAACCTTTATTAAAAAAGTTTTTTTTAACTTTAAAAACAGTTTACACAAAAAAAAATATTTTAAATAAAAGTTAAATTATTGTTTATACTGGTTGTCTGTCATTTCTTTCTGCGGCGAAATATGTTTAAAAAAAAGGTTAAATACAGGGTATTTAAAAGGTAAAAAGGTATTCAAAACCAGGTATATAACTGTGGGTAAATTTTAGCTTTTTGCCACAGTTGTGTTCCTGGTTGTGTTTGAAGCAAAGTATTTCACCTGAAAAGTTGTGTTTATTGTTGGTGATTTCCTAACAATGTACACAACTTTTGTTAAAAGGTGAAATACTTTGCATAAAACACAACCAGGTACACACCTGTGGCCTAAAGCTAAAAATAGTAAGACCATGACAAGATAGCCAACTTTGGTTGGCAAAGGTATATACTGTTGGTCCAGAAGGTACACAAGTTTGGTTAGGGCACAAATCTTTCACACTCTGTCATCCTGCCAGTGTACTCTGCCTTGAGGTGACATAAAGTATAGTGCAAAATTGTCCCTCATTACTGAAACCGTCACAGAACTTCTAGTGGTAATATTTCCAATGACAACATCCATCTTCGCCAGTAACTTGCTCTTCTCTCCAACCTGCACTTTCTCCTCTACAACCTGTCAAAGAAGGGCTGTAGGAACATGCTATATATAGTTTTCCAGTAGCCAATCCCGTTCGGAAGGCCACAAGGGTCAATTTTAAAAACCAGATCCGGCGTAATCCGTCGAAAAACGGATAGAAAAACGGATGAACCGGATGAGACGGATCCGGTTTTGTCTGTCAAGAACAAGACGGATCCGGCAGAAAACCGGATCCAGCACATCAGGTTTTACAAAACATTTGCCGGATCCGGCATTCCGGCACGACGCCGGATCGCGCCTGACGCCGAAAACCTGATGTGTGAAAGTAGCCTTAGGTCGGGTTTCGTTTCATGAAACCCGACTTTGGCGAAAGTCGGCGACTTTTGAATTTTTTCGACCCGTTTCACTCGTCTCTAGCTGAAACTCCTAAACCCTTCATCCAATTTTAATGGATACCCTCAAATGATAGCTGAAAGTCTGAACTTCAACTGCATCTGATATGTTGTTTATAATTCTTTGTGGTAATGTCTAGAACCAAAATTAGAAAAATGTTGTCTCTGTCCAAATATATATGGACCTAACTGTATATACTAACTGAGCTCTGTATATAATATGCAGTGTATAGTGTCATTGTACAGGTAATACTGTGATCACTAGTGACATTATACACAGGAGCTCTGTATATAGTATACAGTATATAATGTACAGGTAATATAGGGATCATTAGTGACATTATACACAGGAGCTCTGTGTACAGGTAATATAGGGATCACTGGTGACATTATACTCAAGAGCTCTGGATATAGTGTCTCTGCATAGGTAATATAGTGATCACCAGTGACATTATACCCAGGAGCTCTGTATATAGTGTCAGTGTACAGGTAATATGGTGATTACCAGTGGCATTATAAACAGGAGCTCTGTATATAGTGTCTGTGTACAGATAATACACTGACTCAGGAGTATCGTGTCTAGCTGAAGTCCTTCATCTTTCTTCTCTTCTTCATCCAGCACAGAACGCCATTACTTCTTCCAGCCAGGGCTTGTCTCTGCATAAAATAACAGTTATCTAGAGCATGGCTTCCAGAGCACATTCCCCACTTTTCCCTTTCTTCTACACTACACAACTGAATACAGATGTGCCACCCATCATTAATGTATAACTAGTTATTATGTAAATCACCATTCCAATTATAAAATTTAATCCACCACTGTACCCCATCAACTATAAATAGCCACTTTCTCCACCTAATAAATATATGAATGAATTAGCCCCTGTACTCTTTCTCCCAATTCAATACTAGTCACTGCATCCTCAACGGCCCTCACTATGTACCGCCCATTCCCCGATTCATTATATTCACATGCCCCTTCAAATTCATTATATCATGTCCTCTCTCTCTTCCATCCCTACCCTTCATTATTAACTTCTCTCCCCCACATTCAATATAACATTTACTCTCCCCCACACTCAGTTTTTTATTATTTGCTTTCCCCCAAGTTATTATTTGCTCTCCCCATCTACAATTCATCATTTGCTCTACCCACTCCCCACCTTCTATTCATGACTTGTTCTCCCCACTCCCCCACATTCCACTCATCATTTGCAGTCCCCGTCTCTCACCTTCAATTCATCATTTGCAGGAATGCTCAGTCAAGCTGATATTTCCAGTGGACAGGGATGTCAAAAGAGATAGTTTTCCTTTGTTTAGAAGCTTTATGCAGCAAGAGACACTGATATCCATGCCCCTTATTCATTAGTAGGATCGATGCTCATGTACTAATCATGCTATATCGGCACCTCCATTGCTGTGATGGTTTCCTCATTTACCCCCCTCCCTTCATTATATGCACTCCTCCCCCACTTCGTAATTTGTAGTCCCCCTTCCCATTCACTTAATCATTTTCAGTTTCCCTCCCCCACTCACTTCATTATTTGCAGTACCCCTCCCCACCACTTTATTATGTGTATTCTCCCTCTCCCCACTTCATCATGTCCAGTCCCCATGCACCCACTTCATGATTTGCAGTACCCCTCCCCCCACTCACTTCATTATTTGCAGTCTCCCTCCCCCCACCCACTTCATCATTTGAAGTCCACCCCCACCACTTCATTATGTGCAGTCCCCCTCCCTCCACTCACTTCATGATTTGCATCCCCCACTCATTTTATTATTTGCAGTCCCCTCCCCCAACTCACTTCATCATTTGCAGTCCCCTCCTCCCATCACCACCGCAGTTCACCAGGGAAATTTCACTGCTGAAAATTTGAACTGTGGTGAACTCATCTTTGCACTGTGAGACTTTTTCTCACTGTGCTGGTGGTGATATCACTGCTGAGATTGATGAGGTCACCGCTGCTCACTGATGCTGCGTTCGCAGCAGCTCATTCATCAGTGTTTGCAAGCCTGGATGGTCGCATCTTGGCACCATCCAGGTTAAAAACTATTAATCCCCAGATATGGATTACAGCATGGGACAGAACAATGGATATTGTTGCCTTTTATTTTGTTTTATTACAAGAGACAAGGGATTCAATGGAATGGGCATTAGGTGAGTATAACTGTGTTTGTTTTTTAAATATAAAAAGGAAAAGCATGTTTTGTTTTTATTTCAAATAAAGACTTTATTCTTGCTGTGTGTTTATTTGCAATATAGCTATAGGATTAGCAATGGATTGGTGTCATATAGGCTTATCTCTATTACTAACCCGTGGGCTTGATGTCACTGGACAATACAAAGGTAACATCAACCCCACAAATATTTACTCCACTTTCCACCCCTACAAGTCAGGTGGGAAGAGCTGGGCAAAGAGCCAGAATTGGCGCATCTAATAGATGTGCCTTTCTTGGGTGGCTGTAGGCTGCTATTTTTAAGCTGGGAGGGTGAAATATCTGTCGCCCCTTACCAGCATGAGAATACCAGCCCCCAGCTGTCTGTTTTAGCAAGACTGGTTGTGAAAAATATGGGGGCCCCATGCCATTTTTTAAAATTATTTATTGAAATATCTAAACAAAAACAGCATAGGGACCTCTATATTCTTGATAACCAACCTTAATAAAGCTGACAGCTGAGCGTTGCAGCTCCCCACTGTCAGTTTTGCCTGGCTGGTTATCAAAAATACAATTTTGTTTTATTATTTATTGAGAGCACAGGTGCCGCCACCTGTTCTCACTGTTAGGGCTGAGTCAGAAGGTTGTCTAACCCATGCGAGAATCGCATCACACTGCATGGACTGGCCCACCACCTTTCCTGACTTGAGCAACACAGCATGATGAATTACTATGCAGCTGTCAAGCTCAGGTCATGGAGGAGACACAACTAGCATGTGAAGAAAGGTGCTCTGGTCAGATGAGAGCAAAGTAGAAAATTTTGGGCTAAATGCAAAAGGCCATGTGTGGTGAAAAACTAACACTACATATCACACTGAAAACACTATCCCCACCATAAAACATGGTGGTGTCAGCATCATGCTGTGAATATTTTTTTCTTCAGCAGGGACAGGTAAGTTGGTCAAAATTGACAAGAAGATGGATGGAGCTAAATACATGGCACTTCTGTAGGAAAACCTGTTAGAGGCTGCAAAAGACTTGAGACTGCGGCATATCTTCACCTTCCAGCAGGACAATGACTCTAAAAATGCTGCAAGGGAAAGGTCTAGATCACAGCATATTATTCATGTGTTTGTAAGGCCCAATCAAAGTCTAGACCTACTGTAAATCACACAAATCTGTGGCCAAACTTGAAAATTTCTATTCACAGATGCTCTCCATCTAATATTACGGAGCTACATCTAATTTACAAAAAACATGTCTCTAGATGTATAAAGTTGATAAAGACATGCCCCAAAAGAATTGCTGCAGTAACTGCACTGAAAGGTGGTTCTACAAAGTATTGACTCATAGGGGCTGAATAAAAATGCACGTCACAATTTTTAGATTTGTATTTTTAAAATTATTGGGAAACCATGTATCATTTCATTTACACTTTACAAATACTTGTCACTTTGTGTTTGTATATCACATAAAATTGCAATAAAATAAATTTAAGTTTGTGGGTGTAATGTGAAAAAATTTTGAAATGTTCAAGGGGTATGAATATTTTTTCAAGGCACTTTACATGTAAATTATATCACTTACCAGTACCACCATTCTGAATTCTGCAACGTTCAGTCCCATATTAATAATATCATTGCCCTACCTTAAACCCATTACAGCATAAAATTTGAAGTAAAAAGATGTCACTCTCCTCTAGATTTGAGCAAAATGATTAGCAGGACACTGATTCAGCAGCCACTTCATTTGTCCATGGTCGCTGGACTCAGATCTTCTTTTGATTAGTCTGCCTGGTGTAATGTCATGTCTTCATCCTGCCATATTAAAGATGGCAGACTGGATCTACTAATCAAAAGAGGATCCACAGAAAACAGCAAGAAGGTGAAGGTTTGCAAAGCTCTGATCAGGTGGCTACAGAATACTGACGTGGATGCTGGACCAGAGCATTGTGAATATCTTTGCTCAACTTTACTCCACTTTCTTCAGTACCCTCTAGTATACAGTCACATGTTACAAGACAAAGCACTCCTCACTCACGGCACACTCTGCAGTACAGCATTCCATTCTGACCAATCCTACAGTAAATTCTTAGATCTGGCGGGTCAGCAGAGTGAACAGTCTCTTATTACCTCAGCAACCCTGATATCTCCAGTATTAGACAACAAAGACAGGGTGAATATCAGTGTGAGGTGCCTTTTTGTACCTCACAATGCCTGGTTTCTCCAGTATTTAGAATCATAGAATCAAAGAATGTTAGTGATTTCCAAGGTCATTGTGTCCAACCCCTTGCTCAATGCAGAATTCGCTAAACCATCTCAGTCTCTTTTTAAAGACTTCCATTGAAGGTGTATTCACCACCTCTTATTGCTTGTTCCACTCATAGAAAAATAATTTAAAAGTGAGGATGATCTATCTAATCTGTATCTTTCCATTTCAATTTCATTAAATTGCTTCTCATGTTTCCATGTGCAAATGAGAATAAGGATGATTCCTCTACACTGTGACATCCCTACAGATATTTGTAGACAGCCATTAAGTCTCCTATTAGTCTTAGTTTTTGCATGCTAAACATTCCCAGGTTGAGATATACTATATCTACTGCACTTCCCTGATCCACCCAGTCAATGATTCAACATCAAAGGAAATTTGATTAGTCTGGCATGACTTGTTTGCTGCAAACTAATGCTGGCTCTGGTTAATTACTATATTTTTATACAAGTAATTACATATAGTTGATAGCGTGGATTATTTTTTTCCTTCGATAGCACACTGAAGATTCGTCGATGTTACATTTGCTTTCTTAGAGACCACAGATGAAAAATAGGAATTTAAAAATTCATCCTTGTCAACTTCATTTTTGAGCACTTCACCCTTTACATCCTGTAAAAATACTATAGAGCTTTCTTTGACTTTTCTTTTGCTTTTGACATACCCCTAAAATTCGTTTTTATTGTTTTTGGTCACCCTTGCAAGCCTCACTTCATTATTGGCTTTAGCTTTTTCAGTGCTTGCCCTGCATTCCCTGCATACAGCATTATATTCTTCTTTAGATATTATCCTTTTTAGCAAGTGTTAAAGTTCTGAGTTCATCCATCCTGGTCTTGTGAAATGCTTCCAATTCTTCCTTCCATTCATTATGGTCACTTATTGTGCAGTGAGAATATCATTTAGCAAAATCGCCCATTCTTCTTGGACATTTCTGTCCTTTAGAACATCCAGCCATTTGACCTTTCCTACACTGAATTCTTTTAAAACTGCCTTTCTGAAGTCTAAGGCCTGTTTCACACATCCGTCTGTTACTATCAGTCAAAATCCGCCATTTTGCACAAAAAAAAAACGGATCCGCCATTTTGCTTGGCGGATCCGTTTTTTTTCCCATTGAGTTGCATTACCGGCGGATCTTGACGGATGGCCATCCGTTGGATCCATTTTTTTGCGGATCCACCAAAATTTTGGTGTCCGCCGATATGCCTGGACGGACAATGCAATGTTTTTTCAGCCGGCCGGATCCGCATTTTACATTGCGCATGCCCGAAGGACTTGCCTCAGCCGGAAATTTAACCCTAAACTGTTCTGGCAGCTGAAATTCTCTCTGTCTCTCTCTCCACCCCAGACAGCGGTTCCTTTAAATTTCTTCCTTCGCCGGATCCGTAAAAAAAAATGGTCTGGTGGCACACGTTGATGTCCGTACGCAGGCAGATCCGTTTTCCGCGGATTACAACTGACAGAAAAAACTGATGTGTGAAACAGGCCTAACCTGTCTGAGTCCTTACAGGTCTTCATTCTCTTGTAATTCAAAATTCAAGGATAACAGGATTGCTGCCTCCTAAATTCCCAGTCACTTTTACTTCCTCAACCATTTCCACCCTGTTGATATGAATTAGGTCCAAAATAGCAGATCCTTTAGTTCTCTCTTTTACCTTTGGAAAGATAATGTTGTCAGCTAGATAAGATAAGAATTTTCTGGACCCATTCCTCTTGCCTAAGAGAGATTCCCAACAAATATCTGGATAGTAACAATCTACCATAATCACTATGTCATACTTTTTGAGAACAAAGACATCTGATGTTTAAAGAGTTCATCTAGATCTTCAGTCTGTCCAGATGGCCTATAGTAAACACCTACAGTTGTGCTCAAAAGTTTACATACCCCAGCAGAATTTTTGCTTTCTTGGCCTTTTTCAGAGAATATCAATGATAACACCAAAACTTTGTCTCCACTTATGGATAGTGATTCGGTGAAGCCATTTATTGTCAAGCTACTGTGTTTTCGCTTTTAAAATCGTAATGACAACCCAAAACATCCAAATGACCCTGATCAAAAGTTCACATACCCCATTTTTTAATACCATGTATTGCCCCCTCTAACATCAATGACAGCTTGAAGTCTTTTGTGGCAGTTGCCGATGAGGTTCTTTATTTTCTCATATGGTAAAGCTGCTCACTCTTCTTGGCAAAAAGCCTCAAATGCTTGTAAATTCCTGGGCTGTCTAGCATGAACTGCGCTCCCGAGAGTGTCTCAATGGTATTGAGGTCAGGAAACTGAAATGGCCAACTCCAGAACCTTCACTTTGTTCTGCCGTATCCAATGAAAGGTCGATTTAGCAGTTTAGTTTGTTGTCATGTTGGAATGTCCAAGTACATCCCATATGCAGCTTCCAGGCTGATTAGTGCAAATTTGCCTCCAGTATTTGCTGATAACGTGCTGCATTCATCTTTTCTTCAACTTTGACCAAGTTTCCTGTGCCTTTGTAGCTCACACATCCCCAAAACTTCAGCGATCCACCTCCATGCTTTACAGTAGGAATGGTGCTCTTTTCATCATAGGCCTTGTTGACCTCTCTCCAAAGGTAACATTTATGGTTGTCGCCAAAAACTTACATTTTGGTATCACTGCAAAATGCAAATTAATTTATATATTTTATACAATGTGATTTTCTGGATTTTATTTTTGATATTCTATCGCTCAATGTTGAACTTAATCTATCATTAAAATTATAGACTGTTCATGTCTTTTGTGAGGATCACCAAGAGTGAACGCACTGGACCACGGCAACAAACCTCCCCTGGGTGAGCAGACCTGGTGGACCACCCCCTATACAGGGAGCGTTAGGGGCAGGCACGGGGGAGACTATTACCATGGCAGCTGGTGCCCGGGACAAATACAGGAGACACAGCAGGTGACTGGGAAGACAGGCGGGAGGACTGGCAGGACAGGGACCCAGGAACACAGAGAGGGCAGAGATACAGGCAGGCACGGCTGGAACATGGGAACACATTCAGAGCGGAGACACAGGCTGGAGAACACAGAAGAGACACGGGAGCTCGGGCTGGATGGAGACACGGGCAGGCGGACACTAGGAGAGACACAAATGGAGAATGTGAGTCAGGACGGCAAAAATAGGGAGCAAGAGTTTGCGGCGGGGAAGACAGAGAACGCAGGGAAACGTGGGGCCAGAATCACTAGTGGAGTACCAGTGATGGTCAGGCACAGCCAGGAGGAAGAGGTGGCCTGATAAGCAGAGTGCACGGTGGGACTTCTGGGTCAGGGTCCTCCAGGGCATAGAGCAGGCCGGAAGGAGCGGTCGACAGTACAGGAAGTGGTATACACGTGCGCTGCCAAACCTAGTGCGCGCGCACCCGATAGGAGACAGAAGCCGGCGCAGGAGCTAGGAGACGAGCGGGAGTGCGCCAGGACGCCAAGAACCGGTAAGTATGACGGGGAACGGGGGTGGCAGTGTGTCAGGTGGTGGCAGTGCCATGAGCCAGGCGGCGTGACAGTACCCCCTCCTTACGCGCCCTCCCCCTCCTTCTCCCGAGGCTCCCAAGATCTCTCCTCAGGACCAAAACCCTTCCAATCCACTAGGAAAAAGGTCCTCCCTCTTAGGTTTTTCATGGCGAGAATGTCTTTAACCTCAAAGACATCATCGGCAGAAACATGCTGAGTTGAATTTGCAGTAGAAGCGTGGAACTGGTTGAGGACCACTGGTTTCAGAATAGAAACATGGAACGAATTAGGGATGCGGAGCGAGGCGGGAAGCTTCAATTTGTCAGAGACATCATTGATGCGAGCCAGGACCTCGAAGGGACAATATACCGAGTGCCCAGTTTATGCGAGGGGATCTTTAGGCAGATGAACTTGGAAGATAACCACACTTTATCGCCAGGATGATGTAGAGGAGGATCTATGCACCTCTTGTCCGCGTGTCTTTTCATCCTGTCACGCGCTTGTTCTAGAGCGGTCTTGGTCTCCTGCCAGATCCTGGAGAACTCCCTGAACAGAAGATCGGCGGCCAGCACACCTGAGATAGGAGGGACAGGTATGGGTACGCCTGGATGTTGCCCGTAGATGATGAAGAAAGGAGATTTAGAAGAAGATTCGCTGGTGTGATTGTTATATGCGAATTCAGCCCAAGGGGGTAAGTCTGACCAGTCGTTCTGGTGGGCGTTAGAGAAATGACAGAGATAATTCACCAAAATCCGATTAGTATGCTCCACCTTACCGTTGGTCTGTGGGTGGTAGGCAGTGGAGAAGTCAAGCGTAATGTTCATAAACTTGCAGAGAGCGCTCCAGAACCGAGAGGTGAACTGGACTCCCCTGTCTGAAACGATATGTTGAGGAAGACCATGGACATGGAAAATATGGTGGATGAAAACTCTTGCCAACTCGGGCGCCGAGGGTAAACCGGGGAGAAGAATGAAATGAGCCATCATGGAGAATCTATCCACGACCATGAAGATGACAGTGCAGCCCGAAGACCGAGGTAGATCGGTAATAAAGTTCATAGTGATATGCTGCCAGGGAGCTGAAGGGACTGGAAGCGGGTGTAGGAGACCTGAAGGTAGCTGCCTGGGGACTTTGTTCTTGGCGCAAAATTGACAGGAAGCTATAAAACTTTCAACATATTGGAGAAGGGTAGGCCACCAGTAGTAGCGGGACACGAGGATGAGAGTCTTTTTGAACCCAACAAGACCTGCAAGTTTGGAGGCATGTCCCCAGTGCAAGACTCGCTTCCTGTTGTTCTCTGGAATGAAAGTCTTACCCGGAGGTAAAGAAGACACCGTGATGAGCTTGGAAGGGTCCATGATGTGCGTGGGCTCTTCCTCTGTATTCACAGAAAGAAAGGATCTGGACAATGCATCAGCCTTGAGGTTCTTATTACCAGGACGGAAGTGAAGCTAAAAATCAAAACGGGAAAAGAATAGGGACCACCTAGCCTGCCGGGGATTAAGCCTCTGTGCCGATCGGATGTATGCCAAATTTTTATGGTCCGTGTAGATCTTAAAAGGATGTACGGCTCCCTCCAATTACTATCTCCACTCCTCTAATGCCTTTTTGATGGCCCACAGCTCCCTGTTGCCAATGGAATAGTTCCATTTCGAGGTGGATAATGTCTTTGAGAAGAAACCGCAGGTGACGAGCCACCCAGAAGAAGACCTCTGGGGAAAGTACTGCTCCAGCCCCGATGGCTGAGGCATCCACTTCCAGAATAAAAGGTTTATTAGCCTCTGGGCGATGGAGGACGGGGGCCGAGGCGAAGGCTTGTTTCAGGGTAAGGAAGGCATTTATTGCCTCCGAGGACCAGGCGTGGGGGTTGGCCCCCTTGCGAATCAGAGAGGAGATGGGACTAGTCAATGAAGAAAAGTGAGGGATGAACTGCGGGTAGTAATTTGCGAAACCAAGAAATCACTGAATTGCCTTGACCCCATGAGGATGCAGCCTGTTGAGCACAGCGGACACCTTCTCCAGGTCCATGCATAAGCCAGAGTCAGAGATGATGTACCCCAGGAATGGGAGAGACAACTGTTCAAAGGCGCACTTCTCAAACTTAGCATACAGGTGATTATCCCTCAGGTGCAACAGAACTTGACAGGTGTTCTTTCTATGGGTAGACAAATCCGGAGAAAAGACAAGAATATCGTCCAGATACACCACCACACAAGAGTACAGTAGATCTCGGAAAATATCATACACAAATTCCTGGAATACTGCGAGGTCATTGCACAAGCCAAATGGCATGACCAAATATTCATAGTGACCTGACCATCCCTGGTGTTGAAAGCGGTCTTCCACTCATCTCCGGGGTGAATACGGATGAGATTGTAGCCCCACAGAGATTTAGTTTAGTGAGGATTCCTGCTCCCCGCAGCCAGTCAAACAGCTCTGGAATGAGAGGGAGTGGGTACGTGTTCTTGATTGTGATATCATTGAGACCACGGTAGTCGATGCAGGGACGAAGAGATCCATTCTTCTTCTTGACGAAGAAGAAACCTGTGCCTGCAGGTGAAGAAGACTTCCGGATAAAGCCTCTGGCCAGATTTTCCTGGACATTCTCAGTCTTGGCTTGGGATTCGAGAGGATTCAGCAGATAAATTTGGCCCCAGGGTGGAGTAAAGCCTTGAACGAGATCGATTGGGCAATCATAGGGACGATGCGGGGGTAGGCGCTCTGACTGGCTGAACGGGAGGCAGGCACCTAGACTGGCAGGATTGACCCCATCATAGAATGTCACCAGATCTCCCATCAAGGACAGGTTCGTGAATCCTTAACCAAGGAAGACGTAAGAGGAACGTATGGGATAACGAGGGCAGTACGAAGAAGGCTATCTTCTCCCGATGCAGGGCTCCAATCTGTAGCTCAACCTCCTCGATGATCAGGGTAACTGTCTCCTGCAGGGGAGCGCTGTTGACCGAAGCTAGCCGCTGAGGAGTCTCCAGGGACCTGACAGGAATCCGAAACTTTTTGACCGCCTCGAGCTGGACGAAGTTCCCCGCTGCTCCAGTATCTATATAGGCCACCTCAGAGAAGCGACTGGAACCTAGATTCAATAAAACGGAGAGGGTCAAGGGTATCACTAGCACCTAGGGAGGCCTCTCTTACCTATCCTAGGCAGAGGTGTTTCCCGGCCTCACTGGATAAGAGCGCAGAAGATCGAAGGTGCTCCCACAAGAGGCAGACCCTGGGCGAGTATCTCTTGGCGGTGCTGCTCTGCTGGTTTGAGACAATCCACCTGCATAGGTTCTGATGCAGAGGCTGCAGAGGTAGAGGCGAGTTGCGAGTGGGGCGGGACTGTGTGTCACTGGAGATAAACGGGGAAGTCTTATCTCCCTGTCGGACTCGCGGGAATGCTCCTGGAAGCGAAAGTCAATGAGAGTTGCCAGAGAAATGAGATCCTCTAAGGACGTTGGTGTGTCACGGCCTGCCAGTTTGTCCTTAATTCGCGCAGACAAACCCTGCCAAAATGCTCCCACCAAGGCCTCATTGTTCCATCCCTGCTCGGAGGACATGGTGCGTAACTGAATAGCATACTGGCCAACAGAGAGAGTAGAGTACCCTGGCAGAGATTTAAAAGGGATTCCGTGGTAGAGGCCAGGCATCCGGGTTCATCAAAGACCGTGCGAAAGGTCTCCAGAAAGGTGGAGAGCTGCAAGACCAAAGGATCGTCTCACTCCCAGAGATGGTTCACCCAGGCCAACGCTTCACCCTCCAAGTGGGACACCACAAAGGCCACCTTAGCTCGGTCAGAGGGGTATTGTTGCAGCAGTAATTCAAAATGTAATTGGCAATGGTTTAGGAACCCCTGGCACAAGTTGGGATCTCCGCTATACAGCGGAGGTTAAGCATAACGGGGCGGTGGGTATGGAACCGAGGCCTGAACAGGGGCAGAGGCAGCGGACTGGAGAGAGAGAAGTCGGTTATCCACCGAGGCCAAATAATTTAGGATATGGGCCTGGGTATCGCGTTGCTGGGCGAGCTCCTGCTGGAGACTGGCCAGCTGGGACATGTTCCCAGGGTCAGAGGGCTGTAATGCCGATAGCCAGGACTCCATGGTCTTTAGAAAGGCCATGATCCGGGTCTGATTTTCATGTAGGAACGCTAGTTCCTTTTGGGCGGAGGTTGAGGTACCAGTGGGGTCCATGGCCTGACCGTGCTGTGAGGATCAACAAGGGTGAACCCACTGGTCCACAGCAATGAACTTCCTCTGGGCGAGTGGACCTGGTGGACCACCCCCTATACAGGGAGCATTAGGGGCAGGTCCAGGGGAGACTATTACCGCAGCAGCTGGTACCCGGGGCGAATACTGGAGACAGGCAGGTGACTGGGAAGACAGGCGGGAGGACTGGCAGGACAGGGACCCAGGAACATGGAGAGGGCAGAGATATAGGCAGGCATGGCTGGAACACGGAAACATGGGCAGAGCGGAGACAAAGGCTGGAGAACACAGAAGAGACACGGGAGCTCAGGCTGGATGGAGACATGGGAAGGCGGACACTAGGAGAGACACAAATGGAGAATATAAGTCAGGATGGCAAAAATAGGGAACAAGAGTTTGCGGCAAGGAAGACAGAGAGCGCAGGGAAACGTGGGGCCAGAATCACTAGTGGAGTACAAGTGACGGTCAGGCACAGCCAGGAGGAAGAGGTAGCCTGATAAGCAGAGTGCCGGGTCAGGGTCCTCAGGGCATAGAGCAGGCCGGAAGGAGCGGTCGGCATAACAGGGAGCGGTGTGGGCATGCGCCGCAAAACCTAGTGCACGCGCTCACCCGACAGGAGACAGAAGCTGGTGCAGGAGCCAGGAGACGAGCGGGGGCACGCCGGAACACCGAGGACCGGTAAGTATGCCGGGGAACGGGGAGTGGCGGTGTGTCAGGTGGCAGCGGTGGCAGTGAGCCAGGCGGCGTGACATCTTTTTTGAGTGGGCAAACTTACAAAATCAGCTAGGGATCGAGTACTTATTACCGCCACTGTATAAATAAGTTATAGCCTTTAAGGTTTGTATTCCAATCATGTGTATTATCCCACCAAGTTTCAGTGTTGTGATGGGCGACAGATTCTCGGATCTGGTGAGTTTGGTCAAACAGTTAAAAAAAATTGGCTCAGATAACAGAACAGTACCCAAACCCAGATCCCATTCACATGTGCATGACAGCATGTCAAACACTTCTCTGATTGGCGATAAGATCATTATTTCTGGTCAGAGGGTTGCAGTTTCCTTGCTGTCAGATGACATTGTGAGGCTGCAGCTGAGACCAGAGGAAAAACATTTACCTCCAGTCACAGACGTTTGCCGATGGGACTGCTACTCCCATCAGCCTATTAGATCAACATGAAATCCAACCAATAATTAAGTGCCTTTAAGCAGTAACATATCCCGTCCGTCCCATAGGTAATAATATAGCCCCAAGACAGAAAAGGCACTATGCACAAACAATAAAAAACATTCATTTATTGAAAAATATTAAAAATCAAACAAACATGGAAAACCTCTATTATAAGACACGTACAAAGCTATGTAATATCAAAATCATTAATAAAGGACAATAGAGAGATCATGTGTGCTATACAATTGTGGAAATGCTGAGGACAAAATACAAATATGGAAAAAATATTTTTGTCCCCTACAGTGAACAATATGAATATGTGCCTATAGCTCAAATGGCAATCATGATACTACAAATTCAAAAAAGGCCTCCACATGGATTTCATAACACCAAGAGCGCTCCCTCTCCCTTCAATTGTCAGAAGCCGCTAGGTAGCGATCCTTGCATTCAAATTAATTCCGAGTGCCCCAACAAAATCAACAGCACTACTATATGAAAGAACCTGTGTAAGCAAATAACGCTATACCCACAATCGGCGACAATTATAGCACAGTGTGCTTACATAAATGTGAATAGCCGCGTGTCCCACTCCCCGACGCGCGTTTCGTCCTCTTCCTCAGGGGGCGTGTGACAAGCAATGTCAGGTCTCAAATACAGCTAAGTTCTTGGGAACTTTATGCCATAATGAAATATGCCAGTATAGTTAAGTTAATAATTAACCCCTTTCTGACATCAGACGTACTATCCCGTCCATGGAACCCGGGCCCCTATGCCCATGGACGGGATAGTACGTCTAGCGTGATCAGCGGCGCCCACATCGTGAGCGCCGCTGATCGCGGCCGGGTGACAGCTGATTATCACAGCTGACACCCGGCATAATGTGTCAGGTGCGGTCACGGACCGCCCCCGACACGTTAACACCTTGCACACCGCGATCAAACATGATCGCGGTGTACCGGGGGTTAAAGGGAAGCATCGGCAGGGAGGGGGCTCCCTCCGTGCTTCCCTGAGCCCCCTACAGTAGCGCAATGTGCAGCGCTGCTGCAGGGGTCTCTCTCCCTACAGGCCCCCAAATCCAAGATGGCGACGGGGGCCTTCGGGGGCCTGCAGGGAGCTGGCTTCCTCAGTGCCTGCAAAGCACTGTGATGTGACAGATCAGCGATCTGTCACAGGACAGTGAAGTCCCACCTGGGACTATGTAATAAAGTTAAAAAAAATAAAAAAAAGTGTTAAAATAATTTTTAAAAAATCGCCAAATAAATTAGAAAAAAAAAATATTCCCCCAATAAATCCATTTTTTGGAAATAAAAAAAAAAAACAAAAAACAATAAATGTACACATGTTAGGTATTGCCGCGTCCGAAACGACCCGTAATATAAAACTGTCCCATTAGTTAACCCCTTTAGAGAACCCCTTAAAAAATAAAAATAAAAAACGAAGCAAAAAATAATGATTTATTATCATACCGCCAAACAAAAAGTGTAATAACGCACGATCAAAAAGACGCATATAAATATCCATGGTGCCGCTGAAAACGTCATCTTGTCCCGCAAAAAACGAGCCACCATACAGCATCATCAGCGAAAAAATAAAAAAGTTATAGCTCGCAGAATAAAGCGATGCAAAAATAATTATTTTTTATATAAAATAGTTTTCATTGCATAAAACCACCAAAACATAAAAAATGACCTAAATGAGGTATCGCTGTAACCGTACTGACCCGAAGAATAAAACCGCCTTATCAATTTTACCGCACGCGGAACGGTGTAAATGCACCCCCCCAAAAGAAATTCATGAAACACTGGTTTTTGTTCATTCTGCATCCCAAAAATTGGAATAAAAAGCAATCAAAAAAGTCACGTGCCCAAAAATGGTACCAATAAAAACGTCAACTCGTCCCGCAAAAAATAAGACCTCACATGACTCGGTAGGTCAAAATATGGAAAAATTATAGCTCTCAATATGTGGTGATGCAAAAACTATTTTTACAATAAAAAGCGTCTTTTAGCGTGCGACAGCTGCCAAACATAAAAACCGCCATAAATAGTAAATCAAACCCCCCGTTATCACCCCCTTAGTTAGGGAAAAATAATAAATTTAAAAGAAAATGTATTTATTTCCATTTTCCCATTAGGGTTAGGGATAGGGCTAGGGTTAGGTCCAGGGTTAGGGCTAGGGCTAGGGTTAGGGCTGAGATTAGGGTTAGGGGTGTGTTGGCGTTAGGGTTGGAGTTAGAATTGGGGGGTTTCCACTGTTTGGGCACATCAGGGGCTCTCCAAATGCAACATGGCGTCTAATCTCAATTCCAGCCAATTCTGAGTTGAAAAAGTCAAATGGTGCTCCTTCCCTTCCAAGCTCTGCCATGCACCCAAACAGTGTTTTACCCCCACATGTAGGGTATCAGCCTACTCAGGACAAATTGCAAAACAACTTTTGGGGTCCAATTTCTCCTGTTACCCTTAGGAAAATAAAAAATGGGGGGCAAAAATATCATTTTTGTGGAAAAAAAATATTTTTTTATTTTTTTACGTCCGAGCGTTATAAACTTCTGTGAAGCACTTGGGGGTTCAAAGTGCTCACCACACATCTAGATAAGTTCCGTGGGGGGTCTAGTGTCCAAAATGGGGTTACTTGTGGGGAGTTGCAATAGTTTAGGTACATCAGGGGCTCTCCAAACGCACATGACACCCACAGACCATTCCATCAAAGTCTGCATTCCAAAACATCACTACTTCCCTTCCGAGCCCCGACATGTGTCCATACAGTAGTTTTCTCCCACATATGGGGTGTCAGCGTACTCAGGACAAATTGGACAACAACTTTTGGGGTTCAATTTCTCCTGTTACCCTTGGGAAAATGAAAAAATTGGGGACTAATTGATCATGTTTGTGGAAAAAATACGATTTTTTTATTTTCATGCCCGGGCATTATAAACTTCTGTGAAGCCCTTAGGGGTTCAAAGTGCTCACCACACATCTAGATAAGTTCCTTAGGGGGTCTAGTTTCCAAAATGGGGTCATTTGTGGGGGGTTTCTACTGTTTAGGTACATTAGGGGCTCTCCAAAGGCAACATGATACCCGCAGAACATTCCCTCAAAGTCTGCATTCCAAAACGTCACTACTTCCCTTCCGAGCCTCGACGAGTGTCCATACAGTAGTTTTCTCCCACATATGGGGCGTCAGCATACTCAGGACAAATTGGACAACAACTTTTGGGGTTCAATTTCTCCTGTTACTCTTGGGAAAATAAATAAATTGGGGACTAATTGATCATGTTTGTGGAAAAAATACGATTTTTTTATTTTCATGCCCGGGCAATATAAACTTCTGTGAAGCCCTTGGGGGTTCAAAGTGCTCACCTCACATCTAGATAAGTTCCTTAGGGGGTCTAGTTTCCAAAATGGGGTCATTTCTGGGGGGTTTCCACTGTTTAGGTACATTAGGGGCTCTCCAAAGGCAACATGACACCCGCAGACCATTCCATCAAAGTCTGCATTCCAAAACGTCACTACTTCCCTTCCGAGCCCCGACGTGTGCCCATACAGTAGTTTTCTCCCACATATGGGGTATTAGCATACTCAGAACAAATTGTACAACAACTTTTGGGGTCCAATTTCTCCTGGTACCCTTGGGAAAATAAAAAAAATGGTGACTAAAAGATCATGTCTGTGGAAAAAATACAAATTTTTTATTTTCACACCCGGGCGTTATAAACTTCTGTGAAGCACTGTGGGGTTCAAAGTGCTCACCACACATCTAGATAAGTTCCTTGGGGGGTCTAGTTTACAAAATGGTGTCATTTGTGGGGGGTTTCCACTGTTTTGGTACATCAGGGGTTTTCCAATCGCGACATGGTGTCCGATCTCAATTCCAGCCAAAAACGTCAAATGGCGCTGCTTCCCTTCCGAGCTCTGCCATGCGCCCAAATAGTGGTTTACCCCCACATGTGGGGTATAAGCGTACTCAGGACAAATTGTACAATAAATTTTAGGGTCCTGTTACCCTTGGAAAAATAAGAATTGAGGGTGAAAAGATCATTTTTGTGGAAAAAATATGATTTTTTAATTGTACGGCTGTATGTTATAAACTTCTGTGAAGCCCTTGGGGGTTCGAAGTTCTCACCACACATCTAGATAAGTTCCTTAGGGGGTCTAGTTTCCAAAATGGTGTCATTTGTGGGGGTTTCCACTGTTTTGGTACATCAGGGGTTTTCCAATCGCGACATGGTGTCCGATCTCAATTCCAGCCAAAAACGTCAAATGGCGCTGCTTCCTTTCCGAGCTCTGCCATGCGCCCAAATAGTGGTTTACCCCCACATGTGGGGTATCAGCATACTCAGGACATATTGCACAATAACTTTTAGGGTCCTGTTACCCTTGGGAAAATAAAAATTGGGGTGAAAAGATCATTTTTGTGGAAAAAATATGATTTTATAATTGTACCGATGTACGTTATAAACTTCTGTGAAGCCCTTGTGGGTTCAACGTTCTCACCACATATCTAGATAAGTTCCTTGGGGGGTCTAGTTTCCAAAATGGGGTCACTTGTAGGGGGTTTCCACTGTTTAGGTACATCAGGGGCTCTCCAAACGTGACATGGCGTCCGATCTGAATTCCAGCCAATTTTGCATTGAAAAAGTCAAACGGCGCTCCTTCCATTCTGAGCTCTACCATGCGCCGAAACAGTCGTTCCCCCCCACATATCAGGTATCAGCATACTCAGGACAAATTGCACAATAACTTTTGCAGTCCAATTTCTCCTGTTACCAGTGGTAAAATAAAAAAATTGAACCTGAATTATTTTTTTTGTGAAAAAAAGTTAGATGTTCATTTTTTTTAAATATTCAAAAAAATTCCTGTGATGCACCTAAAGGGTTAATAAACTTCTTGAATGTGGTTTTGAGCACCTTGAGGGGTGCAGTTTTTAGAATGGTGTCACTTTTGGGTATTTTCTATCATATAGACCCCGCAAAGTGGCTTCAAATGTGATGTGGTCCGTAAAAATAAAATGGTGGTGCAAAAATGAGAAATCGCTGGTCAATTTTTAACCCTTATAACTTCCTAACAAAAATAAATTTTGGTTCCAAAATTGTGCTGATGTAAAGTAAATATGTGGGAAATGTTAGTTATCAAGTTTTTTGTGTGCCGTATCTCTGTGATTTAAGGGCATAAAAATTCAAAGTTGGAAAATTGCAACATTTTCAAAATTTTCGCCAAATTTCCATTTTTTTCACAAATAAACGCAAGTTATTTGAATGAAATTTTACCACTATCATGAAGTACAATATGTCACGAGAAAACATTGTCAGAATCACTGGGATCCATGGAAGCGTTCCAGAGTTATGACCTCATAAATGGACAGTGGTCAGAATTGTAAAAATTGGCCCGGTCATGAAAGTGCAAACCACCCTTGGGGGTGAAGGGGTTAATTAAATTAGATATAAAAATGAATTGGTATTAAAGGAAACAATTTTCTTAATCTTAAAGTTTATTACAAACACTTCATTACTTACTTGCATGTTTCTTTATTTATTTCATCAAACAAAATGGTCACTCTCTAAATTCTTCATGAAGTCAGTCTGTTACCTGAACAGATGGTAATGTGCATGACTTGCTAATATTCGATTTTCTTACGAACATGCTATGCAAGTAAACGCTTAAATCCCACTAGCTTAGCAATTGTAAAACTACAGTATAAACGTTTTTCTTCACAATAGCCATATGTCAGTGATGAATGAATGGTGTGTTTTGCATGCTGTACGGCAGCCTACAATATGCATATGACTGCAGGAGGAATTTATTCTGAAGTCTGTGACATCAAAGCATTTTTTCATCCCATCAAACTGCCCTAAAGCATCATGCTTTATTTATTTCTTGTGCAGAATTTAAAAGAAAAATTGTTTATCTACTTTGTATATTTTTTAACAGTCAAAATGAAGCTGCCTTTTATCGTTCCGTGAGCAACTGCAAGATTTTAAGATGGATTTTTGTGCTGCTATTACTAAACCAAATGTATTTGGCATGACAATGAAATTTAAAGGGACTTGGGTGAGAAAACTGATGACCTCAAATATATATTACAGTTAATGGTTGTGGCCCCTCTAAGAAATGAAGTGGCACACTGATTTAGTAACTATATGTACACGTTTGTCTAACTAGTCGTGTAAGTCACACAAGGCCTTTATCCACTATATTGGCATAGGCCAAATAAATTGTTAACAGGAGTACATCACTGCTGAACAGGCAAACTGGATACTTGCTTGCAGAGTTTACACACTGTAGTAAGAGTGACCTGCACCAGTTTTAGCAGAAAAAAAAAATTCATTATGCTTACAGCAGACAACTGCTTACCCAAAAGATCACAATGATGATAATTCAAACTGCATACTTTACTGCAGAGAAGATTACACACTGTTGCATGTTGTGAGTTCATTTTTCCCTTCACCATTGAGGTCTGATGAACTCCCTCCTCTAGTGAAGGAAGGTAGTGAGACTGATTACCAAACACCTGGGCAGCTAGATTATGACTGGGTGGCTGGAATTGAGGGCTGGATATAAGGCTGCCGACGCCCTTCTTCCTGGCTGGTGATTTTCCTGCTGGATTCTTGGAGACCAGTCTGATTCCTGCATCTCAAAGCTAAGTTTTTCTGCTCTGCTTTGTACTCTTCAGTTTTGTTTTTGTTTTGCCTTGTTTTTTAGGAGTTCTGCCATCCCCAGCCGGGGGTGAGCTGAATTCCATTTTTGTCTCTGATCTGTTGTTCTTTTGCTCTGTCTTCGGAATATACCTGAGTGCTGTTGTAGTCTTTTGACGCCTAGCGATTTCAGGGCCTGTTTTTCCTATCAGTCGGTTGGCTCATTTTGATAGGGTTTTTGCAGATGGCAGACAACAGCTTTCCTGTCCTGTCCTATGTAGTTGGCTTGGGCCCCATCATTTGCTCAACCTATCTTTCTATCTATGTTAGTGTTTTCATCTTGCTTCACCGTCATTATTTGTTGGGGGCTGCCTATTGCTTTGGGGTCTGCTCTGGGGCAGTTTAGTTTTTCCCCTTTCTGTTTTTTTGCTGTGTAGTTCTCCGGCTGTGATCGGGAGGGGTCTGGGGCACCGTGGGAGCCCCCCACGGCTACTGCTGGTTGTTGTGGATGGGTTCAGGGGTCTGCAATCCGATGGCTGCCAACCTCTCTGGTTTTTCTGGACTTGGCTGGTATTTTGTTTTTTCCTCCTTCGGTGACTCATCATAACAGAATCACCAGCCCCACCGCAGATCCTAGGGTACTCAATAGCAGGAGAGAATTGTAAAAAAAAAAAAGGAGAAAAAAAAAAAAAAGTGTCAGAGTTTTTTTTTTTTGTGTGCATATTTTTTCCTCTATATCTCTGAGGCCATAGGGGGAATTTTTCTCTCAATGGAGATGAAGCAATTGTCTGATCGTGTGGAGCAGCTCGCTGCTGAAGTGCGGGGAATTTCCGCCTATCTTGCTCATTCACATGCTGCTGAACCAAAGATTCCTACTCCTGATGTGTTTTTTGGGGATCAGTCTAAATTCTTGAATTTCAAGAATAATTGTAAATTATTTTTTGCCTTGAAGCCTAACTCGTCGGGGAACTCCGCGAAGCAGGTTAAGATTGTCATCCTTTTGCTGCGCGGCGATCCCCAGGATTGGGCGTTTTCTTTGAAACCTGATGATCCTATTCTGAATAATGTGAACGCATTTTTTCAAGCCTTGGGGTTGTTGTATGATGAACCTAATGCTATTGATCAGGCTGAAAAGACCCTGTTGGCATTAAGCCAGGGTCGGGATTCGGCAGAGTTGTACTGTCAAAAATTCTGAAAGTGGGCGGTCCTTACTACCTGGAGTGATCGTGCCTTGGCAGCCCTCTTTCGGAAGGGTTTGTCAGAAACTGCAAAAGATACTATGGTGGGATTTCCTGTTCCCTCTGGTCTTGACGATTCTATGTCATTAGCCATTCAGGTGGATCGGCGCTTACGTGAACGCAAAACTACACGAGAGATGTTGCCACCTGTTGAACAAATGTCTGAACCTATGCAATGTGATAGAGTTTTGTCTAGGGCGCAACGTCAGGAGTTCAGAAGGCCTAATAAGCTGTGTTTTTTTTGTGGAGATGCCTCGCATATTATTTCTGTCTGCCCTAAACGAGAGAAACATTGTGCACACACGTTTTCTGTGGGTGGTGTTCAACCTAAGTTTCTTCTGGCAATTACTCTGATCTGCTCCCTGTCCACATTTTCCGCCAAGGCTTTTGTGGATTCAGGAGCAGCTCTGAACCTGATGGACTTGGATTTTGCTAAACGTTGTGGATTTCCTATGACACCTTTATGGACGCCTATCCCTTTGAGGGGTATTAATGCTACTCCTTTGGCGAAGAATAACCCTCAGTTTTGGACCCAGGTGGTAATGCGGGTCACCCCAGACCATCAAGAAAATTGCAGATTTTTGGTGTTGCATAATTTGCATGATACCATTGTTCTGGGGTTTCCCTGGTTGCAAATCCATAATCCAGTTCTGGATTGGAAATCTTTGTCTGTGGTGAGTTGGGGTTGTTGGTGTGCCCTTAGTGATGCTCCTGTTTTCTCCACCTCTCCCCAGTCACATGATGTTCCTGACTATTTGGCTGACTTTTATGATGTATTTAGTGAGAATGAGTCTGTGTCTTTGCCTCCTCATAGGAGTTATGACTGTGCAATTGAGCTGAACCCGGGGTGTAAATTCCCCAAGGGTCGGCTTTTCAATTTATCTGTACCCGAGCACGAGGCTATGCGATCCTATATTAAGGAGGCATTGGAGAAGGGTCATATTAGACCATCCTCTTCACCCTTAGGTGCTGGGGTTTTTTTTGTGGCTAAAAAGGATGGTTCATTAAGGCCTTGTATTGACTATCGTGCCTTCAACAAAATTACTGTTAAATATCAGTATCCGTTACCCCTGATTTCTGATCTATTCTCCAGAGTTAAAGGTGCTTGCTGGTTTACCAAGCTTGACCTCAGGGGGGCATATAATCTTATTCGCATTAAGCATGAGGATGAATGGAAGATGGCGTTTAATACTCCGGAGGGACATTTTGAGTACCTGGTGATGCCTTTTGGGCTCACGAATGCCCCTTCTGTCTTCCAATGCTTCATGAACGATATATTTCGAGACTTTGTGGATACATTTTTGATTATCTATCTGGTGATATTTTGATCTTCTCCAAGAATTGGGACTCTCATGTGGAACATGTTCGGACTGTGTTCCGGATTTTGAGGGAGAATTCCCTGTATGTCAAGGGATCGAAATGCCTTTTTTGGGTACAGAGGATTTCATTTATGGGATTAATTTTGTCTCCGTCAACTATTGAAATGGACCCGGCCAAGGTACAGGCCATTTATGATTGGGTTCAGCCCACTTCTTTGAAGGCCCTCCAGAACTTTTTGGGTTTTGCTAATTTTTATCGGAAATTTATAGCTAATTTTTCTGGTATTGCCAAGCCATTGACGGATTTGACTAGGAAGGGTGCTGATGTGCTGAATTGGTCTCCGGAGGCTGTTTCTTCCTTTCAGGAGCTGAAGCGAAGATTCACTTCTGCTCCGGTTTTGCGGCAACCTGATGTCTCACTCCCGTTTCAGGTGGAGGTGGACGCTTCTGAGATTGGTGCAGGAGCGATGTTGTCCTAAAAAGATCCTGTGACATCTAAAATGAATCCTTGTGCTTTCTTTTCCCAAAAGTTCTCCCCATCCGAACGTAACTATGATGTGGGGAATCGGGAACTGTTGGCCATGAAATGGGCATTTGAGGAGTGGAGACATTGGTTGGAGGGAGCCAAACACCAAGTCATGGTCCTTACTGACCACAAGAATTTGATTTACCTGGAGTCGGCCAAGCGCTTGAATCCTAGACAGGCTAGGTGGGCCTTGTTTTTCACACGTTTTGATTTTGTGGTCTCTTTTCTTCCGGGCACTAAGAATGTCAAGGCAGACGCCCTCTCTAGGAGTTTTCTTGCTTATTCTCCTGTTGTGACTAAGCCTGCTACCATCTTAGGCGAGGGGGTAGTTCTTTCTGCCATCTCGACCGATTTGAGACGTGCTCTGGAAGAGTTTCAGGAGGACAAACCTGAGCGTTGTCCTAGTGGAAAGTTGTATGTTCCTGACCAGTGGAGGAAGAGAGTGATGTCAGAAGTTCATTGCTCTGCATTGGCTGGTCATCCAGGTATTTTTGGTACTAGAGATCTGGTGAGTCGGTCTTTTTGGTGGCCCGCCTTGTCTCGTGATGTCAGGAATTTTGTGCAGTCCTGTGGGACTTGCTCCCGGTCTAAACCTTGTTCTCGCTCTAGTGGCTTGTTGATGCCTTTGCCGGTGCCCAGGAGGCCATGGACCCATATTTCAATGGATTTTATCTCTGATATGCCTGTCTCTCAGAGAATGACTGTCATTTCGGTGATTTGTGATAGATTCTCTAAGATGGTCCATCTTGTACCACTCCCTTAGTTGCCATCTTCCTCTGAGTTGGTGCCCTTGTTTTTGCAACAGGTGGTTCGCTTGCACAGGATTCCTGAGAACATTGTATCTGACAGAGGAGTTCAGTTTGTGTCTAAATTTTGGAGGACTTTCTGTTCCAAGCTGGGAATTCAGTTGTCCTTCTCCTCTGCGTTTCACCCTCAGACCAATGGGCAGACGGAGAGAACAAACCAGACTTTGGAGTCGTATTTGAGATGTTTTATTTCTGCCGATCAGGATGATTGGGCTTCATTTTTGCCCTTGGCCGAATTTGCTTTAAATAATAGAGCTAGTTCTGCCACTTTGATGTCACCTTTTTTTTGTAACTTTGGTTTTCACCCTCGATTTTCTTCGGGGCAGGTGGAGCCTTCTGCCTGCCCAGGTGTTGACACTGTGGTGGAGAGAATGCACCAGATCTGGGCCCAAGTAGTGGGTAAGTTGTCTCTCTCCCAGGAAAAGGCCCAGCGGTTTTCCAACCGGTGTAGGACCGTTGGTCCCCAGTTTGGGGTGGGTGATATGGTTTGGTTGTCATCAAAAAATATCGCTATGAAGGTGGCTTCTCCTAAGTTTAAGCCTAGATTTATTGGACCTTACAAGATTTTGGAGATTATTAATCCGGTCTCTTTTCGGTTGGCTCTTCCTGTCACATTTAAAATTCATAATGTGTTTCATAAGTCCTTGTTGAAGAGGTTTGTTGAACCAGTAGTTCCTGTGGTGGCACCTCCTGACCCTGTATTGGTTGAAGGTAACATGGAATATGAGGTAGAGAAGATACTGGATTCCCGTCTGGCTAGACGGAGACTCCAGTATTTGGTTAAGTGGAAGGGTTATGGTCAGGAGGATAATTCCTGGGTCTCTGCCTCTGATATTCATGCCGAAAGATTGGTGCGTGCCTTTCATCGGGCTCACCCGGATCGCCCTGGTGACATGGATGAGGGTTCGGTGACCCCTCCTCAAGGGGGAGGTACTGTTGTGAGTTCATTTTTCCCCTCACCATTGAGGTCTGATGAACTCCCTCCTCTAGTGAAGGAAGGTAGTGAGACTGATTACCAAACACCTGGGCAGCTAGATTATGACTGGGTGGCTGGAATTGAGGACTGGATATAAGGCTGCCGACGCCCTTCTTCCTGGCTGGTGATTTTCCTGCTGGATTCTTGGAGACCAGTCTGATTCCTGCATCTCAAAGCTAAGTTTTTCTGCTCTGCTTTGTACTCTTCAGTTTTGTTTTTGTTTTGCCTTGTTTTTTGGGAGTTCTGCCATCCCCAGCCGGGGGTGAGCTGAATTCCATTTTTGTCTCTGATCTGTTGTTCTTTTGCTCTGTCTTCAGAATATACCTGAGTGCTGTTGTAGTCTTTTGAAGCCTAGCAACTTCAGGGCCTGTTTTTCCTATCAGTCGGTTGGCTCATTTTGATAGGGTTTTTGCGGATGGCAGACAGCAGCTTTCCTGTCCTGTCCTATGTAGTTGGCTTGGGCCTCATCATTTGCTCAACCTATATTTCTATCTGTGTTAGTGTTTTCATCTTGCTTCACCGTCATTATATGTTAGGGGCTGCCTATTGCTTTGGGGTCTGCTCTGGGGCAGTTTAGTTTTTCCCCTTTCTGTCTTTGGGCTGTGTAGTTCTCCGACTGTGATCGGGGGGTCTGGGGCACCGTGGGAGCCCCCCACGGCTACTGCTGGTTGTTGTGGATGGGTTCAGGGGTCTGCAATCCGATGGCTGCCAACCTCTCTGGTTTTTCTGGACTTGGCTGGTATTTTGTTTTTACCTCCTTCGGTGACTCATCATAACAGTTGCAGCACAGTTGTCAATGCATCACCATCAGAAGAGAGGAGTTTGATATTGTCATGGTTCGGTTTCAACCTTCTTTGTCTCTGTCCAACTGCTTATGGTGTCTTTGTCTTTGTTTTCCATTCTTGTTTGGCTTCTCTCTAGGTATTTTGCATTTTCCTTTACCTTGTCCAGTGAGTCCCATTTTTTTTTAATACAACCAAAAAATAGAAGAATTGAGCACCGCCAAAGCAAACAGATCAAGTCCCATTTTTTCTTGCTTCAAATCTGTGAGTATTCCTCCCCAGCACCTTTCCTTTCTTTTCCTTGTTTTGGGGTCTGGGAGTTTTCACCTATTATGCTTGTTTTTTTAGTTCTCCTTTTTCATCCCTGTCTACGCTTTGTCTACCTGCATGCATTCCTCTACCTTTTTTTATTTCTATTGTGGCCTTGATGGCCTTTTAGGGAGCTAGGTCCAAGGAAGTATATTTAGTTGGGTGTTTTCTAGTCTGTCCAGGGACCACTTCGATACAAGTGCCACTTCTCGCTTTAGTATTTCTTTCCCCTCCTCTGTTACCCATGTGAGTGTGTGAGCACGATCATAACCAATATGCTTACTGCAGACAAATGCTCACATATAGGACAGCAATATGAATGAGCAAACAGGATACTTTCTTGCAGAGAAAATTACACACTGTGGGAGAAGAGTTGTAAGTGTGAAGAGAATCAGGATATGCAAGTCTATGCTTGGAAGTAATTGCAGATTGTTGATAAACAAGCAGCAATTCCCTGAAGAGATGATTAGTCAGCTGAATGAAGTGGATAATGTGGTAAACTTCTTAAGTATACATGGTAACTGAGTGCTATGCTTGTTGAATACTCAGAAAGCGTGTAGTTGTCTAAATTGGCCTTAAAAGACACTGGATGGGGATGTCAAAGGTGGTTACTGGGTTAGTACAGTAACCTGGGGCATAGGGAGGGATCCACCCATAGATGAAGAGTTGAAGATTAGATACCTGAGGCAGGACAGGTAAAAGCAATCCTAAATTTTCACATATACAATGCTATACTATATGTCATAACAGCTAGTCTTTACCCACCAGCTAGGGGACATTCCTCATGTACAAGCACATGACACTTTATTTTGAAAGTCACCTAAAATGACAGGGCTTTGCATGTGCATTTGGACAGTAACTTTGGGAGTAACTAAATAACTAAAGAATCAGCTTATTTACTTCAAAATGGCCGACTCTCTACTCATTGAAGGGGAATTTTGGAATATAAGCTTCTCTTCTAAAAAATAGTAGCCAAGAGGACAAAAAAATCTGATTAATCAACACATGTTAAATAATATTGGTGAAGATTTGATTTGGCTATTTGTGGTTCCTTTTGCCTTTATTTTAATAAATTCACTAAAGCTATCTGGAATGAGTCACCTATTTAAACATACTATAAGAAATGGTATTAAAGTACTTTAACATCAAATGACGACATCTTGCTTTTCATATTGTTCTTTAAAAGTCTTAGCAATTGCTTGCTTGAGAACTATTTGAAATGTGTAGACCGACAATTCTTTAGAAAAGATCTGTGATTAAATGACTTTAGTCAAGTCCCTTTTGTTTATTTTGGCTTCTTCGGCAATAAACCAATAAATAAGATAGAGAAATTTGAACAACTTAAAGGAATGAAAAACAATGCAGAATAAGTATTTTCATGGACGCTGTAGACATCCCACGTGTTTTCTTTTCCAAGAATATGCAGACAGACATTGGTGTGATTATACTGTACCTTGGTCAAGTGGCTCTTCTTTACTTAAGACGATAAGGGTAAAGGCAGAGTCACACTGCCGTATTTCTCCTGCGATAATCGCATCACACTGAACGGACTGGCAGGCACTTCTCCTGACCTGAGCATGACAGCATGATGGATTACTATGCAGCTGTCAAGCTCAGGTCAGGAGAGCAGACTGCCAGTGCGAGTTTTACAATCCGATTCTCGGACGAAAAATATGGCAGTGTGACTCTGCCCTTAGAGTAGTTGCTTGAAACCACAAGTGTTTCCACAATGCTACTGCACAAAGCTTGTTGTTATTTCTTAGGGTATGTTCACATTGTGTTATGACACTCCATTTAACGGATGCGATACAAAGTGGCATTAACGCGATGTAACGCATCCATTAACACACCCATAGACTGCCATAATTGAGCGCATCGCTAATGCATGTCACAATCGGAATGCGTTAGTGATGTGCTGTCATGCTGTGATGGAACCTCGGACACGGTCTACAGCGTTCGAGGGTCCGTCATGACTAGAGCAGATGGAGTAGCTGCGCTAACGCGATCGCATAAACGCGATCAAAAGAAGGGTAGCGTTAATGCCGCTTTGTAACCCATCCGTTAAACGGACTGCCATAACGCAATGTGAACCTACCCTTACAGGAACAGCATGCATTTGCAGCACATATTGTATCTGCAAGGGGCATGACTTTGATCAAAACCACTGATGAGTTACATCACAGATCAATTTCAGTAAATTTCATACCTGCACAATAGTTAAAGTGAACCTGTCAGCAGAATTGTGCTGTTAGACTATATGTCTAAATAAAATGAAAACATGCATAGTATCCATTGTATCCTGCTACAGCGCAGGAGCCAACGCCGGTGTCTGCGTGATGAATATGAATTTATTTTCATTAATTTCAAACAATATTCTATGCAGTGTGTAAAATAGGGGGCTGGTCACTGAAGGATCAGTGACCTATCAAAAGCTATACAGATGAATATGTTAGCAGAACACCACATGAAGACCCCCCACACTGGACGCCCCAAAGCACAAGTATCTCAATAGCTAAAAACTTCAAATAAAAATTAAACAACCACAAGACAGATTTCATCAACCAAGGTATTATTTTAATCAGTATAACGGCGACAACCTGACAGTGTATGTAGGTTACTGAGCACAATTCTGCTGACAGGTCTATTTTAAAATACAGGACATTAAATATTTTCTTATGAATTCTCCAACTTAATATGCTTTCTGTCTAATATTTAAAAAAGCCTCTAAATGTGTAAAGAAAAGCTTGATAAAAGCCACACGACATTGATTCAACAAGGATTCTGTTACGATGCTTAGAAAGTTCGATACTGGTCTCTGTTTCCTTTCTTTGATGTACAGAAAATGACCCTCAGTCAATCATTTTTGCAACCACTGATTGGCTGAGTTGTCACTTTAAGTGTGTCAAGAGGGAGAAGTAAGCGGAGACCGGCAGGGGACCCGGGAAGCATTACAGGAAACATTGATGTGAATACAATTTTTATTTTCCCAGAAATTTGAGTCTGCTTTCTTTTTTATCTTTCTTTTTTTATTATTAAAGAATGTTTTGGCGACTTGTTAAGAGATGTTTTCTAATGTACACAATGGTTAGTTGCTGGTAATGAAAGAGTTTCTGCACCGCTATATAGAGGGAATCATGATAAGCGTCTTTTGCAGGTTGAAGCTAGATGGATTCTCTGCACTAAAGCCACAGGTCCATTAGGGTTAAATGAAAAGGTAGATGTGGCTGTATTCCTTTGAATATTTAATATATAAAAAAAAAAAAAAAAATTTGAAAAAAATTTTTTTGAAAGTTTTTTTTAATTGTATTATAATGCTGTAGAGGGAAATGTTTTTTATCTTCTTGTTTTTTGTTTTTTTCATTAAACAGTTTTTTTGGTAGAGGAGTCACAAGACATGCTCAGGTGAAGGGGAGGAGTTATTATTCATACATGTGTTTTATTTGCATTACCTGTATTCTGAGCATAGGACCTGTTAAAGCGTATTGAGCGCGAAACGGCTGTTGTCCGTCTTCCAGCACATTGCTCCCGTGCCTATGCCGATGCCTTGTGTATGTGAAATAAAGTGATTTGATTCACATGAACGGTGAGTGCTATCCTATTTTTTCTTTCTCTTCACAATGAAATGTTCTTTTTTTTCAACATGGGATTGAGCACCCGTTCCAAGTGGGATTAAGGTGTTTTTTTATTAATGTGAAAAATATGTGTGCAGACATCCAGGGTATTTTTCCCCACAATGGTGCCGGATATCTATTTTCTCAATTTGTGTACACAATGGTTAGGATATGCGATACCTTGATGATTTTAGGGTCAGGCCCCAGAGAATTAATTTGCTTTCTAGAATAGGAGTCAATGCTGCTGCATAGGAAAGTTACATTTCTCTGAAAAAAGTCTAGAAGAGAGAAGCATTGTGCAGAAACAGAGCAGAAAGGACTTATACTGGCCATACATACACTGATGTGCAAAAGGGTAACAATGTTTTGAACTTTTGACTTACAGGCTCCATATCTCACCATCCATTACAGCTTAGAACCTAAGACTACCATGATTTTACAGAAAATCATCTTGGCAATCTCATACATAAAATTTGATTTTTGATCCTAAAAATCTGATTTTTTGTTTTTATTATTTTGTCACTATTTTGTAAATCCACCTTTGGCTTTCTACTCTGCCTGAATCCTTCTGGACATGCTCTCGATCAGATTGAAACATGTCTCAACTGAAATCTGTTCCCAGGTCTCTTTTACTCATCTCCAAAGTTTGTGCATACTGGTCAATTCACTTGGGTATGTATACAGTTTTTTCTTCAACTCTACCCACAAGTGTTCGAATGGGTTGAGGTCTGGGGATTTTTGAGGCCAATCCAACATTCATTGCCAATGAACCATTTATTCACCAGTCTCAATGTATGCTTTGGGCTGTAGTCTTGCTGGAACACTGTGTCGTCCTTTTTATACCCATAGTACTTGAGTGTACAAACTAACTCATCTTGTAGGCTACTCACATATTGCTCAGCATTGAGACCACCATCGATCCTGATCAAGTATCCAATGGTTTTGACTGTTTAACAACCTCATACCATCAAGCTTCCTCCATCAAACTGGACAGTTCCTTCAATTTCTCAATCCATTAGCCTCATTTTCCTTTTTTTCTTCCAGTCGTATTTGCATCTATCACAGCATAATCTATTGACCCATCACTCTAAATCACTCAAGCGGGATGCAGTGACGAGCAGGAGGCAGAGCAAGAGTTAACGGGTTCTTTATGCAGAGAGATCTTATTCGGTAAATACTCCACGCAGGGAGTACGAAGATATGAAAATATACAAATGCAGGAGGGTAAACGGTACGGATGCAAAGTTAACAACAGACAGTAAAAATAAATCAACTTATTAGTCTGTGGCTCCCAGATTGAAGAGGTTGAAAGTTCCCACGATGGCAGCGCAAGTGGCACGAGATGTCTTTGAAGCAATCCCAGATAAAATTGAAGCACTGTCTCTTTACCAAAACTGCGTATCCTGGCCTTTCCAGACATGGTCTCCTGATCCTGGAGCACGGTGTTGAACAAGAGGTTGAAAGTGGTACAGCAAGTGCGACACAAAGTTCCAGGATGGAGGCCACAGCAGAGCCTTCCTAATCAGTGCGTAACGCGACGTCAGTACTGTGAAGCTTGTCAGTCACTGTGAGGGGTGCAGACCAGTCAAGGTTCTCGGGTTCAGGAGTCTGCAAGGTGCTCAGCTCTGTACGTGCACAGGTTGCACGTGAGGGGGAGGACAGGCCGCTGAGTAGGTCTGCTGGTTGGAGTGGAACAGCAGAGACGGAGTCAACCTTCTCCTTGTGTGTAAACTGTCTTCCCTGGATAAGCTCCGTTTTCGCGTGCTCAGCCCCTTTTGTGTCACTTGCGCCCCCTACGGTCAGGTGCAATGGCCTGCTCTGGTCAGGAAGTCCTTTCTCCGGCATCAATGGTGACAGCCCCGACAGGTTCAGCCCGGGCACACAAGAAGCCACCCTAGCCCGGTCCATCTCCCTACATATATACTAATGCGTAATGTGTAAAGTGCTGTGTTTGATATCTCTACTCCTATGTCTTTATTGATGTGCTGTGTTTGTACTTCCTTAATATGGTATAGATTAGGGCTAGTAAGTGGCTAATTAAAGAAGGATAGGTCAGCAGCCTAAAAGGAACAAGAAGTTTCTGTTCCCCTAGCAGAGCTCGGGCACGATTGCCCGAGGCAGGACTTGTGTCACCTTCTGGGACAGAAAGTACCCCCGGTTGAGGAATAAAGGCTGCCGCAGACTGCTAATAATATCTGTCAGGCAGAGTGGAAGGACCCCCGGACCATAGGGCCATCTTCAGAGACTGTGTGGCACTCCAATTTGAAGGGGATCCACGGCTGCTGACCAGCCTCAAGCAGATACACGGACAGAGCAGGAAGCCCTATTTCATGCCCAGTACAATTCTCCCTGTTGGATCAGAACTGTGCCCGACATGTTTTGTTCCTGGTTTCTCACCTCCAGTAGCTGCCATGAGCGTGGAAGAGGAGGTAACTGACTGTGCTATGGAATTGAGACTGTACCTGTCCTTTTCATGTGCAAGGGGCCGGAGTGTTTATGGACTGTTGCTTTAAATGGACTCAGATATGAGTACCACCCCATGCCACCTTGCTACATTTGGTGTAGTCGGTAAGATCGAGCCCAGCAGCCATGAAACCCCAAGACTGATGGAAGAGATTCCCAAGATTTGTGAATTGTTAACTGCCATGAAAGAGTTAAAGATGACGGCTGACAGTGACTCTATGATGGTGCCAAACACTGACAGGAAGATAGTGGTCAGTAGTGCGAAGATGAAGGAGGGTGCCACCTTTCATGGGCATCATGAAAGAGATTTGGTGCCAAAGGAAGGAAGACTGCACCCCACTGTGAAGGATGCCCGCCTGAGATGGGTGTGGGTGAAGAGAGAGCTCCTGTCTCTACAGCAGAGTATGGAGAAACGGGTGTAGCCGCAGGAATTGACCCCATTCATGGTCGGGAGGAGCCTGACAGAGACAGATTACCTGTTGATGGAGGAGATGCCATGGCTGAATATGATGGAGAGGAGCAGTATGTCATTCTGTGGCGGCATCGGCTGTCAGAACTAGAGGCAATTTGTGGCCTGGGCAGAGACTGGCCTGCACTTCAAGGCCTGGTAGTCAGAGGAGCTGGAAGAATGGCACCCATTCCAGTGACCAGACAAGTATCCCGTGGAAAACGAGGAGTTTGAGGGATTGATGGTGCACCAACGGGAACCGAAAGGAGTCCGGAAGACTCTAGAGGCTGCTATGAGGGGAATTGTTGTGGCCGTGATCACCAGCACTGGCGACTGCGCCAGAGGACTGTCACTAGGAACAACACTGGTGAGTAGAGGATTCCCACCTGGACATCCTGTCACCTCGGTGTCTGCACCTTCATCCCCTGTGGCCTCCCCATCCTCTCCGGTCGCACCTCGGCTCCAGACTTCACAGTCATACCCGGTGAGGGTGGCATATGTGTCCTCCTGGCCCGCAGCTGTTCTGGCTGACATCAGTGGCTCGATAGATTTGGGGAGTCATCCAGGGGAAGAAGCAGTGGGAACGCCGCGTGGTACGAGAATTGCAGTGCCCCGGCAGAGGGGATATGTCTGGCCAGATGACCTGAGCAGTGATCCTACATTTTGACCCCCCAAGTGGTTATGGATTTATTTTGGAGGACAGAACGAGAGAGAAGAAGGTCTATTTAAATGCTTTATCTATTTGTTGCAAGGGCCCCATACAAGAATGGGACCAAGTATCATCCGTAAAGGAGTCGGGGCCCCGGGGGCCATATGGCTGCCATACAGATGGTCTCCACTCTGGAGGAATGACAGGCTTGTGCAGCCTGCCATGATATGTGACCCACTGCCTTGGTCATAGCTCCTGCAGCAAGGCAGGAGGAAGCTGCGCCTGGAATAGGTGAGACGGCTGCAGATACAGCAGGTGAGGGATAGTAAGTGGTTAATTAAAGAAGGCTGGGTCAGCAGCTTAAAAGGAACAGGAAGTTCCTGTTCCCCTAGTAGAGCTCGGGCAGGATTGCCCAAGGCAGGACATGTGTCCCCTTCTGGGACAGAAAGGGCCCCCGGCTGGGGAATAAAGGCTGCTGAAGACTGCTGCTAACGTCTGCCAGGCAGAGTGGATGGACCCTGGGATGGTAGGTCTGTCTTCAGAAAGACTGTGTTGCACTCTAATTTGAAGGGGATCCACTGCTGCTGACCGGCCTCAAGCAGATATAGGGACAGAACAGGAAGCCCTATTTCATATACAGTAAAGTTTTCCCTGTTGGATCAGAACTGTGCCTGATGTGTTTTGTTCCTGGATCCTCACTATCAGCAGCTGCCATGAGCGTGGAAGAGGAGGCAACTGACTGCCCTGTGGAATTGAGACTGTTCTTGTCTTTTTCATATGCAAGGCGCCGGGGTGTTTTGTTAGCAGCGGATTAATCAGCGTAACATCCAGAGTCAGCAACACAGAATGTAGATTTATTCATATCCAGGTTGAACAGCTTACAGCATGAAATGTGATCAGTCTGGTGTCTGCTGTGGCTTGCAACATGGGAGCATTACAACAACAAGAAAGGGAAGAGAAGGAGGGGGCATCCTGTCTGTTCTCTTTTTTTTTTTTTGTCACTGAACTTTGTTAACAATCTCACAATATATCAAACAGTACAGTAGTAGTTGTTGCAATACATACAGATCAATATGCATTATTCCAACATGTTTATGGACTGTTGCTTAAAATGGACTCCACTATGACTACAACCCCGTGCCACCTTGTTACACTTGCACAAATGTCTGTGCTCTCACTAATACGAAGCATATGAGCCACCTCCACTGCCGTATTTGTCGCGTCAGAACCGATAGACCTCGTGATGAGCCAACTTGTTGACTCCGATATTTTATCCAGACGTCCAACCTCTTGGCTCTTGAATGGTTGAACGTGCTTCATTTTGTATTCTTCCAACTGCTATAGCAGTCACATAATGCAGTTTGGGAATTTTCTGGCTGCAATATCACTATCTGTCAGCATGATGACGCTGTTTCTCTTTTCTTGGGAAATTTCCCTTATGTCTGCGCCTCGATTTGAACCAATGATCTTTCGCTTGTGACTCAATCTAATAAACACAAAGCTACTACTGAATGTCAGAACAGGTTGTAATTTGTAGTATAAAGGAATAAAAATCTTTTTCCACCACCAAGAGCAAAACAGCAACAATGTAGTGACATGACAAGAATATGCATAACTAATCTAAATAGTTGCAAATCAAATTTATGTATGAAATAGCCAAGATGATTGTCTATAAAATGATGGTAATCACACATTCAAAGCAGTAGTGGATGGTGAGATATGGAGCCTGAAAGTCAAAGTTCAGAACATTTTTACCCTTTTGCTTGTTAGTGTGTCATATGCCTGTCAGCTGAACATTAATTTAGCAGATAGCTATCTCTATGGACTACTCCCAAAGTGAACTCTCAGAAAACCTTATTAACTCAGTGAGGACAAAGCAAAACCCTCACACTTTTATGGTTACATTTCAGACTACTAAACTAATACCCCTGGACACTATGCCCAGAATGCGTATCCAATATAATTACTAACTCTGATGGGCTTGTATCTCTAAAATTTGCACATTACACTTTTGTCACACGTACAGTATATGACACAATAGCATAAGGAAACATCATTCCAAAATTGCTGAATATAAAATTCCTAACTAAAATAGCATAATCCTACTGAGTCATATCAATTACTGCTAGTAGGCAGACACATACTGTAATAAAATTTTACAGCGCATATGATGGCATATAATAATAATAAAATTACATAAAGTAATTATAAAACTCAGGTAACCAGGTAGTTTCAATGATAAACTATATGTAACAATGAAGTATTTAGAAGTGAGCATTCATGTCACATTGAGGATTTCTAGTTTCAGTTCCCACACATGACATGTTGACCCCTGTCCAGTGTCGTACTGCCAATAGCAGCATACTAAGCGGCCACTATGGGGTCCATGAGTTTGGGGGTCCAATGCCAGCCCTGGAATCATCTCCCCTCCCCCTCCTAGCATGACACTTTCAAGAGTATCGGCATCTTGGTCCTGGATGGTGATACAGTTTAAAACAAAGATGGAAGAAGGAGCTGTCAGCCGCTTAACCCTTTTTCATCATTCTCCCTCTGTGTCTGAGCTCTGCGACGTCTCAGCACAGAGGGTGCATTGACGTCACTTACAGCGTGCCCTGTATGCTGAGCAGTGCAGAGGGCAGAAGATGCACTGCAGAGGCCGAAGCAGAATGTGGAGTAGTGAGCATTTGTTTATTCACTTTTTATGTAAGGAAGACTATATATAGGGCCTTTAATACTATATGGAGCAGTATATGTTGCCCATAATACTGTTTGGAGGACTATGTGGTGACCATAAAACTGTATGAAGGACTATGTGGTGCCCATACTACTGTATGGAGCACTGTGACGTCCGTCTGCGAGTCTGGGCTGCAGTAAGACAGCACCCCGAGCAACCCCAATACCCTTTACCCCTATACAGGGATCTGGATTTACAGCAGAGCCCAGGAGGAAGCTGTCTGAATAAGAGCAGTGGACCAGAGCAGGACGGTTGCTAGAAAGGGGTTAAAAAACGGAACCAAAAGTGTAGTCAGGAATCCAAGTCTAAACCAGATGGGCAGCAGAGGTACAAAATTGGCAGAGAGTAGCAGAGTCAAATCCAGGCCAAGGTCAAAGTCATAATATGGGAGGGAGGCAGAGGTACCAAATCGCAGGAGCAGAGTCAGAAATCCAGGCAAAGTTCAGAATCAAAGATAGCAAACAACAAACTAGCACAATGGGGAAACCAAGACTATATCTGGCAGCCTGCAAGACCAGCCCCAAGGTATTTGAGGGATCAGATCATCCCTCACAGGTTCACGGCCTGATGACGTCATTAGGACCACCCCCAGGACCAGGCCAGATGGTGATGCACCAACTCCTTCATGACCGACAGAGGAGCGCAGCCTGCGGCCACCAGATGCCTGTGGAGGAGCCTCCTCCCTGTTAGCAGCACCCATGGGCGGACCACGGTGCCTCCCAGTGGCCGAGGCAGGAACAGCCGTCCCCGAGTCTGACCATGACATGACAGTCCGGCCTCCCAGGGGCCGAGACCGGAATAGCAGAGCTCGGGTCTGACGGCAACATGCCAGTCTAGTGCCTCCTAGTGGCCGAAGCAGGAACAGCAGTCCCTGTATCCAATGGCGACATGACAAGCACTATATTGGGCCCATTATACTGTATGGAGCACTATATGGGGCACATTATACTGTATGGAGCACTATATGGGGCCCATTATACTGTATGGAGCACTATATTGGGCCCATTATACTGTATAGAGCATTATTTGTGGATCATTATTCTGTATAGAGCACTTTGTGGGGTCCACTACACTTTATGGAGCACTGTATTGGGCTGATAATACTGTATGGAGTACTATATGGGACCCATTATAATGTATGGAGCACACTATATGTGGTGCTTATCGAGCGCCCCGTGGGGTCCGTCGACTTCCATGGGGGATGGTGTCACGGCGGCAGCGACCTGGTCCGTGGCACAGAGGCATCCAGTAATAAAAATAGGGGAAAGTTGTGTGGTATTTTTGTGGTAAAAATGAAGATTAAAGTTATTAGAAGGTGAAATATGTAACGCCACCTGTGGTATTCTAGTCAGAGGTGACCAGCTCTGCGATGTTGCTTCTCTGGGATGGATGTTGGGCGCAGCTATGATGTTGTATCCCTCCACAAGTAGGGCTGTAGTCCCAGCGCAAAGATGTTAAATAGTAAAAATGGCTGTAAACGTTGGGGTGCAGATAAATGAGAGAAAGACACAGAGAGGTGCAGATTCTTTACCTTTTACTGGTAATAGGTTGCAGTCCGGAGTACCACATACAGGTGATGGAATGAGTCCGGCTCGCCTGGAGGCATTCAGGGGATCCACCTTGCCAGGTGGGGATTTAGGACCTTCCTTTCTGCGCTATGTGTGTGGGTCTCCGCTGTATACAACTATGCTGCGACCCTCTATTCGTGATGGTTTCACTAACCTGTATGGCTGTCAGCGTGAGCCTATTCCACGGGTACCGTCCTTTTCACCATCAGCCCCAGACTCCTTATCCGCTGACGTGCCCTCAGGTTTTCAATGTGCACAGGAATTTGCAATCCCCTGTACTTTCAGATTAGGCTATCAGGGTGTACAGTTCCTGTCAGCCTAGGACTCTGATGTCCATTTTCTCTTTATTAGCGCTTCTCTCAGGGGTCTGCTATATGCAGTATTTTAGCTTCCCTAGAGTCTCTCAGTCTCTGCTCTTGTCCTTTCCCTCTTTACAGATCAGCTGCCTGTCTTGAACTGACAGGATCTTCCAGAAAGATCTCTTTTACCTCATGTCCTCACGTTTAACTGTCATTATCATTTCTGCTCACAGCTGCTTCGTTTCCATGACAACCCCCTCAGCTGACTTCTAGCTGACTCACCAACCCCCTCTGCTGGCCAGAATTTATAAGACACCTCTGTTATGAATGGGTCGCCAAGTATAAAAAAGCAACACAAGCTAAGTCTCAGAAAACCAGAGAGGTTCGTAACTATGCAGACTGCAGATCCCTGATTCTAACTACGCAACTAGCAGCAGTCGTGGAGCGTTCCTACGTTGGTCCTAGATGCCTCGTCACAACCGGAGAGCTAAATAAGCCTAAAGCAGGAAAAGAGGAAAGCTAATTGCCCCAGAGCAGACCCGAAAGGAAAGACAGCCCCCCACATGTATTGACGGTGAAACAAGATGAAAACACATACAAAGGCAGGAAAATAGGCTGAGCAAACGATGGGGCCAAACTAACTAGAAAGGACAGGAAAGGAAAGACTGTCTGCAATCTGGCAAACACCCTACCAAAAATAATGTCCAACACATCTGATAGCAAAATTAACCCTGAAGTCACTAGACTTCTCCCACTATATCAGCACTCTGAAATATTCTGAGACAGAGCAAAAAGAGGCCAATCTAATAAGGGACAAAAAAAGGCAAATTGGCAAATACAGATAAATAAGAGTGGAAATTCAGCACAGCCCAGCCGGGATGGCTGACCACACAAAAAACTGAATTGACCAACAAGAGCAAGTGTGAATATTAGCAAAAACAAACTTAACTTGAGAAGACTGGAACAGAGCTGAGTCTAAGACCTGAGAAGCAGACTGAATCACCAGCACCAGGATAGGGCGTCGGCTGTCTTATATCCAGTCTGATACTCCAGAGATCCAATCATTATCCTCCTCACCAGGTGGCAGATCACTACCAATTAAACCAACCTCACTACCTCCTGTCACCACCAGAGGAAGAACGGAAGGAGAACTCTCAACTGGTGGAGCAGAAAATGAGCTCATAACATATCTCCCTTTTCTGACCTGCAGCAGGAAATTGTGATTAAATCTATGCTGCCAGGCATGGGGTCCCTTTCTGCCTCTAAGCATTACTTTACCCATTAGAGGGAGGTAATGTCACTGTGACAACTGGACTCTGGGGTGTCACATTCCCCCTCAGTTAAGTTCAGTACTCCTGGACTGAGGAAACATAACAAGAATTGTTAACAACAACAATTAATGGAAATCTACAAAGTCTTAAAAATATTAAATCAAACAATATTCCAGACTAATATTATATCTACTGCCGGAAAATATTGAAGAGATCCAGAAAAAATATATCTTTAAAATAATCAATTTATTAATAATATATTAAAAACAGAGAAAAATGCCCAAAAGGAGGTGCGAAATACCCTACAACAATCATATATGAACAGGTATAATAGTAGTAAGGCACCCAATTACCCCAACAAAAATCACACAGATGCAGGTATTGCACAGTATAAGGGGTTAATTAAAGTTACAAACAATTCACAACAATCCTCAGAATGGTCTGCTATATATAAATGGTTAAATACCTAGATGAGTCTAAATCTAAGAATCCTAGGCTGCCCAATGCATATAAATGGTAAAATATAGCGGCAACATGACGGTAAAGTCTAAGTCCTCATATTAATCCACATAAATGAACCGCTCCAAAATAGACCAAATTAAGGTAGTATAACCAAAATAATATGCCTTGAATAACAATACCTGGTCACTGTAAGCACAGATAGACATGGGCGCTGCAGCCTCCTCCACCCCAACGCGCGTTTCTCAACAAGCTTCTTCGGGGGGCATGTTCCAGTGACGGGCGATATCAAGACGCTGTGTAAGTCTAAACACAGTAAATCAAACTTGACAAGGAAAGAAAAAATGGCTCTTGAGGAACTTAAAACATGGGATGATGTCGTTTTTTAAAGCGGCAAACAAAGGAGGCAATTTAGTTATCTGGCCTGTTGATTTATATGAAAAACAAGCTAACTTACTCCTTAATGATACAAGATGCTATCAAAAGTTAACCTATAATCCAATGTCTTCCTTTCAGGCTAAACTAGTCGGTATTCTTGAAGATGCATTTTCTCAGGGAATTATTTCAAAGAAATTATTGGATAATACACAAAATTTTCATCAGAGATTGACTATTTTTTATTTGATCCCTAAATTGCACAAAGATCCATTGGACCCACCAGGGCGTCCCACTGTGGCAGGTAATTCCTGCCTGTGTGAAATTATTTCTGGTATTGTTGATTTTTTTCTTAAACCGTTGGCCGCTGAATTACGAACATTTGTAAGGGACACCACATCTGCATTACAAAGAATTGACCAGATTTAGTTAGATCATAACATGGTTTTGGTGTCCCTGTATACGTCTATTAGACATCAAGATAGATTGGCTGGCAGCGGTCAAACTTTTTTTGAGCTCTAGTAATATTGATCACCCCATTGCTGATTTAATCTTGATATTTTTGGAGTTCCTCCTTAACAATAATGTTTTTACATTTAATGGAGGTATATTTTTACAACTACAATGTACAGCAATGGGGGTTTCCTGTGCCCCGGCTTACGCCAATTTATTTTAGGTGCATGGGAACGGAGCATTTTTCAGGGCAACCTCATTCCAGGTATGGACAATGTCCATAACTGGATGAGGTATATTGACAATATCTTGTTTATATGGGATGGCTCCGGAGATGATCTATGTGCTCTTATTGACAGGCTTAATCAAAATGACATCAATGTGAAACTTACCTTTAAATCTGGACGAAGTTTGGAATTTGATATTTTCATTTCTGCCTCTCCGGATGGTCATCTGAATACAGACGTATTCCATAAGCCCACGGCTACTAATGCCTTCTTGTTGGCGCAGTCATCACATCCAAAATCTATGATTAAAGGAATACCCATTGGTCAGTTCCTTCGAATTAAAAGGATCTGTTTAGATACTCAGACATTTGAGAAAAAAGCAGTGGACCTCTCCAGGAGATTTATCGAGAGGGGTTATAGTAAAAAATCTATCAGACGTGGATATCTGAGAGCTTCGAAGTCCAATAGAAACCAATTACTCTATGGCCCCTTGAAGAAACAAGAGGAATCTTCTAATTCTAATACCATACGATTTATATCTACATTTAACAACCAATGGCAAAATTTGATGGATATTGTACGGAAACATTGGGATATACTTTTGGTTGATCTGACTTTAAAGAAGTTTCTTCCAGTTGCTCCTGCTTTTGTGGCTAAAAGTTCTAAAAATTTGAAGGACATCTTAGTGCACAGTCACTATACATCTAGTGACAATAAGAAGAAAATGATCAAAAATTCAGGTAAACTGGGTTTCTTTCCATGCTGCAGGTGCAAAGGATGTCTAAATTTGATCAGAAGCAGCTCCTTTTCTAGTCAGGATGGGACTAGGACCTTTGAAATTAGGAAACATATCAATTATTCCTCACATGGGGTCATCAATTACGCTCAATGTCCGTGTGATAGGATATATATTGGTCTTACCACACGTGAACTTAAAATCAGAGTACGTGAACATGTGAGGAACATTGAGAAAGCCATCAATGTAGAGGATGATTCCAGTTCAAAAACTTTACCCAGACACTTCAAGCGTTACCATCAATGTAATGCTAGGGGACTGTCAGTAAGGGGGTTGATTTGGTTTCACTTGATATCAGGGGTGGGGATCTGAGCAGGATTCTTGCTCAAAAGGAAAGTCAATGGATATATCGATTGGGCACCATAAGCCCTTCAGGTCTCAATGAAAGCTTCGGCTTTGCTTCTTTCCTATAATTACTTGGTAGTCAATATCTTTTTTCCCCTCAAGGTCTTTTTAGTGGTATTTTTTAGGAGTGGGTTAGTGTTTTTATGTTATACTCATTTTTTTGTTTTTTACTTAGATTGTGCCTTTGGTGATATATGGCTTCCACGTTTAGATTTTCTGCGGGATCCATTCTGAACCTTTGTGAACCATCATTTTGGAATTCGTGCAGGACACATCCTTAGAATTGATGAACTTTGTTTCCGATCAAGAAAAATTGATGGATATAAATGTTGTATGCCTCCTTAAGAATATTGGATTATTTGTTTTTTAGCTCGTATATTATATTCTATGGAGCCTTATTGATTAGTTTTTTTCCAATATTATAGTATATACTTACTGTAGAGAATTTTTCATTTACTCCTTTGTGTATTTTTGTAATTCTCTACTTATAATTGAGTTTGGATGTTCTATTCAGGATTTGGGATATAATAGAATGGATCTCTGTGGTTAATTTAGGTCTTTTTTATATGTGTTTTTTTGCACTAAAGCACACTTGCACTGATGCTCATCTGCACTTTATAATATCCAGCTTGGTTTGAGAGAAATACTATTGCTAATTATACACTTTTTATATTTTAAAAAATAATTTTTAAAAATATTTTTTATTTAAAAATATATATTTTATATATGCTTATATTATTCACATTTCAGCACTTTTACTTATACGCTGTGGTTTGTGCGATTATGCATTCACTAAATAAATGTACTTATATTCACTTATATTAGTGTTTGGCACTTTATTTATTATATATTGAGTACGATCTCTCTCTTGATTGTGCGCCTGCGAGGTCTGGTCATTGCCGTTCAGTTCCGGGAGTGCTCTAATTAGTGAATCTCGGGCTTATTTAGCCGGCGGTCTATGCGAGCGCGTCACTGGAAGTGATGTTTACACGGCGGTGTCCGACAACGCATGCGCCGCTAACATCAGATAGAGATGTTAAACGAGTCACATCACTTCTCACGGCGCTTGGTGATTGGATATTGGTGCTATTTAACACAGCCCGTCCATCACTGGAACACGCCCCCGGAAGAAGCTTGTTGTGAATCGCGCGTTGGGGTGGAGGAGGCTGCGGCGTCAACGTCTATCTGTGCTTACAGTGACCAGGTATTGTTGTTCAAGGCATATTATTTTGGTTATACTACCTTTAATTTGGTCTATTTTGGAGCGGTTCATTTAGGTGGATTAATATGAGGACTTAGACTTTACCGTCATGTTGCCGCTATATTTTACCATTTATATGCATTGGGCCGCCTAGGAATCTTAGATTTTGACTCATCTAGGTATTTAACCATTTATATATAGCAGACCATTTTGAGGATTGTTGTGAATTGTTTGTAACTTTAATTAACCCCTTATATTGTGCAATACCTGCATCTGTGTGATTTTTGTTGGGGTAATTGGGTGCCTTACTACTATTATACCTGTTCATATATGATTGTTGTAGGGTATTTCGCGCCTCCTTTTGGGCATTTTTCTCTGTTTTTAATATATTATTAATAAATTGATTATTTTAAAGATATATTTTTTCTGGATCTCTTCAATTTTTTCCGGCAGTAGATATTATGTTAGTCCGGAATATTGTTTGATTTAATGTGTCTAAGAAGTGCCGGAGTATTATTCTCATTGGACAATACTAGTTTAAAAAATTCTTCAAAATGTAAAAATTGTCAAAAACCAGACAAGAAAAAGAAAACAATAGCATAGTTACTGCAGCGACCAGTCCTTAAGCTGCTATCTAGGAATTGTCTTTGTGCTTGTACCTGGAGTTTAGTTGGTGGGAACCGCCTTAACCCACTTTGTGTGTCTTCCCTGGGCGTGGCTACAGGGCACTCAGTAGATGGGCCTGTTTTTCGGCCACGCCGGCGGCTTATTTTCAAGGCCATTTTGGAGTAACTATTTACAATTAAAAGTTCTGACCACACATAGTCCTGTGGCCCAATTGTCCCTTAACTGGTTAGTGCGAATTCTTAAAAAGGTTCTTACAGTAAGTCTCTGTAGGCTCTCATGCTTAACGGTTACTACTATACATTCTTATTACTTTATTTACATTACCTAATCTCTGTAACGGGCAGGGATCTGACCTCTAGTACTATGAGTGGATCTACGCAGTATAGGTATTTCTGATGACTTGACCTGTTCTCTGATGTCTACTGTTGGTGCATTAGTCACTACGCTATAAGTAGACTTGTGTAATATAGGTATTCTAGACTGCCTTCTCTCTACTCCCAGACTCACCATGAGATTGTTAGATTCACTGTTAGCAGGGGACAGATTTCCACATTCCTCTGCAGATGTGGTATCTGTTACTGGAGCCATTTCATTCAGAGTCTCTTCTTCATCTGGTGCAGTAGGCTGATAAAAGGTTAGTACTGGTACTACTATTGCCTGATTTACTTGTGTCCACGTCCGAGGAAATTCTCCAAGCATAGTTTCAATCTTTTCTTCCACCTCTACTATAGTGTTAGGAGTCAGATTTCTGCCTCTCCTTTGCTGAAATCTAGATCCTCACATTCTGCAGTCTCCTGCTCTTCATCTGCTGTAGAGGAGACTGCAGAGGAGATTGCCTTGCGGCAACTCTCTCCAGAGGCTAAGTCCTCTACCCCTGCATCTGAGCATGCTCATGGGACGAACTCCCATTGGAGTTCGGGAGTCAGGTGTTCAGGTCCTGTGTCGGATCCCATTGGCTCCTCTTGCAGACCTGGAGATTTCCGGAAGGTCCCTTTCGCTATAAAAAGCATGCATGGCTGTTCCACCATGCGCTAGTATAGCCATACTGCTGCTGTATGTTTGTTGATGGATGCATGGACTGGTGAATGACTCATTGGAAACCCCTACCCTCTGATACTACATCTGTGAAAGTGCCTGAGTTATTGCCAGTATCAGCGCCAGTGCGCTGTTGCTCCATTGCCTCAGCAGCCTAGCGTCAGCATTGCGCCTGCTAGTTAGCAGTGTCAATACAGCGGCTCCGTTCTTGCCGCGCTGCAGTTGCAGCCCTGCGTGCATTCGCGGTTGCGATGCTCTACACCCGATCCTTGTCGGTAGGTCTAGACGGAGTAAGTACCGCCATCTAGTGCTACTCCTGTGACCAGATACCGCGGGTGCAGCACTGTAGTGCTGTGTCCTAAACAGACTCAGCGTTTTTGTGTTTAACAGAGTCTGTGCAGTGCACATTGGGTGCAGTTAACCCTGTGCACACTACCGCCAGATTGCTCTGTCGTCACCTAGCAGCAGTTATTACATCCTCTGCACGGTGGACCCTGAGTGGCGAAGGCACTGTATTTATATTTTTATTTAGTGCCTTCCGCCACTCCTAACATATAGGTTGTGGAGTGTCTTGGACTTCTTTCTTGTCCTTCAATTGATCAGGGCACATCTTTAGATGATCTCTTGAGACTGCTTCGAAGATTTCTCCTCCATCTTTGCTGATGATGATGATACATTGGTGTTATTAAAGTCTGAAGGCATCATGGTGTATGGCTCTGCTTCCCACTGGTCATCTAGTTTGTGAACACGTCTCTTTCTTTTCAGTACTTGTTCTCCTGGTGTGTAGGGAACTGCAGGGGCGTGCTGGTTGTAATTTTTTTCCTGTCTCTGTCTTGCTTGGGACAAACTTTTCTCCACACATTCTTGCACTTTGCGGTATTGTTGCTGCCGCTCTGTATTCCAGTCTGCATCTGGTGATGTTGTCTCAGGCGTTAAGACTCCCATGTCTAAATCAATAGGTAACTTGCCAGGTCTTGCTCTCATCAGGTAGGCCGGAGGGCAATTTGTAGAGTTTACCGGTATATGATTATATACAGTAGATCTACCAGATCTGGCAACTTCTCTAGCCACTGGTTTCGTTCTTCCAGAGGTAAGGTCTTCAATAAGTCAATTACCACCTGGTTCATCTTCTCACACATGCCATTTTGGTGGATGGTACGGCGTCGTTCTGATTTTCTTGCAACCGTACATGTTACAGAACTCTTGAAACACTTCTGCCTCAAAGGCTGGACCTTGGTCGGTGAGCACTTGTTCAGGGTATCCGTGCGGTCGAGAAAAGTGCTGCTGAAATGCCTTGGCTGCTATCTTCGCTGTTTGGTCTTTAACAGATACAACTACCAAGAAGCTTGAGTAATGGTCCACGATGGTCAAAGCATAGGTGTAGCCATTCCTACTTGGAGTTAACTTCACGTAATCCAGGGCTACCAGTTCAAGTGGCTGTTTTGTGCTGATCGGCTGTAATGGGGCTCGCTGGCTGTTGCAGTCTTTTCTGCGCAGGTTGCATGGGCCACATTCTCGGCACCACTTCTCAATGGAACTCCTCATGCCAACCCAGTAGAACCTTTCATGAAGTAGAATTTCCAACTTCTTCCAGTCGAAGTGTCCTGCTCCATTGTGGTATGCCTCTAAGACCATTGGCGCATCCCTCTTCGGGACTACCACCTGCCAGACCAGTTCGTGTGTGCGTGATTTGATGTTCCTCCGACACAGTTTACCCTTGTAGATGAACAGCTTGCCTCTTTGCTTCCATAGCTGCTGTGCTTCCTGTGGGTCATCAGAACCAGGGTGTGCATCAGCTTGTGCCAGCCACTCCTTTACTAGGCAAACAGCTGGGTCACTATCTTGTGTCTCTGCCCACTCATCATGGGGTAAAGGGTTCAACGTTACCTCTCGTACGACAAAGCGCTTATTCCTCACTCCTTGAGAGCGCTGGGCTGCAATTGGACGGTGGAAGGCTGGTAACTCGATTTCTTCGAGTTCTTTTGGATCTTCTCCCCTGTCTGGTGAATTGGGCATCCTAGACAGCGCATCTGCAATAGCGTTCTTATATCCTGCTCCGTACTTGATGGTGAACTCGTAGTTGGACAGCCGGGCCATCCATCGCTGAAAAAGTGCCCCGAGCTTTGCTGTTTCAAGGTGGATTAGCGGTTTATTGTCCGTGTAGATGGTGAACTTTGTGGAAGCCAAGTAGTGCTTGAAGCGCTCTGTTACTGCCCAGACTATGGCTAGGAACTCCAGCTTAAAGGAACTGTAGTTGTCGGGGTTCCTCTCAGTGGGACGAAGCTTCCTGCTGGCGTAGGCAATCACTATCTCTCTGCCTTTCTGCACTTGTGACAGCACTGCTCCCAATCCCACGTTGCTGGCGTCAGTGTAATGTACAAATGGTTGTCACAGTCAGGGTAGGCCAGGACCTCATCTCCTGTAAGGACCAATTTCAACTTGGTGAAGGACTCTTCTATTCTTTTGTTCCACTGGAACGGAAGATTTTTGTTCCTGGCCTTCTTGGATTGGCCCACTAGAAGATCTTGCAGCGGTGCTACTATCTTGGTGAAGTTCTTGATAAATCTTCGGTAGTAGCCCACTAACCCAAGAAATTGCCTGACTTCATGGATAGTGCTGAGTCTTTTCCAGTCCCAGATAATGGTGACTTTGTCAGGATCGGGTGCTACACCTTCCGCGCTCACCACATGGCCTAGGTACTGCACCTTGGGTTTCAAAAGGTGACATTTGGACGGTTTTATTTTCAGGCCAAAGTTTGACAGGGCTTCGAATACCTCGGCTAGGGGCTTCAAATGGTCTTCGTAGGTTTTGGAGAAGACGATGATGTCATCCAGGTACAGCAAAATTGTTTCAAAGTTTTTATGTCCAAGGCAGCATTCCATTAACCGCTGAAATGTTTCTGGTGCATTGCTGAGCCCGAACGGCATGTAGTTAAACTCGCAGAGGCCCATTGGTGTTGTAAATGCTGTTTTCTCTTTGTCTGCCTCTGCCACAGGAACCTGCCAATACCCACTGGTGAGATCTAAGGTAGAGAAATAATTAGCAGTTCTCAGTGCGGCTAGTGATTCCTCAATTCTAGGCAATGGGTAACAGCATTACACATAAAGACGCGTAATCTGCCTGTAGTCTACACACATTCTCATAGTACCATCTTTCTTCTTAACGAGGACTAATGGAGCTGCCCAGGGGCTACAACTATCTCTGATTACCCCAGCCTCCTTCATCTCCCATAACATACTCTTGGCACATTGGTAGTGTGCTGGAGGTACAGGCCGGTGTGTCTCTTTAATGGGTGGGTGATCTCCAGTGGGAACATGATGTTGAACCCCCTTTGCCTGCCCAAAATCTAGAGGATGCTTGCTGAAGACCCGTTGAAATTCTCGAGCCACCCGGTAAGCGCATGCTTTTTGTGTGAAGGGGTGGAGTCAGTGCATACGTGTAGCTGCTGACATCAATCCTCCTGTTGCCCTTCAGAGCCATTCTCTTCCACCTTGTCACACGGAAGCAAGGGTTCTAGTGCTTCTATTGCATTGTTACTAATGGTGAACAATTTAGCAAGGGTTTTTGGAATAAATTCTCGGACTTTTGTGCGCTGCCAGATAAATTCACCAATCCAATATTTAGGAAAAAGATTAATTCATTTATTTCCCAACGCGTTTCGAAATGTATACCATTTCTTCATCAGGGGATGATATTGTCATCCCCTGATGAAGAAATGGTATACATTTCGAAACGCGTTGGGAAATAAATGAATTAATCTTTTTCCTAAATATTGGATTGGTGAATTTATCTGGCAGCGCACAAAAGTCCGAGAATTTATTCCAAAAACTGATGTGTAAGCGGTCACAGAGCTGACCTTTGGACGTGCAGCAAGCAGATTACTGATCCTACATGCTTGAACCTCTCTTAAAAAGGGTGAGTACAATCTAAATTACTTTTCCAGCATTTAACCCGGATAAGACCCTATTGCGCTTTTTGTGTTCCTTTAGTTTTGACAATTTAGCAAGGGTGGCATACCGGGGTAACTGGACCTCTCTCTCCCCACAATTTAAGATGCGTATTGGTACTCTCCCCTTGCGGACATCAACTACCCCTCTGGCTGTCAGGATAGTGGGCCTACTATCAGAATACATGGGTTCTACCAAGGCTTGGTAATCTTAACCCCTGAGGCCTATTGCTGCCCGACACCAAATTAACATTTCACTTCTGTGAGGTACTGCAATGGGGAAAGGATCACTTACTCTGACACTGCCGACTTCTCCACCAGACAGCTCTACCTGTTGTCTCTGCATCAGGGCTCTGATCTCCTTTACCCGTTGCTGACTGGAGCTGGCGGTCTCGGCTACATGTTGTAACAAAACAATAATTTCTCCAAGACAATTTTCAATTACATTAGTGCCTAAAGTGATCATAGGATGGCATTCTCATTTGTCAATATCAACTATTATCAAACCTTGCGATTGCAATTCCACTCGGCCAGTTTTGATGGTCACCTCTTTATATCCCATCTGAGGCAAGGGCTGACCATTACTGGCAAAATTGGTAAGGTCTTTATCTGGGCTATGAGTAATGTCCGAATCTGCCCAGTACTGCTTAAAAAGAACATATGGTATCGTTGTCACCTGGGAACCGATGTCCAGTAAAGCGTTCATCGGAAAACCGTCAATCATGACAGGCAAGACAGGTCATCCTCCTACGTACTTGTCTCGCCAATTTGGTGGGCCTGGTCGTCTTACTCCTGAGGGTTGGCCCTTTGCCCCAGGGGTTGCTTGTTTAAATGACAGTATCTTGCTAGGCGTCCTGCCTTGTTGCAGCGGCGACAGATGGGCTGTCCGTCCTCATCGTAACAATCGCTGTCTCTCCCTGTGGTTGGCGGGATCCTCTTTTGCTGTGGCCACGGGACGTCTTCTGGACTGGAGGCCAGTTGGATCTTCTTCTTTAGAATCACTTGCAGGGACTGCACAGTTTTTGTGAGAGTAGCCACACTTTTAGTTAGCTCCTTGACTTGGAGACATAAGTCTGCAGCTGAATCATCATCTTGGGACGGCTTGTCAGTCTCAATAGAGGTATTTGGAAATGATGCTGTCTCCTGCTGGTATGTAATTGCAGGATGCTTAGAGGGCTCTGTGCTGCTAGGATTCGGTTCACGTAGCACTCTGATGGTTCTATCCTTAAAGTGTGCAAAGTCCAATTCAGGATTTAGTAGTGCCATTATACGCAGCTGTGTCATTTGGTTGTTAGACTGGAGTCCCTCTATGAACTGCTCTGTTAATAATCTATCTTCATCTTGCACGCTCTCAGGATCAACCTGCTTTACAGCCTGTAGTGCCTCCTGAAGATTAAGGGCATAGTCCCGTATACTGTCCTGCACTCTCTGTTTGCACCCAAAAAATTCTCATTTTTATCTCTGTTGCAGTACGGGTATCAAAAGTGTCTTTCAGTCTGGCTAAGAATTGTTTGACAGTTCTTTTATCAGTGTCCGGCCAGGACTTTACTTCCCTCTGAGCCGCACCAGTTAACTGGCCAAAGAGGATACTTACTTTTTGGCTCTCTGACAGGGGGGTACACTTGGAACAAACTACATAGTCTTTCTTTAAAATCACTCAGGGTGTGCGACTCCGCTGAGTACTGTGGTAACCAGGCTGCTCCTGGTTCATATGGCATTGATAGCGGCATTATGGGGGCTGCAGCTGCGACCGCTGCTGAATCTTCACCCGAGTCGGGCATTTTCTTCCTGCTTTTTCACTTGCTCACTAACGTCAAAGCACGGGCAGGGGGCTTTGCGTCGTGCTTTATTTCTGGCTCTGTCCACAATTGCACGTCCCTCTCTGCTCGCTCGTGCTGTATGACGCAGTTATGGCGGTTATTTGACAGCTCAGTAAAGTCTTTAACACTCAATTTAATAAAGTCTATGGCGCACAGTACCCAGCTTTGCCAGGCTCCTTCACCCAGCTTTGATAGACTCGCTAAATCCTGTTCTTGACGCCAGTTGGAGTGCCACGTGGGGCCTGGGGGTACTCAGTACTGGGCCCATCGTCTTCCATGGGGGACGGTGTCACAGCGGCGGCGGCGACCCGGTCCGTGGCCCAGAGGCGTCAAGTAATAAAAATAGGGGGAAGTTGTGTGGTATTAATGTGGTAAAAATGAAGATTAAAGTTATTAGATGGTGAAATACGTAACGCCACCTGGTGTCCTTTGACAGCTCTTTGGTCTTCACCATAGTGGTGTTTGGAGTGTGACTGTTTGACGTTGTGGACAGATGTATTTTATACTGATAACAAGCTCAGACAGGTGCCATTACTACAGGTAATGTGGAGTGGAGGACAGATGTGCCTCTTAAAGAAGAAGGTACAGGTCTGTGAGTGCCAGAAATCTTTATTTATGTTGTAAGAGCTGAAACACCTTACACAATGGTTGGAGTCTGGCGCCTTAGAGCCCACCAATTGCTCAAAATACTGTTTAAAAGTGCAATGTAGAAATACTGAACTCTGGACAAGAATCTCTCAGCTCCTGCATGAATGCTCACATAGATCGGTGTATTGACCTAGTATCATTGTGTATTTTGTGATCCTGAGACCACCACCGTTCTGCAGGATGTTTTAGTACCTGCAACAAATAGAAATACTTGGAAAATTGGAGTACACTTTAGGAGAGAAACTGGTAATATGTTGGTACCAGATACCACAGGATTCCTTCAGAGGTTTTGAAGTGTCTGTCTATGTCTTCATGGGTCACAGATTTTTTTTAGTGGCACAAGAGGGACTTTTACACAATGAGGCAGGTGGTTTTAAAGTTAATGGCTAATTGGTGTATATCTACACATAGCAAGGGTTATTAGCAGAACAACAACATAACATAACAGCTATGTCTTGTGTCATAATTTTTTATGGGTCACCATTTATGGACATTATCATTGACCTTTTACCTCCTTGAAATATAAAGATATATAGGTTATGTAACTAACTATAATGGAGAATTATCAAGTGTTTTGGAAACCCAATCTTTAGAGTAGTGGTTGTATAGATAAACCATTATGATGTAACAAAAATATATAGATATGACTCATAAATATGGAATTACTCTATTTGGTCTTCTTTTCTATTATCATTTGTCTTGTTATGTCAAAAAGTTCCATTTGAGCCCCCCTGAATAAGCTAAACTTAGTCCCCCTCACATGGAAGGACTTTTCAAATTTCCAGTGATGATGCTTGGGCTGCTATTATATACACAGGGTCTTCTCACAAAATTAGAATATCATCAAAAAGTCAATTTATTTCAGTTCTTCAATACAAAAAGTGAAACTCATATAATATATAAAGTCACTACAAACAGAGTGATCTATTTCAGGGGTTTATTTCTGTTAATATTAGTGACTATGGGTTACAGCCAATGAAAACACAAAAGTCATTATCTCAGTAAATTAGAATAATTAACAAAAAAAATCTGCAAAGACTTCCTAAAAAGGTCCCTTAGCCTGTTTCAGTAGGCTCCACAATCATGGGGAAGATTGATAACTTGACAGATGTCTAGAAGGCAGTCATTGACACACTCCACAAGGAGGGTAAACCACAAAAGGTCATTGCTAAAGAAGCTGGCTGTTCACAGTTGTATCCAAGCATGTTAATAGAAAGTTGAATGGAAGGAAAAGTGTGGTAAAAAAGGTGCACAAGAAACTGGGATAACCGCAGCATTGAAAGGATTGCTAAGAAAAGTTCATTCAAAAATTTGGGGGAGATTCACAAGGAGAGGACTGCTGCTGGAGTCATTGCTTCAAGAGCCATCATACACAGACATATCAAGGACATGGGCTACAAGTGTCACATTCCTTGTGTCAAGCTACTCATGGCCAATGGACAACGCCAGAAGCTTCTTTCCTTGGCCAAGGAGAAAAATAACTGGAACTGTTGCTCAGTGGTCCAAGGTGTTGTTTTCAAATGAAAGCAAATTTTGCATTTCATTTGGAAATCAAGGTCCCAGAGTCTGGACAACGAGTGGAGAGGCACACAATCCAAGCTGCTTGAGGTCTAGTGTGAAGATTCAACAATCAGTGATGGTTTGGGGAGCCATGTCATTGCTGGTGTAGGTTCATTGTGCTTTTTCAAGACAAAAGTCAGTGCAGCCATCTACCAGGAAATTTTAGAGCACTCCATGCTTCCCTCTGTTGACAAGAGAATCTATGGGATAATGTCAAAAGGAAGATGAGAGACACCAGACCCAACAATGCAGATGAGCTGAAGGCTGCTATAAAAGCAACTTGGGCTTCCATAACACCTCAGCAGTGCCACAGGCTGACCGCCTCCATGCCATGCCGCATTGATGCAGCAATTGAGGCAAAAGGAGCCACGGACAAGTATTGAATGCATTTTTTGAACATACATTTCAGTAGGCCAACATTTCAGATTTTAAAATCATTTTTCAAGCTGGTGTTATAAAGTATTCTAATTTACTGAGATAATGACTTTTGGGTTTTCCTTGGCTGTAAGCCATAATCATCAACATTAACAGTAATAAACACCAGAAATAGATCACTCTGTAATGACTCTATATAATATATGAGTTTCACTTTTTGTATTGACGAACTGAATTAAATTAACTGTATGATGAGATTTGTCTAGGCGACAAATAAGTGCAGTAACCCCCATTTGATAAAAGTGTTAGGTGTGTATGGGTGTTTTGCTTTCAATGTAAGCAATTCCCTTACAACAAGCTGATATAGTGAAAACAACGACTTTTTATCATAGCATAAATTAATCTTTACTTACCAAAATAACAACAGAAAACATTTTTGTAGTTTCGACTATAGGCACAGGTGGCCGACCTATTTTAAAAATGAATCATAATACAAAATCTAAAATGATATGACCTTGTTTACATTGACAATAATAAGGGAAATCTAATTACTATATGCCTGGATTAACAAGAAATGTTTAGAGCTGTAATGGAGCAAAACATTTGTTAGCTGAAAGCTTATACTTCAATGTAAGATAAAAAAAAGTTTTCTTTCTGTTGCTTAACTGGGTCATAATGAAATTAGTATCATCATGGTTAAATCCTGGCTGCAAAAAGAAAAATACTTTTGAAATTAATTGGAAAAATGCAGATGATTAAGTAGGTCAGCTTTCATGCAAGTAAAACAGCCTTTTTTAGCTTCCTAAAGTTGAAAATCTCTAAAAGGACAAGAATATACAACACAACTTCTAGATATGGCATCTATTCTTTTGCCCCACATGTATTTCTATAGGACACGAAAATAAGGACTAAATGAAGCTAAATTAAAAATTAGTGGCCCTTGAAGAAGGTGAAAATGGGCGAAACCCATAGTTTCACAGTATTCTAAATGGATATTTGATTTTATACAGCCCTATTAGTTTTACTAGCATAAACTAAATAAATAAAGAAACTTCCTTTCTTTAACATTGAAAATGTGCTGCATTACGTCAGTATCTGGTCAAATATTAGAGTATCAACAGCAGAAATTTGCTTTAGGGCTCATACTCACTTGCGAGAGACTCGCACAATTCTCGTACGAGTCTCTCATGTGAAAACCTGGCACTGCTGCCGGCACTCAAACTGGAGCATGCGGCTACATGTATTTCTATGCAGCCGCACGCTACGGTCCGAGTACCGACGGTAGTGCCAGGTTTTCATGCGAGAAACTCGCACGAGACTGTCCCCTGAGAAAATTGTATTGTATCTTATAGCTTTTGATATGCAGAACATGAATATGTGCTCCAAAAGTCTGTATCAAGTAAGGTTTTTAACACCTCCATGACCGGAGCTGTTTTCCATTTTTCGTTTTCGTTTTTCGCTTCCCTTATTTCCAGAGCCATAACTTTTTTAATTTTCCATCAATATGGCCATGTGAGGGCTTATTTTTTGTGGGACGAGTTGTACTTTTAAACAACTCCATTGGTTTTACCATGTTGGGTACTCAAAAGCGGGAAAAAAATTCCAAATGCGGTGAAATTGCAAAAAAAGTGCAATCCCACACTTGTTTTTTGTTTTGCTTTTTTGCTAGGTTCACTAAATGCTAAAACTGACCTGCCATTATGAGTCTCCACGTCATTATGAGTTCATAGACACAGGGGCTGGCGGGGCAAATTTTAGCCTGGGGGCAAGCACACAGCAGTGGCCCATGAGTAGCGGCCCATCCATAAAGGGGTTGTCTGATTTTAAAGGGAACCTTTCAGCAGTTTGGGCCGCTATAAGATGCGGCCACCGCCTTTCAGGGCTTATCTACAGCATTCTGTAATGCTGTAAATAAGCCCCCCTCCAACCTGCAAGATAAGAAAAATAAGTTTTATTATACTCACCAGGGAGGAGGGCGGTCCGGTCCGATGGGTGTCGCAGGTCCAGGTCCAGTGCCTCCCATCTTCTTGTGATGCCGTCCTCCTGCTTGCTTCCTCATCTCTTTCCGGCACAGGCGTACTTTTCTGCCCTGTTGAGGGTAGAGCAAAGTACTGCAGTGCACAAGCACCGGGAAAGGTCAGAGAGGCCCAGCGCCTGTGCACTGCAGGAATATGCTCTGCCCTCAAAAGGGCAAATCAGTACACCTGTGCAGGAGCACGACACGAAGCAAGCAGTAGGACGACATCGCATGAAGATGGGTGGCATCGGACCCGGACCTGCGACACCCATCGGACTCAACCGCATAGGACCGCCCCCCGGGTGAGTATGTTATACCAGCCAAAACAGGTGAAAGGATCCCTTTAAGCTACATTTCTACAGTCACTATGTGTGAATCCTCACATCGTGCACACTGTGCGCTGTGAGGATTCTCTGGTGCCGGCATCGGGAATAGGTGGTCTTGTGGCCGCAAGCATGATATACAGTACAGACCAAACGTTTGGACACACCTCATTCAAAGAGTTTTCTTTATTTTCATGACTATGAAAATTTTAGATTCACTCTGAAGGCATCAAAACTATGAATTAACACATGTGGAATTATATAATTAACAAAAAAGTGTGAAACAACTGAAAATACTGTATGTCTTATATTCTAGGTTTTTCAAAGTAGTCACCTTTTGCTTTGATTACTGCTTTGCACACTCTTGGCATTCTCTTGATGAGCTTCAAGAGGTAGTCACCGGAAATCGTTTTCACTTGACAGGTGTGCCCTGTCAGGTTTAATAAGCGGGATTTTTTGCTTTATAAATGGGGTTGGGACCATCAGGTGTGTTGTGCAGAAGTCTGGTGGATGCACAGCTGATAGAATGTAAGTTCGCAAGGACGGGTTCCTCTCTCCTCTGTACCAGTCTGTCATTTTAAATTTTTTTTACTGTTAACGATATCTACAACTTTGTATGTAACACCCCTTCTCATGTACAGCACCATGGAATTAATGGCGCTATATAAATAAATAATAATAATAATAAATATAGTCCTACTGAATAGACTGTTAGAATTTGTATTATGGCAAGAAAAAAGCAGCCAAGTAAAGAAAAACGAGTGGCCAACATTACTTTAAGAAATGAAGGTCAGTCAGTCCAAAAAATTGGGAAAACTTTGAAAGTGTCCTCAAGTGCAGTGACAAAAACCATAAAGCGCTAGAAAGAAACTGGATCACATGAGGAACGCCCAAGGAAAGGAAAACCAAGAGTCCCCTCTGCTGCGGAGGATACGTTCATCCGAGTCACCAGCCTCAGAAATTGCAGGTTAACAGCAGCTCAGATTAGAGACCAGGTCAATGCCACACAGAGTTCTAGCAGCAGACACATCTCTACAACAACTGTTAAGAGGAGACTTTGTGCAGCAGGTCTTCATGGTAAAATAGCTGCTAGGAAACCACTGCTAAGGACAGGCAACAAGCAGAAGAGACTTGTTTGGGCTAAAGAACACAAGGAATGGACATTAGACCAGTGGAAATCTGTGCTTTGGTCTGATGAGTCCAAATTTGAGATCTTTGGTTCCAACCACCGTGTCTTTGTGCGATGCAGAAAAGGTGAACAGATGGACTCTATATGCCTGGTTCCCACCGTGGAGGAGGAGGTGTGATGGTGTGGGAATGCTTTGCTGGTGACACCGTTGGGGATTTATTAAAAATTGAAGGCATACTGAACCAGCATGGCTACTACTGCATCTTGCAGCGGCATGCTATTCCATCTGGTTTGAGTTTAGTTGGACCATCATTTATTTTTCAACAGGACAATGACCCCAAACACACCTCCAGGCTGTGTAAGGGCTATTTGAGCTCCAGCAGACCACAAGTGTGTATGTGTCTGCACAAACTGTTAGAAACCAACACCGTGCGGCCCTCCAAAGAAATGCCACCCCACACCATTACTGACCCACTGCCAAACCGGTCATGCTGAAGGATGTTGCAGGCAGCAGATCACTCTCCATGGTGTCTCCAGACTCTGTCACGTCTGCCACATGTGCTCAGTGTGAACCTGCTTTCATCTGTGAAGAGCACAGGGCACCAGAGGCGAATTTGCCAATCCTGGTGTTTTGTGGAAAATACCAAGGGTCCTGCAAGTCAGTAAATACATGGAAATAGAGAAAAAGAATAAGTAAAAAGCTGTGTGCTCACGTTGCATTTTTTAAGCATTTCCGCAGCGGCAAGGCCACCTCGGAAATGCTTAAAAAATGCTAGTTACTGTGCCAATGTTGCGGATTTTTACACTGCTGAATCGCATTGCGGAAAAATCCGCAACATGTCCATTAATTTGGCGGAATCGCGGTGATTCCGCTGACAAAGGATTGCATTGCAATGCTCACTTTACGCATGCGGCTATGCCCACCATGCATGAAGTGAGAGCTTCATGTGCGGATAGTACCCAGGGTCTGGAGGACAGGAGACTCTCCACCATGCCCTGAGTACCATATCCCTGTAAAAAGTAGAATTAAAATAAAAAATAGTGATATACTCACCCTCTGTCAGCCCCCGGAGTCCTCCCAGTCCTCAGCGGTGCACGCGGCGGCTTTGTTCCCAGGCATGCTTCGCTCCAAAATGACCTTTGTGATGTCGTGGTTGTGTGACCACTACGTCATCAGAGGTCATTCTCGCAATGCTGCATCATTGGGAACGGAACTTGCCGGTAGCACCGCTGAGGAGTGCCACTGAGGAGATCGAGGGAGTATATCCATATTTATTATTATTTTATTTTTTAAATTCTATCTTTTACTACTGATGCCACATAGGCAGCCTCAATAGTAAAATTTCATCAAACTTGTCAAGCGCTATGCTTGTGTGTGACCAACCTGTCAATCACTTTTCCAAGCGATGCTACAAATCACTTGGAAAAGCACAAGCATTCTAAAAGCTAAAAAAACTTGTATTTTGTAGGGAGGGGGTTTGCAGAATGTTGCGGACAATTCCGCAGCATCTTTGCAATGTGGGCACATAGCCAAAAATACAGAAAAAAAAGAAGATAAGGAAAAGAATAGGAAAATCGGGAATATGTCCTGAAGGTGGGAACAAATAAGATATGGACTACAATGAACATGGAATGTCAGTAAGACTATGTGCACACGCTGCGGATTCACCAGCGTATTTTTCCGTGCGGATCCGCAGGTAAAACCGCAGCTAAAATGACCTGCGGTTTTCCTGCGGATTGGCCTGCGGTGTGCACATAGCCTAACTCTTCTCCTCACCTTTAGGCTATGTGCACGCGCTGCGGATTCTGCTGCGTATTTGGCCTCTTCGGATCCGCAGCAGTTCTGCAGACAGTGTACAGTACCATGTAAGTCTATGTGACTTACATTCCGCAGTGCACATGCTGCAGTTTTTTCACTGAAGAAATGCTGCGGTTTTGAGTTCGCAGAAAGAATTGACATGTCAATTCTTTCTGCGGATTCCGCTGCAGTTTGCCACCTATTCCATTGTCTAGGTGTCAAACCGCAGGCCAATCCGCAGGAAAACCGCAGGTCATTTTAGCTGCGGTTTTACCTGCGGATCCGCACGGAAAAATACGCTGGTGAATCCGCAGCGTGTGCACATAGCCTAACTCTTCTCCTCACCTTTAGGCTATGTGCACACGTTGCGGATTCTGCTGCGGATCTGCAGCGTTTCTGGCCCTGCAGGTCTGCAGCAGTTTCTGCTGCGTTGTACAGCACCATTCTTTGCAATGTTAAAACCAAAAATGCTGTGCACATGCTGTGGATTTTTCTGCGCGGATTTGCTGCCGGTTACAATCCGCAGCATGTCAATTCTTTGTGCGGAATCCGCAGCGGTTTCACACCTTCTCCATTGTAAAAGTGTGAAACCGCAGGTAAACCGCAAGTCTTTTGACCGGTGGATTTTTCTAAATCTGTGCGGAAAAATCCGCAGCACTTCAAACTACGTGTGTAAGGGTATGTGCACACGCTATGGATTCTGCTGTGGATCCGCAGTGGATTTGGCACTGCAGATCTCCAGTACCATTATAACCTATGAAAAACAAAAACCGCAGTGCACACGGTGCAGATTTTTCCGCGCGGATTTGCTGCAGTTTCAAATCCGCAGCATGTCACTTCTTTGTGTGGAATCCGCAGCGGTTTTACACCTTCTCCATTGTAGAGGTGTGAAACCGCAGCCTAATCCGCACATTTTGCAAAATCCGCAGGTGAATCCGCAGCGTGTGCACATAGCCTTATTGATAGGCACATAAGGGGAAAAAAAAGAAAACAGGGGGTGATAAAATAATAATTATATAACAGAAGGGGTAAATAAAGGTAAGGATGAAAAAAAAAAGAGAACAAAAAGGCCAGAAATAAAATGGAGAGCACAGACTAAAATATGTAATGCAGCAAACAATTATGATGGAAGATGAAGGCAAACAGGAGGGAACTCGGTGTAAGGAGAAATGAGGACTGCAATGCAATGAATAGAAATACTCAAATACAGGGGGAGGAGGCGTCACAAGCACTCACCAGGCAGGGGAGACGGACGGCCATCTGCTGCTGAAGAAGCAGGTGGTGTCAGGCTCAGTAAGCCAGTGGTTTGAATAAGCGGAGATGACGTCATGCTGTGATTCAGATGTGTGGCAGAGAGCCTTCATAGTGCAGGATGGAGGTGGGGTGGGGGAAGGTGGATGGAAGTGGGGCAGGGGAGCGGGCGGAAGTGAGGCACTTGACACACACTGAGAAAAATGCCCAACGAACATTGCTCAGTCCAGCCCTGACCTGTCTGTCCCCCAGCGGCCCTGTGCAGCTGCTTAGGCACCGGCCCGGGGGGCATATAGCCCCCTGCCACTCGGCCCAGCCCGCACCTGCATAGACACCAAACACGTCTAGGTTCTCTTTTATCTAAGTGATGAAAAAAATTCCAAAGTTTGCTAAAAAAAAATTGCGCAATTTTCAGAAACTCGTAGCGTCTCCTTTTTTTGTGACCTCGGGTTGGGTGAGGGCTTATTTTTGCATGCCATGCTGACATTTTTAATAATTCCACTTTTCTGCAGATGCGTTGTTTTGATTGCCCGTTATTGCATTTTAATGCAATGTCACGGTGACCAAAAAAGCATAATTCTGGCGTTTTTTTATTTTATCACTGCACCATTTAGCGATCAGGTTAAATCTTTTTTTTGTTGATAGATTGGGTGATTCTGAACATGGCGATACCAAATATGTGTAGGTTTGATTTTTTTTCATTGTTTTATTTTGATTGAGGCGACAAATGTGGGTGATTTGAACTTTCATGTTTTTTTTAATTATTTTTATATTTTTAAACACTTATTTTTTTACTTTTGGCATGCTTCAATTGGCTCCATAGCTGCCATAGCACAATCACCTCTGCTACATAGAGGTTATGCTTAGATCACCTCTATGCAGCAGAATTACAGGCTTGCTATGGGCACCGACCACAGGGTGGCACTCATAGCAATCTGCCATCAACAGCTATAGAGATCTCGAGGAGACCTCTGGTTGTGATAGCAAAGCAGTGATGACCCCCGATCACGTGACAGGGGTCGTCGCTGCACGTATTTCCGGACTGGTGTCCGGAAGTGCATTTAAATGCCCGCTGTCAGAGTTTTACAGTGGCATTTAACTACTTAATAGGCGCAGGTGGATCGCGATTCTGCTTGTGCCTATTGCAGGCACATGTCATCTGTTAAAAACATCTGACATGTTGCGGCTTTGAGGTGGACTCACCACCGGACCCCACCTCAAAGCGGGGGATACTGCCAGCTGACATACTATTCTGTCAGCTGGCAGCAAGGGGCTAAGAAATAACAGTTTATAGTCTACATTATAACATCCGAAACACTACATACATGTGCATCGATGTCAGTAGCAAAAGCAATTGTTCAAAAGTGTTTTGCAGACGACTTTCATTTATAATCCGTGTCAGATGCTTCTCGAAGAAGATTCTAGCAATAGTCGGCCAGCATTGATGCACTCCACTTTTCTGGTACCTTTTCTCCATCAGCGCAATGTCTTGGTGAAATCTTTCACCGTGTTCATCGCCAATGGCACCAAGATTGGCTGGAAAAAGGTCCAAGTGAGAATGTAGAAAATGCATTTTTAGTGACATATTGCATTTAATCAAATGATATGCTGTGAGCATGTTGTCCACGAGTTGTTCAAAATTCGGTGCACTGCTGTTGCCAAGCAAGTTGAAGGTCACATCTTTAAAGGCTCTCCATGCCACTTGTTCAGCACCTTGCGAAAGACCATTAATGTTACTGTCATTCATTATATCTTTGATATGTGGGCCAATAAAAATACCTTCTTTAATGTTTGCATCACTTATTCTTGGAAATTTCTGTCTCAAGTAAGAAAAGGCATCCGATTCTTTGTCCATTGCTTTGACAAAATTATTCATGAGCCCAAGTTTAATATGCAAAGGATGGAGAAATATCTTTGCTAGATCAACGAGAGGATTATTTTTAACATTCTTCTGTCCAGCAACCAGGTTTTCACAGAGTGGCCAGTCCTTTCTGAAATAGTGCATTTCTTGTGCACGACTGTCCCACTAAAACAACAATACTTGATATATACAAACTGCAGCCCAAAAAGAAGTGCAACAACTTTTAGATCACCACATATGTTCCAGTTATTGTTTCTATAATTAATGTGGGTCAACAGTAAATCCATATTCTCATAAGTTTCTTTCATGTGTACGGCATGTCCAATAGGTATAGAAGGATAGATATTTCCGTTGTGTAGTAAAACAGCCTTCAGGCTTAAAACTGATGAGTCAATGAACAGTCGCCATTCCTTCAGGTTATGTTCGCATCCAAGAGCACCAAACAACCCCAAGACGTTGTTGCAAAAGGTTAAACTGTCAACATGGTTGAAAAATTGATTAATGTCCTCTTGACGACTGTGAAAAACAGAAACTCTTGTTCCTGGTAATAAGACATTCTGTCCTTGTAGCCTTGATCCCAATAATTCTGCCTGCCTCTTTGACAATTTCAAATCTCTGACCAAGTCACTCAGATGCTTGACTGAACAGATGTGGATTAGATGCAGAAGGCTCAAAGTCTGGGACTGCAGCAGTTTCATTTTCCAATGACATTGTTAGTTCATCTTCGTCATCCTCCATTGTCCATACTTTGGGCGGCTTTGCAACACGAAGACTTTCATTGTGTGGCACTGGTCTTATGGCTGAAGGAAGATTAGGATATTCTATTGATTTCTTGTTCTTTGCTGAATATCCTGTTACATTTGTAAGGCAGAAGTAGCAATCTGTTACATGATCTCTCTGCTCTCTCCATATCATTGGGACAGTGAACGGCATTGAAGGTCGTGATCCATTCAGCCATGCTCTAAGTATGTCAGTATTGTCTATTGATTCCTCCCCAGCCCAGGAGATGTGGTATGCTCTGTACATGTTCAGCCAAATGATTCACTGTGCCTACATGGAATTAACATAATATACTATTTATACTATTTCAGTGGAAAATTCAGAATATACTGTATCAGAAAAAGTTCATATATGAGTTTTTAGAATTATAACTGAATATTATAAGGTTTCGCATCATTTCTCAAAAACCTTAAGTAATAGGAAAAATCTGAAGTCATTTCTGAAATCAGCATGAAAAAATCTCTCAGGAATAGAGTTGAGCGAAACGGGTCGGTCATATTCAAAAGTCGGCGACTTTCGCTGAAGTTGGGTTTCATGAAATGAAACCTGACCTTAGCGTGAGGTCAGACACGAGGTCGGTGACCAGAGCGCCAAAATCACGTTTCAAAAGATGCTTCCAGCACCCTTTTTCAGCCAATGATGGAGAACGCACACTGTGGGCAACACGATGACATAGGCATCGGTCACCACTAGAGTTGAGCGAAACGGGTCGAAAAATTTCAAAAGTCGCCGACTTTTGGCAAAGTCGGGTTTCATGAAACGAAACCCGACCCTAGGATGAGGTCGGCCACGAGGTCGGCGACTTACGCGCCAAAGTTGCGTTTCAAAAGTTTGTTTTGCGCTCTTTTTCAGCCAATCAGGATCCACGGACACTGTGGGCAACGTGATGACATAGGCAGGGGTCACCACCATCTTTCAGAAGGGCATGCAAGTGATTGGCTTGCTTTGGTGGGCGTCACAGGGGGTATAAAAGGGCGTGCACGCCGACCGCCATCTTACTTCTGCCGATCTCAGTATAGGGAAAGGTTGCTGCTGATTCTGTAGGGAGAGCGTTAGGCAGGGAAGAAGACAAAAAAACTGCTTCTGCTGCTAGCGATTTGGCCTGCACAACACACCAGTCACTGTGTGTGCAGTGCAAGGGGAGGCTATATAGTGGTGTATCAGTGGTGTTGGTTGTTGGGCTGCCTTCTAAGGCTTCCTGACATTCCTGCATTGCTGTTTACCCACTGCTCCGCAAACTGCTTTTTTAAAAGCAATCCCAATTTTTTTTTTTTGTCCTGCTGAGAAGAAAAAAAAACTGCTTCTGCTGCTAGCAATTTGGCCTGCACAACACACCAGTCAATGTGTGTGCAGTGCAAGGGGAGGCTATATTGTGGTGTATCAGTGGTGTTGGTTGTTGGGCTGCCTTTTAAGGCTTCCTGACAGGCTGGAATTGCTGTTTACCCACTGCTCTGCAAACTGCTTTTTTAAAAGCAATCCAATCTCCCTTATCCTCTAGTCACTTTTGTCACAGCTGTGCCATCGAGCCTGTCACATAGCGCTCAGATATTCATTGGGCCTCACACAATCCAAAAGTGTCCAGTGTCCAAAAGTGTGTGCAGAGTTTCAAAATCTCCCTTATCCTCTAGTCACTTTTGTCACAGCTGTGCCATCGAGCCTGTCACATAGCGCTCAGATATTCATTGGGCCTCACACAATCCAAAAGTGTCCAGTGTCCAAAAGTGTGTGCAGATATTCAAAATCTCCCTTATCCTCTAGTCACTTTTGTCACAGCTGTGCCATCGAGCCTGTCACATAGCGCTCAGATATTCATTGGGCCTCACACAATCCAAAAGTGTCCATTGTCCAAAAGTGTGTGCAGAGATTCAAAATCTCCCTTATCCTCTAGTCACTTTGGTCACAGCTGTGCAATCAAGCCTGTCACATAGCGCTCAGATATTCATTGGGCCTCACACAATCCAAAAGTGCCCAGTGTCCAAAAGTGTGTGCAGAGATTCAAAATCTCCCTTATCCTCTTGTCACTTTGGTCACAGCTGTGCCATCGAGCCTGTCACATAGCGCTCAGATATTCATTGGGCCTCACACAATCCAAAAGTGTCCAGTGTCCAAAAGTGTGTGCAGAGATTCAAAATCTCCCTTATCCTCTAGTCACTTTTGTCACAGCTGTGCCATCGAGCCTGTCACATAGCGCTCAGATATTCATTGGGCCTCACACAATCCAAAAGTGTCCAGTGTCCAAAAGTGTGTGCAGAGATTCAAAATCTCCCTTATCCTCTAGTCACTTTTGTCACAGCTGTGCCATCGAGCCTGTCACATAGCGCTCAGATATTCATTGGGCCTCACACAATCCAAAAGTGTCCAGTGTCCAAAAGTGTGTGCAGAGATTCAAAATCTCCCTTATCCTCTAGTCACTTTGGTCACAGCTGTGCCATCGAGCCTGTCACATAGCGCTCAGATATTCATTGGGCCTCACACAATCCAAAAGTGTCCAGTGTCCAAAAGTGTGTGCAGAGATTCAAAATCTCCCTTATCCTCTAGTCACTTTTGTCACAGCTGTGCCATCGAGCCTGTCACATAGCGCTCAGATATTCATTGGGCCTCACACAATCCAAAAGTGTCCAGTGTCCAAAAGTGTGTGCAGAGATTCAAAATCTCCCTTATCCTCTAGTCACTTTTGTCACAGCTGTGCCATCGAGCCTGTCACATAGCGCTCAGATATTCATTGGGCCTCACACAATCCAAAAGTGTCCAGTGTCCAAAAGTGTGTGCAGAGATTCAAAATCTCCCTTATCCTCTAGTCACTTTGGTCACAGCTGTGCCATCGAGCCTGTCACATAGCGCTCAGATATTCATTGGGCCTCACACAATCCAAAAGTGTCCAGTGCCCAAAAGTGTGTGCAGAGATTCAAAATCTCCCTTATCCTCTAGTCACTTTGGTCACAGCTGTGCCATCGAGCCTGTCACATAGCGCTCAGAAATTCATTGGGCCTCACACAATCCAAAAGTGTCCAGTGTCCAAAAGTGTGTGCAGAGATTCAAAATCTCCCTTATCCTCTAGTCACTTTTGTCACAGCTGTGCCATCGAGCCTGTCACATAGCGCTCAGATATTCATTGGGCCTCACACAATCCAAAAGTGTCCAGTGTCCAAAAGTGTGTGCAGAGATTCAAAATCTCCCTTATCCTCTAGTCACTTTTGTCACAGCTGTGCCATCGAGCCTGTCACATAGCGCTCAGATATTCATTGGGCCTCACACAATCCAAAAGTGTCCAGTGTCCAAAAGTGTGTGCAGAGATTCAAAATCTCCCTTATCCTCTAGTCACTTTGGTCACAGCTGTGCCATCGAGCCTGTCACATAGCGCTCAGATATTCATTGGGCCTCACACAATCCAAAAGTGTCCAGTGTCCAAAAGTGTGTGCAGAGATTCAAAATCTCCCTTATCCTCTAGTCACTTTGGTCACAGCTGTGCCATCGAGCCTGTCACATAGCGCTCAGATATTCATTGGGCCTCACACAATCCAAAAGTGTCCAGTGTCCAAAAGTGTGTGCAGAGATTCAAAATCTCCCTTATCCTCTAGTCACTTTGGTCACAGCTGTGCCATCGAGCCTGTCACATAGCGCTCAGATATCAGTGGGCCTCACACAATCCAAAAGTGTCCAGTGTCCACAAGTGTGTGCAGAAATTCAAAATCTCCCCTGTCCTATAGACACCTTGTACCTTGTTTTACATTACTATATAGTTTGTTGGATTTTGTCTACATTTCTACCAAAAATGAGGAAGGCTGGTGGAAGAGGCCGTGGAATTGGGCGGGGGTTGGCAGCTGGTAATGATGGTGTTGGTGGTGGATCTGATGGTAGTGGCAAGAGCAAAATAGGACCGAATGCAGGAGGTGTTGAGCCTGCATCATCGTCTGGCTACATAAGGCCTCGAACGCTTAGTTTTCTAGGAGTTGGCAAACCGCTTTTAAAGCCAGAGCATCAGGAAAAAGTTTTGTCTTACATTGCTGACTCAGCCTCCAGCTCTATTGCCTCCTCTTCTTCAGTTGTAAAAAGTAAAAGCACTGAGTCGTCATTGGAGGCTCATGTTCATGAACCACACCTTTCCTTGTGTCCTTCACCCCAACCAAGATTGAAGGATGACGTAGGCCATACTACTGATTACTCCATGGAGCTGTTTTCACATACCATGCCTGGATTATCAAGTGAAATGGTGAATTACCCAGGCCAAGATGAATCTGACATGGAGTGCACTGATGCACAGCCGCTGATGGATGATTCTGCTGGTACATTCACTCAGAGCACTACATTGTCCTCGCAGTGTACAGAGCCAGATTCTGACCCTGATGAGACTCAGGTGCCCCTTCCCGCACACTATACCACCATACACGGTGACACAGAGGAAGGTGCACATGACATAGAAGAGAAGGTGATGGATGACCCAGTTGTTGACCCAGATTGGCATCCATTGGGGGAAGAGGGTGCTGCTTCCAATAGCTCAGATGAGGAGCATCCACAGCAGACATCGACATCGCAACAGCTGTTATCTGGCAGGCCCGGAGCACTCCAAAGACAGGTTCCAAACATCAAAAGAGTTGCTGGACAGCTTGTCCAGAGGGTCAAAAGATCACAGCGTGCTAGGCCGCAAAATGTCTGCCAAAGTAGGAAGAGTGCAGTGTGGCACTTTTTTGAACAAAATCCTCATGATCAGGCCAAGGTTATCTGTAAGAAGTGCGCAAAGACCTTTAGCCGAGGGAAAAATCTGAAAAATTTGAATACCAGTTGCATGCTTAGACATTTAACCAGCATGCACTTGCAAGCGTGGACACAACACCAAACCTCAAGTGCCACATGTGCAACTGATCACAACGAAGGTAGTCAGCAACGCTACATTGTTTCCCCCACTGTAAGCCCACCGGTTAGCACAGCAGCAAATGTTGAGGTGTCGTTGCAAGGCCACAGCAGTCAGGGAATCCCACTGTTATATCAACGAAAGACTGATTCTAGGCCATCAGAAAGAACACCAACTCCATCACCATCATCAACCCTCTCTCAGTCCGCCCTGTCCACCGCTACTTCCACCATATGCAGCTCTCAAGTCCAGCTCACCCTCCCAGACACTATGAGTAGGTCAAGAAAGTACTCAGTCTCTCATCCGCGTACACTGGGTTTGAATGCCCACATTGCCAAACTAATCTCGTTTGAGATGATGCCCTTTCGGTTGGTGGAAAGCACAGCTTTCCGCGAACTCATGGCCTATGCAGTACCACGCTATGACCTACCCAGTCACCACTTCTTCTCTTGCAAAGCCATCCCAGCCCTCCACCATCATGTGAAAGACCGCATTGTCCATGCACTCAAGCAGTCAGTGAGCGGAAAGGTGCACCTCACAACTGATGCATGGTCCAGTCGGCATGGCCAGGGCCGTTACATGTCCATCACTGCGCACTGGGTTAATGTGGTGGATGCAGGGTCCACAGGGGACAGCGGTGGTGGGACAGTGCTGCCTAGCCCACGGTATAGGAAACAGTTGGCTGTAGGCATTCGACCCTCCTCCTCCTCCTCCTCCAGAAGCGAAAGCTCGTCCACAGAGCACAGTCGTACGAGCACTCCATCTGCAGCTGCCACTGTTGCACATGATGTGTCCCCCTATCGAGCCGCTAGTGGAAAGCGTCAGCAGGCTGTGTTGCAGATGATGTGTTTGGGCAACAGACACACCGCCGAGGTGCTGGCCGAGTACTTGAAGCGACAAACTGAGTCATGGCTGGGCAGTGTACATCTTGAGGCAGGCAAGGTAGTTAGTGATAACGGCCGTAATTTTGTGGCAGCCATAGCCCTTTCAAAACTCAGCCATATACCTTGCTTGGCTCACACCTTGAACCTGGTGGTGCAGTGCTTCCTCAAAAATTATCCGGAGTTAACAGCCCTGCTCCAGAAGGTGCGAAGACTGTGCGCGCACATCCGCCGGTCGCCTGTACACTCCGTTCGTATGCAGAAGCTGCAGCGATTGCTCCACCTTCCCAACCACCGCCTCATTATCGACATTGCAACAAGGTGGAACTCCACCCTGCACATGGTGGAGCGGCTGTGCGAGCAGAGGCAGGCCATAATGCATTTGTGGGAGGATACACGGCCAGGCACTTTGAGAGCAGACATGGAGTTGACAGGTGTGCAGTGGTCGAAGCTGAAAGACCTCTGTAAAGTCCTTCAGTGTTTTGAGGAATGCACACGGCTGGTAAGCGCAGACGACGCCATCCTAAGCATGAGCATCCCACTTATGCGTCTGCTCATGCAAACTTTGACGCACCTTAAGGAGCAGGCGTCTGCAGCCAATGTTGATGAGGAGGAAGAGGAGGAGGGAATCCTTGATGACATTCAGCCATTGTCTGCTCAGGGACCTCTCCTGGACGAGGTGGAGGAAGAAGAGGAGGAGGAGGAGGAGGATGATGGGGATGATTACTTAGGGGAGGAGGATGCATCTCGTGGGGCAAGTGAAAATGTTGGCGTGGCAAGGTCTGGTACAGGGTTTGTGCGTGACTGGAGGGATGTGGATTTGCCAGAAAGTGCTCCTCCAACCAGCACTCGCAGTGCATCATTGACACCGGGAACATTGGCCCACATGTCAGATTATGCCTTGCAGATCCTAAAAAGGGACCCACGCATTGCCAAAATGATGAACGATGACGACTACTGGTTGGCCAGCATCCTGGATCCACGCTATAAAGGCAAATTACAAAACATCATGCCACAGGAGAACCTTGACCTAATATTGGCTAATAAACAAGCAACTCTGGTAAATCGGTTGTTTGAGGCATTCCCAGCACACAGCAGCGGTGATGGTTCTCACACGAGCCGTACGGGCCTGGGGCAGCTTGGCAGAGGTGTTCGTGGTGCACACAGCAGAAGTGGCGTTGGAGACAGGGGTTTCATGACAATGTTGTGGACTGATTTTTCAAGTACCGCTCACACAACTGGTAATACTGCATCGATGGAAAGTGACAGGAGACAGCAGTTGTCAACTATGGTTACAAACTACTTTTCCTCCCATATCGATGTTCTCCCACACAGGTCATTCCCCTTTGACTATTGGGCCGCTAAACTAGACACCTGGCCTGAATTGGCACAATATGCCTTACAGGAGCTCGCTTGCCCAGCTGCAAGTGTGCTATCGGAAAGAGTCTTCAGTGCAGCTGGATCAATCCTGACAGAAAAAAGGACCCGTCTGTCAACCCAAAATGTGGATGATCTAACCTTCATTAAAATGAACCACGCATGGGTTTCCAAGGATTTTGTCCCACCTTCCTCTGATGACACATAGGGTGACAGAAAAATGGCTTGCTTTGGTCCACCTCTTCCTGGGACTTGACCTATTTCACCTTTTGCATCAGCTGAATGTCCAACATCAACATATGCCACTTTCTAAAACTCCCTAACTGTGCTGCCTCCCCCCCCATGGCCGGGGTCACCACCTAGCGCACGACACCGTGCGAGTGCCGTTGCCCTGGACAGGTGGGTAGGCTGACTCTTGGGCGCGGGCACTGGTACAGGGTCCTTCATAGTGCAATCAAGTGTCTCTGACGGTGGTGGTGCACACCCGCCGTCAGACACACCGCCGTACTATGAGGGGCCCAGTGCCAGTACCGACGCCCATGAGTGGGCCCCCCTTGCTTGGGCAGGGCCCCAGCATTTGCAATCTTTACCTCTCCCTGCTCCTCCGCTGTGTAGTCTGGGCCGTCAAATCCTTACTGAGACATATATTTTGAATGTGTACGCTATCCATACATGTTATCCGGGGAAACGGTACCCTTTCTAACCTTTGTGCAATCACGTGCAATCCATACTGGGCCTAACACCATCTGAGCCTGCCTCCTGAGACATATATTTTGAGTGTGTACGCTATCCATACATGTTATCCGGGGATACGGTACTCTTTCTAACCTTTGTGCAATCACGTGCAATCCATACTGGGCCTAACACCGTCTGAGCCTGCCTCCTGAGACATATATTTTGAATGTGTACGCTATCCATACATGTTATCCGGGGATACCGTACCCTTTCTAACCTTTGTGCAATCACGTGCAATCCATACTGGGCCTAACACCGTCTGAGCCTGCCTCCTGAGACATATATTTTGAATGTGTACGCTATCCATACATGTTATCCGGGGATACGGTACCCTTTCTAACCTTTGTGCAATCACGTGCAATCCATTCTGGGCCTAACACCATCTGAGCCTGCCTCCTGAGACATATATTTTGAATGTGTACGCTATCCATACATGTTATCCGGGGATACGGTACCCTTTCTAACCTTTGTGCAATCACGTGCAATCCATACTGGGCCTAACACCGTCTGAGCCTGCCTCCTGAGACATATATTTTGAATGTGTACGCTATCCATACATGTTATCTGGGGATACGGTACCCTTTCTCACCTTTGTGCAATCACGTGTAATCCATACTGGGCGTGAGAACGGCTGGCGAGCTGTTAAGCAAGCTACAGCACCTGTGGTTTGCGCATGTAAGTTTTTCATTTTTTCAGGAATGATGGTTAGGCCTAATTCCGGAACTGCGGTTGACCTGAACTTACTGGGAAATCATTGTTCGCGGGTAATAATTGTAATCAGTGATCCCCATCACTAACGTTGTTCAGCGGGTTATCTGCACCTGTAAGCGACAAACGCTGGCCTTTTCAGTGTAGCGCACATGCAGCCACGGACATGTAAGGGCATGACACACCAGTTATTGGCCAATCTCATGTGCCAGAGCCTCACGTGTCCCTCTAGTAAGCCGGACTCGGACCGTGGGGCATGACGGAGTCTCGTTCGTTAACGGAATTAAGCTTGCAATGTGTGCATCTGTTCTGTAGCTGGCATGGTTGAGGTTTCCCAGGTGGAGTCGAATTGAACCGTAGGCTCCACTCCTGGTGGTGCCCTTCTGGACATTCCTTTAAGGTTCAGCTTTGCAACCATACTGCCCACGTAAAACAAACACTTTGCCTTCATGAATGCTGTTTGGAGGGTCATGACTCGTGGGAATAACGCCGCCCAATCAGTTAACCTGCTAGAGAGATCCTTCGTTGCTCCCAAGCATGACATCACACTCCCTAGGAAGAAGGTAATGCCACTGTGGCGACCGTACTCCTGGGGGCGACACAAGTGCACTGATGCCCAGCCACTGCTCGATGAATCTGCTGGTACATTGACCCAGACCACTACATTCCCCTCGCACGCTACACGACCTGAATCTGACCCTGATGAAACTCAGGTTACCCTTCCCATATACAGTTCCATCTTACACGGTGACAAAGAGGAAGCTGCAGATGAAAGTGCAGGTTCGGCCCACCCGCCATCAGACACACCACCGTACTATCAGGGGCCCTGTGCCAGTGCCATCACCAATGAGTGGGCCCCCCCCTGCTTGCTCAGGATCACAGCACTTGCAAAGTTGAAATACTGTGCAGTGAGATGGAAGATGGGGACGACGAGGAATCCAGACAAGTACAGGGATTCCCTAGCGAGGAGACTTATTTGATTGTTTTCAATGTTGGGACAGCAATTTTTGGGGAGCACTATACTCTGGAGAATGATAGATGGGGCCCACTATACACTGGAACATTCCAAAGGTGGACATCAGACACTGGAGCAGCATTTACAGGGCCCATTATACACTAGAGCATTAGAAATGGGGCCCATTATGTTTGGAGCATTATGTGGGCCCATAAGACAGTCATCCATGGGGACCAACATATAATGTAGCATTATGTGGAGCTCATCATATACTGTTTCAAACATTATATGGGACCAATGATTCTGTATGGAGAAATAGATGGGCCTCGTCATGAGATGTAAAAAGTGAGGTATTTTTCATTGTATTATACCGCTATTTCTCTGCCGTATCGGAGCACGATGAGTTGTGGTATGTGTTAAAGGGGCGCTCTTTCGCCCAGGGCACATGAAAACCTGCAGCCAGTCCTCCCCCCCCACAACTTTAGCCAAATAACCCCCATTTTTCAGTGCGTAACTTGTATTATGAAGTTAATTAAGGTTGACAAGCTTAAGTAAGAAGAATTGATGCTTTTGGCATTCAAATGGGCACTGTAGGTGTGTTTCCTGTCCTCCTCTCACTGCCGACTTTTATTCCCCATTGACTTACATTGGGTTTCGTGTTTCGGGACGACCCCGACTTTTCCCTATAATCGGACGATCTTGCTCGACCCGACTTTTGGAAAAGTCGGGTTTCACGAAACGAAACGCGACCCTAAAAAACCAAAAATCGCTCAACTCTAGTCACCACCATCTTTGAGAAGGGCATGCAAGTGATTGGCTGGCTTTGGGTGGCGTCACAGGGGCTATAAAAGGGCGTGAACGCCGACTGCCATCTTACTTCTGCCGATCTTAGCATTAGGGAGAGGTTGCTGCTGCTGATTCAGAATAAGGGAGAGCGTTAGGCAGGGAAGAAGAACCAAAAAACTGCTTCTGCTGTTAGCGATTTCCACTTACAACACAACACTTTGTGTGCAGTGACAGGGGAGGCTATATTTTTGTGCATCAGTTCTGTTGGTTAGTAGGCTGCCTTATAAGGCTCCCTGATAACTGCATTGTTTGCACACTGCTGTGCAAACTGCTTTTTTTAAAAGCAAAAATACTTTTCTTCCCCTTTTCTGCACAGTTACCAAGCGTTCATTTTTCTACCCTTTTGTGTGTGCAGCAGTCCTGCTTATTAGGCTGCCTGCGTCCATACTTGGACTGAGAGCATCGTTGTCAGCGTCCTCAAATCTCTAGTGAGATCCAAATTCTCACCAATCCAATAGACACCCTCCACCTTGTCATACATCATCCAATTTCAGCCTGTTACATTGAGGTGTAATCTCTACTGGGCCTGAGACAATAGTTCAGCGTCCTCAAATCTATAGTGAGATTCAAATTCTCACCAATACTATATACACCCTCCACCTTGCCATACACCATCCAATTTCAGCCTGTTACATTGAGGTGTAATCTCTCCTGGGCCTGAGACAATAGTTCTGCATCCTCAAATCTATAGTGAGATTCAAATTCTCACCAATATTATAGACACCCTCCACCTTGTCATACACCATCCAATTTCAGCCTGTTACATTGAGGTGCAATCTCTCCTGGGCCTGAGACAATAGTTCTGTGTCATCAAATCTATATTGAGATTCAAATTCTCACCAATAATATAGACACCCTCCACCTTGTCATACACCATCCAATTTCAGCCTGTTACATTGAGGTGTAATCTCTCCTGGGGCTGAGACAATAGTTCAGCATCCTCAAATCTATAGTGAGATTCAAATTCTCACCAATAGTAGATACACCTTCTACCATGTTTTACAGTACCATATAGCTGGTGGCATTTTGGGTACATTTTAAAAAAAAATGAGCAAGTATGGTGGAAGATGCCATGGAAGTGGGCGGGGGTTGCCAGCTGGTCCCGATGGTGGGGGTGGTGGTGTTGCATCTGTTGGTAGTGGCAAAATCACAATAGCACCTAAGGCAGAAGGTATTGAGCCTGCGTCATCGTCTGGCTCCACAAGGCCTGAAAGGCTCTCTTTTCTGGGAGTAGGTAAACCACTTTTAAAGCCGGAGCTTCAGGAACAAGTTTTGGCTTACATTGCTGACACAGCCTCCAGCTCTCTTGCCTCCTCTTCTGAAGTTTCAAAAAATGAAAGCACTGACTCGTCAGTGGAGGCTCCTGGTCAGGAACAACACCTTTCCTTGTGTCCTTCACCCCTACCAAAAGTGAAGGATGTGGCAGGCCACACTACAGATTACTCCGTGGAGCTCTTTTCACATACCATAACTGGGTTAGCAAGTCAAATCATGAATTCCCCAGTCCAAGATGAATCTGACATGGAGTGCACTGATGCACAGCCACTGCTAGATTTTTCTGCTGGTACATTCACTCAGAGCACTACATTGTCCTCGCTGTGTACTGAGGCAGAATCAGACCCTGATGAAACTCAGGTGCCCCTTCCCGCATACTATATCACCTGACACGGTGACACAGAGGAAGGTGCACATGAAATTGAAGAGGAGGTGATGGATGACCCAGTTGTTGACCCAGATTGGCATCCATTTGGGGAAGAGGGTGCCACTGGCAATAGCTCAGAAGAGGAGGAGGAGGATCCGCAGCAGGCAATGACATCGCAACAGCTGTTATCTGGCAGGACTGTAGCAGTCCAAAAACGTGTTACAAAAACCAAGGGTTGCAGGACAGCTTGGCCAGATGGTCAAATTAGCACAGTGTGCAAGGTCTCAAAATGTCTTCCATAGTAGGAAGAGTGCAGTGTGGCACTTTTTTGAACAAAATCCTAATGATCAGGCAAAAGTTATCTGTAAGAAGTGCGCAAAGACCTTTAGCCGAGGGAAAAATCTGAGAAATTTGAATACCAGTTGCATGCTTAGATATTTAACCACCATGCACTTGCAAGCGTGGACAGACTTCCAAACCTCACGTACCACATGTGCACCTGCTCCGAATGAAGGTAGTCATCAACACTACATCGCTTCCCCCACTGTAATCCCACCGGTTAGCACACCACCAGCAACAAATGTGGAGGTGTCGTCGCAAGGGCAAAGCAGTCATGGAATCACAATGCTATTGCTACGAAAGACTGAATCTAGGCCATCAGCAACACTACCAACACCATCACCATCACCAACCCTCTCTCAGTCCGCCATGTCCACTGCTAGTTCCACCATATGCAGCTCTCAAGTCCAGCTCACCCTACCAGAGACTCTAAGTAGGACAAGAAAGTACTCATCCTCTCATCTGCGTACACTGGGTTTGAACGCCCATATTGCCAAACCAATCTCATAAGAGATGATGCCCTAACGGTTGGTTGAAAGCAAAGCTTTCCGCAAGCTCATGGCCTACACAGTACCACGCAATGACCTACCCAGTCGGCACTTTTCACGAAAAGCCACCCCTGCCCTCCACGTGCATGTGAAAGACCGCATTGTCCATGCACTCAAGCAATCAGTGAGTGGAAAGGTGCACCTCACATCAGATGCATGGTCCAGTAGGCATGGACAGGGCCGTTACGTGTCCATCACTGCGCACTGGGTTAATGTGGTGGATGCAGGATCCACAGGGGACAGCGACGGTGGGACAGTGCTGCCTAGCCAACGGTATAGGAAACAGTTGGTTGTAGGCGCTTGACGCTCCTCCTCCTCCAGAAGCGAAAGCTCATCCACAGAGCGCAGTCGCACGAGCACACTGTCACGCTCACCGCCGGCTCCACACTCGCCGCTCCCGCCGCGTCCTCGGCTCCTGCTGCCGCCTCTCCCCGCGCTGGGTGCGCCCGCCGCCTCCGGCGTGCTCCCGTGGCGGGCGCGCGCTCACCTGCACGCCTGTCCTCCACCCCGCGCTCTGTCCCGGCGTTCGGCCCGGGGCGCATGCGCACCCTGCGCTCCAGGTCCCACTACAGGCCAAGCCAGGCCTTCTCCCCGCCCTCCTGACCCTGCTGACCTGACCCGGAAACTCCTGCCTCTATAAGAGGCAGCCTCTTCCTCCAGCTCACCGCCTGATCGTCACTTCCTCTCTCTGTGACTCTGGCTCCAGCCTGCCTGCCTTTTTCCCTGCTGCTCTTACCCTTTCCTCACCTCCTGTCATCATCTTGGACAAAAGTCTTGCCGGGGGGCACGGAAGTCAGGTTAACAGGCGCGACTACGATGAGCTTGCTTGGATCCACAATGTGTGAAAGCTCCTCCTCGTTGTCGGTGACCAGAAAGGATCGAGACAGGGCATCCGCTTTGAGATTCTTTTCACCCGGACGGAAATGGAGCTCAAAATCGAACCGGTTAAAGAATAATGACCATCGGGCCTGCCGAGGATTAAGCCTTTGTGCTGATTGAATGTAGGCTAGATTCTTGTGGTCGGTGAAGATGTGGAGTGGGTGTACCGCTCCTTCCAGAAGATGCCGCCACTCTTCCAAGGCTAACTTAATGGCAAGCAGCTCTCTGTCCCCGATGGTATAGTTTCTCTCCGCAGGGGAGAAAGTCTTGGAGAAGAAGCCGCAGGACACCAAGCGACCGGAAGGAGATCTCTGGGAGAGAACCGCACCGGCTCCGGTGGCAGAAGCGTCTACCTCTAGGGTGAATGGTTTGTTCGCCTCTGGACGATGTAGCACCGGGGCTGTGGCAAAGGCTTGCCTCAAGGTTCGGAAGGCGTTCTCGGCCTCAGGAGGCCAGTGGTGAGGATCGGCTCCCTTTCGGATCAGAGCAGAGATGGGAGCAGTCAGAGAGGAAAAGTGCGGAATAAACTGCCGGTAATAGTTGGCGAAACCCAGGAACCGTTGGATAGCCTTAATTCCCTGAGGACGCGGCCAGTTGAGTACCGCAGACACTTTTCCCGGATCCATGCGCAAGCCAGAATCGGAAATGATTTAACTCAAGAACGGCAGAGACGACTGTTCGATGGCGCATTTTTCCAGCTTGGCGTAGAGACGATGTGTTCTCAACCGAAGTAAAACTTGACGCACGTCTTTTCGATGTGTGGACAAATCAGGAGAAAACACCAGAATGTCGTCCAAGTAAACCACCACACAGGAGTAAAGAAGATCTCGGAAAATGTCATTGACAAATTCTTGGAACACTGCGGGGGCATTGCATAGGCCGAAGGGCATAACGAGGTATTCATAATGGCCGTCACGAGTGTTGAAGGCGGTCTTCCATTCGTCACCGGAGCGGATCCGGACCAGATTGTAGGCCCCTCGAAGATCCAATTTAGTGAAGATCCGTGCACCCCGTAGACGGTCAAATAACTCCGGGATGAGGGGCAGAGGATATTTATTCTTGATGGTGATAACGTTGAGCCCTCTATAATCAATACAGGGACGCAGGGACCCGTCCTTCTTCTTGACAAAAAAGAACCCAGCGCCTGCAGGAGAGGAAGACTTACGAATAAAGCCTTTGGCCAAGTTTTCCTGAACGTATTCGGACATGGCCTGGGTCTCGGAGGGAGACAGCAGGTAGATGCGACCACGAGGCGGCGTAGAACCGGGGAGCAGATCGATGGGGCAGTCATATGGACGATGCGGGGGCAGGACCTCTGCTTCCTTCTTGTCGAAGACATCCAAAAAGGCCCAGTAGGCGGAGGGTAATTCGGTAGACATCGACGTAGGACGTGGAAATTTCGGCGGCTGTACAGGGAGTAAGCACTTATCTTGACAAAGTCGACCCCATCGCAGAACGTCACCAGAGCACCAATCCAGGATAGGCTCGTGGGTCCTTAGCCAGGGAAGTCCCAGAAGGATGGCATGGGACAAAGAAGGCAGCACATAGAATACTATCTTCTCTCGGTGTAAGGCTCCGACCTGAAGCTCCACCTCTTCGGTAACCTGAGTAACGGACTCCCGCAGGGGTTGACCGTCGACCGAAGCAATCTGCCGAGGGGTCTCCAGGGATCTGACAGGAATTCCAAGTCTCCTAACCGCCTCAAGTTGGATGAAGTTACCGGCCGCCCCAGAATCTATATAGGCCCATTCAGAAAAACGTTTAGAATCCAGGTGCAAAAGGACAGATAGGGTCAAGGGTAGAGAGGAGTCAAAATTACCTACGAAGACCTCTCTTACCTGTCCTAGGCGGAGGCGTTTCCCGGACGAGTGGGGCAGGCACGAAGAAAGTGGGACGCACTCTCACAGTAGAAACAGAGCCCCTGTTCGACCCTCTCTCTCCGACGCTCCTCCACCGGTTTGAGGCGATCCACTTGCATGGGTTCCGGTAGCGGGAGCGTGGAGGCTGGAGTCGAGCGGGCTCGAGGTGGACTCCGAGCGTCCGGAGGAGCGCGGAGAGGTCTCCTGTCCCTAGCGAGCTCTCGGGAACGTTCTTGAAAGCGGAGGTCGATGCGGGTGGCCAAAGAGATTAAATCCTCCAAGGAGGTGGGGGTATCCCGCCCCGCCAGCTCGTCCTTGATCCGCCCCGAAAGGCCCCGCCAAAAGGCTCCCACCAAGGCCTCATTGTTCCAACCCAACTCTGAGGACAGGGTGCGAAACCGAATGGCGTACTGACCTACTGAAAGCGTGCCCTGATGCAGATTGAACAGTGCCTCGGTAGCGGAGGCAAGGCGACCGGGTTCATCAAACACCTTACGAAAGGTGTCTAGAAAAAAGGAGAGTTGAGTGACCACGGGATCGTCTCTCTCCCAGAGGGGGTTAACCCACGCTAGAGCCTCTCCTTCTAAGTGGGACACGATGAAGGCCACCTTGGCAAGGTCAGTGGGGTACTGATGTGGCAGCAACTCAAAATGTAGCTGGCATTGATTTAAAAACCCTCTACACATCTTGGGGTCGCCACTATAACGCGGGGGTTTGGCCAGCCGAGGGGAGGGGAGCGGAACCGCAGGCTGTGCCGGGGCTGCGGCCGCGGTCTGGAGGGCCAGCAGGCGGTTGTCCACCGAGGCCATGTAGTTCAGGATATGAGCCTGAGTGTCGCGCTGCTGGGCTAGCTCCTGTTGGAGGCCGGCGATCTGGGTGGTACTCCCTGGATCCGAGGCCTGTAGTGACGAGAGACGAGACTCCATGGATTTGAGGAACGATATGATCCTCGCTTGATTTTCCCGCAGGAACAGAAGTTCCTTTTGGGTCGGGGTAGAAGTACCAGCGGGGTCCATGGCCTGATCGTTCTGTAAGGATTCCCAAGGGTGAACCCACTGGACCGCGGCAAGCGAACCTCCCCTGGGCGAGCGGACCAGGTGGACCACCCCCTATACAGGGAGCGTTTGGGACAGGCCCAGGGGAAACTACTCACCACGGCTGCTGGTACCCGAGGACGGAGGTGCACAGTAGAGGGTGCAGCGGGCAGGCGGAAGGATGAGCTGGACTGGAAGCGGCAGGACTGGAGGCCAGGAACGGAGGCTGAAGGATACAGGCAGGCAAGGCTGGAACGGCAAGACACGGGTCAGACGCAGGGCACAGGCTGAACACGGAGACGAGATGGCGGGCACTGGGAGGAACACAAGGAACGGTTAGACAGGAAGCACGAGGAAAGGGTAAGAGCAGCAGGGAAAAAGGCAGGCAGGCTGGAGCCAGAGTCACAGAGAGAGGAAGTGACGATCAGGCGGTGAGCTGGAGGAAGAGGCTGCCTCTTATAGAGGCAGGAGTTTCCGGGTCAGGTCAGCAGGGTCAGGAGGGCGGGGAGAAGGCCTGGCTTGGCCTGTAGTGGGACCTGGAGTGCAGGGTGCGCATGCGCCCCGGGCCGAACGCCGGGACAGAGCGCGGGGTGGAGGACAGGCGTGCAGGTGAGCGCGCGCCCGCCACGGGAGCACGCCGGAGGCGGCGGGCGCACCCAGCGCGGGGAGAGGCGGCAGCAGGAGCCGAGGACGCGGCGGGAGCGGCGAGTGTGGAGCCGGCGGTGAGCGTGACACACTCCATCTGCAGCTGCCAGTGTTGCACACGAGGTGTCCCACTATCGAACAGCTAGCGGTAAGCGTCAACAGGCTGTGTTGCAGATAATGTGTTTGGGCGACAACAGACACACCGCGGATGTACTGGCCGACTACTTGCAGCGACAAACTGAGTCATGGCTGGGCAGTCTACATCTTGAGGCAGGCAAGGTAGTTAGTGATAAAACTCAGACACATACCTTGCCTGGCTCACACCTTGAACCTGGTGGTGCAGTGCTTCCTCAATAATTATCCGGAGTTAACACCCCTGCTCCATAAGGTGCGAAGACCGTGCTCGCACATCCGCCGGTCGCCCGTACACTCCAGTTGTATGCAGAAGCTGCAGCGATTGCGCCACCTTCCCAAGCACCGCCTAATTATCGACGTTGCAACAAAGTGGAACTCCACCCTGCACATGGTTCAGAGGCTGTGCGAACAGAGGCAGACTGTAATTCATTTGTGGGAGTATACACGGGCAGGCAGTTTGCAGGCAGACATGGAGTTGTCTGGTGTGCAGTGGTCGAAGCTGAAAGACCTCTGTAAAGTCCTTCAGTGTTTTGAGGAATGCACACGGCTGGTAAGCGCAGACGACGCTATCATAAGCATGAGCACCCCACTTATGCGTCTACTCATGCAAACTTTGACGCACATTAAGGAGAAGGTGTCTGCAGCCGAGGAGGAAGAGGAGGAGGGAAGCCTTGATAACAGTCAGCCATTGTCTGCTCAGGGAAGTCTTGTGGACGAGGTGGAGGAAGAAGAGGAAGAGGAGGAGGATGATGGGGATGATTATTTTGGGAAGGAGGATGCTTCTCAGGGGGCAAGAAAAAATGTTGGCGTGGCAAGGTCAGGTACAGGGTTTGTGCGTGACTGGAGGGATGTGGATTTGCCAGAAAGTGCTCCTCCACCCAGCAATCGCAGTGCATCATTGACACCTGGAACATTGGCCCACATGTCTGATTATGCTTTGCAGATCCTAAAAAGGGACCCCCGCATTGCCAAAATGATGAACGATGACGACTACTGGTTGGCCAGCATCCTGGATCTACGCTATAAAGGCAAATTCCAAAACCTCATGCCACAGGAGAGCCTAATATTGGCTATCAAACAAGCAACTTGGTAAACCGTTTGTTTGAGGCATTCCCAGCACACAGCGGCGGTGATGTTTTTCCAATGAGCTGTAGGGGGCAACATGGAAGAGGTGTTCATGGTGCACATAGCTGATGTGGCGTTGGACACAGGGGTTTGATGAACATGTTGTGGACTGATTTTTCAAGTACCGCTCACACGACTGGTAATATTGCATCGATCGAAAGTGACAGGAGACAGCAGTTGTCAACTATGGTAACAAACTACTTCTCCTCCCATATCGATGCTCTCCCTCACCGGTTATTCCCCTATGACTATTGGCCCAGTAAACTTGACACATAGCCTGAATTGGCACAATATGCCTTACAGGAGCTCGCTTGCCCTGCTGCTAGTGTGTTATCTGAATGAGGCAGAATGTCCAACATCAACATATGCCATTTTTTGCACCTCCCTAACTGGGCTGCCTCCCCCCCAGGGCCGGGGTCACCACCTGGCGCACGCACCCATGCGAGTGTCATTGCCCTGGACAGGTGGGTGGGCATACTCTTTGGCAACGGCACTGGCACATAGTAGAATCAAGTGTCTCTGACGGTGGGGGTGCACACCTGCCGTCAGACACACCAGCGTACTATGAGGGGCCCTGTGCTAGTACTGCCGCACACGAGTGGGCCCACCCTGCTTGCTCAGGGCACCAGCACTTGCAATACTTACCTCTCCCTGCTCCATCGCTGTGTAGTCTGGCCTGTTAAATACTTCACTGGGACTGCCAATACAAATTTGGTGAAATGATAGATGATGGTTAAGACAAAGCTATGCCTTGTCCTGCTGGGCTCTATCTTCAGATGATCGATGGCTTCCATTTGTTATGGACGTTGACTCACAATGAGATGCAGTGGTGGTTTATCATCAGCTTTCACGGTTTTCCGACTCACAGATGTGTGACATTCCTGCCCACATTTTTAAATGTGTCCTCTCATGCCAATCCAATAGAATCGCCTACGGCCTGTGGCTTCTGTCTTTTGCACTCCAAAGTTACCTGACAGATCATGATAGGCAGTGAGGATAATGTCTAAATCTGTCCCTGTGATCACAATTTGATGGAGATGAGTAACGGTGATGGGTTCCACGGTACTGCGATACAGCGATACAGCAAACCTTTCTTCACAAGAACTGTTTCGCTGTCTCCACAAACAAAGTAATTGAGGGTCAGCATCGCCTCTGAGAATTCTCCCGGGAGTTTTTACCGTGATTAGTAATTCCAAAATTTCTGCAATCAGTCGACTTTCCGTCTGTACTTGTATCCATCTCGTTTCCTCTTGCGGAGAGTCTGGACTGTCTTACTGAGACTGAAATATATATGAAAATTGAAAAATACCCCAACAGTGTATACTGGTGTACGCTTCGAATGCATAACCCTTTTTCTACTTTTTAGATTCTTGTCTAATCCATACTGAGGCTGTGAGTGTCTTTGTCAGACTCCGGAAATATACACGCAGATTTTTAATGTTTAAACTATGCTATATGTAACTGCTATCAAGTGATACTGTACCCTTTCTCAACTTTCTACAATCACGGCGAATCCATACTGGGCCTGAGACCATCTGAGTCTGCCTCCTGATATATAGACATAGGTTTTTAATGTTTAAACTATGCTACATATATACCTGTTATCCGGTGATACTGTACCCTTTCTCAACTTTGTACAATCACGTCAAATCCATACTGGGCCTGAGACCCTCTGAGTCTGCCTCCTGATATATAGACATAGGTTTTTCATGTGTATACTATGCTACATATATACCTGTTATCCGGTGATACTGTACCCTTTCTCAACTTTGTACAATCACGTCAAATCCATACTGGGCCTGAGACCCTCTGAGTCTGCCTCCTGATATATAGACATAGGTTTTTCATGTGTATACTATGCTACATATATACCTGTTATCCGGTGATACTGTACCCTTTCTCAACTTTGTACAATCACGTCAAATCCATACTGGGCCTGAGACCCTCTGAGTCTGCCTCCTGATATATAGACATAGGTTTTTAATGTTTAAACTATGCTATATATACCTGTTATCCGGTGATACTGTACCCTTTCTCAACTTTGTATAATCACATCAAATCCATACTGGGCCTGAGACCTTCTGAGTCTGCCTCCTGATATATAGACATAGGTTTTTCATGTGTAAACTATGCTACATATATATCTGTTATCCGGTGATACTGTACCCTTTCTCAACTTTCTACAATTTTGTCGAATCCATACTGGGCCTGAGAATGTCTGAGTCTGCCTCCTGATTAGAGATGAGCGGTGTTCGAGTCGACCTGTTCGCCAAATTAAAATTCCACCTGTTTTTGGCGGTGTTTGAGCCGTTCGTTGAACTCGAACACTTTGCTTAAAATTCGGCTGTTCGAGGTTCCGTTCGAGAACGGTTCGTTCACCAAAAGCGTAACTTTATTTTCACATTAATAATGGTTTTCAATGTTAATAGACTGCTTCATGGCATAGTAGCGGTGTGTGGTAGCAAGTGGTGTAGTACACCTGTCAAGGAGCTACACCGTGTGTGCTTCTAATTATTTTTTACCGCATCTTGTTCAGAAAATCCTTTTGGGCCTTGTAGCACTGTCTGCTACTCAGCAGAGGAGCCCACCAGTGAACCTAGCTTTGCCACCTGTTTATGAAAGAACCAGTTTTTGACTGCATTTAGCACAGTTAATACTTTGGGCCTAGTAACTGTGTCTGCTACTCATCAGAGGAGCCCACCCGTGAACCAAGCTGTGCCACCTGTTTATGTAAGAACCATTTTTTAACTCCATTTAGCCCAGTGCATACTTTGGGACTAGTACCGGTGTCTACTGCTCAGCAGAGGAGCCCACCTGTGAACCTAGCTATGCTGCCTGTTTATGTAAGCACTGTATGCTACTCAGCAGAGTTGCCCACCCGTGAACCAAGCTATGCCGCCTGTTCATGTAAGAACTGCGTGCTACTCAGTATAGGAGCCCAGCTATTAAGCAAGCTACAGCACCTGTGGTTTGGACACTTAATTTTTTCATTTTTTCTGGAATGCCAGTTAGGCCTAATTCCGGAATTCTGGTTGACCTGCACTTACTGGGAAATCCTCTTTCGCGGGGAAGAATTGGAATCCCAGATCCCCATCAATAACGGGGTTCAGCGGGTTATCTGCACCTGTAAGCGACACACGCTGGACCTTTCAGTGTAGCGCGCATGCAGCCCCGGACATGTAAGGGCATGACAGACCTGTTATTGATCGATCTCGTGTACCAGAGCCTCGCGTGTCCCTCTAGTAAGCTTGACGCGTACCGCAGGGGCATGCCGGAGTCTCGTTCGTTAACGGAATTAAGCTGACAAATCGCTAGCACAACTAAAAACGGACATCCACCACCACCCACAGAATCGACAAAGCTTGCAATCTGTCAATCTTTTCTGTAGCTGGCATGGTTGAGGTTTCCCGGGTGGATTCGAATTAAGCCGCAGGCTCCACTCCTGGTGGTGCCCTTCTGGACATTCCTTTAAGGTTCAGCTTTGTAACCATACTGCCCCCGGAAACCAAACACTTTGCCTTCATGGACGCTGTTCGGGGGTTCATGGGAATAACGCCGCCCGATCGGCAGTTGGCCTAATTTATTGTGGGAAGTCCAACGGTATATGATCGTCTTCGATTTCAGATTTTTACTGTTTTTTCGTATTTTACATTTTTATTCCAGCCTTTCTTGACTTCATAAGGGCATGACATGCCTATATCTGTGTCTCCTCCTCCTCCTTTTACTCCTCCACCTCTTTCGTATATGTAGTTGCCGTTTTCCATATGTAATTTTTGTATTCTGAGCATTTTGTCTGCTTTGGGACACCTTTTAAGGTGTTTTGTAATTGTTTTCTATGTGTTTGTATGTGTTTGTCTGCCATTGTTTTCAATGGTGTTCGACGTTGTTCGTCGAATGTTCAACAAACATTCGACGAACTTGCCTCCTGTTCGACGAACCAAAACTAACTGGAACACTAGCGCGGTGGCTCAACACTACTCCTGAATATATAGATGTACATTTTTAATGTTTAAACTATGATATATATACCTGGTATCTGGTGATACTGTACCCTTTCTGCCAGGAAGTCCACCTCCACCCATCACTCTAAGTCTATCATTGACACCTGGAACATTGTCCCACATGTGTGATTATTTCTTGCGGATCTTCTTGTTATATTGTGGTGTGATCCATCCTGAGTGTGTGACAGTCTGTGGGTTACTCGAGCAATTTAGATGTACATTTAAAAATTACCCCAACACTAGTGTATACAGCTCTACGCTTGTTAATTATTACCCATTTACTGCTTTTTATATTCTGGTCTAATCCAAACTGACCAAGTGAGAGTTATTTTCTGACTGCAGAAATAAATACTGAGATTGACAACAATGACCCCTACACTGTGTACAGCTGTACTCTTCAGATCCATTACCGTTTTACGGCTTTTTATATTGTGTTGTAATCCATACTGAGCGTCTGTGTCTGCCTCCTGAAATATCTACGGAGATTTAGAATGTTTAAACTATACTATTTATACCTGCTATCTGATGATACTGTACACTTTTTCTACTTTTTATATTCTTGTGTAATCCATACTGAGCCTTTGAGCGTCTCTGTGTGACTCATAAAATATATAGGGAGATTGACAATTATCCTTTGACTGTATAGAGCTGTACGCTTCTGATACAGTACCATATATCTGATGATATTTTGGGTACATTTTCTCCAAAATTTGGAAGTATGGTGGAAGAGGCTGCAGACGTGGGCGTGGGGGGGCTAGCTGGTACTGATGGTGGCGGTGCATCTGCTGGTAGTGGCAAAAGCACAATAGCTGCAAAGGCAGGAGGTGTTTAACCTGCGTCATGGTCTGGCTCCAGAATGCCTGGAAGGCTACCTTTTCTGGGAGTAGGTTAACCGCTTTTAAAGCCGGAGCATCAGGAACTGGTTTTGGCTTACATTGCCAAGACAGACTCCAGCAAATATGCCCTCCTCTTCTGAAGTTTCAAAAAATGCAAGCACTGAGTCGTCAAGTGCTGGCTCCTGGTCAGGAAGAACCCCTTTCCTTGTGTCCTGCACCCCCACCCAAACTGAATGAGGCAGCAGGCCACACTTCACATTAGTCCATGTAGCTCTTTCTATCATACCATGCCTGGGTTAACAAGTCAAATAGTGAATTCCCCAGTCCAAGATGAATCTGACATGGAGTGTGGGTGGCCAGCCAGAGCAGTGGGGTTAATCGGTACCGGGCCGGTGTCTCAGAGGGATGTGTCATGTTGGTGGTGATGACCCATTCCGTGGCCCTGGGCGTCCATGCAAAGGGGTGAATAACATTTATAAGTGAATGATACGTGACGCCACTGTGGTTTCTGATCAGATTGACCCACGCTGCAGTGTCACTTCTCTGGGACATATGTTGTGATGCAGCTAAGATGTAGAAGCCCTGCACAGGTAGGGCCGTAGTCGCAGGGCAGATGAAAGAGTTGGTAGATGGTGTGCAGTGCAGGATGTAGCAGAGCCATGCGCCAGGTGCAGAAGAAAGATGACAGACACAGTCGTGCAGTTCCTTTACCTGTACTTGGTAAGTGCCGTCCAGGACCCAGAGTACAGATGGAGAAGGAGTTGGTCAGCCTGGAAGGAAATTTGGAATTCTCTCTCTGCAGATAGGTAGTGTGGCCTCCGTTCTAGCGCTTATCTGAGGTACTCGCAGTACTGAGTTCACCGAAGTTCCCCCTGTTGACTCTCTTTTGGAACTTTCTCGTATGGCAGGCAGCCATAGCCTTTTCCTTCCGGCTCACACACGTCGCTGCTGGGGCCTCCGAGCCTTAGTTGGGAACAGAGCATTTACAGCTGCTACTTCCTCCGGTTTCTGCTGCAGGACCGTCAGTGTCCCTTCAAACTCGGAGACCGGAATCCCGGCCATGCGCTCCAGCTAGGAGTGAGCCCTAACTCTGCTCATCCTCCAGCTCCCCTTCTCACATCCACACACTTCCCCTTCCCTTCATAGACTGCCCTAACTTACCTCCTCCCGACCACAGAGAGCAGCTCCTCAGCAGTCAGGCTTAGAGCTCTCCCTGCTGGCCTGGAGTGGGAACTGTGTTGTGTGTTGGTTTAACTGCTAGAGAGATCCTTCGTTGCTCCCAAGCATGACATCACACTCCCTAGGAGGAAGGTAATGCCACTGTGGCGACCGTACTCCTGGGGCGCCACAAGTGCACTTATGGCCAGCCACTTGTAGATCATTCTGCTGGTACATTGACCCAGACAACTACATTCCCCTCACCCTCTACACAGCCAGAATCTGACCCTAATGAAACTCAGGTTCCCATTCCCACATACTATACCACCTTACACGGTGACAAAGGGGAAGGTGCAGATGAAAGTGCAGATTCCTTGAGCAGGTGGGGGGGCATACTCATGGGTGATGGCACGGGCACAGGGCCCCCCATAGTACACAAAGGGAGGGCCCGGCCCACCCGCCATCAGACACACAACCGTACTCTGAGGGGCCCTGTGCCAGTGCCGTCACCAACGAGTGGGCCCACACTGCTTGCTCAGGATCACAGCACTTGCAAAGTTTAAATACCTCTCCCTGCTCCACCGCCATGACATCTTCCGCGTTTTCTGACAGTGACATTTTGGTCAGAGAGCACGATGCCATCATGACTGTACGCCCTCTGCTTAAACAGTCCAAGTGCAGTGAGACGGAAGATGGGGACGACGAGGAGTCCAGACTAGTACAGGGATTCCCTAGCGAGGAGACTTATTTAAGTGTTTTCAATGTTGGGACAGCTATTTTTGGGGAGCACTATACTCTGGAAAATGATATATGAGGCCCACCATACACTGGAGCATTCCAAAGGTGGACATCAGACACTGGAGCAGCATTTACACGGCCCATTATGCACTGGAGCATTAGAAATGGGGCCCATTATATATGGAGCATTATTTGGGCCCATAACACAGTGGAGCTTCATCCATGGGGACCAACATATACTGTAGCATTATGTGGAGCTCATCATATACTGTTTCAAACATTATATGGGACCAATGATTCTGTATGGAGAAATATATGGGCCTCATTACTCTGTTTTGGAGCTATTGGAGATTTTAAAATGGATATCAGTCATGAGATGTAAGAAGTGAAGTATTTTTCATTGTACTATACCGCTATTTCTCTGCCGTATCAGAGGATCATGAATTGTGGCATGTGTTAAAAGAGCCCAGTGACACTCTTTGGCCCAGGGCCCACGAAAATCTGGAGCCAGCCCTACCCCTCCCACAACTTTAGCCAAATAACCCCAGTTTTCAATGCCTAACTATTATTATAAATTAAATTAAGGTTCACAAGCTTAATAATAAGAATTGATGTTTTTGGCATTAAAATGGGCACTGTAGGTGTGTTTCCTGTCCTTCACTCCCTGCCGACCTTGGTTCCCCATTGACTTGCATTGGGTTTCGTGTTTCAGTCGACCTTCGACTTTTCACGATAATCTGTCGATTTCGTTCGACCCGACTTTTGAGAAAGTAGGGTTTCATGAAACCCGACTCGACCTGAAAAAAGGCAACGTCGCTCATCTCTAATCAGGAACATTCAAAATTGTCCAAGGGACAAAATATTGGTAACACAGTGTTATTTAAACAGAAGTCTGAACGAACTCTCAAGAGAATATCTGTTTTTGCGCAATAATATTTTGCAACTAAATGGGAAATGAAAATTTTCCATCTCAGTCGATTGACCTTGCTTGTTAAAGTGAGAACAATAAACAATAACTCAAAATGTACAAAAATACATTTCCAACATTTCAAAAAGATGTCAGTGACTGGGGCAGCACAGTGGTTAGCCTTGCGGCGCTGGAATCCTGGGTTCAAATCCCACCACTGAAGACATCTACAGGGTGGTTGTGTGTTTTCCCCGAGTTTGTGTGGGTTTCCTCCTGGATTACAAAGACGTATCCAATTTGGACAGTGCTTATAATGCCTGTAAAGTGCTGGGAAATAAAGAGTACTATATAAATGAGCAAATATGGATATATATATATATCCATCCATGGTGTCTGTCAGTCTCTGAAACTATTAATAACAATCACCTTTTTGGGTAGCAACAACCAGTTTCCAGATACTGTTCAGGGAGGTGACTTTTTCCCTTCGCTTTAAGGGTTTGTGTGTCACGCTCACGCCCTGACTGGTGGGCGTGAGCCAGGGGGTTGTGGCCCCACTGTGCCACAAACCAGACTACACTGAAAGGGGTGTGACTAGGACAGCTGCCTTGGTTTTCACTGGAGCCTCTGATGGTGAGGACAGGCTTTTGCGACAGGCAGGTGCCACTCCAGGGTGGTGTCTGGCTGTGGCTGCTGATCCCACTTGGGGAGATGTTGGCATGGCTGAGACACTGGCAGGCAGGCATGGCAGAGACAAGGGCAGACAGGCAAGGTTTGAGACACTGGCAAGTGGGCACGGCTGAGACACAGGGCAATTGGGCATGGCTGAGACACAGGGCAGGCTGGCACAGCAGAAACACAGGGCAGGCTGGCACAGCAGAGACACAGGGCAGGCTGGCATGGCAGAGACACAGGGCAGGAAGGAGTGGTATATGAAGGAACAGGTAGAGCCCTGTTCACACAACAGGTGCAGGTACTGGAACAGGCAGGAAGGAATGGAGTATGACAAAACAGGTTTGGGCCTGTTCACACAGGAGGAGCAGGCATGGGTACTGACAGGAAAGAGTGGAGTATGACTGAACAGGTTTGGACCTGTTCACACAGGAGAAGAGCCGCAAGGCTGCGGAGAAGAGTTGTAGAGCAGCAAGAGGTTCTGCAGCAGCAGAACCAGAACCAAGCAGAGCCGCAAGAGTACAGAGCAGGCTGAGTTGCAAGAGAGCAGAGCATAAACAGAGCAGCAAGAGTGCGGAACACAAGCAAATGAGGAGGACACAAGTAAAGACACAGCAGGGAAAGAAGTCAAAGACAGGGAGACAGGCAGACAGAGGTAGGACAAAGTTCAGACAAGGTAATAGTGCGAGACAAGGAACAGGACTAAGGACACAGGGACCAGAGTACACACAGATACAAAGCAAAGTTAGGAGCTACAGCACAGGGACCAGGAAATACTACCTCTTTGAGGGCGGCAAGACAGGTACAAGAAAAGGCTAGGACAAAGACAGGACAAAGACACAGAGACCAGGATATTCTGCCTCCTGGAGGGCAGACAGAGAATACCAAGCAAAGCTAGGAGAAAGACCTCCAGAAAAGGAGAAACACAGAGCAAGACCTGGCAGTTTAGTAGCAAGACACTAACTGAGTTAACACATTGCACAGGCCTGGTTCCAATGGGTGGAGCTGCCTTAAATACTAGAGGGCTTTTGGTAATTGGTCATGAACACATTAGACAGTGCACCATAACTCGATAAGAACCAGAGATTGCTGGAGCCGCCCCCCTATGCACACAGCCAGGAAACATGCACAGAGCAGACAGGAGACAGAGCATGGAGCTGGCAGCAGATATAAATCACAGCACGGCCTGGAGCAGTGAGAAAGTTGGTGCGTGAGGAGTGGGACGCCATGCAGCGATACCAGCAGGGTTGTTACAGTACCCCCCTTTACAGCCCATCTTCTTCACACCTGCCAGAATAACTTGTAGAAGAATGATAGGAGCACACATAGTCAGAGCCATCACGATATTCCTTGGGTAGGAAGAGGTCGGTGTGAAATTAGGGATCTCAGGTTGCCGTCTCTTTTTGTCCAGCAAGGTCAGCTTCCCTCACTGAAGATACAAGGGCTAGGACTTCTTTCATCTGGTTGACAGAAAGCAGGGACTTGGAAGCTTCTGTTTTGACCTCAACATCAACCGGCCCCTTGGAAACTGAAGACATCTTCATTGGATCCAACTTAAGCCCATTATCCCAAGAAAATTGGACCTTCTCCTTTGGATCAGAGGGAAACACCTCCGCCTTGGCATCTTCACCAGCTGGCCAAATGGAAGCTGAGGGCACCCGTACAGGATCCATCCTCTTCCCGTTATCTAGAGAAAACTGGATCTCTCCCACTGGGTGGGTGAAAAATAGGGACACATAAGCCTCTGTTCCTTCCTCTTCATCCACCTGCCACATGGAATCCGAAGGTATCTTTACAGGAAGCATCTTCTGCCCATGGTCCAGAGAAAAACTTTCAAGTGACAGGGATGTTCCTGGGAACTGGTCACTGGTATTGTCACTGGAGGTGTGTGGAGAGGGAGCCACTGCTTCCTTCACTTCAGTGTGGTCAGCACACCGTGACTCAATAGCCAGCAGATGAGATGGAGAAGGTGACAAGACTGTAGATTGAACCACCATAAAGAAAACCCAAAGCCTTTTTTTCAAATTTTTTTTTGATACAATAGAGTTAATATATGTAGACAAATATAAATGACAGCACCTAGAACAAGGTAGGTTTAGAAAAAACTATACAGATCATCTCAGAAAAAGAGGGGAATATCAAATATAAGCCCTCTTGAATACCAATGAAAACAATATTTTTATTTGACAAAAATATATAAAAGTAGTCCTATTGCAATAAAGGGCTACAAAGACGACATAATTAATAGTATATTGCAAAAAAACAAAACCAACCTATCACCACCCAACCACAAACACAAGGAAAACAGCTGAATAGCCAGCAGAGTTTATATGTCTTTGAGGAAAAGAGCACCTGCTCCTAAATTGAAGCAGTGTGAACTATGTACTATAGTTCACACTGCTTCAATTTAGGAGCAGGTGCTCTTTTCCTCAAAGACATATAAACTGCAGTCCAGTTTTTTATGTTTCTATGTCAGCAGTGAGGTCCTCCTGGGTCTCCTGCCATAGCTTTTCATTTCATTCAAATTTAGAGGGAGATAATTACTTCATGTGATCTAGACCAATTTAGACCAATAGTTTACATTGACACTGATGTACCCTGAGCCTGCAGAAGAGCTTGAATTTCTTTGGAACTTGATTGGAGCTGCTTTCCACTACATGTATTACCTTGTTTGGCAACCCTTCATCTACTGTATGGAGCATCTTACGGGGCAGCATTAACCCTTGTGCAGCAGCATATTATGGGGGGTATTTATGGAGCATCTTATTGGGCAGCATTAACCCTTGTGCAGCAGCATATGGGGGTATTAATGGAGCATCTTCTTGGGCCAGCATTAACCCTTGTGCAGCAGCATATGGGGGGGTTTTATCTATGGAACATCTTCTTGGACCACCATTAACCCTAGGCTTATACGCGAGTCAATAAGTTTTCCCAGTTTTTTGTGGTAAAATTAGGGGGGTTGGCTTATACACAAGTAAATACGGTACTTAATTTTCTGAAACAATTGCAAGGATTACACCACTTTTGGCCATGAATATGTGTGTCAAACCAGTGCTTGTGATGTATTGTGAACTGTTATCTGTCGAGGGTTTAGCTGGCATGTTGCATTTCTTCTAAGTGTCCCAGGAGACATTATTTAACAGGAAAACACCAGGCAGCATGTTGCTTGTGTACTGTGGGCAGCTTGCACGGCCTAAACGTGCTGCCATTGTCTGCAGTAATTCTGGACTGGGGTCCCATCGAGCACACTTGGGACATCAATGGCAGCTGCCAGCAGCAGATCTTCATGATTTCTGAGCCCAAGTGCACTCAGCATGGCAGGACATTTCTCAAACAACCATTAGGTGTTTAAGTGTATGTGTTTATTTATGTGTTACCTATAGTCAATACTGAATAAATCTAGAGGTTTTAACCACTTAGCGACAGAGCCAGTTTGCAGCTTAATGACCAGGCCAATTTTTACAATTCTGACCACTGTCCCTTTATGATTTTATAACTCTGGAATGCTTTAATGGATCCCGCTGATTCTGAGATTGTTTTTTCGTGACATATTGTACTTCGTGTTAGTGGTAAAATTTCTTTAATAAGTCTTGCATTTTTTTATGAAAAAAACGGAAATATGGCAAAAATTTTGAAAATTTTGAAAATTTTAAAATTTTAAATTTTTATGCCCTTAAATCAGACAGATGTGTCACAAAAATTTCTTAATAGATAACATTTTTCACATGTCTACTTTACATCCCCACAATTTTGGAAGCAAAATTTTTTTTTTGTTAGGAAGCTATAAGGGTTAAAATTTGACCAGTGATTCATTTTTACAGCAAAATTTACAAAACAATTTTTTTTAGGGACCACATCATACTTAAAGTCATTTTGAAGGGTGTAAATGACAGAAAATGCCCAAAAGTGGCACCATTCTAAAAACTAGACCCCTCAAGGTGCTCAAAACCACATTCAAGAAGTTTATTAACCCTTTAAGTGCTTCACAGGAACTAAAGCAATGTGGAAGGAAAAAATTAACATTTAACTTTTTTTTGCAAAAAATTTAATTCAGAAGCAATTTTTTTTATTTTCACAAGTGTTAAAAGAGAAAATCAACAAAAATTTTGTTGTATAATTTCTCCTAAATACGCCGATACCCCATATGTGGGGGTAAACCACTTTTTCAGCACACGGCAGAGCTCGCAAGGGATGGAGCGCCGTTTGACTTTTTCAACGCAGAATTGGCTGGAATTGAGATCGGATGCCATGTTGCGTTTGGAGAGCCCTTAATGTGCCTAAACAGTGGAAACCTCCAACAAGTGACCCCATTTTGGAAACTAGACCCATTAAGGAACTTATCTAGATGTGTGGTGAGCAATTTGAACCTTCAAGTGCTTCACAGAAGTTTATAACGCAGAGCCGTGAAAATAAGAAATCCATTTTTTTTCTACAAAAATGATCTTTTCCCCACCAAATTTTTATTTTTACAAGGGTAACAGGAGAAATCATACCCCCACAGTTATTGTGCGATTTGTCCTGAGTACGCTGATACCCCTTATGAGGGGGGAACCACTGTTTGGGCGCATGGGAGAGCTTGGAAGGGAAGAAGTGCCATTTTGGAATGCAGACTTTGATGGAATGGTCTGTGGACATCATGTTGCCTTTGCAGAGCCCCTGATGGGCCTAAACAGTTGAAACCTCCAACAAGTGACCCCATTTTGGAAGCTAGACCCATTAAGGAACTTATCTAGATGTGTGGTGAGCACTTTGAACCTTCAAGTGCTTCACAGAAGTTTATAACATAGAGCTGTGAAAATAAAAAATCCATTTTTTTTCCACAAAAATGATATTTTCACCCCCAAATTTTTATTTTTACAAGGGTAACAGGAGAAATCATACCCCCACAGTTGTTGTGCGATTTGTCCTGAGTACATCGATACCCCATATGTGGGGGGGAACCACTGTTTGGGCGCATGGGAGAGCTCGGAAGGGAAGGAGTGCCATTTTGGAATGCAGACTTTGATGGAATGGTCTGAGCGTGTCATGTTGCGTTTGCAGAGCCCCTGATGGGCCTAAACAGTGGAAACTCCCCACAAGTGACCCCATTTTGGAAATTAGACCCCCTAAGGAACTTATCTAGATGTGTGGTGAGCATTTTGAACCCCCAAGCGCTTCACAGAAGTTTATAAACGCAGAGCCGTGAAAATAAAATGTCTTTTTTATTTCTCAAAAGTGATTTTCTAGACCCAATTTTTAGACCCCCAAAGTTGGTAAATAGTGGAAACCCCTCAATTCTTTCTCCAACCCTAAACCCAACACACCCCTAACCCTAATCCTAATTTTAATCCTAATCCTAGTTCACCCTAACCCTAATTCTAACCCTAATTCTAACCCTAGCCCTAACCCTAGCCCTAACCCTAGCCCTAGCCCTAACCATAGCCCTAGCCCTAACCCAAACCCTAGCCCTAACCCTAGTCCAACCCTAACCCTAACCCTAGCCCTAACCCTAACCCTAGCTCAACCCTAACCCTTACCCTAGCCCTAGCCCAACCCTAACCCTAGCCCAACCCTAACCCTAGCCCTAGCCCTAATGGAAAACTGAAAAAAAAATATTTTCTTTATTTCGTTATGTTGGCCTAACTAAGGGGGTGATAAACTGGGGGATTATATACTATTTTGTTTATTTTGATCATGATGATAGTTTATCATCGTGATCAAAATGAATGAATGGAATCAGCCAGCCGGGGCCTGCACATTCTCGGCGGGCGCACTGCGCATGCGCCCGCCATTTTCTCCGGATCCAAGATGGCGGCGCCCACCGGAGGACGCAGGACCACTGGGAGGGGACAGAGGACCACGGAGAGGTACCGGGGGGGATCAGGGACCCTCTTGCTCTCTCCTCTGATGTGCGATCACATCAGAGGAAGGAGAAATTTAATGCACAATGGCGGCTTTTTTTTTTTTGCGGTCGCCGTTATAGGGTTAATAACGGCGATCACAAAAGCTGGGTTGGTAAAAACCGACCGATTCATGTTCTCTGGGGTCTCGGCTACCCCCGGCAGCCGAGACCCCGGAGAAAATCTGACACTGGGGGGCGCTATTCACTTTCTCCACAGCGCCGTGAATGTGGTTTTAGTACCCTTAATTACCGCCATTAAAAGGCGCATCGGCGGTCGCTAAGGGGTTAAACAATTTTGTTTCGCTTTTTCATAGTTTACAAATTGTTGACATTTTTATCTCTCCTGTGATTTCCATAATTCCATGACTTTTCCTTCTTCTTGCAATTTCAATGTTGAGGAGTGTGTATGATATTAATGTATCACATTCCTTCTCTTTATCCACTGAATTATTTGAGCTATTAGTTTAGTGGTAAATCCAACATCCTTTACTTACAGGACAATATCAGTCAGGTAAAGAAAAGGGATTATTTTCCTGTTATAGAAATTCTACTCAAATAAAGCGTTTCACATGACCTGTTTACTTACGGAACAGAAAGCTACCCTTTGTTTTTACTTGACCTGGTTTAGTCATAAGAGCAGTATCTATCAAGTGTCCGTAAAGCGACACCAACAGTAAACAATGCTCGCTGCATCACTGTTTGTTTCTCTGATGCCTATTTTGCAAGACAATTGATTTCCTTTTAGACAAGTGAATATATAATGTATACAACATACAGTATTCATATGTGAGAGAAGTGTTATTGTATGGAATGGAAGCAAGTTTCATCAAGCTACAGTATCAAACCAAAAAAATAAGACAAACAAATAAATTATCATAACCTGTGTCTAGTACTTTTGATATAAATTTAAAAATAAAACCCTCTTTTTTCCAGCAAAACTGTTCTTGACATTTTAGATGTAATTGCACATTCAGCAATGTCTGCTTTGCATGACATTTCAAGAAAGGTTCTCATGTCAAATTTAAGAGCTGACATGGAGGTTTATTGCTTGTCTCTAGAGAAGGTGATGGAGTCATCAGCCAATGAGTTATGTCAGTTTGTTCATAGAATCATTGAATGTTAGAGTTGGAAGGGACCTCAAGGGTCATCGAGTCCTACGCAGGATTCACTAAACAATCTCAGACAGATGTCTGTTTGAAGACTTCCATTGAAGGAGAACTCACCACCTCTCATGGCAGCCTGTAACACACATTGATCAACCTCACTGTGAAAAAGTTATGTTCTAATATCAAATCTGTATTTTCTCTCTTTCAGTTTAATTTCCATGTGCAAACGAGAATAAGGATGATCTCTCTACACTGACATTAAGTCTCCTCTAAGGCCTGTTTCACACTTGCTTTTTTTTGCAGCGCGTTTTTCCCGCAAAAAAATGCATTGAAAAACGCATACAAAAGCATACAACTGCTGCGTTTTTTTCAAGCATTTTTATGAGCATGCATGAAAAAAACGCAGCGTTTTTATGCGTTTTTAGTGCGTTTTTACCGCGTTTGCGTTTTTTTCCAACATTAGGTGGCCCCTCACACTAACCCAAACCATGACTTTACTAACCCTAACCCTGACCCTAATCCTAACCCTAACCCTAACCCTGACCCTAACCCTAACCCTAACCCTAACCCTTAACCAAACCATACTTAACCCTAACCCTGACCCTAACCCTTAACCAAACCATACTTAACCCTAACCCTGACCCTAACCCTTAACCAAACCATACTTAACCCTAACCCAAACCCTAACTAACCTTAACCCTAACCCTAACCCTGACCCTAACCCTAACCCTAACCCTAACCCTTAACCAAACCATACTTAACCCTAACCCTGACCCTAACCCTTAACCAAACCATACTTAACCCTAACCCAAACCCTAACTAACCTTAACCCTAACCCTAACCCTGACCCTAACCCTAACCCTAACCCTGACCCTAACCCTTAACCAAACCATACTTAACCCTAACCCTAACCCTGACCCTAACCCTAACCCTGACCCTAACCCTTAACCAAACCATACTTAACCCTAACCCTGACCCTATCCCTGACCCTAACCCTAACCCTAACCCTGACCCTAACCCTTAACCAAACCATACTTAACCCTAACCCTAACCCTGACCCTAACCCTAACCCTAACCCTGACCCTAACCCTTAACCAAACCATACTTAACCCTAACCCTGACCCTAACCCTTAACCAAACCATACTTAACCCTAACCCAAACCCTAACTAACCTTAACCCTAACCCTAACCCTAACCCTAACCCTGACCCTAACCCTTAACCAAACCATACTTAACCCTAACCCTGACCCTAACCCTGACCCTAACCCTAACCCTAACCCTAACTCTGACCCTAACCCTTAACCAAACCATACTTAACCCTAACCCTAAACCCCCTTAACTAACCCTAACTCTAAACCAAACCCCTAAATTCCATGGTTAACAAAAAAAAACGCATGTGCAAAAAAAGCATACATAAGCATGCCAATGCGCACATATGCGCAACCATAGACTTATATTGGGTGTCTTGCTGTAAAAAAACGCATTGCGCGCGAATGCGTTTTTTTGAGGCAAATCGGACGCACAAAAAATGCAACAAGTTGCATTTTGTGCGCCCGAGCGCATACCGCAAAAAAACGCATGCGCGGTAAAACGCGTACAAACGCATGTGTATGCGCACATAAGCACATCCCATGCAAAGTATAGGAAAAAAAATGCATGCGCTATTTAGCTCTAAATTACCGCCAAAAAAAAACGCAAATGTGAAACCAGCCTTAGCCTTATTTTTTGCAAGCTATAAATTTCCAGACCTTTTAATTGTTCATTGTAGGATATAGTTTGGAGTCCACTCACCATCCTGATAACTCTTCTCTGAATTTGCTCCTATTTTTAAATGTCTTATTTTAAATGTGATTCCCAGAACTGTACACAGCTTTCCAGATGAGTCCTGACCAGGGAGGAGTAGAGGGGGATAATTACTTCACATGATCTAAACTCTATGCTTCTCTTAACACATCCTAGAACTGTGTTTGCTTTGCTGCTGCATCACGCTGTTGACTCTTGTGCAGTCTGTGATCTATTAGTATACCCAAGTTTTTTTGCATATGCTTTTGCTTAGTTATATTCCTCCCATTTTATAGACATAATTTTCCTTTCTTTGCCCTTATGTAGAATGTTGTATTTCTCCCTGTAAATACCATTCTATTAGGCCCTGCCCATTGTTCAAGCCCATCTACGTTCTTCTGAACCCTTTCTCTCTCTTCTCTAGTGTTAGCTATCCCTCCTAACTTTGCATCATCTGCAAATTTGATTTTCTCTTATCTAGATCATTTATAAAAATGTTGAACAACATTGGAGCCAAGACAGAGCCTTTGGTACCCCACTTGAACAACTCTTCCAATTGAATGTGCATCCATTCATTACCACTCTTTGAAAACGCTCACTGAGGCAGTTATGAATGCAACCAACTGTAGCCTTGTCAATCCCATACCAATCCCATACTTGGTCATTTTTCAATAAGGATAGCATGAGATACTTTATTAAATGCTTTGCTGAAGACAAGATATATTATATCTATCACATTTCCCTGATTCACCCAGTCATTGATTCCATCATAGAAGGAAATTGGATTAATCTGTCATGACTTTGCTATAAATCTATGCTAGCTCTGGTTAATTACTGTATTCTTATCCAAGTGCTTCCATTCAAGCTGTTCAATAATTTGCTGGGGAAAGAGCAACATTGAATGATCATTACAGTATAGAAGTTTATGAAGTTTTCCACCTGAATAGATAATGCATTTCACTATGACATGTGACCATATCTTGGTAGGTGTGAGGTCCCACAGCTAGGACCATCATCAATCTACAACACTACTCTTGCTCACCCACTGTGCAGCATCCATGTCACAGGTTTACCGTGACAGAGAGGAGCCAGAAGACCACAGCATCTGGTTTCTCCTATTCCTGCACTAATTAGAAGCACCCATGTAAACCAGGCCCTGGCTAGCATACGAATGAGATTATAAGCCCCCTGAGATCCAGTTTAGAAAACCATTTTGCTTCTACAATCTGATTAAAGAGGTCCACGATGAGAGGGAGCGGATACTGATCCCGGACCATTATCTGATAGAGTTCGCAGAAATCTAGGCAGGGGTGTACTGTCTTTCTTCTTTACAAAGAAAAATGCCATAGCAATGGGGGATTTGGATGGTCTGATACAACCCTTTGCCAAACTTTCTGCAATATATTCCTTCATGGCCTGCCTCTCTGGGCCAGAGATATTATATAGTCTGCTCAAGATTAACAGCACAGTCATAAGGCCGATGGAGAGGAATTTCGTGGCACCTCTGCTCCAAAAACACACTTCCAAAGTCAGATAGATATTTAAGCACAACATGGGTATCCACCCTTACAAGCCAGATGCCCAAGCAGTGTTCTTGACAATACTCAGCTGTGCACTGTTATCTACTCCCATCTCCTATATAAACTAGGCCCTGGCTAGCACTCATTGTCAGAGTAGCTTATGCTGGCTGCATGGCTGGAGGTTGTTGGTGGATGTTATTGGAGAAGGCATTTGGTGGATTTATCTGTGACTCATTGTCAGAGATGGCTTATGCTGGCTGCATAACTGGAGGTTGTTGGTGGATGTTATTGGAGAAGGCATTTGGTGGATATAACTATAACTGTTTCTATGTTTTTTGAATGTGTGATAATTCCCTTTCTTCTACTACTTTGGTTTAACCCCATCCTCCACTCCCCAATGTTTACCTCTGTTTATGTGTATATATTTGTATGATTGGTGTTTTCCTTTATCGCTGTTTGTATTACCTTGTTAGTCTGGTTGATGTGTTACGGTACACCACGATCCCCTCTTCCCTTGGTAGGGGAAGTGTACAGAAGCTAAGGCAAGGTACATGGCCTCGGTGTCTTCACCATCAGAAGTAATCCGGAGAACAGGGCGAGCTAGGGCACCCCTAGCGTTAGGGATAGGAAAGGAGCCCCTGGTCCTGGGAAAATGGACAACAGACTCGTTACAATTAGAGTTGAGCGAATATCATTGGTTCCCCGCTTATTCGACAAGCTATAGCGCTTGCCAAATAAGCTACAACGGGAACCCAGCTTCCTGGATCGTGCCGGCTGAACAGCATGTGAAATAGAATGAAAGGTGGGCCCCACACTTAATATATGACTATAAATTAGCCAGGTGCTACTATGCGTCTAAATACTATGAAAAAGGAGATGAGGACAGAAACGCAAGAAACAGTGCACACACAGCTGAAATATGTATATAAAAAGGCTTTATTAGACACCAATGCCTGACAGACAGAAAATACAAGTTAAAAACACCATAAAAATCACAAAAAGCATGGACAATTCAAACCTGACAAGGTAGACTGGTAAAGCAATATTTAATCAGGGTATATTAAAGGATAAAGAATCAGTAAGTAACTGACACATAAATCATGACTGAGGTAGCATGAATGTTTAGTTTTACATGCAGGACTTATAATCATGTAGATCCAAGCTATATCATGGTGAAGCTAATGACAGCATTCACATTCCCTTTATAAATCTCAAAAAAAAAAAAAAAAAAAAGGATTTAATCTATTTCTCCTGGAGGATCTCTCCAATATAATTGAAATTATAATTACTAATTGAACAGCATGTGTCGCCGCTGTGTCATTGTCACAGCACATGCATGGAGAGCCCAACGCACAGGCTCTCCATGCATGTGCTGTGACAGTGACACAGCCACAACACATGCAACTGCGGCGGCAATCAGCTGTTCAGCCGGCGTGATCCAGGAAGCCGGGTTCCCGCTGTAGCTTTTTCTCCAAGCGCTATAGCTTGCCTAATAAGCGGGGAACCGAAGATACTTGCTCAAATCTAGTGACAATCAACGTGATGAATCTAACATACTAGTACAAATAAGTTGTAGAGACTTCAGCCATTTCTGTGTGGGGATTTTAATGGCTTCCAGCTGTGAAAGGGAATATCACAAAAAGAATTGACTGTCATCATTTATTTTATTCACTTATATGGTGCCATTAATTCCACAGCACTTTACATATGTTATTGCAACTGTCTCCATTGGGGCTCACAATATAAATTCCCTATAGGTATGTCTTTGGAGTGTAGGAGGTAACCCATGCAAACAAAAACTTTTTGCAGCTGTTGTCCTTGGCTGGATTTGAACCCAGGACCCAAGGCTGCAGTGCTAACCACTGAGCCATCATTCTGCCCTATTGTGCTATGTGACATCTTGTGTTGTACTATTTATATAGATAAAGAATATTTTGGGATTATTTTTACTTTCTCTGGCAATGAGTCTCTCTGTCTCAATCTTTGCTGTTTTGATTTGCTTTTTGCAGAATTTATTTAATCTTCTGTATTTAGTTAATGCCTCATCACTTGCTTTAATTCTCTAAATGCTTTATTTTTATCTCTTATTGCTCCCCTTACAGCTCTATTTAGCCATAGTGGTTTCCTCCTATTTCTAGCATGTTTATTCCCATACGGTATATATTGTGCACAGGTCCTATTCAGGATGCTAGTAAACGTCTCCCATTTTCTTTGTGCATTTTTATGTCTCAGGATTTCGTCCCAGTTAATTGCACCAAGATCATCTCTCATCCGTTGGAAATTTGCCTTCCTGATGTTGAGTGTTCTTGTAACCCCTCTACTACACATCTTATTAAAGGATACATGAAAGCTTATTATTTTGTGATCACTTTTAATAGAGTTGAGCGAAACGGGTCGGTCAAATTAAAAAATAGCCAACTTTCACTAAAGTCGGGTTTCACCGATCAAAACCCGACCATAGTGTGAGGTCGCCGAGCTGAGCACCAAAGTCGCGTTTCAAAAAATGCTTCCAGCGCCTTTTCTCAGCCAATGAAAAAAAAATTCCTTCTGCTGATAGCGCTTTTCACTGTACAGTTAGTGTGCATTGAAAGGGGAGGATTTTTGTTGTGTGCAGCAGCGCTGGTGGTGAGTAGGTTGCCTTTTAAGGCTACCTGAAAGCTGCATTGGTGTGTGCACACTGCTGTTCAAAATTCTTTTTTCGAAGCACTCCAACTTTTATTATTTTGTTCTGATATGCAAATAAAGTCCGTGGAGCCTCATTTAAGAGTCTCAAACACGGGACTAGCCAGATCTTCCTCCAGGGAAGGACCCAGCCAAGGAGTGGCTTCTTTCGGAAACCACCATTACCACCATATTAAGTGGCCCTTTAAGTCAATATCAAGCTGTTTACGAGTTTACAGATATGACAAGGGAAATACCAAGGCCAGGTATCCATCCACAGACAGCTGTTTCAGGGTGTTGCCCCTCATCAGTGTGGAGTAGGATTTTGTTCTGGTGAGTTACTGAGCGTTCATTTTTTCATATACCGTATAGCGGTGTACGCTCCTCACACACTACCGTGTATTCCGGCTGGTATCACGGACAAATAGAAGCTATCTGGGTGTGACTCTGGAAAACCAAGCCGAGGAGATTTTCCATTTTTCCAGACCTACACCTTATAGAGCTGTCCACTTTTCAAACAGTTTCGTATATCTGTTGTTTGATTACGGTCAAAACTAGACAGAGACAGCGTGTGTCAGTTCGTATACAAATAGACGGAGATTGACAATTTTCCATACACACACCGTATAGCGGTGTACGCTCCCTCACACACCACCATGTACCGCCTTGTATCACGGACAAAAAGAAGCTATCTGTGTGTGTCTCTGGAAAAACATGCCGAGGAGATTTTCCATTTTTCCAGACCTACACCTTACACAGCTGTCTGCTTTTCAAACAGTTTGGTATATCTGCTGTTTGATCACGGTCAAAACTAGACAGAGACAGCGTGTGTCAGTCCGTATAAAAATAGACGGAGACTGACAATTTTCCATATACACACCGTAAAGCAGTGTACGCTCCTCACACACTAAAATGTATTCTGGCTGGTATCACGGACAAATAGAAGCTATCTGGGTGTGACTCTGGAAAAACAAGCCGAGGAGATTTTTCATTTTTCCAGACCTACACCTTATAGAGCTGTCCGCGTTTCAAACAGTGAAGCTATCTGTGTTTGACTCTGGAAAAAAAAGCCGAGGAGATTTTCCATTTTTCCAGACGTACATCTTATAGAGATGTCCGCTTTTCAAACAGTGAAGCTAACTGTGTGTGACTCTGGAAAAACAAGCCGAGGAGATTTTCCATTTTTCCAGTCCTACACCTTACACAGCTGTCTGCTTTTCAAATAGTTTCGTATATCTGTTGTTTGATTACGGTCAAAACTAGACAGAGATAGCGTGTGTCAGTCTGTATAAAAATAGACAGAGACTGACAATTTTCCATACACACACCGTATAGCGGTGTACGCTCCCTCACACACTACCATGTACCGCCTTGTATCACGGACAAATAAAAGCTATCTGGGTGTGACTCTGGAAAAACAAGCCGAGGAGATTTTCCATTTTTCCAGACCTACACCTTATAGAGCTGTCCCCTTTTCAAACAGTGAAGATATCTGTGTGTGACTCTGGAAAAAAAAGCCGAGGAGATTTTCCATTTTTCCAGACCTACACCTTATAGAGCTGTCCGCTTTTCAAACAGTGAAGCTATCTGTGTGTGACTTTGGAAAAAAAAGCCGAGGAGATTTTCCATTTTTCCAGACCTACACCTTATAGAGCTGTCCGCTTTTCAAACAGTGAAGCTAACTGTGTGTGACTCTGGAAAAACTAGCCGAGGAGATTTTCCATTTTTACAGACCTACACCTTACACAGCTGTCCGCTTTTCAAACAGTTTGGTATATCTGCTGTTTGATCACTATCAAAACTAGACAGAGACAGCGTGTGTCAGTCCGTATAAAAATAGACAGAGACTGACAATTTTCCATACACACACCGTATAGCGGTGCACGCTCCTCACACACTACCGTGTACTGGCTGGTATCACGGACAAATAGAAGCTATCTGCGTGTGACACTGGAAAAACAAGCCGAGGAGATTTTCCATTTTTCCAGACCTACACCTTATAGAGCTGTCCGCTTTTCAAACAGTTTGGTATATCTGCTGTTTGACTAGACAGAGACAGCGTGTGTCAGTCCGTATACAAATAGACGGAGAGTGACAATTTTCCATACATGCACCGTATAGAGCTGTCCGATTCTAAAACAGTATTGTATATCTGCCGTTTGCATTACAGTCACATCTATACAGAGTCAGCGTGGGTGTGTGACACTCCGTAAATACATATACGGAGATTGTTAGTTAGTAGTTACACAAAAAACGTATACAGCTGTACACTTCTGATACAGTTCTGTATATCTGCTTGTTGGATTACGGTCAAATACATACTGTGAGAGCGTCTGTGACTAACAAAATATATAGGTAGATTTAATTTTTTTAATACACATTACACAGGTGGACTCTCCTCATACAGTACCATCTCTCTGCTGGTATTTTTGGTACATTTTCACAAACATGAGGAAGTATGGTGGAAGAGGCCGCGTACGTGGGCAGGGGGGCGCAGCTGGTACTGATGGTGGTGGTGCATCGGCTGGTTCTGACAAAAGCACAATAGCAGCTAAGGCAGGAGGTGTTGAGCCTGCATCATCGTCTGGCCAAAGAAGGCCTGTAAGGTTCCCTTTTCTTGGAGTAGGAAAATCGCTTTTAAAGCCGGAGCATCAGGAACAGGTTTTGGCGTACTCTGCCGAAACAGCCACCAGCTCTATTGCCTCCTCTTCTGAACGTTCGAAACCTGCAAGCACAGAGTCGTCAGTGCAGGGTTCTGGTCAGGAAAAACACCTTTCCTTTTGTCCTTCACCCCCACCAAAAGTTAAGGATACGGCAGCCCACACTTCAGATTACTCCATGCAGTTCTTTTCACATACCATGCCTGGGTTATCCAGTCAAATCCTGAATTCCCCAGTCCAAGATGAATCTGACATGGAGTGCACTGGTACTGACCCAGAGCACTACATTGCCCTCGCAGTCTATTGAGCCAGAATCTGACCCTGAGGAAACTCAGGTGTCCCTTCTCGCATACTATACCACCTTACAAGGTGACACAGAGGAACGTTAAGAGGAAGGTGCAGATGACTTTGAAGCGGAGGTGATGGATGACCCAGTTCTTGACCCGGATTGGCATCCTTTGGGGGAGGAGGGTGGTGCTGGCAATAGTCCAGATAAGGAGAAGGATCCGCAGCAGGCATTGACATCGCAGCAGCGGTTATCTACCAGACCCGTAGCTGTCCAAAAACGTGGAACAAAAACTAAAAGAGTTGCAGGACAGCTTGGCCAGACGGTCAACTTAGCACAGAGTGTAAGGCCAGAAAATGTATACCATAGTAGGAAGAGTGCAGTGTGGCACTTCTTTGTCCAAAATCCTACTGATGAGGCAAAGGTTACCTGTAAGAAGTGCGGAAGGACCTTTAGCCGAGGTAAACAACTCAGAAATTTGAATACCAGTTGCATGCTTAGACATTTAATCAACATGCACATGCAAGTGTGGACGGACTACAAAACCTCAGGTAGCACATGTGCACCTGCTCCGACTGAAGGTAGCCAGCAACGCTCCATCGCTTCCCCCACTGTAAGACCACCACCACCGTTAAGCACACCACCAGCACTAAATGTGGAGGTGTCGTCGCAAGGCCAAAGCACTCAGGGAATCACAATGGTTTTGCAACACAACACTGAATCTAGGCCATCACCACCAATACCATCACCAACCCCCTCTCACTCCATCTGGTCCATCACTACTTCCCAAATATGCAGCTCTCCAGTCCAGCTCACCCTACCAGACACTCTGAGTAGGACAAGAAAGCACTCATCCTCTCATCTGCGTACACTATGTTTGAATGCCTACATTGCCAAACTAATCTCATTAGAGATGATGCCCTAACGTTTGTTTGAAAACGAAGCTTTCCGCAAGCTCATGGCCTATGCTGTCCCACGCTATGACCTACCCAGTCAGCAATTTTCTCTCAAAGCCATCCCTGCCCCCCCACCGGCATGTGAAAGACCGCATTGTCCATGCACTAAAACAGTCAGTGAGTGGAAAGGTGCACCTCACAACAGATGCATGGACCAATAGGCATGGCTAGGGCCATTATGTTATAAAGAGAGCACGGCACTCAGGAATAGTTTGGTTGTTGGTGCTCAAGTCGGGTATCCAACCCATCAATCAAAAATGACAAAAATCTTGGCACTCAATATGTGAAATATTCAGACTCTTTTATTTTGTGCATCCAAACAGAAAGGTTTAAACGTTTTCGGTCCAGCATAGGACCTTCATCAGAAAAATCTCGTTTACTGGATGTCCAGTGGAAATGTTAAATGGCTGGTGTTTGGAAAGCGTATGTGGACTGAGCCATCCAAAATTAGAACAGGCAGCTGTACAGCGTAGGGCTTCAGAAAAGGGACCTCTGGCTGCCCTGTGTGGAAGACGCCGTCTTCCACACAGGGCAGCCAGACCACAGACCAGGGCTTCACCAGCGCAATTCAATTCTAGAGGTTGTATACCCACTGCTATCAGCGCTGTCTTCACTCCTTATTTTAGTGACCCTAGAGGTCCCTATTGCCTCCTCTTCTGAACGTTCGAAACCTGCAAGCATGGAGTCGTCAGTGCAGGGTTCTGGTCAGGAAAAACACCTTTTCTTGTGTCCTTCACCCACACCAAAAGTGAAGGATGCGGCAGCACACACTTCAGATTACTCCATGGAGCTCTTTTCACATACCATGCCTGAGTTAATTAAAAATGGGGCCCATCATATATTGGAGCATTCCAAATGGGGGACATCAGACACTGGAGCAGCATTTACGGGGCCCATTATATACTGGAGCATTATAAATAAGGCCCAATATATATGGAGCATTATTAGGGCCCACCATACACTGGAGCATCATCCATGAGGCCCATCATATACTGGAGCATTCCAAATGGGAGACATCAGACACTGGAGTAGCATTTACGGGGCCCATTATACAATGGAGCATTAGAAATAGGGCCCATTATATATGAAGCATTATTAGGGCCCATCATACACTGGAGCATCATCCATGAGGCCCATCATATACTGGAGCATTCCAGATTGGGTACATCAGACACTGGAGCAGCATTTACGGGGCCCATTATACACTGGAGCATTAGAAATGGAGCCCATTATATATGGAGCATTATTAGGGCCCATCATACACTGGAGCATCATCCATGAGGCCCATCATATACTGGAGCATTCCAAATGGGGCAGATCAGACACTGGAGCAGCATCTATGGGGTACATTATACACTGGAGCATTAGAAATGAGGCCCATTATACACTCACTGGCCACTTTATTAGGTACACCTGTCCAACTGTGTGTTAAGACTTAATTTCTAATCAGCCAATCACATGGCGGCAACTCAGTGCATTTAGGCATGTAGACATGGTCAAGACAATCTCCTGCAGTTCAAACCGAGCATCAGTATGGGGAAGAAAGGTGATTTGAGTGCCTTTGAACGTGGCATGATTGTTGGTGCCAGAAGGGCTGGTCTGAGTATTACAGAAACTGCTGATCTACTGGGATTTTCACGCACAACCATCTCTAGGGTTTACAGAGAATGGTCCGAAAAAGAAAAAAAATCCAGTGAGCGGCAGTTCTGTGGCCGGAAATGCCTTGTTGATGCCAGAGGTCAGAGGAGAATGGGCAGACTGGTTCGAGCTGATAGAAGGGCAACAGTGACTCAAATTGCCACCCGTTACAACCAAGGTAGGCAGAAGAGCATCTCTGAACGCACAGTGTGTCGAACTTTGAGGCAGATGGGCTACAGCAGCAGAAGACCAAACTGGGTACCACTCCTCTCAGCTAAGAACAGGAAACTGAGGCTACAGTTTGCACAAGCTCATCGAAATTGGACAGTAGAAGATTGGAAAAACGTTGCCTGGTCTGATGAGTCTCGATTTCTGCTGCGACATTCGGATGGTAGGGTCAGAATTTGGCGTAAACAACATGAAAGCATGGATCCATCCTGCCTTGTATCAACGGTTCAGGCTGGTGGTGGTGGTGTCATGGTGTGGGGAATTTTTTCTTGGCACTCTTTGGGCCCCTTGGTACCAATTGAGCATCGTTGCAACGCCACAGCCTACCTGAGTATTGTTGCTGACCATGTCCATCCCTTTATAACCACAATGTACCCAACATCTGATGGCTACTTTCAGCAGGATAATGCGCCATGTCATAAAGCTCGAATCATCTCAGATTGGTTTCTTGAACATGACAATGAGTTTACTGTACTCAAATGGCCTCCTCAGTCACCAGATCTCAATCCAATAGAGCATCTTTGGGATGTGGTGGAACGGGAGATTCGCATCAGGGATGTGCAGCCGACAAATCTGCGCCAACTGTGTGATGCCATCATGTCAATATGGTCCAAAATCTCTGAGGAATGCTTCCAGCACCTTGTTGAATCTCTGCCACGAAGAATTGAGGCAGTTCTGAAGGCAAAAGGGGGTCCAACCCCTTACTAGCATGGTGTACCTAATAAAGTGGCCAGTGAGTGTATATGGAGCATTATTTGGGCCTTAACACACTGGAGCATCGTCCATGGGGACCATCATATACTGTAGCATTATGTGGAGCTCATCATATACTGTATGGAACATTATATGTGACCAATTATTCTGTATGGAGAAATATATGGGGCTCATTATTCTGTATGGCGCACAATGTAGTGGCCATAACACTATATGGAGTAACATTCTGTCCTGTTTTTGAGCTATTGTACAATTTAAAATAGATCAGTCATGTCATGTGAGCAGTGAAGTATTTGTCATTGTACTATACCTTTTTTTCTGTGCCGTATCGAAGCATCATGAGTTGTGGTTAGTGTTGAGCATTCCGATACCGCAAGTATCGGGTATCGGCCGATATTAGCTGTATCGGAATTCCGATACTTAGTTCCGATACTTTTTTCATATCGAATACCGGAATCGGAAGTTCCCATAATGCTAGGAGCCCGCTCGATTTGATTCAGCCAATGGGGATCCTCAGAAGTGTGGGCACATCCTGTTAGGTGTTACACCGCTCCGCCATACTCACCCGGCCTCCGCTCCCACGCCGCAGTCGCCCTCCGCTCCCACGCCGCAGCCTCTCTCCACCCGACGGCCGCGGCGGTCACCTGAGACAGGTCCGCGGCCGATGCCTTCCCTGCATGCTATGCGCATGCGCCATAGGCCGCGGCCGCGCCTCCTTCCTGCTTCTTATGCTCCGGCTGTGCCCTAACCCGGAAGCACCTGTGCACCAATGGCTGACCAGACGGGGCCATATCAGGCCGCTTCCCCCTGAGGGAGGCGCCTGTTCATTGTGTTTCCTGACACTCTGGCCTCGCTCCATCGTGCACACACTGCTGCTGCAGTTCCTGTCTCGGCTGCTCCTCACAGCAGCTTCTCAGTCCCGCTGCCTTGTGTTCCTGCCGACCTACTCCAGTCCTGCCTTGTGTTCCTGCCGACCTACTCCACTCCTGCCTTCAGTGTTCCTGTCGTCCTACTCCAGTCCTGCCTTGTGTTCCTGCCGACCTACTCCAGTCCTGCCTTCAGTGTTCCTGTCGTCCTACTCCAGCCCTGCCTTGTGTTCCTGCCGTCCTACTCCAGTCCTGTCTTCAGTGCTCCTGCCGTCCAACTCCAGTCTCAGTCTTACTCCGGTCCATCCTGAGCCGCCCCTCTCGGTACCGGCTACCGTGGTACTCGAACCCCTGGGCCTGCTCCTAACGGTCCCTGTATAGGGGTCGGTTCCACCTGGCAGCTCGCCCGGGGCCCCTCGGTGCCACGGTCCAGAGGGTCCACTCTCGGAGTTCCCGCTCCTGACCACCCGCGCTAACAGTACGATCAGGCCATGGACTCCGCCGGTACTACGGCTGCTACCCAGAAAGAGTTGCTATTCCTACGGGAGAATCAGGGGCGCATTATGTCAATCATGAAGTCGATGGACACCCGTTTGTCGGCCTTACAGGTGGCCGATCCTGGAAATGCCACTCAGCTGGCCAGTCTCCAACAGGAGCTGGGTCAGCAGCAAGATACTCAAACCCACATTTTGTCCTACATGGCCTCCTTTGATAGTCGCTTGTCGGCCCTCCAGGCCGCCGCTGCAGTGCCGACACCTCCACCTGCGTCTACTGCTCCTCCGACGCCCCGCCTCGCCAAGCCGCCTCGTTTCACTGGGGATCCCAAGCTCTGTAGGGGGTTCTTAAATCAGTGTAGTCTCCACTTTGAATGGCTGCCGCAGCAATACCCCTCGGACCGGGCCAAAGTGGCCTTCATCATGTCCCATCTGGAGGGAGAGGCCCTTTCTTGGGTAAACCCACTCTGGGAACGTGACGACCTGGTCGTTTCGAGTCTCCCGGTTTTCCTGGATACGTTTCGTAAGGTTTTCGATGAGCCGGGCCGGTTAGCCTCTCTCACTGAGTCACTCTTTAACTTACACCAGGGCTCTCTCACGGTCGGACAGTACGCTATTCGCTTTCGCACTATTTCCTCCGAGCTCGGCTGGAATAACGCAGCTTTGGTGGGGGCATTCTGGCGCGGTCTTTCTAGTAAAATAAAGGATGAACTCGCAGGTCGAGATACCCCGTCCACCTTAGAGGACCTTATCTCGCTGGCTACCCGCATTGACCTGCGCTTCCTGGAGCGCGCTCGGGAGTCAGTGAGAGACAGGCGCTCCTCCAGGTCAGTTTCTCCTTTCACTCAGTCGGCCAGCTCACGTTCAGTCGGATCTTCTTCCCTCTCTTCGGGTGAGCCCATGCAGATAGATCATCTCAGGTTGGCCAAGTTACGTCAGAGAGAGAGACGGGCACAAGGTCTGTGCCTCTATTGCGGCCATTCGTCACACTATATCCGCACCTGTCCTAAGAGACAGGGAAACGACTCCACCTAGGTCAGGTAAGAGAGGCCTTCCTAGGTGATGATGATGATTCCTCTCAACCCCTTACGATTTCTGTGCTTTTGGTTTCAGGAGGGAGGCGTGGTTCCGAGGTGGCCTACGTGGATTCGGGCTCAGCGGGTAACTTCATTCGGCCGGAGGAGGTAGACAAATTCCGAATTCCTGTAGTCACTCTACCTAACCCAATTCAGATTGCCACCGTGGATGGCAAACCGCTACAGGTGTCCGTCACCTTAGTCACTGAAGAGGTGGAATTGCAAATCGGAGCCTTACATCGAGAGAAGATAGCCTTTTACGTTTTACCTAAGCTCTCTCACGCCATTCTACTTGGTCTTCCATGGTTAAGGACTCATCAGCCTGTTCTCGACTGGTCTTCTGGGGAGATACTCCGCTGGGGGCACCCGTGCCAAGCTCGCTGTCTGATTCCTGTCCGCCTGGCGGCCGCTCCACGGTCACCTCCAGACCTCCCGGGTCTTCCTCCAGCTTACAGCTCCTACGCCGATGTTTTTGATAAGAAGGAAGCGGAGGTCCTCCCTCCACACCGGCCGTTTGACTGCCCAATTGAACTTGTTTCTGGTTCAACCCCTCCAAGGGGCAGAATCTACCCTCTGTCTCCCGTGGAGACCACCGCCATGTCTGAGTACGTCCGAGAGAACCTCGCCAAAGGCTTTATACGGAAATCCTCTTCGCCCGCAGGAGCCGGGTTCTTCTTCGTCAAAAAGAAGGACTGGACTCTTCGGCCATTCATTGACTATAGGGGCTTGAATGAGATTACCATCAAGAACAGGTACCCTCTTCCACTCATTCCAGAACTGTTTGACCGTCTCAGAGGGGCTCGGGTCTTTACCAAGCTGGACCTCAGAGGAGCCTACAATCTGGTCCGTATCCATGCAGGTGACGAGTGGAAGACCGCTTTCAACACTCGAGATGGCCATTACGAGTACCTGGTCATGCCCTTCAGTCTTTGCAATGCTCCTGCAGTCTTTCAAGAGTTCGTCAACGAGATCTTCCGGGACCTCTTGTACTCCTGTGTGGTCGTGTACTTAGACGACATCCTCGTCTTCTCGCCGGACCTCTCGTCCCACAGAAAGAGTGTCCGCCTGGTGCTTCAGCGGCTTCGGGAGAACCGTCTGTATGCAAAGATCGAGAAATGTCTCTTCGAACAGACCTCTCTGCCATTTCTGGGATACATTATCTCCGACGCTGGTCTGAGGATGGACCCCGAGAAGTTGTCTGCCATCCTCAAATGGCCTCGCCCCGTCGGATTAAAGGCGATACAACGATTCCTCGGATTCGCCAACTATTACCGGCAATTTGTCTCCCACTTCTCCGCGATCACAAGACCCATTTCTGTGCTCACCCGTAAAGGGTCTACTTCCAAGGATTGGTCTCCTGAGGCAGAGCAGGCCTTTCTGACCCTAAAACGGGCTTTCTCCACGGCTCCGGTCCTGCATCGCCCTGAGAGCGATCGAAATTTTGTACTCGAGGTGGACGCTTCCTCGACTGGTGCCGGGGCGGTGTTGTCCCAGAGAACCGTCTCCGGTCGCCTGCACCCTTGTGGCTTCTTCTCGAAGGCCTTTTCTCCATTCGAGTGTAACTACTCGATCGGTGACTGGGAACTTTTGGCTATCAAGTTGGCCTTGGAGGAATGGCGCCACCTTCTGGAAGGAGCTGTACATCCTTTTGTCATCTTCTCGGACCACAAGAATCTGGCCTATCTCCAGTCTGCCCAGAGACTAAACCCTCGCCAGGCCAGATGGTCTTTATTTTTTGCCCAATTTGATTTCGAGCTCCGATTCCGTCCCGGCAACAAGAATTCCAAAGCCGACGCCCTGTCCAGGGTCTTCCAACCACACGAATCCACGGAGGAACCGTCACATATCATTGATCCCACTAGGATCATCACCGTGGCTCCAGTGAACTGGCTTACTCCTCCGCCTGGCAAGACGCTTGTGCCAGAGAATCTCAAGCAAATGGTTCTTCTATGGGGGCACTCCTCCAAACTGGCCAGCCATGCCGGAACTAAGAAGACTCTTGACCTTATCAAATGTCACTACTGGTGGCCCTCACTTCGCCAAGATGTACTCGACTTTGTGGCTTCTTGTCCATCCTGTGCAAAAAACAAGGTGCCACGGAGATCTCCGTCCGGCTTGTTGCTTCCGTTGCCTGTCCCTACGGTTCCTTGGGAGAACATCGCCATGGATTTCATCTCCGATCTACCCTGCTCTGCGGGCTGCACAGTCATCCTGGTGGTGGTGGATCGTTTTTCCAAGATGGCTCACTTCATCCCTCTGCCGGGTCTTCCCTCAGCGCCAGAGCTGGCCAAAATCTTCATTCATCAAGTCTTCAGGCTTCATGGTCTACCTCGACGCATTGTGTCTGACCAAGGGGTTCAGTTTACCTCCAAGTTCTGGCGTTCGCTTTGTAAGCTCATGAACGTTTCCCTCGACTTCTCCTCGGCCTACCATCCACAGTCCAACGGACAAGTAGAGCGTACCAACCAGACGCTTACGGGATACTTACGCCACTTCTCTAACGCCCACCAGAACGATTGGGTCAACTTACTCCCCTGGGCAGAGTTCGCTTATAACAACCATGCTGGTGAGTCTTCGGCCAAGTCTCCGTTTTTCATTGTTTTTGGCAGACATCCTGGTGTTCCTCTTCCGATAACCCCTGCCTCTGAGGTACCCGCGGCCAATGCCTTGTCCTCGGAATTTTCTAAGATTTGGGCTGAGACCAACACATCACTCAAGAGATCCGCTGATCAGATGAAGAACTATGCTGACAAAAAGAGGTTCGATTCTCCTCCGTATCGTGTTGGCGACAAGGTCTGGCTCTCCTCCAAATTCGTCCGACTAAAACTGCCCTCTTACAAGTTGGGTCCACGCTACATTGGTCCGTTTGAAATTCTGGGACGTATTAACGAAGTTGCCTACAAATTGAGGTTGCCTGCTTCGCTCCGGATCCCGAACACCTTTCACGTCTCTCTCCTGAAGCCTGTGGTGTTGAATCGTTTCCACACCTCGCTTGATCTTGGTCCTCAGCCGGTAGGGGCCGACAACATTTTTGAAGTACAGGACATCCTCGCTGTGAAAAGGGTTAGAGGTAGGACTTTCTTTCTCGTTGATTGGAAGGGCTTTGGTCCTGAGGAGAGATCCTGGGAGCCTCGGGAGAATATTAATGCTCCCCGTATCCTCAAGAGGTTTCTTGTTAACCTCCGGGGGGGGCGGCTTAGGGGAGGGGGTACTGTTACACCGCTCCGCCATACTCACCCGGCCTCCGCTCCCACGCCGCAGTCGCCCTCCACTCCCACGCCGCAGCCTCTCTCCACCCGACGGCCGCGGCGGTCACCTGAGACAGGTCCGCGGCCGATGCCTTCCCTGCATGCTATGCGCATGCGCCATAGGCCGCGGCCGCGCCTCCTTCCTGCTTCTTATGCTCCGGCTGTGCCCTAACCCGGAAGCACCTGTGCACCAATGGCTGACCAGACGGGGCCATATCAGGCCGCTTCCCCCTGAGGGAGGCGCCTGATCGTTGTGTTTCCTGACACTCTGGCCTCGCTCCATCGTGCACACACTGCTGCTGCAGTTCCTGTCTCGGCTGCTCCTCACAGCAGCTTCTCAGTCCCGCTGCCTTGTGTTCCTGCCGACCTACTCCAGTACTGCCTTGTGTTCCTGCCGACCTACTCCACTCCTGCCTTCAGTGTTCCTGTCGTCCTACTCCAGTCCTGCCTTGTGTTCCTGCCGACCTACTCCAGTCCTGCCTTCAGTGTTCCTGTCGTCCTACTCCAGCCCTGCCTTGTGTTCCTGCCGTCCTACTCCAGTCCTGTCTTCAGTGCTCCTGCCGTCCAACTCCAGTCTCAGTCTTACTCCGGTCCATCCTGAGCCGCCCCTCTCGGTACCGGCTACCGTGGTACTCGAACCCCTGGGCCTGCTCCTAACGGTCCCTGTATAGGGGTCGGTTCCACCTGGCAGCTCGCCCGGGGCCCCTCGGTGCCACGGTCCAGAGGGTCCACTCTCGGAGTTCCCGCTCCTGACCACCCGCGCTAACAGTAGGCATGTAGGCATGTTAACTACTGGCATGGCTGTGATTGGCTGCTGAAATGATGTCATGATGCACTATAAAAACCGCTGCAGCCGCCATTTCTGGTCACTCTGCTGTGAATTCAGTTAGGGACAGGCTGCTGTTGAAGACTGTGAGGGACAGTTAGAAATAGCGATCATCTAAAATATCTATTGCTCTACCCAGGCTACATAATCCACCACTGTAGCATTTTTGTAGCCCAGCAGCGCTGTTTTAATAGCTGTCTGCAAGGGCTGTGTGAGTGCAGACCCACGCTGTGTAGTGTGTCCTGCAGACACGACTGCTTGTAGGCCAATCAGCGTGTCTCTGCCTCATACACATTTTTCTTTTATTGCTGCTTTTTTTTTCTCCTCTATAGTGTGCTTCCATACGTATCCATATACGTTGGTTGCAAACACTAAAGGAGTGGACAGCGGAGCCTTTCAGCAGCCTTTCAGTGCTATAGCCCATTTCTCTGCACTGTTTTTGGCTGTCTGATAGGTCTCTGTGTGTGAGTGCAGCTCACGTTGCAGTGTGTTCTACAGCCACCACTAGCTGTAGTCCGCTCAGCGTGCGTCACTGCCTCATACATTGTCCTTTTTTTGCAGCTAATTTATCCAGATTTTTGTTCCTATATTAGTGTGCTTCCATCCGCATCCATTGTCATTGGTTGGTTGCAAACACTATATAGGATTAGATAGAGGAGCCTTTTTGCTGGCTTGTGCTCTTCAGGGCCAGCCAGACTAGTATCACCCTATTTTTCGGAGCCTCATCAATTGCATTGTAGGTTAGCTTCCTGCATTGTAATCGCTCCAAAAAGTTTGTGATACTATAGCTGTCAAACTTTGGTCACATCCTTTTCTTCCCCCCCCCCCAAAAAAAAAGGAAATAAAGTTCACCAAACACTCCACTTTACAGTTGTGTCGGCCACATTAGATCATATTAAAGTGTAGTACACACACTCTTAGTCAAATTAGTTTTTCTTATACTGGTTAGCAGGTGTTCAGGAATAAGAGCACTAAGCCCCCCCTTTTTAACTTTTCTGCCTATCTTTATCAGTCTACCAAGATGAAGAAGGCAGGGAGTAAGGCACGTGGTCGTGGCCGTGGAGTTTCAGCAGGGAGAGGACGGGGGGATTCAGCAGAGAGAGGACGTGGGGATTCGGTGTCTGCTGTGGCCACCAGTGACCCGGCATCCCCCACTTTTACCAGGCATCAGTCCTTCATGCGCAGCTTTGTAGGACCTCGCCGTACCCCACTGCTGCGTGACGAACAAATTGAAGCCGTTGTCGGATGGATGGCAGCTAACGCATCCACTTCAATGACTTCCGCATCCTCCCAAGGCCAGAGCACTGAAGAGCAACCATCTGTCTCTTCACCACCTGCCAAATTGCCCAGGCAGTCTGAGAGCCCTGGACAGGAGCCATCTCAATCTTTACTTCTGTTCTCAGAATCTGTTTGCTTGGAAAGAGGTGGCCAGCCAAGCAGCATTCTAGAGCATGAAGAAGAGGGAGTATGCAGTGATGCGCAACTGCTTTGTCCCTCTGAATCTGAAGAGGCGGGTGGGCCAGTGCCTATTGTCAGCACACCTCCGTGCTCATCTGATGATGATGAGACTCAGTTGCCAATTTCTGGTGTGTACGGTGCTGGCGAGACAAACCAGGACCAGCCGGTGCTTGAAGAGGGGAGTGGAGATGATGAGGTCCTTGACCCATCATGGCGTCAGCCACAGGAAGGTGGTGGGAGCAGCTCTGAGGAAGAGATTCCCCGAACGGCCAAAAGAGGAGGGAGAGGGAGGGGGCAGACTTGGTTGCCTGTAGCCTCCACTTTGGCACCCATGAGGAGCAATCCTCTTCCAAAGCACAAAACGGGCGCTCCCAGGACTTGCAGTGCGTGGCCTTTTTTTGACACAGTTGCAGAGGACATTTGCTTTGTCAAATGCAAGCTGTGTCATCAGAAAGTGAAATGAGGGAAAAATGTGAGCAACCTCAATACCACAAATATGTGGAAACATGTGCGTACCAAGCGAGAGGTGGAGTTACACAGACACACTGAAGATGTAGGCCAACCTTCAGCAGCACCTACCACCTCTTCAGCTCGTGTTGGGGCCTCTTCCTCCAGCTCACACACAGCTGGTTCGGCTTCCTCACTGGAACGCCATGGAAGAACCACTGCCACTGTTGACCAGAGACCCAGTGAAATTCCACCCACTGAACCACGTTCGCAGTAATCAGCACACTCCCAGGCCACTCTACAGCCATCAGTAGCACAGGCATGGGAGAAAAGGCGGTCATACTCGGCAAACCATCCCCGAGCACAGGCTCTGAATGCTGGCATTGCAAAACTACTGGCCCTTTAAATGCTCTCATTCAGGCTGGTGGAGACTGACACCTTCCGGAACTTCATGGCATTGGCAGTCCCACAGTACACCGTGCCCAGTCACTTTTATCTCAGCAGGCAAGCCGTCCCTGCCCTGCAAAAGCATGTGGAGGGAAAAATTAAAAATGCGCTACTAAACGCCGTCAGTATCAAGGTCCACCTGACCACCGATGCGTGGACCAGTAGCCATGGACAGGGACGATACCTTTCCCTCACTGCCCATTGGGTCAATGTTGTGGAGCTGGGTACAGATCTGGAGAGTGGCTCTGTACGTATTCTGCCAACTCCAAGGATTGCAGGAATGCAGTCTGTACATATTGAGTTCTCCTCCTACTCTAGTTCCTCGGAATCAGCACTGCATGAGCCTGTTAGGCCAGATATGAGCACAGGTGTGGCCAAACGTCAACAGGCCGTCCTTAAATTAATTTCTTTGGGGAATTGGAGCCACACAGCACAGGAGCTCTGGAATGCCATCAAGCAGGAGAGCGATGTGTGGTTTGTGCCAGCGAATCTCCAGCCAGGTTTGGTAGTGAGTGACAATGGCCGAAATCTAGTGGCAGCTCTGAGCCTAGGTAAACTCACTCACATACCATGTCTGGCACATGTGCTCAATTTGGTCGTGCAGAGCTTTCTGAGGAACTATCCGGATCTTGATGCACTGCTGCACAAGGTTCGCCTAGAGTGTGCTCACTTGCGGCGTTCCAGCATGGCAAGATCGCGCATTGCATCTCTGCAACGCCGATTCCGCCTGCCAGAACATCGCATCATATGTGACCTCCCCACCAGGTGGAATTCAACGTCACATATGTTGGAGGGGTTGTGTGAGCAGCAGGCAGCAGTAATGGAGTACCAGCTGCATCAGGCGCAAACTAGTCGCACTGTGCGCCGGACACACTTCACCACCACTGAGTGGGCCACTATGAGGGACATCTGCCAAGTTTTGCGTGCCTTCGATGACTCCACGCGGATGGCCAGTGCAGATGATGCACTAATCAGCATGACTGTCCCCCTCATCTGTCTGCTTCAAAAAACCTTACAAGCACTAAGTGAGGAGGTTTTTGAAGAGGTCGAGGATGAGGAGTCAGAAATGCCATCTGCTTCTGGCAAGTCTGCGCAACGTGCTTCCACACAAAGGCCCAGGCAGGGGACACTTAGTGAGGAGGATGACGAGGAGTCAATGGAGGAGGAGGAACACATCTCTCCAGAGGAGGGAGGTACACAAGGCTCTAGTAGTCAGTGTGTACAGCGAGGGTGGGGTGATGCTGAGCAGGCAGAGATGCTGCCTCAAGCTGGGGACAGCGTTTCCGGTCCAGTTGGCAGTCTGCAGCACATGGTTGATTTCATGCTGCATTGCTTGTTAAATGACCGCCGCATCGCCAACATTCTCCACACGGCTGATTATTGGGTGTACACCCTCCTGGATCCTCGCTACCGGGACAACTTACAAAGCCTCATACCACAGTTGAACCGGGAGCGAAAAATGCGGGAGTACCAAGAAACACTTGTGCAGGCCATCATGTTCTCCATTCCCCCCGCAAGTGTTGCTGGTAGTGCTTTTCAAAGAAGACATGTGGGTAGAGGCAGTGGAGGAAGCTCTGCACAAACAGGTAGCAGAGGCAGCGCCGCAGGACAAGGCAAGGCCAGTATGGCCCAAATGTGGAAAAGTTTTGTGGGACCGCCACAAACGGCTACACCATCACAGACGTCTCCAGTCAGCAGGAGGCAACGTTTCCGTCAGATGGTGACAGACTACTTGTCTTGCCCTGTTAGTGTACTCCCAGACGGCTCTTCCCCGTTCAAGTATTGGGTCTCTAAGCTGGATACATGGCCAGAGCTTAGCCAGTATGCATTGGAGGTGCTGGCTTGCCCTGCTGCCAGTGTATTATGGGAACGTGTCTTTAGTGCTGCAGGTGGTGTGGTAACAGACCGTCGGACGCGACTATCGCCGAAAATGTTGACCGGCTTACTTTTCTGAAAATGAACAAGGCCTGGATCTCACCTGAATTTGCCAGTCCTCTTCCAGAATAAATAATTGGCTGGCAACAGGATCCAGGTCTCCTGTTGTGTTCATGTTTCTATGACCTGAACTGTATTTCCTGGGCTACAGCAACGCCCGTTGTTGCTCAGAAGTGCTGTCCGCACAGACAAAACACTCGCTCATGTGTCAGTGAGGTTCGGTAACGTCAGCTGATCCCCTGCTGTGTGTATGGCAAAGTGTCCTGCTCCATCCACAGTCAAACAACCTCAGATTTACACCTGGCTCCAAGTAGGCCTCGGCCTACTACCTGATTTTTCCTGGGCTCCGACACTGCCAGTTGGTGCTCAGAAGTGCTGTCCGTACAGACAAAACTCTCGCTCATGTGTAAGTGGGGTTCGGTAACGTTAGCTGATCCCCTGCTGTGTGTATGGCAAAATGTCCTGCTCCCTCCACAGTCAAACAACCTCAGATTTACACCTGGCTCCAAGTAGGCCTCGGCCTACTACCTGATTTTGCCTGGGCTCCGACACCGCCAGTTGGTGCTCAGAAGTGCTGTACGCGCAGACAAAACACTCGCTCATGTATAAGTGGGGTTCGGTAACGTCAGCTGATCCCCTGCTGTGTGTACGGCAAACTCTCCTGCTGCCTCCAAATTAAAACAACGTCTTATCTTAAACTGCCTCCAAGTAGGCCTCGGCCTACAAAATGACTATCCCTGGGCTCCATCATCGTCAGTTGTTGCTCGGAAGTGCTGTCCACACAGAAAAAAACACTTGTTCATGTGAAAGTGGGGGTCAGTAACGTCAGCTGATCCCCTGCTGTGTGGAGGGCAAAGTGCTGCTGCCACCAAATTGTAACTATTTCAGATTTAAACATTCTCTGATTTGGCCTCTGTCTCCACTCTGTCTCTAGTATTTCCCCTGACCTCCAGCACCGCCAGTTCCTGCTCACAGTTGCCGTCCACGCATTCCACATGTGTTCCTGTGTTCCTGGTGTTCTGTTACGTGAGTAGATCCCCCAATGTGTGTCCAGCACTGTCTCCTGCGCTGTCCACCTTCCCACTACAAGCGGTGGGAATGTGGACAGAGCAGGAGACATTGGCAGACACACATCAGGGGATCTGCTGACATTACAGAACCCCTGTAACCAAGGAACACGTGTGGATTGGGCAGATGGCTGCTGTACGCATAAACTGGCGGTGTTGGTGGTCACGTGAAATCCTGGAAACAGAGTGGAGACAGATGCCTAATTGGAGCACGTTGACAGTCTGTTGTAGCCTACAAACAATCTAAAACTGCCACCAAGTAGACCTCGGCCTGCACCATGATTGTTCCTGGGCTCCAACAACGCCAGTTGGTGCCCGGAAGTGCTGTCCACACAGAAAAACACACTCGTTCATGTGAAAGTGGGGGTCAGTAACATCAGCTGATCCCCTGCTGTGTGGAGGGCAAAGTGTCCTGCTCCCTCCCAAGTCAAAATACCTCAGCTTTACACTTGGCTCCTAGTTGGCCTCGGCCTGCACCATGATTGTACCTGGGCTCCAACAACGCTAGTTGGTGCTCGGAAGTGCTGTCCACACAGAAAAAAACACTCATTCATGTGAAAGTGGGGTTCGGTAACGTCAGCTGATCTCCGGCTGTGTGGAGGGCAAACTGCTGCTGCCTCCAAATTGTAACTACTTCAGATTTAAACATTCTCTGATTTGGCCTCTGTCTCCACTCTGTCTCTAGTATTTCCCCTGACCTCCAACACCGCCAGTTCCTGCTCACAGTTGCCGTCCACGCATTCCACACGTGTTCCTGTGTTCCTGGTGTTCTGTTACGTGAGCAGATACTCCAATGTGTGTCCGGCACTGTCTCCTGCGCTGTCCACCTTCCCACTACAAGCGGTGGGAATGTGGACAGAGCAGGAGACATTGGCAGACACACATCAGGGGATCTGCTGACATTACAGAACCCCAGTAACCCAGGAACACGTGTGGATTGGGCAGACGGCTGCTGTACGCATAAACTGGCATTGTTGGTGGTCACGCGAAATCCTGGAAACATAGTGGAGACAGATGCCTAATTGGAGCACGTTGACAGTCTGTTGTAGCCTACAAACAATCTAAAACTGCCACCAAGTAGGCCTCGGCCTGCACCCTGATGGTCCTTGGGCTCCAACAATGCTAGTTGGTGCTCGGAAGTGCTGTCCACACAGAAAAACACACACGTTCATGTGAAAGTGGGGTTCGGTAACGTCAGCTGATCCCCTGCTGTGTGGAGGGCAAAGTCCTGCTGCCTCCAAATTGTAACTATTTCAGATTTAAACATTCTCTTATTTGGCCTCTGTCTCCACTCTGTCTCTAGTATTTCCCCTGACCTACAACACCGCCAGTTCCTGCTCACAGTTGCCGTCCACGCATTCCACACGTGTTCCTGTGTTCCTGGTGTTCTGTTACGTGAGCAGATCCCCCAATGTGTGTTCGGCACTGTCTCCTGCGCTGTCCACCTTCCCAATACAAGCGGTGGGAATGTGGACAGAACAGGAGACATTGGCAGACACACATAAGGGGATCTGCTGACATTACATAACCCCTGTAACACAGGAACAAGTGTGGATTGGGCAGACGGCTGCTGTACGCATAAACTGGCGGTGTTGGTGGTCACGTGAAATCCTGGAAACAGAGTGGAGACAGATGCCTAATTGGAGCACGTTGACAGTCTGTTGTAGCCTACAAACAATCTAAAACTGCCACCAAGTAGGCCTCGGCCTGCACCATGATTGTCCCTGGGCTCCAACAACGCCAGTTGGTTCTCGGCAGTGTCTTTGGCACGGGGACTCCCTGTGGCCCAGCCTGGTTCCAGCACTCCGGCTGTTTCCGGGTAGTGTCAAGGTCACTATGCCACCAATCCGTTGTCCTGTCGTGCTGCGGCCGGGTTAGCCGACTCTGCGGTGCCTGCAGTTTAGGTGACTCCTATGTGGGCTGCGGGAACTGGCACTGAAGGCTGGATCTGTAGTGCCAATGGGACACGGACCCCCTGTAGGACTGTGGGTTTCGGTAACTGTGGCCGGCTTGCGGCCCGGCTACTTTGCTTTCGATGGGTACCTTCTGCTACCCACCCGGGTTCCGGCATTGTCAGCTGGTTCTCGCCAGAGCCTTTGGCCTAGGTGCCTCCATCTCGGTATCCAAAGGTCCAGCACCATCAGCTGGTCCTTGGTAGTGCTTTCTAGCACAGGTACCTCCTGCCTAGTAACCGTGGTCCAGCACCGTCAGCTGTTCCTCGGTAGTGCCATTGGCTCTTGTAGCTTTTGCTACCCATCTGGGTTCCAGCACCGTCAGCTGGTTCTCGGCAGTGTCTTTGGCACGGGTACTCCCTGTTGCCCAGCCTGTTTTTAGCACGCCTGCTGTTTCCGGGTAGTGTCAAGGTCACTATGCCACCAATCCGTTGTCCTGTCGTCTTGCGGCCGGGTTAGCCGACTCTACGGTGCCTGCAGTTTAGGTGACTCCTATGTGGGCTGCGGGAACTGGCACTGAAGGCTGGATCCGTAGTGCCAATGGGACATGGACCCCCTGTAGGACTGTGGGTTTCGGTAACTGCGGCCGGCTAGCGGCCTGGCTACTTTGCTTTGAATGGGTACCTTCTGCTACCCACCCGGGTTCCAGCACTGTCAGCTGGTTCTCGCCAGAGCCTTTGGCCTAGGTGCCTCCATCTCGGTATCCGAAGTCCAGCACCGTCAGCTGGTCCTTGATAGTGCTTTTTAGCGCAGGTACCTTCTGCTTAGTAACCGTGGTCCAGCACCGTCAGCTGTTCCTCGGTAGTGCCATTGGCTCTTGTAGCTTTTGCTACCCATCTGGGTTCCAGCACCATCAGCTGGTTCTTGGCAGTGTCTTTGGCATGGGTACTCCCTGTTGCCCAGCCTGTTTTCAGCACGCCTGCTGTTTCCGGGTAGTGTCAAGGTCACTATGCCACCAATCCGTTGTCCTGTTGTCTTGCGGCCGGGTTAGCCGACTCTACGGTGCCTGCAGTTTAGGTGACTCCTATGTGGGCTGCGGGAACTGGCACTGAAGGCTGGATCCGTAGTGCCAATGGGACATGGACCCCCTGTAGGACTGTGGGTTTCGGTAACTGCGGCCAGCTTGAGGCCTGGCTACTTTGCTTTGAATGGGTACCGTCTGCTACCCACCCGGGTTCCAGCACTGTCAGCTGGTTCTCGCCAGAGCCTTTGGCCTAGGTGCCTCCATCTTGGTATCCGAAGTCCAGCATCGTCAGCTGGTCCTTCGTAGTGCTTTTTAGCACAGGTACCTTCTGCTTAGTAACCGTGGCCCAGCACTGTCAGTTGGTCCTCGGTAGTGCCATTGGCTCTTGTTCCTTCTGCTACCCATCCGGGTGCCAGCACTGTCTGCTGGTTCTCGCCAGAGCCTTTGGCCTAGGTGCCTCCATCTCGGTATCCGAGGTCAAGCAACGTCAGCTGGTCCTTGGTAGTGGTTTCTAGCACAGGTACCTCCTGCATAGTAACCGGGGTCCAGCACCGTCAGCTGTTCCTCAGTAGTGCCATTGGCTATTGTTCCTTCTGCTGCCACTACGGGTTCCAGTACTGTCAGCTGGTTCTCGCCAGTTTCTCAGCCTTCTTGTACCTTCTGCTACATTTCCAAGATCAAGCTTTTTGAAATTGTCTTTGGTAATCCTTATTGATCTCCATGACGACGACCCTGATGACATCGACCCTGAAGACCACACCAAAGAAGACCAGAAATATGACCCTAAATAATAAGACCAAGAGGACAAAGAACATGAAGACAACCACCAAGATACAGAACAAAAGACAGAAGAACAAGAAGCAGAAGAAGCAAAAGCAGTAGAACAGAAAGCAGAAGAACATTAAGCATAAGACTAAAAATCAGCATAGAAGAAATCAAAATTATAAGCAAAGGAAGACTAAGAAGACTAAGCAGTAAATGGGGGTGAGTCCGTTCCTCCTCGTGGTGCCCCTGGAAAATGCCTGCTGCTGCAGGCCAAACTGAACGCGGACAAATCCTGTTGTAAATCTTTAGTGACAGGCAGAACGTAAGGTGTAATCTTATAACTTTTATAGATAAGTGCTACAGGAATGCCTGTCACCATAAGAAAATGAAGAAAATGAAGAATAGGAAGAAGATGAAGAAATAGCATATGAAAATTAATAATAGCTGAATAAGAAGAATATGAAGAATGGAAAAAAAAAATAATGGGAAGAAGATGAAGAAGAAGAAGATGAATAAGGTGAAGAAAAAGTTGATGAAAAAAATGCTACTGCTGCGGATCATGAAGGAGAAAGTGTGGGAGAAGTACAAAAGAAGGTGAAGAGCATGGAAGTTGTGAAACATACATATCTGACAAAATATAAAAAAGGTTAACATAGTCAATATCTTTTTAACTCCGAACGTCTTGAAAAAAAATGGAATTAATGCTATGCCATGTGATTTGAATAAACCACTATGCCTTTAATGTCTCCTCCACCTCCCACAATACATTCTACATGATTCTTATTTGTTTTCAATTATGTAGAATTAGCCAACAAGGAAATAAAGGGCTTTTTTAAATTCCCATACCGGAAGTCCCATTGACTTGAATGGGACTTCCGGTATCGGAATCGGCGATACCCGATATTTTTTTCGTATCGGGCGATACCATTCGATACGATATTTTTGGGTATCGAACGGTATCGCTCAACACTAGTTGTGGCATGTGTTAAAGGGGCGCACTGACACTCTTTGGCCCAGGGCACACGAAAACCTGGAGCCAGCCCTACCCCCCCACAACTTTAGCTAAATAACCCCCAGTTTTCAATGCGTAACTATTATTATGAAGTAAATTAAGGTTGAAAAGCTTCAGTTATAAGAATTGATGTTTTTGGCATTGAAATAGACACTGTAGGTGTGTTTACTGTCCTCCACTCCCTGCCGACTTTGCTTCCCCATTGACTTGCATTGGGTTTCATGTTTCAGTCGGACCCCAACTTTTCCCTATAGTCGGCCGATTTCGTTCAACCCGACTCTTGCGAAAGTCGGATTTCATGAAACCCGACTCGACCCTAAAAAAGGCAAAGTAGCTCATCGCTAACTATTACCCAAGTGACCCTCAACCCTTATATTTGATATGCGGTCTGTCCTTGTGTTTCGTGCAGAAAAAAATTGCTGCAATAACGCAATGTGTGAACATACCCCTGGGATATACATATTACCTAAATATGGAAGCAGTGATCTTTGGGAGATTACCTTCTTTTAAAAAGAAAAAGTCCATGAAAAGGTTAAGACACTTTTTTTTTTCCAGCTGTTTTAATACAGCTAAAGTAATGAAAATCTTGGTTAAAAAGTCTTAATATTTTTGGTCAACAGATAGGGAGAAGACGTGACGATCTGTAAGTTATGCTTACTTCCAGCTGTGGTAAGGTATCCAAACATGGACAGATTTGAGGGAATGAGAGTACAGGGTCTGCAAATGCACTGTAGATGCAAAATGGTAGGATATATTTAGTATACAACATGTATTAAATGTAATGTTCCTTTATGTTTTATTTTGGATGCATACATACCATTTACACTTATTTTATGTTTATGGATACAGGAACACAATGCAACAGATTTGCTGCAATTTGCACAGTTGCTTGTTTGACCATTCAGGTTATGCTGTTGGCTTAGCTGTTTATTATGTGCCTTTTATGACCGGGCACATTTTATCCTTTCATAATGTATTATAAAAGAAGGATTCTAGGTGTGTTTTTGTTTAGGTCTATTTTAGCAACAACTACAAAGGAAGAAATGAACTTGCATTATCCAACAACACAAGTCATAAATCTAGGTAAGGAAAACCAGGTCTATTTTTAAGGATGTCTAACGATGCTGGTTTTCATCAGTGCTGTGAAAGCAAAAAAATCCTGGCCTGGTATTCCCAAAACAGACAAATACCTCCATGGATAGAGAATTGGGCAATCGGAGTGCACCTCCTGGTTACACAATACAAGCAGCTTCTGCGTATTCCGGACAGGGCAGAGGGCAGTACAAAGAATACTGGGCACCCAAAAAAAGTAATGAGGGTAGGGTACAGGGTTCGAATCCCACTAAGGACAACATCTGCAATTAGTGTGTGTTTTCATCTCCGAAGACATACTGATAGAGAATTTAGATTGTGATCCCCAAAGAGGACAGTGATGAGGTCTATAAAGAGCTGTGTAACATGATGGCGCTATACAAAACAACATGTAATAAATATGATTTGGTTTTCTAGTAGGTGGTAGCTTTAATACAATAACAAATCCCTCAGCTCTGAATACTTACAGAGGAACAGTAGTTTAATTTTTATTTTATTAAATTAGTACACGAGAAAATACGAAATTTGGGAATATATCTTTGAGAAATCTGTCTCTTTCTCCTTCTGGACTGATTTTTTTTAATTCATGGGTAAAATGTGTGCTTAGTAATGGCTGATTTCCCCATTATTAGATATACCAGTTGGTGCTTCTAAAATTGTCTGGACCCTATCTGGACCCGAGAGGAAAAGGAGCTAGTGGCAGACACAGACATTCTGCTGCAAACTCTTCAGATATAGCAGTTAGGCTATGTGCCCACGTGGCAGAAATGCTGCGGAAATGTCCGCAGCATTTCCGCAACTCCCCGCGCGGGTAAAATGCATGCAGAATTCGCATGCGTTTTCCTGCAAAACACAAGCGATTGACAGGTTGGTCACACTTGTCAAGTATAGTGCTTGACAAGTGTGACCAACTTTTTACTATTGATGCTGCCTATGTAGCATCAATAGTAAAAGGTAGAATGTTAAAAATAATTTAAAAAAAAAAAATATGGATATACTCACCTTCTGGCAGCCCCCGATCTCCTCAGCGGCGATCCTGTTCCTCAACGGCGCTGCCGGAAAGTTCAGTTGCCAGGCGTGCTTTGCCAGAATTACCTTTGTGACGTCACTGCGTTACATGATCAGAGGTCATTCTCGAAAAGCACGTCTGGGAACGGAACTTGCCGGCAGCGCTGCTGAGGACTCCGGGAACCGACAGAGGGTAAGTATATCCCTATTTTTTATTTTAATTCTATTTTTTGCAGGAATATGGTAACCAGGGCATGGAGGAGAGTCTACTCTCCTCCAGACCCTGGGTACGATCCACACATGAAGTGCATAGCCACATGCATAAAGTGAGCGTTTCAATGCAATCCTATGGCGGCAGAATCACCACGATTCAGCAAAATTAATGGACATGCTGTGGATTTTTCCGCTATGCGATTCCACAGCGGAAAAATCCGCAGCATTGGCACAGCAACTGCGGAATCCCATAGGATTGTATGGGATGCGTTTTGTTAGCATTTTTTAAGTGGTTCCGCCGCTGCAAAAAAGCAACGGAAACTCTTAAAAAGCGCAAAGTGGGCACACAGCCTTACAATTCTCCGAAGAACGCTATAAGCACTGTCATCTCCTACGTCAGTGATAGGAAATTCTGTCTTCACCGAATACAGATTTTACATGTTAATTGAGAATGTTGAGAATGACTGACCCATTCAGGAGGAAAAACAAACAGATTCCTGTAATAAGATATATCTATATTACAAAGCTGTTTCTCTTCATGTGTATTATTGAATTCTGAAAAACTCTGAGAGTTACTCTGTAAAGTGTAATCATTGTTTTATTTTTCCTCATGAATTAATAGTAAAGATCTATAAGGACATGTACTTGTACTACTGTAGAATTGACAGCTGGCTTTGTAGTGCATCTGTACAAAGTGAGCTGTCAATCAAAATGCCTGGGTGAGCTTACAGCCACCATTCACTGTATAGGTAGCCATGCTTAGAGCGGTGATGCTAATCCTTTTACGCATCCCACCATTACTGAAAACTTTTTGACTGTGAGGGAGATCAATAGGTGGAACAGGCTGCCACGAGAGGTGATGAGTTCTCCTTCAATGGAAGTCTTCAGACAGAGGCCGGACAGCTTCTGTCTGGAATGATTTAGTGAATCCTGCTTTGAGCAGGAGGTTGGACATGATGACCCAGGAGGTCCCTTCCAACTCTAACATTCTAGGATTTTAATTTTCTCCTGGGAGCTGTACTTTCAGCAAAATGGCCAGGCAGCATTGTAACACTATTTACCTACAAATTGACTCTATATCTGCAGGTAGATGGTAAAAAGAAGGTTTATGCTTTTGCGGTCACCCTGCAGTAGGGAACTGATGAATCCCATACACTTGCTCTTGGTTTCAGATGATTTTGGGTGGAGTTTGAAGTAGAGTAGACAGCTTTCACTAAAGGTAAAAAAAAACTATGGTGGACAGAACAAAGAACAGGAAATTTGCTTTTGTCTCTGAGCTTGAGGTTATCTGTGCTGCAGTGGAATGTATGTGGATGATATCATCATGGGCGGACATACCACATGTGAAGCTGGTGCGGCTGCACAGGGGCCCAGAGGCACCAGGGGGCCCCAGCAGAAAAGCTAATAATGAGGGCAATCTGACCTATTTATTCGGCCCCGAGGCTCCTGGGGGGCCCTGGCCAGATTGCCCTCATGTGCGTCGGGCAGGGAGAGATCCCTGCAGCTCCGCTGCAAAATGGCAGCGGAGCTGCAGCAATCATCCTGCTCCCTGCCCACGCTTCCTGTCTCTGTAACAGCAGTAAGCGTCGTGGCTGAATGACATCATCCAGCATCGCGGCTGATGGCTGTGCCAGAGAGACGAAGCTGCAGTGCAGGCGGAGGTGATGCTGCGGGAGAGCGTGCGGTGAGGTAAGTGAGTGTGTGTGTAGGAGAGGGGAATGATGGGGGTGATTGCGGAGAAGGCAATAATGGGGTGGTGGCGAGAAGGAAATGATGAAGGTGGTGGAATGGGCAATGAAGGGGGTGAAAGCAATGATGGAGGTGATGGGGAAAAGGCAATGATTGTGGTGGTGGAAAGGACGATGATGGTCGTGGTGGAAAGGACAATAATGGGGTGGTGGGTGAGGAGGAAATGATGGAGGTCGTGGAATGGGCAATGATGGGGGTGGTGGGGAAAAGGCAATGATGGTGGTAGTGGAAAGGACAATGATGGTGGAAATAGCAATGATGGGATGATAGGGGAGGAGGAAATGATGAAGGTGATGGAATGGGCAATGATGAGGTGGTTGGGGAGAAAGCAATGAGATATGTGGTGGAAAGTGCAATGATGGGGGTGCTAATGATGGGGTGGGGGAGAGGACAATAATGGGATGCGGGAGGAGGAGGAGGACAATGAGGGGTGGAGGGATTGGGAAGGGAGGAAGAGGGATTTATAATGGATTTAGGAACAGGAGGCGGTGGAGGAAAACATAATTATTGCTTATTATGTTTAAAGGGAAGCTGTCACTACTTTTTTGCCTAACAACTAAAAACATCAGTTAACTCAGTGTCAGCTATGCATTCCACAACTACTTCTGAAACCCCCTAACTCCCATGCATCACCCATAGAAACCTTTTTTATTGCTCCTGTGCTGTATGGTAATCTGTTTGGTCTGGTCCGATGAGCGTTGCCTCTGTTCCCTCACTCCACCCCTCCTTGGCTTGCTGTACGCATTCTTTGCCATGAACATCAGAGATTACGTACAGATTTTGTGCGTGTGCATTGAAATGGTACCTCACGTGTGTGCAGTATGCTTTTCCCAACTGTGGACAAAGCCAAAAAGTAGTATTATGGTAATCTGTTTGGTCTGATCCGATGGGTGTTGCCTCTGTTCCCTCACGCCATCCATCCTCGGCATGCTCTACGCATTCTTTGCCGTGAATATCGGAGATTGCATAGAGATTTTGCGTGTGCGCATTGAAATGGTATCTCGCGCGTGTGCTTTGCTCAACTGCAGGGAAAGCCGAAAATCAGTATTGTGCATGCGTGTCCTACGCCTTCTGTGGTGCCATGTCTAATCATTGGTGGCAGTGTGCTTTAAATACCATATGAAGCTATGTGCCAAATATGAGAGGGGAGGGAGAGCAACTGTGCATAGTAAAGCAGCCAAAATGAGGTTTAAGATGCTGGGGTAGCATTCAGGGAGAGGCTTGGAACACAAAACTGAGGTGCATGTGCACTACTACTTTTCGACTTTGCCTGCAGTTGGGCAAAGCATACTGCGCATGCGTGAGATACCATTTCAATGCACACGCGTGAAATCTGTACGCGATCTCCGATATTCACAGCAAAGAATGCGTACAGCAAGCAGAGGAGGGATGGAGTGAGGGAACAGAGGCAATGCCCATCAGACCGGACTGAACAGGTTACCATACAGTGCGGGACAAATAAAAAAGGTTTTTATGGGTAATACATGGGGAGTCAGGGGGTTTCAGAAGTAGTTGTGGAATGCATAGCTGACACCGAATTAACTGATGTTTTTAGCTGGTAGGCAAAAAAAGTGGTGACAGTTTCCCTTTAAAGGGAACCTGTCAGCTGTCTTGGCCGATATAAGATGCGGCCACTGCCTTTCATGGCTCATCTACAGCATTCTGCAAGTGAAGAAAAGTAAGTTTTATTATACTCATCCGGGCGGGCGGTCCAGTCCGATGGGTGTCGCAGGTCCGGGTCCAGCACCTCCCATCTTCTTGCAATGCCACCCCCCTGCTTGGTTCGTGACTCCCTGGCACCATGCTCCTGCGCAGGCCTACTTATCTGCCCTGTTAAGGGCAGAGCAAAGTACTGCAATGCACAGGCGCTGGGCCTCTCTGACCTTTCCCAGCACCTGCTCACTGCAGTACTTTGCTCTGCCCTCAACAGGGCAGATAAGTACGCCTGCACAGGAGGGTGCTTGCAAGCAGGAGAGCGGCATCGCAAGAAGATGGGAGGTGCCGGACCCAGACCTGCGACACCCATCGGACCGGACCGCCCCCCAGGTGAGTATAATAAAACTTATTTTCCTTATCTTTCAGGTCAGATCGGGGGCATTACAGAATGCAGTAGATAAGCCATGAAAAGCAGTGGCCGCATTTTATAGCAGTAAAAACAGGTGACAGGTTCCCTTTAACACAGTCCCTTAGTATATAGTGTACTCACTTATTATGTATAGCACAGTCCCTTAGTATATAGTGTACTAGCTTATTATGTGTAGCGCCATCCCTCAGTATTTAGTGTAGTCAATTTTTATGTATAGCACAATCCCTTAGCATATAGTGTATATATATGTATATAGCTTTGTCACCATAGAAAGAGGGGGGCCCAGACACATTTCTTGCACAGGGGCCCTAAGCTATCAGTGTCTGCCCCGGGATACCATATTGCTGTATTTGCACTGCAAGGTCCTGAGTCACTTAGATCAGGCCTTGCATATGATAAACCATAACATTAGATTTGGCCAGCCAGTTCAACTGTCACAGAGGTGTGTCACAGGTGTGTCAACTGTCACAGAGATGGAGCAGTCTGCCAATGGATGGTCAAGTACCATGTTAAAACCAAGAGGTCTGGAACAAGAGCAGAAAGGTCTGACTGACAGAATGGTCAGAATATGAACGGAGGTCAAAACTAGGAGTCCGGGAAAAGGATCAGAAATGTCAGGAAGGTGGGATGGTAAGAACAACATGATACTACAAGATGGATAAATAGACTAAATCTTAAAAACTATAGTTGGCAATGGAGAACAGGCATTCAGGATCTTATTTAGCAGGTAACCTTGCACAGGATGAACAGCAGAAATCAGAGACAAATTTATTCCGCAAGCTTCTGCAACAGACACGTGGCCCAACATTGAAAGCAGAATAAAGGGATGGACGATGTGGAAAACAGTACCTTTTTTAAAACAAATATGTTCACAAAACCTGAATTAAATAATCCTTTGTTTGCTGATAATAGCTTCCCTTTCATCTGGATTAGAATCCAAACCTGGTTGTGTGGCAGTCCAGGAGATCAGTTGCCACAGTGGCTTTGCCTCCCTCACAGGGAGCAATGTCATGCCTGGAAGCAAGGAGGGGTCCCCTTACCAGGTGTCAGTAGGAGAGTGTCATGGTTTGAACAGGGTTCTTGCCCTGCACTCACAGGGTTAAGTGTTTGTGGCCTCTTTCTGGATCTGGGAGGGGTATTTATACTCACACTTTACCAGGGTTCTCTGTCAGCTATACTGTTGTTCTGGTGTGTCTGACCCCTGGTGTGCGTGTATTCTGCGTTGCTTGTTTGATTCCCGTGTATTACCCGGCCTGTTCCCTCACTCTGTACTCCATCTCTCGCTTTGGTACTACTGTCTTCTCCGGTTCTGACCTCCTGGCTTGGCTATCGTTACTCCGTTACAGTTTGTCCCTATTGTACCGTTTATTTCCCATTCTGGTTTTCTGACCTATTGCTACGTCCTGACTATCCTTTCTGTCTAAACCCCGTGGTACTGTATTGCTATCTGGTGCTTTGACCCTGGTTTCGTCTGGTTTCTGTCTCTGTCTATGCCCCTTGGTAACATTGCCCCGTAGTTACCTTTCTAGGAGTTTCTCTGCAGCTCCTAGATCTGTGGAGCTTAGGCCACGCCCCCAGCAGTCATGTGCTTCAGGTCCTGATACTCTGAAGCACGCATCGTCACCGCTACTGCCCTGCTCCACAGGTATCTGTGAGTACTGTCTTTGTACTCAGGACACCCGCACTGGCACAGTGAGCAAGTGCAGTGCGGTGTTCCTGACATTATAGCTGACCATTTCAGTTTTTTTTTTCCCCCTCTGAGAAAAAAAAAAAAAAAAGTGTGTTATCCTCATGGATCCCATACAAGCCTTGGCTGATCAGGTCAAGCACCTGACCCAAATGTTCCACAAACTTAATGTGGAACAGCGCATGATGGCCCAGACCCAGCAACAGTTGGTGGATACGGTACAGGGGGCTGCCTCTACAGGGGATTCTTGTGCTGGGGATAGAGATGTGTCATTGGCATTCCCAGAATCTCCGATCAAATTGCCAGACCTTTTCTCAGGGGATAAAAAGGAGTTCAGGTCTTTCAGAGAAGGATGCAAGCTTTTTTTTTTCTCTGAGGCCCCGCTCTTCCGGGGATGAGTTCCAGAGGGTGGGGGTCATCATTTCCCTACTTCGGGGGGCTCCACAGGCATGGGCTTTCTCTCTCTCTTCCTCTGCTCCTGAACGCATGTCTGTGAATTTGTTCTTTGAGGCTCTGGGGCACATTTATGATGAGCCTGATAGAGTGCGTCTGGCAGAGGATATGGTGATGAGTGTGACACAGGGAAGGAACTCTGCTGAATGGTTCTGCTGAGTTCAGACGCTGGGCAGCGGAGGTCTCCTGGGATGACGCTGCCCTCCCGGGTTTGTTCTGTAGAGGCCTGTCCGAACGTTTGAAAGATGCCCTAGCCCTTCATCCTCCACCGGATTCTTTGGAGGACGCTATGATCCAGGCTGTCCGCATGGACCGTAGGCTGCGGGCTAGAGGGGTCATGCTGCAGGAGACCCCTTTAGTCTCCAATCTGAGAGACTCTGCATCTAGTCCTGAGCCCATGGAGGTTGGTGCCATGTCATTGGAGGAAAAAGAGAGGAGACACCGAAGAAACAACCAATTGTGCTTTTACTGTGGATCCGCTGGATATTGGAGAAGGAACTGTCCTTCTTGCCCTTCTTCAGTAAAGCCGTCAGGAAAACAACTGAGTCTGGGTAACAATCGAGGAGGTTGCCCAGACTCCCAGGTACCCTTTTACTCGCTTACTAAAATTCTGCTTCCGGTGGAACTGGAACTTACAGGCGGTTGGGACTACCGCCTTTGTTGACTGTGGTTCTTCTATTAATCTGATCGATGCCAAAGTTGTGACTTTTCATAAGATAGGGACAGTCAGGTTAAAAGATCCTGTTAAAATCGTGGCAATTGATTCTTCTCCTATCACCCAGGAGGGAATTTGTTTCATGACTGATACCTTTTCTCTGAAAGTGGGTTCCACTCACGTGGAAAAATTAAGATGTTTTGTCATAAATAATCTGCCAGCTGGACTGATACTGGGTATGCCTTGGCTTCAACGTCACAATCCTACTATTGACTGGGTCACAGGGGAGATCATTCAGTGGGGTTGTATGGCTAATGGTCTATGTTGTAACTTGACAACCCTTGTCACCCCAGTAAAATCTGTGTCAGTGTCGTCTGTCGATCTGGAAGGTATTCCGGAGTGCCTGAAAGATTTTCAAGACGTATTTTCTGAAAGTGAGGCTGAGGCGCTACCACCACATAGACCCTTTGATTGTGCCATTAATCTAGTCCCTGGAGCCAAGTTACCCAAGGCTCGCCTGTTCAATTTGTCCGGGCCCGAACGTCTAGCCATGAAGGAGTACATTACTGAGAGTCTCCGCAAAGGGCATATTAGGCCTTCTGTTTCACCTGTGGCAGCGGGCTTCTTTTTTGTTAAGAAAAAAGATGGTGGTTTGCGGCCGTGCCTCGACTTTCGGGAATTAAACAAAATTACTGTGAAAAATACATACCCTCTCCCCCTAATTCCTGATCTATGTAACCAACTCACCGGGGCCAAGTGGTTCTCTAAACTGGATTTACGTGGGGCATATAACCTTATAAGAGTCCGTGAAGGGGACGAATGGAAAACAGCATTCCTGATGACTGAAGGGCTGTTCGAAAACTTGGTTATGCCCTTTGGTCTCACCAATGCTCCTGCTGTTTTTCAGAATTTTATTAATGTAATTTTCTCTGATTTAATCGGTCGTTTTGTGGTTATCTATTTGGATGACATTCTGGTGTACTCGGTGGACAGTCATTCTCACTTGCACCATTTGCGGATGGTTCTCATGAGACTGAGGGAGAATCATTTGTATGCCAAGCTGGAAAAATGCTCATTTTTCATGCAAGAAGTATCCTTTCTGGGGTTGATTGTGTCAGGAGAGGGGTTCCGCATGGATCCTAAGAAAGTCCAGGCTGTTACGGAGTGGGTGCAACCTCATGACTTGAAAGGGTTGCAATGATTTTTGGGCTTTGCCAACTTTTATAGGAAATTTATTAAGGGCTTTTCGCAGGTGGTAAAGCCTCTAACGGACCTCACTCTCAAGGGAGCTGATGTAAAAAATTGGTCTGTAGCTGCAAAAAACTCTTTCATGACATTAAAAAAGTGCTTTTCTTCAGCCCCTGTATTGGTACAACCCGACCCGTCAAGACCTTTTGTCGTGGAGGTTGACGCCTCGGAAGTGGGGGTGGGGGCAGTTTTGTCTCAGGGCCCTCCTACCCTTACTAACCTGAGGCCTTGCGCCTTCTTCTCTAAAAAATTTTCCTCTGCTGAGAGAAATTATGATGTCGGCAATAGAGAGTTGTTGGCGGTAAAGTTGGCTTTTGAAGAATGGAGGCATTTCCTGGAGGGGTCTGTTCATCCCATTACAGTCATCACTGATCACAAAAATTTGGCCTATATCGAGTCTGCCAAGAGATTGACCCCCAGACAGGCTCGGTGGGCACTTTTTTTTTCTCGTTTCCAGTTTACCATCACATTCCGCCCGGGATCTAAAAACATCAAGGCTGATGCCTTATCCCGAAGCTTTGACTCGGTGTCCCCTCCAGAACCTCCCTCCTCCATTCTTCAGCCAGGAGTAGTGGTGGCCGAAATCTCATCTGAGTTACAGAGAGGGATTTTGGAGGCCCAGGCTCGGGCTCCTGGTGGTAAACCCCCGGGTAAATTGTTTGTACCGGAATGTTTCCATCTCAGACTTATGCAGGAATTTCATGATTCTGTGTTGAGTGCTCATCCTGGGATTGCAGCTACCCGGGGGGCAATTGCGAGGGATTTCTGGTGGCCCTCTATGGTAACAGATATTAAAAAGTTTGTGACTGCATGTGGGGTGTGCGCTCGTTCTAAAAGTTCTCAGGTCCGGCCGGCCGGGGAATTGGTGCCTTTGCCAATTCCGGATAGACCATGGACACATTTGTCCATGGATTTTATCACAAATCGTCCTCCTTCCAGGGGCAACTCGGTGATATGGGTGGTGGTGGATAGGTTTTCAAAACAAGCTCACTTTGTACCTCTCCCCGCGTAACCATCTGCTGAAACCCTGGCCCGCTTATTTATGCAGCATATAATTAGGTTACATGGAGTGCCTATGAATGTGGTGTCAGACAGAGGGGTACAGTTTGTAGCCAGGTTCTGGAGGGCTTTTTGCAAAAAGCTGGGGATTTCGTTGTCCTTCTCCTCTGCCTACCACCCAGAGTCTAATGGACAGACGGAGCGCACGAACCAATCGTTGGAGCAGATTCTGAGATGCTTGGCCTCTTCCAGGCAGGAGGACTGGGGTGAGGTATTGCCCATGGCAGAGTTTGCATTCAACGGTCGTGTGAGTCAGTCTACTGGGAAGTCTCCTTTTCAGGTCAACTATGGCTTTAACCCACATTTTGGAGAGTTTTCCCGTATGGATTCAGGTTGTCCTGGTGCTGAGGATGTGACACAACGTCTTAGAATTCTTTGGAGGGAGATTCAGATTAATATTTCCAAGGCCCAGGAAAACTATAAGCGGTTTGCTGACAGGAGGAGGGGGCCAGGTCCAGCATTTGCAGTAGGGGAGAAGGTGTGGCTATCCACCCGCAATATCAATCTTAAGATACCTTCTATAAAGCTGGGCCCCAAGTTTATTGGCCCATACAAAGTTGTGGAGGTTGTTAACCCAGTAGCTTACCGACTGCAGCTGCCCACCTCCTTTAAAATTTCTAATGTCTTCCACAGGTCCCTGTTAAAGCCTGTGGGGACGGTGAGAGAGGATCCCTCATCAAATGCTCCACCAGTGCTGGTAGAGGGGCAGCTGGAGTATGAAGTAGGGCGCATTGTTGACTCCCGGTGGGTGCGCCGGAGACTCCAGTATCTGATACACTGGAAGGGGTACTCTCTGGAGGATCGGTCATGGGTTCCGGCCAGTTCGGTGCATGCCGATCGTCTGGTGCAGGCTTTCCACGCCAGATACCCAGACAAGCCTGGGGGTCCACTGGCCCCCCATTAAGAGGGGGGTACTGTCATGGTTTGAACAGGGTTCTTGCCCTGCACTCACAGGGTTAAGTGTTCGTGGCCTCTTTCTGGATCTGGGAGGGGTATTTATACTCACTCTTTACCAGGGTTCTCTGTCAGCTATACTGTTGTTCTGGTGTGTCTGACCCCTGGTGTGCGTGTATTCTGCGTTGCTTGTTTGATTCCCGTGTATGACCCGGCCTGTTCCCTCACTCTGTACTCCGTCTCTCACTTTGGTACTACTGTCTTCTCCGGTTCTGACCTCCTGGCTTGGCTATCGTTACTCCGTTACAGTTTGTCCCTATTGTACCGTCTATTGCCCGTTCTGGTTTTCTGACCTATTGCTACGTCCTGACTATCCTTTCTGTCTAAACCCCGTGGTACTGTATTGCTATCTGGTGCTTTGACCCTGGTTTCATCTGGTTTCTGTCTCTGTCTATGCCCCTTGGTAACATTGCCCCGTAGTTACCTTTCTAGGAGTTTCCCTGCAGCTCCTAGATCTGTGGAGCTTAGGCCACGCCCCCAGCAGTCATGTGCTTCAGGTCCTGATACTCTGAAGCACGCATCGTCACCGCTGATGCCCTGCTCCACAGGTATCTGTGAGTACTGTCTTTGTACTCAGGACACCCACACTGGCACAGTGAGCAAGTGCAGTGCGGTGTTCCTGACAGAGAGAAGTTGAGCAGAACCTGGGGAGTGGAGCTGTGATTAAACTCTCCCCAGAGCTGAACGCACCAGATACCGGAGTCCGTGGTTGCATGGGTACTGAAGTCCCGGCAGCTAAATCCGGAGGGCAGGGGACTGCAAGTCTCCTGGCCCGATCTAATACCCGGCGGCACAGCAGCATACCAGAGCCTGGATCCGACACAAAGGAGCGGCACCTGTGATAGACTCGAGCTGCCTGCCATGCGGGCAACGGTTTGTTTTTAAAAAACAGGGAGTGACAGTTGCAGCAGGAGGATGAGCTGTTAGGCAGCAAGCAAGGAGAAAGGGACGACAGCGCAGGACGGGCTCCATACCTACCTGGCCAGGTGTATCCAAAATTGCTTCCAGGCTGCCCAGCTCTCCATCACGATCTGTTACCAGTGCCACGGTCTGTACTATCAACCATCAAGTAAAGGAAAAGAAAACTACAGTCCTTGTGTCCTCCAGTGATCTCTTGCATCCTGAGTACTGCACCACACGGTACATGAATCCTGACATAAACAGAACCGGTAGCCATGGGGCCCACGCTCCACCTGTGGGGAGCAGAACCATCCCAGCTGCGTCAACATCAGCCCCAGCGGTCTCCTTTAGCAGCGTCGGCCATCTGTTGCCAAACACCACAGGTGGCATCACGTTAAATCCCATTTACATATTTGCCATTTTATAGTACAGCCAGGGCCACAGAGTCTGGTCACGGCCCCTTGACTTCCCCAAAGAACTGTCCAACTGGGTTCCGAGTACCCCATGGCCCTGGTGGTCGTGTCAGTTGAAAAATTGCATCAAAAACTAAATCCAACTGCTCTGTCCTGTGGTAGGCAAATTTGAAAAGATTAGATAAAGGATGTAAATATCAAATACAGTTGAAGTTTTCATCCAATAACTTAATACTTTTTTTTTCTAACACGTGGTAATGTAGCTGGGATTTGAGGAGGTAATTCAATTGAGAAACAATATGTCCAAAGGGCTCTGAGTGGTGTAAAAAAAAAATCTCCCCTTACTGATCATCTGTAGATTCTGGTACATCCTAGCTCATCACACAAGCAGCTCAGCCAATTAGTGACTGAAATGAGTCCCTACTGCATTCAGTAGAAATGGTGTCAATCAATAGGGCCAAGCTAGTGATTTGAGGAGAACCACCACTTATCTGACAGCTGCTACTTGTAGTGGGAATGTGGACAGAGCAGGAGACATTGCCAGACACACATCAGGGGATCAGCTGACGTTACTGAACCCCAGTAACACAGGAGCAAGTGTTGATTGTGCAGATGGCACTTCTGAGCAGCATCTGGCGGTGTTGGAGGCCAGGGTAAATACTAGAGACAGAGTGGAGCAAGAGGCCTAATTGGAGCAAGTTTGAAATCAGTAGTAGTGTGAATGTGGAGGCAGCAGTAGACATTGCCAGACACACAGCAGGGGAGCAGCTGGCGTTACTGAACCCCACTAACACTGGAGCATGTGTTTTTCTCTGTGCAGACGGCACTTCTGAGCAACAACTGGCGGTGTTGGAGCCCAGGTTCAATCAAGGTTTAGGCTGAGGCCTAATTGGAGCAAGTTTTATATCTGATGTAGTTTGAATGTTGAGGCAGCAGGAGACGTTGTCGGACACACAGCAGGGGAGCAGCTGGCGTTACTGAACCCCACTAACACAGGAGCTAGTGTTTTTCTCTGTGCAGACGGCACTTCTGAGCAACAACTGGCGGTGTTGGAGCCCAGGGTAATTCATGGAGTAGGCTAAGGCTGAATTGGAGCAAGTTTAATATGTGATGATGGGATGAATGTGGAAGGAGCAGGAGATATTGCCGGACACACAGCAGGGGAGTAGCTGGCATTACTGAACCCCAATAACACTGGAGCATGTGTTTTTCTCTGTGCAGACGGCACTTCTGAGCAGCAACTGGTGGTGTTGGAGCCCAGGGATTACAGTTCAGGTGGTAGAAACATGAACACAACAGGAGACCTGGATACTGTTGCCAACCAATTATTTATTCTGGAAGAGGACTGGCAAATTCCGGCAAGATCCAGGCCTTGTTAATTTTCAGAAAAGTAAGCCGGTCAACGTTATCGGAGGATAGTCGCTTGCGACGGTCTGTTAGTACACCACCCGCGGCATTAAAGACGCGTTCCGATAATACACTAGCAGCAGAGCAAGCCAGCACCTCCAATGCATACTGGCTAAGCTCTTACCATGTATCCAGCTTAGAGACCCAAAACTTGAAGGGGGAAGAGCCATCTTGGAGTACACTGAGAGGGCAAGACATGTAGTCTGTCACCATCTGAGGGAAACGTTGCCTCCTGCTGACTGGAGCCGTCAGTGATGGTGTAGACATTTGTGGCGGGCACACAAAACTTTGCCACATTTGGGCCATACTGGTCTTGCCTTGTGCTGAGGCGCTGCCTCTGCTCCCTCTTTGTGCAGAGCTTCCTCCACTGCCTCGACGCACAGAGCTGCTTTGTAAAGCACTAGCAGCACTGCTCTCGGGTGGAATGGAGAATATGATGGAATGCACCAGTGTGTCTTGGTACTCCCGCATTTTACGCTGCCGGTTCAACGGTGTTATGAGGCTTTGTAAGTTGTCCCGGTAGGGAGGATCTAGGTGGGTGTACACCCAATAATCAGCCTTGTTGAGAATGTGGGCGATGCGGCGGTCGTTTCTCAGGCACTGCAACATAAAATCAACCATGTGCTACAGACTCCCAACTGCTCAAGAAACGCTGTCCCCTGCTTGAGGCGTCATCTCTGCCTGCTCTGCATCACCCCACCCTCGCTCTACATACTGACTACTAGAGCATTGTGTACCTCCCTCCTCTGGAGAGATGTCTTCCTCCTCCATTGACTCCTCCTCATCCTCCTCACAAAGTGTGCCCTACCTAGGCCTTTGTGAGGAACCACGTTGCGCAGACTGTCCAGAAGCAGATGGCATTTGTGATTCCTCATCCTCCACCTCTTCCAAACCCTCCTCCCTTAGTGCTTGCAGTGTTTTTTGAAGCAGGCAGATAAGGTGGACAGTCATGCTGACTAGTGCGTCATCTGCACTTGCCATCCGTGTGGAATCATCGAAGGCACGCAAAACATGGCAGATGTCCTTCATAGAGGCCCACTCAGTGGTGCTGAAGTGTGACCGGCGCACAGTGTGACTTGTTTGCGCCTGATGCAGCTGGTACTCCATGACTGCTGCCTGCTGCTCACACAACCGCTCCAACATATGTAACGTTGAATTCCACCTGGTGGGTAGGTCACATATGATGCGATGTTCCGGAAGGCAGAATCGGCGCTGCAGATCTGCAATGCGCGATCTTGCCATGCTGAACGCCTCAAGTGAGCGCACTCTATGCGGACCTTGTGCAGCAGAGCATCAAGATCCGGATAGTCCCTCAGAAAGCTCTGCACGACCAAGTTGAGCACATGTGCCAGACATGGGATGTGAGTGAGGTTGCCTAGGCCCAGAGCTGCCACCAGATTTCAGCCATTGTCACACACTACCAGGCCTGGCTGGAGATTCGCTGGCACAAACCACACGTCGCTCTCCTGCTTGATGGCATTCCAGAGCTCCTGCGCTGTGTGGCTTTGATTCCCCAAAGAAATTAATTTCAGTACGGCCTGTTGACATTTGGCCATGGCTGTGCTCATATCGGGTAAGCGTTCACGGGTCCATGTGGAGGTAGACCGTGCGGCTCCTGCAGTGCTTATTCTGAGGAACTGGAGTATGAGGACGAGTCAATGTGTACAGACTGGATTCCTGCAATCCTTGGAGTTGGCAGAAAACGTACAGCGCCACTCTCAAGATCTGTACCCGGCTCCACAACATTGACCCAATGGGCAGTGAGGGAAAGGTATCGTCCCTGTCCATGGTTACTGGTCCACGCATCGGTGGTCAGGTGGACCTTGATACTGACGGCGTTTAGTAGCGCATGTTTAATTTTTCCCTCCACATGCTTTTGCAGGGCAGGGACGGCTTGCCTGCTGAGATAAAAGTGACTGGGCACGGTGTACTGTGGGACTGCCAATGCCATGAAGTTCCGGAAGGTGTCAGTCTCCACCAGCCTGAATGAGAGCATTTAAAGGGCCAGTAGTTTTGCAATGCCAGCATTCAGAGCCTGTGCTTGGGGATGGTTTGCCGAGTATGGCCGCCTTTTCTCCCATGCCTGTGCTACTGATGGCTGTAGAGTGGCCTGGGAGTGTGAGGGTGAAAGGGAACGTGGTGCTGTGGGTGGAATGTCACTGGGTCTCTAGACAACAGTGCCAGAGGTTCTTCCATGGCGATCCTGTGAGGAAGCCGAACCAGCTGTGTGTGAGCTGGAGGAAGAGGCTACAACACAAGCTGAAGAGGTGGTAGGTGGTGCTGTAGGTTGGCCTACGTCTTCAGTGAGTCTTTGTAACTCCACCACGTGCTTGGTCCGCACATGTTTCCACATATTTGTGGTATTGAGGTTGCTGACACTTTTCCCTCTTTTGACTTTCTGATTACACAGCTTGCATTTGACAAAGCAAATGTCATCTGCAACTGTATGAAAAAAGGACCACGCACTGCAAGTCCAGGGAGCGCCCGTTTTGGGTTTTGGAAGAGGAATGCTCCTAACGGGTGCCGAAGTGGAGGCTACAGGCAACCAAGTCAGCCCCCTCCCTCTCCCTCCTGTTTTGCCGTTCGGGGAATCTCTTCCTCAGAGCTGCTCCCAGCACCTTCCTGTTCCTCACACCATGATGGGTCAAGGACCTCATCATCTACACTCCCCTCTTCAAACACCTGCTTCTCCTGGCTAGTCTCGCCAGCACAGCATGCACCAGAAAGTGGCACCTGAGTCTCATCTGATGCGTACTGAGGTGTGCTGACCATAGGTGCTGGCCCACCCGCCTCTTCAGATTCAGAGGGATAAAGCAGTTGCACATAACTGCATACTCCCTCTTCTTCACATTCTATAATGCTGACTGGCTGGCTCCCTGTTTCCAAGCCAAGAGATTCAGAGAACAGAAGTAGAGATGGTTCCTGTCCAGGGCTCTCTGACTGCCTGGGCAATTTGGCAGGTGGTGAAGAGACAGATGGTTGCTCTTCAGTGCTCTTGCCCTGAGAGGATGTGGAAGTCATTGAAGTCAATGCGTTAGTTGCCATCCATCCGACAACGGCTTCAATTTGTTCGTCCCGCAGCAGTGGGGTACGGCGAGGTCCTACAAAACTGTGCATAAAGGACTGTTGCCTGCTAAAACTGGGGGATGCTGAGTCACTGGTGCCCGCAGCAGGCACAGAATCCCCACGTCCTCTCCCTGATGAAACTCCATGCCCACGACCACGTGCCTTAAGGGCCTGTCACACTAAGCGATATCGCTAGCAATATCGCTATAACTTGTGACGTTATAGCGATATTGCTAGCGATATCGCTGTGTGTGATACTTACCTACGACCCGCTCCCCTGCTGGTTATCGCTGATCGCGCGAGAACATCCAGGACTGTTTCTCGTCATCAGCTTCCTGCAGCGCTTCCTGTGGAGAGATGAGCGACGAGCGTGGAGCCGGGCGGGAGGATGTCAGGATCGTCTAGTGTGACAGGTAAGTAGCAACCTCCGACCCATGCGATGTCGCTGGTGAGATCTGCCTGTGTGGCAGCTCACTAGCGACCACTTAGCGATGCACTAGCGATCCTGATCGCGTCATATCGCTGGTCGGGATCGCTGATGCATCGCTAAGTGTGACAGTACCTTTACTCCCTGCTTTCATCTTGGTAGACTGATAAAGATAGGCAGAAAAGTACAAAGGGGGGGCTTAGTGTGCTTATTCCTGAACAGCTGCTAACAGGTATAAGAAACACTAATTTTATAAAGTGTGTGGACTTCACTTTAATATGAGCTAATGTGGCCTACACAACTGTCAAGTGGAGTGTTTGGGGAACTTTATTTACGTGTTTTTTTTTTCAAAAAAACAAAAAGGATGTGACCAAAGATGTGAAAGCGATAGTATCACAAACTTTTTGGAGCTATTACAATGCAGGAAGGTAACCTACAATGCAATAGATGAGGCTCCAAAAAATAGGCTAATACTAATCTGGCTGCGGCTGCTGGGCACAAGCCAGAAAAAAGGCTCCTCTATCTACTCCTATATAGTGTTTGCAACCAAGCAATGTAGATGGATACGGATGGAAGCACACTAATAGGAGAAAAAAATCAGGAAAAATGAGCTGCAATAAAACAAAAAAAGGACTATGTATGAGGCAGTGGCGCACGCTGAGCAGGCTACAACCAGAGGTGACTGCAGAACACACTACAACGTGAGCTGCACTCACACACAGAGACCTCACAGACAGCCGTGAACAGTGCAGAGAACTGGGCACTAGCACTGAAAGGCTGCAGAAAGGCTCCGCTGTCTACTCCTATAGTGTTTGCAACCAATGTAGATGGATATGGATGGATGCACACTAATAGGAGAATTAATGAAAAATGAGCAGCAATAAAACAAAAATAAATATGTATGAGGCAGTGATGCACGCTGAGTGGCCTACAACCAGAGATGGCTGCAGGATACACTACAGCGTGAGTTGCACTCACACAGAACTTGCAGACAACTGTGAACAGCGCTGCAAGGCAAAAGAAAGCTACAGTGGTTGATAATGTAGCCTGGGTAAAGCACAATATTATATAGCAAATCGCTATCTCTAACTGTCCCTCAGAGTCTTGAACAGCAGCCTGTTCCTAACTGAATTCACAGCAGAGTGAACCGTAAATGGCGGCGGCTTTTATAGTGCATCATGACATCATTTCAGCAGCCAATCACAGCCATGCCATTAGTTAACATGCCTACATGCCTAACAGGATGTGCCCACACTTCTGAGGATTCCTCATTGGCTGAATCAAATCAAACTGGCTCATAGCATTATGGGAACTTCCAATTCCGATATTCGATATGCAAAAAGTATCGGAACTCAGTATCGGAATTCCGATACCGCGAATATCGGCCGATACCCGATAGAATGCTGAACACTTCTTACAAGTCTTTGGACCCTGTGCAAACTGCAGCAGCTGTTTCATGCGTTTTTAGCTGTCGTGACCGAAGTTTCACAACCCTATCAGGTGAGTCTCTCCTTGCCTCACCATTACAATTGTATTTTAAAGGTTTTACACAGTGGATGCGCCCTGTTTTGTTTCTTTTAAAGCTATCTTTAGAAGACGTGAGGATAAAATTAAAAAGAAAAATACTAGAAAATGAAGAGGTTAAAATCACAATGACAAGTTTTTTGTAGCTTTGAAGTATCAGTCAAAGTTGTCGTCTTGGTTATGAAAAGGTCACGTAGAGCGCATTGAATATAGCTTTCTATAGCTTCATTCAAGTATTTGTTTGCAGGGTGGTGAACAAATCCTACACCGTGGGCTTAATAGGGTGTTGAAAAGATGGAATTTTTTAACAAATTACAGTTTGCAGATGGTCTTTTGAAATTTCCTTATTATCAACTCAATTTTAACTCAGCAGGTATAGTATGTTGGGAACAAAAGCTTAATATATTTAGCAGTCACCGTTCAGCGTATAAAACTATAATGAAGATTTCTTATCGAGCTAGCACATACAGTATTTTCTCAATGTTCTATTTTTTCATTTTCTTGAGAACATTTGTGACACTTGGTACACGCTATACATTTTAGGTGTTAAACACATGGAGCATTTCTTCTTCTTCGGGTTCATGCACATTACTGTATTTTCAGTCGGATTGATATCTGACAAAACATCGGAAGGCACTCGGACCAACTGTCACAATTTATTTTTGGATCTGTGACAGATCTGGACACTCATATTAAAACTTTTTTCCTTTCTGACCATTGGGGGTTAATGTTAGCTTTTCCCCCCAGTTGCCGCTGGTGTTACTGCATGTTTAGTTAATCTTCTGGTGAGTTTTCCCCCCAGGTGGCTGCTGGTGTTACGGCATCGTGATTAATTATCTATGCAGGTGGAAACCATTCCCACCTTCCTACATAAGCTCACCAGGTGCACCAGCTAACTGTTGGTAATATTGTTCCTCTTTGGAGACCAAACAAGCTGGAGTTCAGGACCTGACAGAGTTCGGTGGTATGCTGTTTTCAGTGGCTAACTTTGCTGTCCTGGAGCATTGCAGCAGAGCAAGCTAAGTCTTGTCTTTCAGTTTATTTAACCCCGCGGTGTCTGTATTTCCCTTTCCCTGGTTTTTTATGCAAATTACTTTATTCTCCTTCCCACCTCCTGGGCAGGGGGTTGGGGGTTTAGCTCAGGGCTAAACAGGAGATAGGGACAGGTCGGGGACTTGAGCCTCACTACCATCAAGTGTACCCCCAAGCTAAGGAAAGTCAGGGCACCCCCTTAGCCTTAGGGGCAGTTCAGGGGCCCTGGTTCCACGTTCCCTGTTTACGCACAAACTGCCCCGTGACACCAATGCTGTGGGGCTGAGCATGTCTGATTTTTTTTTCCTTCTCGGCCAGAGGAAAAAATTACAGCAAGACAAAATTTGGTCTAATTATTGAAACACAGTCGGCCATGCAAACCAATGAGCCCATTAAAAAATCTGCATTTGGACAACATCTGAGGCTGGTTTCACACTTGCGTTTTTTTGCGCTTTTTTTTAGCGCTAAAAAACGCATGCGCTTTTTTTCCCTATATTTTGCATGGGATGCACTTATGTGCGCATACACATGCATTTGTATGCGTTTTTACGCGCATGCGTTTTTTTGTGGTGTGCACTCGGGCGCACAAAATGCATCCTGTTGCATTTTTTGGGCATCCGACTTGCCTCAAAAAACGCATGCGCGCGCAATGCGTTTTTTTACAGCAAGACACCCATTATAAGTCTATGGGTGCGCATATGTGCGCATTGGCATGCTCATGTATGCGTTTTTTTGCGCATGCGTTTTTTTGTTGACCATTGGTTAGACAATGGAAATTAGGGGTTTGGGTTAGAGTTAGGGTTAGTTAATGGGGTTTAGGGTTAGGGTTTGGGTTAGGGTTAGTATGGTTTGGTTAAGGGTTAAGGTTTAGGGTTAGTTAGGGTTTAGGGTTAGCGTTTGGGTTAGGGTTAGTAGGGTTTGGTTAAGGGTTAGGGTTAGTATAGTTTGGTTAAGGGTTAGGGTCAGGGTTAGGGTTAGGGTATGGTTTGGTCAAGGGTTAGGGTTAGTAAAGTCATGGTTTGGGTTAGTGTGAGGGGCCAACTAATGTTGGAAAAAAACGCAAACGCGGTAAAAACGCACTAAAAAAGCATACAAACGCATAAAAACACTGCGCTTTTTTCATGCATGCTCATAAAAATGCTTGAAAAAAACGCAGCATTTGTATGCGTTTGTATGCGTTTTTTGCATGCATTTTTTTGCGGGAAAAATGCGCTGCAAAAAAAGCAAGTGTGAAAGTAGCCTGAGTGCAGTATGATATCCACCGACTGACAGAACGGAGAAGATGGAGACCTTTTTTCCCATCTCCTCATCTGAGATAATCGGATCACACACTGATCAAACTCTGATATAGTCTGATCAGAGTGTGATTAGCATAATCGATCCGTTTCTCTCGTATGAGAGACTATAAGCTGGGTGACCCTGGCCTTTTGCTGCATTGTGCTACTGCTGTGCTTATATCACAAGCCAATCTTTATTTGCTCTTTCACATATTCACTTCCATGTTTGTACTGTACAGTCATTCAGGAAGTTTTTATTTAATGGGAGCCGTGTGCCCTGACACAGTATTCTGAATTTTGTAGCTTTGCAATAGTTTTAAAATGGCAAGTTGGAGACATTCCTGTATACTTATCTGATAGCAGCACGAGTTGATAACGAGGCCAATGACCCTAGAAAAAAATACATTTTTTAACAAGTCGCTGTGTACACAGTAAAAAGCATTGGCCTAAAGTAGTCCTCCTTTAAAGGTAGATGTCAGCTGAGTAGTTATTGAGCTATTCCACCCGATCCCACCTGACCTGACACGTATGCTTTGTTTGCTCAATTCTACATGTGCCTTTAATAGGGAGTGTAGTGAGTTGCAAGATACCCCTGGCGGCAGCTTAACTCCTGAGAACAAAAGAATCAGATGTTGAAACTCAAAATGTTGGCAAAGAAACCCTCATATACCTTACATAAGATAAATCCCCAGCAAAATGGCAAAGCAGGAACAGCTGCAGATTCCAGGCAACACATTTCTGACCTACTTGGTCCTTCATCAGGCCTCATTCAGATATCCGTATTTCTCATGTATGCAAAAAAATGTGTTTTGAATCTGTTTGTCATCAGTGTTTGGCCAGGGTGTCATTGGTGTTTGCTCAGTGTGTCATCGGCGATTGGTCAGTGTGTCATTGGTATTTGGTCAGTGTGTCATCAGTGTTTGGTCAGTGTGTCATCAGTGTTTGGTCAGTGTGTCATCTGTGTTTGGTCAGTGTGTCATCATTGGTCAGTGTGTCATCTGTGTTTGATCAGTGTGTATCAGTGTTTGGCTAGTGTGTCATCAGTATTTGGTCAGTGTGTCATCATTGTTTGGTTAGTGTGTCCTTGATGTTTGGTCAGTGTGTCATCAGTGTTTGCTCAGTGTGTCATCAGTGTTTGATCAGTGTGTCATCAGTGTTTGGTCAGTGTGTCATCAGTGTTTGGCTAGTGTGTCATCAGTATTTGGTCAATGTGTCATCAGTGTTTGGTCAGTGTGTCCTTGATGTTTGGTCAGTGTGTCATCAGTGTTTGATCAGTGTGTCATCAGTGTTTGATCAGTGTGTCATCGGTGTTTGGTCAGTGTGTAATCAGTGTTTGGTCAGTGTATATCAGTGTGTCATCTGTGTTTGGTCAGTGTGTAATGAGTGTTTGGTCAGTTTGTCATCCGTGTTTGGCCAGTTCGTCATCAGTGTTAAAATGGATTTATAGCCACGCCTTCTTTATTATTTCCAAACGATCCCCATATATCTACCTGCCTCCTTTTTTTTCCCGCTTTAAATAAGCAATTTCCCGGTTTGTGTGGTCCCATGCACGGGCTCGAATATCATACCACCTATTAAGTTGTCCTAAAAGAATGGGTGGAGTTGGCCTACCGGACTTTCATAGCTGTGCATCATTGGGAACTTGTATTATAGATTTATATCATAGCCGGGATAGTAAGAAATGGGTCAATTTGGAAAGTGATCTTAATGGTAGTGATCCTCAAATTAAACTGTGGTCCATGGGGGGTGGAGGGAAGGTGGGAAGCCACCTTGCCGTTCCTGACCGGGAACATGATCTTATTTACTAAACAGAGGCACAGGGCTCTTCAGACCTCAACATCTCCTGGGCCACTGACTCCTATTTATGATAACCCTAATTTCCCTGCCGGTTTTAATAGGAAATTTTATTTAGATAAGTGTAGGAGTTCATGTCCTATTGTTTATGATTTCATGGATCGATCTGATATGAGGTCATTAGATGAGATATTTCAAGGTGGAGTACAACCCACAGGTACCTGGTTCTTTTATGAACAACTAAGAAGTTTTATAACTGCTATATCCAAACAAAATGATATCAGGAGACCTTTAACTCCCTTCGAGGAGCTCTGTGTCATGGGAGGACCCTCCGGCCCACACGGTTTCTTGCTGTACAATCTTTTCCAAAAAAGACAGACTCCGATACATGACATCCCATTATTTTTCTCAAAATGGGAGCATGACTTGGGGAGATCCTTATCTCAAGAAGAGAGGGGCAGGGTGCTTCTATTTACATTTAGAACGTCATTACACTCGGTATCACAGGAGAGGAGCTACAAGATTTTAAGAAGTTGGTACCAGTGTCCCTCTATGGTACATTCTATGTTTCCGGTGATTCCAGACACATGTTGGAGATGCCCGCCTATAAAGAAATTGTGGTTGTAGATTTTTAATCTCTACAACAGGCTATCAATAGGTAAATTCAACCTACAGTAGAACTTGCACTTTTAATTTTATGTGATATGTCAATTTCCAGGTTTAAGAAGAATCTCCTCAGGCACTTTCTCACGGCTACTCGGAATCTGATCCCCCCGGTTTTGGAAGCAAGAGAAATACCCTTCTCACTCTGAATTTGTTACAGAACTCAATGATATTTATAGAATGGAGTATTTGCTAACCCAAACCACAGGGATCCCTGACAGACTATATAACACTTGGGCTTCTTGGATAACAAACAGGGAAACCCTGGAATTAGATATCTGGTTATCGGGACCTTGATTTATATGTAGGATAGCATCAGAAATATTCAGTACACACTAGATCTTGTTCACTTGGTTTGACCTGTTTGTCTTTGGCTTAAAATGGTCTTGACCAACTTATCTCCTCCGTGGTAGGACGGAGGACACAAAAGTGTTCGAGGGGGGGGTCTGGAATACTTGACCCACTACCTATGACTTTCTCCTTACCTCTACTTCCCCCTTTTTTTTTTTCTCTCCCCCTTTCTTCCTTCCTCTCTTTCCTTTTTCTTTTCTTCTCTGTGACTTCTTTTTCATTTTTTTCATGTTATTTTAATGTTAAACACGGACAGCACACAGGCACTGCACACGGATGCCGTTCATATGCCTTACATGTATTCCACAAACTCTTAGACTTGTATTGGCATTTTTCATCCGTGATAACAGAAAAAAACTAACATGTCTTATAGGTGGCTCTAGAGTTCTAACCCTCTTCCTCTCTGAAGAAACAATTTGCATATTTCCCAGAGAAACCATGCAAGGCTGGTTTCACATTAGCGCTTTTGAGCGGAGCGACGGCCTGCGCACAGCCGCCGCTAAGCCCCGCCCCCTGCCGCGCCTCCGCCGGTAGCTCCGCCTACCGGCGCATGACGCTGCATGCGTCCTGCGTCCCCTATCTTTATCACTGGGGCGCAGGCCGTGCGCAGTATGCGTTTGGCGGCGCATGTGTCCTTTTGACGGTGCGCCGACCTGCGCCAAACGCAACCTGCTGCAGTTTGGTTGCGCTCGGCGCACAGTCAAAAAGGCGCATGCGCCGCCAAACGCATACTGCGTACGGCCTGCGCCCCAGTGATAAAGATAGGGGACGCAGGACGCATGCAGCATCATGCGCCGGTAGGCAGAGCTACCGGCGGAGGCGCGTCAGGGGGCGGGGCTTAGCGGCGGCTGTGCGCAGGCCGTCGCTGCGCTCAAAAGCGCTAATGTGAAACCAGCCTGACTTAAAAGCCTCCTCACCTCAGCATGCTTGACATGTCACTCTCTGCAAGGAGAAATTTTAGCCCTTGAATCCCGGTCAGGCGCCTCTCACCTAGCCAAACCAGAATTTACACTTTGCAATGAAGAGGGGCAGTTCCCTGAAACACAGTGCCGTCAAATTGAGATTTTTGTTTTTCTCCTAAGTCATGTTATATAAGGCTCGTTAGAGAGTCGATATTGATTGTTAGGATTGCTACTTCCTATAGGTGGCACTAGAGTTCCAGTAGTAAACTGTGTCTGATTGTCCGCCTCCTGTAGGCGTACACTCCTGAAAAGAGCACAGCAGAGCGTTTGTTCGTTCCGCTGTCACCATTGCAGCCTATGGCTCCATTGCCGCATGCTTCCAGACCCCATTTTGCGGGGAGATTTTGGACATATGCCCCGATGGAGACACACAATACAATGTGAAAGCGCCCTAACAGATTATTCTGTTTAATTTCAAAGACAGATTCTCCTTTCTCTGAAAGAATAAATCAATAGCTGAATAGCATTTCTAACGTCCTTAGATTTAATATTTTAGGAGAATTTTAATTAGGGGCAATACATAATACATGCTTGTGTTAAATGATCCTGAAGTCATATTTCTTCATATTCTGAAATCTCAAAACTGATATTAAGTGAGTGACCAACAGGCCAGGTGAGCGCAGTAATCTGATGGCAAGGAATGTGCAATGTCTCATGATGATCAGTTTATTTCTCCTACGCACATAGGACTTATGCGACAGATAACACGTATAAATGACGTGTGACCTTACAAGCTTCAAGGCTGCGGCACATGGGTGACTTTGTAGTGGCAATAAAGTCATCAGTAGTCAAAGCAAATAATCTCACATGATTTGCCACTGTGTAATGGCAACTGAACCAATGTCAAAACTTTTTTGCTGACTGAAAAGTTGCTCCGCAATCACCTTACTTATCGAACAATCCATTATTTCTGCTGTTTGATCTTGTTATTTATTTGTCAGGTCATCATTGCTAAGTGAAGCACAAAAACCACAAGAATAAAGTCCCCGTCTCACATAATGAGATCGCTAGCGAGATCGCTGAAGCGTCACCGATTTTGGGATGCAACAGCGACCTCGTCAGCGATCTCGCTACATGTGACACGCAGCGGCAACCGGCCCCCTCACTGGATATCGCTGATCGTGCTCAAATGTCCTGGGCCATTTTTTCATTGTCGGGGTCCCGCTGGCCAGCATGCATCGCTGTGTTTGACCCCAATGAGCGACCTCTTTAGCGATGCAGAACTCAGGGACGCAGGCGGGAATCGTCAGAAAAGCTGCTGTGTGACAACGTACCAACGACCGCCGAGGTCGTTATACGCATCGCCGGATCGTTGTTGAGTCGCTTAAGAGATCTGCCTGTTTGACAGCTTACTAGTGACCATTTAGCGATGCACCAGCGATCCTTACCAGGTCGTATCGCTGTCGGGATTGCTGGTGCGTCGCTAAGTGAAACGGGACCCGAAGAGTCTGGTCATTATTATTGGTTTTAGAGTTAGTTTTTTATTTTTTTGTTCTATTTAGTTTGTAATAATGTAATATCACAAACAATAAAACTCTATTCTTCATACAATAGTCTACACTTGGTCAGATGGATTTATTTGGAGCCCAGTTGTGATACTTCCATAAACTCCATCAAATGATACAATGCTGTGCAAATTAATTGGGACAAAGCATTTTTTATGTAAAATCGTAAGTTGGTTACCAGTCAGTGATTCAAACCAATTTTAACTGCTTTGAACAGGTGTGAGTGCCTGTTCAAAGCAGTTAAAACTGGTTTGAATCACTGACTGGTAACCAACTTACGATTTTACATAAAAAATGCTTTGTCCCAATTAATTTGCACAGCATTGTATATTGCAGAGTATTAACTCTGCAATACAACTCTTTATGAAGCGTCATATGGGGGTATGTTCACGACTGCAAATTAAAGGGAACCTGTCAGTTCATGATTTCCTATCTAATAAAAAGTGACACAGGCAATAGATTAATATTTGCATTAATTCTTTAATTTTGTTAAGAAAATAAGAAATAAAAATGCTTAAAAAATGTAGATATTTCAATGCGCATGTCTGATTTTGCACATCTAGTCTAATTTGCCAACCATATACACCACACCTATGTTGCAGCCTGCTGTCACAATTTGCTTTCAATGTACCTATCTGCCTAAAATTTCTTGTTGTGTCCTTTTTGGCAAGTCTTGAACAATTTGGGCTGAAAATATTATGAAGTATTAATTGTAGTGTTGCACAAAATGTATAGTAAGATAAAAAGTGGCAATGGTAATGGATTCAGTAGTGAAACAGAAAAAAAACATATCATGGCACATAATGCGGGAGGCAGCAGCAGAAGAACCACCATCACTGGCATCAGCCTTCTGGTAAGTAGTACTACCAAACGCAAGCCACAATTGGCCTCTTTTGCCTCCTGTCAGCATAATGGTGGGAATGAAACAGAGGGAATTATGGAAAATATGGTAAATAACTATCAGTTAAAGCAGGATGATGTTGTCTCTGACAGCGACACCACCAATTTGACTCAGTGTTCAGGACACAATAGTCCACCCGTTCACAAAAGGCTAAGAAGGATAATTTAAGGACCCTACTTTAATTTAAAAAAAATGAAAAATCTGTCAGTGCTCTGTATTTATCAATGCTTTGTTAGTTATAACAGAATTATCAACAGTTTAAATGGTAATGACACTTTGATATTATTAAGGTTTTGTTTGCATTTAAGAGCTTGAACAGTAATCGGACACCTCGGAAGGACTTTTCAGGGCAAATTTCAGACTTTTCAGTATTGCAATTTGTAGTGAATATATTAGCTGTAAATCATATTCTTGGTAAAATTGTGATGAACCAAGCAAATGTGAAATTCAAAAGATTTCAGCATCTAAAGTCACCACCAGATCTGTCATATGATAAACATATCAAACACAGGACCTCAATGAGTATGTAGAAAGTTAAGAGGATTCTTTTGGATTTACAAGCAATAAGATTTTGTCTAGATTAATATAATATTTTAAGTTTCATGAGGTATTTTATTCAATAATTTCATTATTCATAGAATCATAAAATAATAGAGTTGGAAGGAACCTCCTGGATCATCATGTCCTACCCCCGGCTCAACGCAGGATTCATTAAACTATCTCAGACAGATGTCTGTCCAACGTCTGTTTGAAGACTACCATTGAAGGAGAACTCACCACCTCTCTGGCAGCCTGTTTCACTCATTGATCACCCTCACTGTCAAAAAGTTTTTTTCTATTACCTAATATGCATCTTCTCCCTTTCAGATGTATTCTATTGCTTCTTGTGTTTCCATGTGCAAATGAGAATAAGGCTGGGAGCACACAACCCAGAAGTGGTAGCGCTTTGGACGCAGCGCATGTTCGCTGGGTCCAAAGCGCTGCCGTCTATTGAAGACAGGTGAATTCGCATGTGTTCACTGAACCGTTTGGACTCACCTAGACCAAGACATTCTATTGGAGAAATTTCAATTGCGGAGACTAGCTTCTCCACAAGAGAAATGGACATGCTACATTCTGGAGAAATGCGCCTCATGTGTGCCTCTGCGGGTAAGCCGCAGGTGTCTGTGGACACATAGTGGGCATGAGATTTCTTGAAATCCCATCCACTATGCTGTAACATCTGGCCACTGTAGGTTGGACGCTGCATAAGAACGCAGCGTCCAACCCGCAGCATTTACTGATCTTGTGCACATACCCTAAGGATGATGCCTCTAAACTGTGACATCCTTTCAGATATTTGTAGAAAGCTATTTGGTCTCCTCTTAGCCTTCTTTTTTGCAAGCTAAACATTCCCAGATCCTTTAACCGTTCCTTGTAGAACGTATTCTGCAGTCTAAGCACCATCCTGGTAGCCCTTCTCTGAATTTGTTCCAGTTTTTCAATGTCTTTTTTAAAATGTGGTGCCCAGAACTGGACACAGTATTACAGATGAGACCTGACCAAGGATAAGGAGAGGGGGATAATTACTTCACGGGATATAGACCCTATGCTTCTCGTAATAGATACTAGGACTGTTTGCCTTTTTTGCTGCTGTATCACATTGTTGACTCACGTGATATATTGGTTAACCCAAGTCTTTTCACACATGATTTTGCTTAGTTCTATTGCTCCCATTCTGTAGTTGAAATTTTCGTTTCCCTTGCCTAAATTTAGAATCTTGCATTTCTCCCGTTGAATCCATTCTCTGTATTCTCTAGTGTTAGCTATCCCTTATAGCTTTGCATCATCTGCAAATTTGATTAGTTTACCTTCAGTTGCTTTATCTAGATCATTTATAAAAATATTGAACATCACTGGGGCCAAGACATAGCCTTGTAGTACTCCACTTGAAGTACACTTCCAATTGGATGTGCAATGTTTTATTACCACTCTTTGGGTATGATCACTGAGCCAGTTATGAATCCACCTAACTGTAGTCTCGTGAGTACTATCCTTGGTCATGTTTTCAAAAAAGATGGTATCAGATACTTTATCAAATGATGCACTATATTTATCGCATTTCTTTGATTCACCCAGTCAGTGATTTCATCATAGAAGGAAATTCATAGAATCATAGAATGGTAGAGTTGGAAGGGACCTCCTGGGCCATCTGGTCCAACCCCCTGCTCAAAGCAAGATTCACTAAATCATCCCAGACAGATGTCTGTCCAGCCTCTGTTTGAAGACTTCCATTGCGTGAGAACTCACCACCTCGCGTAGCAGCCTGCTCCACTCATTGGTCACCCTAACTGTCAAAAAGTTTTTTCTAATATCTAATCTGTGTCTCCTCCCATTCAGTTTCATCCCATTGCTTCTAGTCTTTCCTTATGCAAATGAGAATAAAGATGATCCTTCTATAATCTGACAGCCCTTGAGATATTTGCAGACAGCTGTTAAGTCTCCTCTCAGTTTTCTTTTTTGCAAGCTAAACATTCCCAAATCATGTATCCGTTCCTCATGGAACATGGTTTTCAGACCGGTCACCATTCTGGTCACTCTTCTCTGAACAGTTTGTTGATGTCTTTTCTAAAATGTTCCCAAACTGGATACAGTATTCCAGATGAGGTCTGACCAAAGAGAAGTAGAGGGCAATAATGACTTCACGTGACCTAGAATGTATGCTACTGTTAATACATCCCAGAATTGCATTTACCTTTTTTGCTGCTTAGATTAGTCTGCCATGACTTGTTTGGTGCAACCCATGCTTGCTCTAGTTGATTACTGTATTCTTATCTAAGTACTTACAAACATGATGTTTAATAATTTGTTCCAAGATCTTTCCTGGTAAAGAAGCAAAGCTCATTGGCCTGTAATTTCCTGGCTCTATCTTCTTTCCTTTTTTTAAAGACAGGGACATTTGCCCTTCTCCTATCTTCTGGGACTTCTCCTGTTCTCTAGAATTTATCAATGATTCTGACTAGTGGTTCTGCAATTTCCTGTGCTAACTCTTTCAGTATTCTAGGATGTAAATCATCTGAACCAGGATATTTAAATTAGCTAAGTGTTCTCTCACCATCTCTATATTTATAGATATTGTGGATTATTTTATTCCTTCAATAGCACCATGAAGATCAATTGATGTTACAATTGCTTTCTTAGAGAACACAGATGCAAAATAGGAATTTAAAAGTCCGGCCTTCTCAACACCTTTTTGACCATTTCACCCATTCCATCCTGTTAAAATCCTGTAGCATCTTTGACTTTTTTTTTGCTTTTGACATACCCCCAAAATCCACCTTTTTGTTGCTTTTGGTCTCTCTTGCAAGCCTCACTTCAGTCCTGGCTGTAGCTCTTCTAGCGTTTGCCCTGCATTCCCTACAGATAGTATTACATTATTCTTTAAATATGACCCCCTCTCTCCATTTAATATACATTTCTTTTTTCCATTTTAGCTAGTGTTTAAGTTCTGGATTTATCCATCCTAGTCTCTTGAAATGTTTCCATTTCGTCTTTCTATTAGGGGTGGTTACTGATTGTGCAGTGAGAATTTCATTTAGCAAAATTTCCCATCCTTCTTGAACAATTCTGTCATTTAGAACATCCAGCCATTGGATCTTTCCTACCCTCTTTCTGAGTCCATTAAAATCTTCCGTTCTGACATCCAACCATAAAGTCTGAGTTCTCGCTGGTATTCCTCCTCTTGTAATCCAAAATTCGAGGATAGCATTATCTTTGCCTCCTAAATTCCTGGCCACCTTTACCTCCTCAACCATTTCATCCCTGTTGGTAAGAAATTCGTCCAAAATTGCAGATCGTATTGTTCTCATTTCTACCTTTTGAAAGATAAAATTGTCAGCAAGAAAAGATAAGAATTTTATGGACCCATTACTTTTGCCTGAGAGAGATTCCCAACAAATATCTGGATAGTTAAAATCTCCCATGAGCACTATGGTGTACTTTTTTCTGAGAACAAAGACATCCGATGCATAAAGAATTCATCAATATCTTCAGTCTGTCCAGGTGGCCTATAGCAAACACCTACTGTCCTTTCTGTTCTTCTCTTCTTATGTTCTTATCCAAACAGTTTCTGCAGAGCTACGAATCTCTGAAGCTTAGATATCTGTGGGGATATAACTTTTCCTAACATGCAATGCAACACCTCCTCCTCTTTTGTTAATCCTGTTTCTAATAAAACTTAAGGAAAAAAGTTTGGTTGGATACCAGAACAGTACCCGAACTCGATGAATGGGGTGCCCAAAAATCCACTGTTTGCCACGCTGTCATCTGCGTGACAGCGCGGTAAACATGGGCTCTGATCGGCAGCAATATCATTACCACCAGTCAGAGAGCTTCGGTTCCCATGCTGTCAGCATGTGAGCCAGCAACTGTAGAAAAGGTTGCCACCGGTCACAGGGGTCAGCTGATGAGAAAGTACTACTCTCATCAGTGTATGCCTGCCATCACTGATAGAGAGTTTTCATCAGCCAGCACAGCACCTGTGCTATAAAACATTTTTTTTGTAAATGACGTGAAGTCACTTCTATTTTTGATAACCAGCGCAGCCAAATCTGACAGCTGCGGGCTGCATCCCTCAGATCTCAGCTTTATCATTGCTGATTATCAAGAATAGAGCAGTCCCACATCATATTTAACTATTTAAATGAATCATTTAAAGAAAAGGCATGAAGTCTCCCCATTTTTGACAACCAGGCAAGCTAAAGCAGACAGCTGGGGGCTAAGTATTCTCAGGCAGGTAAGGGGCCATGGATATTGGCTCCCCCCACCTAAAAATAGTAGTCCAGAGCTACCTCATAAAGGGCACATCTATTAGATGTGCCAATTCTGGCGCATTGCCTGCCACTTACCCTAGTGCGGTGGCAAGTGGGGTAATAGGTTTTGGGTTAATGATAGCTGTTTTATGGCCGCTGACAGTAATTACGCTCAGGGATTAGTAATAGACAATTATCGATAAGACACCCAGATTACTAACCCCATAAAGTCCTTTAATTGAAATAAACACACTGACACCTTTATTTTAAATAAAAATAAGATACAGTTATACACACCTTTATGACTAACCCAATGAAGCCCATGTCTCCTGTAAAAGAATAAAAAAAATAAACCACCATAATTATTACTTGTCTGATGAGAAATTAATCCACTAAAGCTCATATTCCCTGTAAAAGCCAAAAAATAATAAATCACCCTGTTCCGCACTTGTCGAACAATAATCCATATCTGTGCCAGAAAGATCTGGATGATTTGGACAGCGGTCGCAAGCAGGCTCACATTCAGACAGGAGCATATTCATGCTCCTGCAGTGTGCAGTGCTGATCTGCGATGAGAAAGGTCATCAGAGTTCATAGCTGATGAACCTCGGTCACCTCATTTATGGCACCACGGGCTGAAGCAGCAGTGACCTTTCTCACGGCAGCTTAGCTCTACACATTGCAAGAGAGTGATTACGCTGCTGTCTCAGTGTGAGCTGGCTGGAGTGTAGAACAGTCATTGATGTGACTGCTTTTCAAATCATCTGGATCTTCTTAGCACAGATATGGATTATATTCACGTTCGACATGTGACGAATATGGTTATTTATTATTTTATGTCTTTTACATGACCCCTTCCTAGGCTATTAATATCAGCCTTCAGCTGTCTGTTTAGCCTTTCCTGGTTATTGAATATAGAGGTGACTCTAAGTCAATTTTTTGGGTGTCTCTCCCCTATAATAACCAGCAAAGGCTAAGCAAACAGCTGTGAGTTGATATTAATAGCCTGGGAACCTTTATGGATGTTGGTCCGTCCCCAGAATATTAACATCAGGCCCCAGCCATCAGCTTTCCCTCAGCTGTTACTTAAAATTACGGGGGACCCCACAACATTTTTTCAATTTATTTTTTTTATTCCTGGAGAAGTTCGTGTTCATGGTCCGTGCACGGAAACTAGGTGTTTAGTATGAACTCCGAACTTTACGGTTCAGATTCGCTCATCACTATTCATTAGTTTTCAATGCACAATTGTTATTTTCAAGATGCAAACACACTTGAACAAAGAATAAAAAGATTACAAATTTTATCTGTTGTTTTGGGCACGTAAAATCCACAGAGGATCAAAAAAATGGATGAAATTACAGAATTTTTGCATATGAATGTTGACTTATGGTGTGGAATTTTTCATTTACTCTAAGTTAATTTCAGATGCATAGTTTAAAGGGAATCTGTCAGGCCCTCATGCCATGGAATCCAGCTGTAATCAGCTAAGTGTGTAAAAACTACCTCCCTAACCATCTATGTATAACATAATTCTGTTAAATAAATGTTTTAAAAAGCATTTATAACTTCCGCTTTTTCTATGCTAATGAGAGTTTTTGACTAGTGACGCTACCATAATGAGCAGCACATGTGCACAGATTTGCATAGGATGGTGATGAGGATGGCTTGTGCAAATTATGCTATCATACCCATAAAATGGTAAACCTGAGATGCGTCCTGGGAGAGGGTGTCTAGCAGTAGGCCCAGAACGGGACAGAGAACGTGAGATGAGGAGACAGCTCTGGGTGAGAGTGTCAAGATTGGCTGTTTGCAGAGAAGCTAAGTACTGGCCATACTGGCAAACTAGTTCCTTTGAGGGTAAAGAAGATGCGGAACTGCGGGTTGAGAATAGGTCTCTCACTAACTAACTGTAGTACTGAGCTGGGTTGTGGGAAGGAATGTGAAACAGTGGAGATACAAAACAAGTGCGTTAAGTGGAAGGAACTGATACTGTGTGAAAATGCTCTGTATTAAAGTCGTCGATAACATGCAGCCAGCAAGTGTGTAGTGCCACCATAGCGCAAGTCCAAACACCAAGCCAGGACCCCTATCTTCATGTAACATACCAGGGTGTAAGAGAACCTCACCCACGGCTTCTGCCCAATGCCATGTTGCATGGTTCTACCCCAAGGCTTATGGTACATGCCTACCCCAAGGTTTATGGTACATACGAGCGGCTGAATAGTACCTGTATTAGGGTCTCTTGAAACTTAATAGCTCAAAATAATTGAACTTAAATCCCCATCATTGTACACCATGAAGCTTAGGTTCTGATAACTACTGATATCATAGTTAAAAATGAAGATTTTTAATTTATTTAAAATTGCCTAGAAAGAATTATTTAAAATGTATTATTGAGAGGAGCAATCATTGCTCCAAATTGTCATTAGTCATAATATTAGAGTCATTTACAGTGGGGAAAAAAAGTATTTAGTCAGTCAGCAATAGTGCAAGTTCCACCACTTAAAAAGATGAGAGGCGTCTGTAATTTACATCATAGGTAGACCTCAACTATGGGAGACAAACTGAGAAAAAAAAATCCAGAAAATCACATTGTCTGGTTTTTTTTTCATTTTATTTGCATATTATGGTGGAAAATAAGTATTTGGTCAGAAACAAAATTTCATCTCAATACTTTGTGATATATCCTTTGTTGGCAATGACAGAGGTCAAACGTTTTCTGTAAGTCTTCACAAGGTTGCCACACACTGTTGTTGGTATGTTGGCCCATTCCTCCATGCAGATCTCCTCTAGAGCAGTGATGTTTTTGGCTTTTCGCTTGGCAACACGGACTTTCAACTCCCTCCAAAGGTTTTCTATAGGGTTGAGATCTGGAGACTGGCTAGGCCACTCCAGGACCTTGAAATGCTTCTTACGAAGCCACTCCTTCGTTGCCCTGGCGGTGTGCTTTGGATCATTGTCATGTTGAAAGACCCAGCCACGTTTCATCTTCAATGCCCTTGCTAATGGAAGGTGGTTTGCACTCAAAATCTCACGATACATGGCCCCATTCATTCTTTCATGTACCCGGATCAGTCGTCCTGGCCCCTTTGCAGAGAAACAGCCCCAAAGCATGATGTTTCCACCACCATGCTTTACAGTAGGTATGGTGTTTGATGGATGCAACTCAGTATTCTTTTTCCTCCAAACACGACAAGTTGTGTTTCTACCAAACAGTTCCAGTTTGGTTTCATCAGACCATAGGACATTCTCCCAAAACTCCTCTGGATCATCCAAATGCTCTCTAGCAAACCTCAGACGGGCCCGGACATGTACAGGCTTAAGCAGTGGGACACGTCTGGCACTGCAGGATCTGAGTCCATGGTGGTGTAGTGTGTTACTTATGGTAGGCCTTGTTACATTGGTCCCAGCTCTCTGCAGTTCATTCACTAGGTCCCCCCGCGTGGTTCTGGGATTTTTGCTCACCGTTCTTGTGATCATTCTGACCTCACGGGGTGGGATTTTGCGTGGAGCACCAGATCGAGGGAGATTATCAGTGGTCTTGTATGTCTTCCATTTTCTAATTATTGCTCCCACAGTTGATTTCTTCACTCCAAGCTGGTTGGCTATTGCAGATTCAGTCTTCCCAGCCTGGTGCAGGGCTACAATTTTGTTTCTGGTGTCCTTTGACAGCTCTTTGGTCTTCACCATAGTGGAGTTTGGAGTCAGACTGTTTGAGGGTGTGCACTGGTGTCTTTTTATACTGATAACAAGTTTAAACAGGTGCCATTACTACAGGTAATGAGTGGAGGAAAGAGGAGACTCTTAAAGAAGAAGTTACAGGTCTGTGAGAGCCAGAAATTTTGATTGCTTGTTTCTGACCAAATACTTATTTTCCACCATAATATGCAAATAAAATGAAAAAAAAACAGACAATGTGATTTTCTGGATTTTTTTTTCTCAGTTTGTCTCCCATAGTTGAGGTCTACCTATGATGTAAATTACAGACGCCTCTCATCTTTTTAAGTGGTGGAACTTGCACTATTGCTGACTGACTAAATACTTTTTTTCCCCACTGTATTTGTGCGTAATCAACTGATTCAAATCCAAAGACTGTGCCCACATGTTCTCATTAACACTGCTAACATTGGTCACAAGTTACTGTGCGGTACTTTGTGATCTTTCACATTTTTATTCAATAAGATTTTTGTATGTCTGTTGGAAATCTCTGATATTACTTTTTGAAATCAAATTTTACTTTAGATTAATTTCACTTGCCTCTTCAAAAAGAAAAATAATACTTAGTATTTTTTGTCTAAATGAAGTCAGTGGGAGAAATAGTGATTCATGGCTAATTTGTTTTCTTTTTTTTCTGCCCAGTAAAGCAATTATACCAGACTGAAAGCAGATTTCAAAATGGAAGCAAAGTAGTGTCCTTTTGTTCATCAGTTTTGTTGCAATCTGTTACCCATTGACTTTAAGGAGAAGGAAAACAAAATCAGATTGTGACAGGCCTATATAGATGCAAATATCTGACAAATCTTTGAAGTGTGCATTGCTTTTCTATCTCCATTTTCAACTATAACACTCTTCATTCCACTGCACTCACATGCAGCCCTAATGGGTTAAATAGACGTCACCCATGACTAGAAGGATCACTGTCTCAAAGTTCTGTAGTAGAGCACCTAAGACTACATGCACACATAGGCTAACCATGTGCAGATATGTGTTCCTCTGTACATCAATGTATTACAGGGTTATCCCTCCATAGTACAGCATCTGAATTAGATTTACAAAGTCTCTTTCCTATCAGATTCATGGAAAACACAGAAACAAAGTTCTCTTTTTTTATCGGGGCACAGTAAGAACCCTTGGTCTGCCGTGGGTATGGTATTAAGGTAGTGTGCAATTTGGAATGAACATTGACTGAAATTGATAAGTCAGCAATAATGTATAAATCCTATATAGCAGACCTTTGCATCTGACTGTTGTGAGCAGGGTGGATATAAAAGGAGCTGAGTTCGCGAAAACGGGACTTCTAGCGGGAAGACAGGGTTTGTGCATGGAGAAGGTTGACTCCATCTCTGCTGTTCCACGCCAACCAGAAGGCCGATTCGGTGGTCTGTCCTTCCCTGTGTGCGCAACCTGTGTATGGAAAGAGCTGAGTATATTGAAGACCCCTGAACCCGAGAGCCCTGACCAGTGGCACCACTCACAGTGACTGACAAGCTTCACAGTACTGACCTCGTATTACACGCTGATTCAGGTGATTCTGTTGTGGTCACCTCGAGACTTTGTGCCGCACTTGCTGCGCCATCTACAACCGCTTGTTCAACATTGTGTTTCAGGATTGGGAGACCACGTCTGGAAAGGCCAGGATACGCCGCTTCAGTAAAGAGACAGTGCTTCAATTTCATCTGGGATAACTTCAGAGACATTTCACGCCACCTGTGCTGCCATCGTGGGATCCAGGGAGTGAGACACCTTCAACAATGTGCTCCAGATTTTCGATGAGACCCATGGAGACCCCACTGACCTAGGGGAACTGAGAATGCATCTCTTTAGCCGCATGCAGAGGGAAGGGGAGACTGTTACACAGTACATGAACGCATTGCAGAAGCTACATACTGCGATTGTCAGAAAAGTTGGCATACACGTAGGGCTTACTGATATAATGCTGGGAGATTTTTTAGTGACGTGCTTGCGAGATGCACTGACAAAGCAGGCCCTGCGAGAGTGCGTGAGGGTGAACGCTCGCTTGACTTTTTCTGAGATAGGAAGCGAAGAGCACATGCTTGAACAAGAGCAGGGTTTGACAGTCCTGGTGGGGAAGGTCTGGGGCGCAGAAGTGTCCGTGAATGCAGACACTGAACCTCAATGTGAGGAAGAATTGCGGAAAGAACTTCCAAACCTGAAAGGAGAGATGGCTGATGTTAAAAAGAAGACCGAGGCCATTACAAATTCTTCAGGGGTCAGTGGAGGCCTGGAGTCTTACCGGGATTCCAGAGTGTACAGTCAACAAAGACCTTTCACTTGCTTTAACTGTGGCAGAAACGGACATATGGCGTGGGAGTATACATGCCGGGGAAAGGATCAGCCCCGACGTCTGTTAAATTAGAGGGCTCTGAGGTGGGAGGATGCAGCCCAGAGCCAGGACAGATGTGAGGGAGTAGTGTAAGTCCCACTAATTTAGTGTCTGCGTGCCGTCTGGGCTGAGTTTGACGGTCGAGCAGTGCACTGCCTGGTGGATACAGGCTCTCAGGTGACGATGATGCCAGAGGCCTATTTTCGGCAACATTTTCCTGAAGTTGGACTACCTAAGTGGGGCCCAGTGATAAAGTTGATGGCTGCTAACCAATTACCCATTCCAGTTGCAGGGGTGGCGTGGATGCAGATCTTCATGTGTGGCAAGGATCTGGGATGTAAGGGGGAGAAGTGAACAGCGTACACACAGTTACTCTGGGAATGAATGTCCTGAAATAATTTGGAAGTCTTCTTATAAATGAGCTCTCTAATGAGACCCTGAAGCAGTGGAGTCTCCACTTCCCCCAGTGAAGAATATTCCAACAGTTGGTCCGTGTAGCTCAAGCGCAAGAGTTGTACCAGGATGAAGGAGCATTGGGAAAAGTGATTGTGCCTACTTCTGCCAAACTCGCTTCTCCCCCATAGCAAACGGTACATACTCTGCCCATCCGAGCTCAGATCCCTTTGGAGGGACTGGAGATTCATATTGAGCCTTCCTTTTCAGAGAAACTGCCCTTGGTGTTTCTGGTAGCCCGTACGTTAGCCACAGTGCGAGATGAGGCAGTACCCATACGTTGTGCTAATCTAGAGGACCAGGACATCACAGTTTGTCCCAGAAATGAAGTGACCTGAATTCCTCGGTGACACCGGAGCCTCAGCATATTCAAGAGGGGCGTACTATTCTAGGCCAACAAATGCGAGCCGAATTAACTGGACTCACCCAGGAACAGATGCAGCAGGTGGAAGTTCTCTTTGGACGATATAAGGCTGTGTTTGCTCATCATGAAGATGACTTTGGCTGCACCACGGCCATCATTCACGAGATACCCACGGAAAACACGGCGTCCATAATAGGACGCTATCCACATATTCTGACACAATTATATCAGGAGGTGAAAAGTATGCTGGGCCAGATGTTGCAGAGAGGTGTCATCAGAGACAGTCAGAGTCCCTGGGCTGCTCCAATAGTTTTGGTACGGAAGAAAGACGGCACACAGCGTTTTTGTGTGGATTATCGGAAACTTAATTCCTGTACCGCGAAAGATTCATATCCTTTGCCCAGGATTGAAGAGTCACTGTCCGCACTCGGGAAGGCTAAATTCTTTTCAACGTTAGAAATCGCCAGCGGCTATTGGCAGGTACCAATGTCAGAATGGGATTGAGCAAAGATTGCCTTTATTCTGCCCATGGGCCTATTCAAATTCAACCAAATGCCATTCGGCTTGGCTAATGCCCCCGGGACCTTTCAGCATCTCATGCAAAAGTGTCTTGTGATCTGAATTTCCAAGCTCCGCTAATTTATTTAGACAATATCATATTCTGCGCTGCTTCATTTGAGGAACACCTACAACGTCTGGAACAAGTGTTGAGTCACTTGCAGAAACACGGATTGAAGGTGAAACCTCAAAAATGTCACCTGTTCCGCACTCAAATTGAGTACCTGGATCCTGTTGTGTGTGCTGAAGGAGTGAAACCCTCTCGTGAGAAGATCGCTGTGATACAAGATTGACCCACTCCAGAGACAGTGAAGGATGTTCGAGTGTTTCTAGGATTTACTGAGTATTACCACCACTTTGTGAAAAACTGTGCTCGCCAGGCCAGACCACTGCAGGACCTGTTGAAGGGAGCACCCTCAGGCACAAAGAACTGGAATATTTGCTGGAAAGAACATCAGGAAGAGGCTTTTCAAGATCTTAAGAGGGCATTAACGGAAGCTCCTGTGTTGGCTCATGCGGACTTTTCTGAACCGTTTATTCTCCACAGCGACGTGAGTTTGCATGGACTTGGGGCTGTATTGTCGCAGATGCAGGGCCAGAGCGAGAGGGTGATCGCTTATGCAAGTCTGTCCCTTCACGATTCTGAACATAATCCGGACAATTACAGTTCTTTCAAGTTGGAGCTGCTCGCGTTGGTGTGGGCCATGATGGAGAGGTTCAGAGAATATATGTACGGGTCTGAAGTTCTAGTACATACCGATAACAATCCCCTGGCTCATCTGGAAAATGCAAAGCTAGGGGCCCTGGAGCAACAGGGGGTGGCCCGAATTGTGAAGTTTCGGTATAGAATCACATACAAGAGGGGAGCAGAGAACCTTCATGCTGACGCCCTGTCTAGGGTAGGACATAGGTAACCAGGATGGAACAGAGATGAGGAACTGGAAAGTGAGGAGATTCCCAGGTTTCTAGAGCCCGCCAAGACGGTGGTGGCGACGCAGGACCAGGTTCAAGCACAGGACCCAGGAGGCGTTTTAGTGCGTTCCCAAGATGAATGGGCCCAGCTGCAACAAGAAGATGAAGAGCTTGCTCTGTTGAGACGGTGTGCAACTACAGAGAGACTCCCCAGTCTGGCAGAGAGAAACACTCTTTCTCCGTGGATTCTTCGGCAGTGGGATCGCCTCCAGACGAAAAATGGTCTGCTTTACCGGAAAGTGCAACTTCAGATGGATATGAACATTGCCTAGTAATGGTAGACCATTTTACAAAATTTGCTGTTGTGATTCCTACCAGAGATCAAACTGCGGAATCTGCTGCATATGCCATCTGTAAAAATGTTATCCAAATTTACAGCTGTCCAAAATGGATTCATTCAGATCAGGGAGCCTGCTTCCTGGGAAAGATGATGGAGTAACTACAGCGCACGTACCGAATTGACAAATCTTGGACTACACCCTGCGCGTGCAACCTGTGCACGGACAGAGCTGAGCATATTGCAGACCCTTGAACCCTAGAGCCCTGACCAGTTGACACCACTCACAGTGACTGAAAAGCTTCACAGTACTGACCTCGTATTACACGCTGATTCGGGAGACTCTGTTGTGGCCTCCACCTTGAGACTTTGTGCCGCACTTGCCGCGCCATCTACAACCGCTTGTTCAACACCGTGTTTCAGGTTTGGGAGGCCACGTCTGGAAAGGCCAGGATATGCCGCTTCGGTAAAGAGACAGTGCTTCAATTTAATCAGACATTTGTCGCCACCTGCGTTGCCATCGTGGGATCTATCAAATTCTTCCGTCCGGGAGCCACAGACTGATAAGTTAATTTGCTTTAACTGTCTATTGTTAATGTTGCATCCCCCTATTGTTTTACCCCCTCCTGAATTTGTATACTTCCATACCTTCGTACTCTCTGCATGGAGCAGTAACCGTTAACATCTCCTTGCATATAGAACCCGTTAACTCTCGCTCTGCCTCCTGCTCGTCACTGCATCCCACGTTCCAGATAGTACCTTACATCTGATTGAGTTTTTCCTTCTCTTTAGCAGTGATTAACCTCTACATATCTTCTAATTACTGATGGCTGTACTCAATATTGCTGTGTTATCCCGTTAATGTTTATGGGTCAACACCACCATATGCAGCACAGCTGCTGCTAAGTAGATGTCATGTATGTATACAGAGCAACACAGACATTGAAGATGTTGCAGCGATTGAACTAGAGCTGCATTTGATCATTTATGGGATGCAGTCATTTAGACCCCTTGCCAATCTAATACTGATGAGCTACCTGTAACATCTGTGCCGATTTGTATTTCCTCTGTTTCCGCTTTGGCTGCTGGGCAGTGTCGCACCTTTATTGCTGGTGACGCATAACAGTCCTATTTTTTTTCCTGGAACTTTTGGTGCCACTTAATCAGAAAGTTTTGGGGTTGATTTTGGTGTAGATTTTGATCACTCCTTTCTGAGAGCCCTGGTCAAGGCTGTCAGCTATTTAAACCCCCGAAGCTTTGACTTTCACTGCCAGTCAATATTTCTTCTTACCTGTTCTATAGTTCGGTTATGTTCTACCATCCTGATTTATGACATTCGCTGACCTCGGCTTGTATTTAGACCACCCACTTCCTTTCTCATTTCGTCCCTGAAGTGGTGACCCTTCTTGTCATCAGCAAGGTCCCCCAGATGGCAGTTGACTCTGTGGCCCCAGCACGAGTCCCTGTATACATCCAGATTCCTGAACAGGGATTAAAGAGTTAGAGCTTGTTTTTCCATTGAAGCGCTATTAAAAGCTGACAGGCTCCCATGAACAGTGTAATCTTGACACTAGCCTAGGACTAAGCTATCAATATTGTGAAAAGCCTCTTTAAAGAGAACCTGTCGATTGATTCATGCTGTCGAACTCTAAGACGCTGATGCATTTCAGAAAAACATACTTTGAAAAACTGGCTGGGGACTATGGCTCAAATTGATTAAAGCTTTATGACCAGAATTTTGGTGTAAAAGTTTTGAAAAGTCACAACATTTTGGCGCAACTTGGAGTTGCATCAAAATTTTGCAACTTTTGATGTTTTCACTCCAGTGTCTCTAAGTTCCAACAAAATGGGCGGACCTGGTGCGGGGCAAAATGCCACAGCTTGTCTAGATGATGACGAGCTGTGATGTTCCTTATGCCAGATATCTTACTTTAGTATCTGACTTGAGTGTGGTCTCTAGCGTGGCACAAAGAGGAGCACTCCACTCATCAGATGTTCCAGATTCATGAAGAGTCATGCAACCCTTCATGAATCAAGAGCATATACAGTAACTCCAGCATGCCTCCTCATCGAGACCAGCTTGAACAATCCCGGTCTTGATTAAATGGGCCCCTATTCATGTATTCTGAGACAGGTCCCCAAGTTCAAAGCAGTCTCTCTGCTTGTTCTCCATGACTGACAGGTCTCTTTCTGTAAACAAACACAGAAACAGACTTATTAATTTAGGGGTTACTAGTGAAGAAAAGCCATCGAGGACCAGTCTCAGACTAGTCATCCAAGATGCATGGTCCCTAGTCAGCTTTACAAAGCCACAGCATCAAAGGGTAAAACATTAATAGCTGCAGTAATGAAGCCACGGTTTTATCTCATGTCAGGTTCCCTTTAATATGCTGGGGCTTCCATTTCACTTTCATCCTAAACATTTTCAAAAACAACTTGGGTGCCATAACCTGTGGGAACAAGAATGTCAACTATATTAGGAATATCTCCCAGTTCTCTTAAAAATGAATGGAAATCACTCAATATAATGTTTTCCAAGGGCAATCAAGTAGGTTTATTCACTTTATTTATTTTTTTGATAATCTTTAAAATTGAAAATGAAGGTTAAAGTTTTATTTGATTTTTTTTAAGGTGTTTGTCTTAGTTGCTACACTTTATCTACGATTCAGACTATTGTAATGAAAATATATTTGCTAAAAGAAGAAAGAGAACAAAATAACTGATTGGTTACAAAATCTTTCCAGACTTCACCCCTTCATTCAGACAGAACAGGGCAGAGTAAGAAATCTCCACCCTCCACACAGTGAGGAAATTGCAGTGAGTAGTTTGGTTGCTATGCATGTTAATGACTTTGCACCCTGAGCTGTAGGATCTGTTTTAAAAGAGGACAGATAAGGAAGGCAGCCTCACATTGGAGGTGGATTCTGGAAAGGCAGGACTGAGGCTCAGAGCAAGCCACCAGAGAATACAGAGGAGGGCACCCTGAGCCAGAGCAGCACCACAGCAAGAACAGCAAAGCAATAGGGACATGAAACCCTTTGTAGCAGCGCTCCTTCTCCTCCTCATAGCTGTGTGCGCACTACACGTGGAAGGTGAGTTCTGTGATTCTTAGTGATCCAACCTATACATCTGGCAGTGCTGATCCTGACATCTCAGCACTTCCATATTAAATACCTTATATTAGGCTTTATTTGACCTTACCTATATTTTTACAGGTATGATTGACTGTCGGATAATTTTAGATTCTTCTCATATCTTTTTAAAGCGGACATCTCCATCAGATTACTGTCTGTCTAATACCATTTATTTATTATACCTGCACCAAAGCGAGAAGTTTCCACCTCTTTTAACTCTATATTTTTGTATTTTTGGTCTCCCGTTACATTGTATCCCATTATACAATTATTTGTTTGACACAATTTACGGAAGCATTACACTTTTTTTTTTTTTACCCTCTGCAGTTATGCTCTCGTTTTTTTTCTCTCTAGGTTCAAAATGTAAATGTTCCCGAAAGGGTCCAAAAATCAGATTTTCCGATGTGCAAAAGCTGGAAATTAAACCAAGGCATCCGTACTGCGAAGAGAAAATGGTCATGTATGTGATTTTTCGCTTACTTACTGCATGTTTCTTACAGATGACGAGCAAGTCTAAATCCTATATTTAACTCTTTCGATCAAACTAATCACTTTTTGGGATAAGATTTCTGCAGATTTAACTGCGGCTTAGTTTTTGCCATATGACAGCTCAGACTTTCAACTCTTGGCAAACCCAGTTCAGCAGAATCTGTACAAATAATTCCCATGCATGAACTTCTACATCATTTATTGAGCCTTATTTGCCAAGTGTGTAGGCTCTATATGTGATTAATCAGTATGTAAGTGTGTGATTATTTATGCCCCCTATGCATCAAATATGCTAATGATGCAGGTGTATGGGGTATATGTCATAATTAGGATTTCATGACATCAATCTACATGGTAATTATTGATCACTTGTGGACCACAGGCAATCAATAGTTACCATGATGGATTGAACTAAATTGCAAAGCTAGCTGTGCTGCATCTGTACATTGAGGGATTGTGTCATACTACAGTATTACATTGTAATGCTATATTTCTACAGCATATTAGGTCCACTGTGTGAATAGAAGGACTTTAATACTGATATTATGGGTTATTTCAAGATGCTGGAGCATTGTGCATGAAGATCTGTGATGTGTGAGAGGTATCACAGTGTTCTTGGTGGTATTCAAGAAGAATGCATTGATACTCAGCTCTGTAATTATTGTTACCTATATAACCAGCAGTTAACCTCCCCCCCAAAAAAAACAAAACAAAAAAACTTCTATATCTATCCAACGTTGAAGTGCGTAGCTATACCAGTTTCTTCCTCTTTGGTTAATTACTAGATGTGATAACCACTAGTAGCTCTCATTACAGACCTGTTGGAGCTCGGCATCCAGCTTTCTTAGACTCATAACTATAAAATCTGTTTAAATATGCACAGATACAACTGGGAAAGCTGGGCAAGAATCTGAAAAATCTGCATCACAATCCCAGGGACAGCTGTAGTAAATGTGATGAAGGTTGCCAACCATATTTTCCACATTCTCTAGGAATAGATAGAAGAAAAATATGTATTTGAACTAACAATGAGTATTGTAGTATTTTTTTAAGTTCGATTTTTATTCTTTTGTTTAACTGTTATTTATTTCACTACTTATTAATTTTAATCTAAAGTTTAATAGCTTCTTAAATTGCTGCATTAGTACGGGCATTGTGACTCCATTGCGTTGTGACTAGAGATGAGCGAATTTGTTCGGATTTTGTCTCCGAATCTAATTTTGACATATTCGAGCCATATTCGAACAATATTCATGCCGAACGTATTTCTTATGATCGGTTCCGAACATATTCAGTAATTTCTAATCTCATTCAATCTAATGACGTTTGGCTATGTCCAGCGAATATTGCAAAAACAATATTCGAATCTGATCATATTCGGAACCAAATCCGAATAAATTTGCTTATCTCTAGTTGTGACGTCACTTGTTCCATCAAAGTAGATGACGGCACCAGTCCAAATGTGTAGATATAGCAGGGTGTCAATATTGAAGTGCAGATCTTGAAACTATGCATAATATGTGCTATTTGTGGATTCAGGGCAGAGGGTAATATTACTGAAATACCATAGTGTACAAAGGAAACAGGTAAAGGTGTTGTTTGCTTTCGATAACACCCCTCCCATATGCTTTATTAGGGCTTATGGGGACAGACCAGGTGGAGGAGGATTACTTAGTTTATCCAGAGCAGAGAATAAGTACAAGGAGCTTCTCTTGTTCTTGAGGACTTGGTGGGTTTTATGAAGACCATCTATTATCTGTAAGTGTCCTATTTTCTTGACAGAATTGAACTGCTATTGGTCCCAATGATGAGCTACTTACTGAAGGAAGCAGAACAAAGTTCAGACAATCCTAGCTACAATCGATTATGTATCCATTTCTTACTTCTGGAGTTAAAGGGAACCTGTAGGCAGGATGCAGTCCTTCAACCATCACCACTTTGTAATCTTGGACAGTGGCAGGTTTTCAATGACCATCATGTATCTTCTGACAGATTTGCCATAATAAAGTAAAATGTTTTGGAGCACTGTATTAAGCAATAGTAAGAAGTTAGTGGGGAGGAACTGCTCTCCTAAACAGTCAAACTGTCCTGGTCCGTTTCTTTGGATGGTTGATATCTCACAGACTGGGTGTATAATCATAAACCACCCTAAGCAGAGTCCAGAGAAGGAAGGGTGCATGCATAAAGGTGGCTTGTGATGATGTTCCTGATCTGTGGGACATCAATCAGGAGGGTGACCAGCAAGCCTCTACATCCTCCTGACTTCTTACTACCAGTTGAAGACTGTGTATAAAGTTATTTTTCACTAAATCAAATTTGTTGGAGTCAAACTGGATAACATATTGGTGGGATTTGGAGGGCCAGCTCCTGCTGACAGATTGTCTTCCCATAAAAATGGAGCAGTAAATGACAAATTTTGCCCTGTAATTGTAGACATTTATATCTTATAGCTTTCCTACCTTAAGGGATTGTCCAGTTTTTATCAATTACAATAGATAGTGACAGCTCTACAGTGCAGTGCCAGACCCCTTAACCACCTTAACATGCCCTATTATGCCATATTGTAGTGACAGCTCTACAGTGCAGTGCCAGACCCCTTAACTACCTTAACATGCCCTATTATGCCATATTGTAGTGACAGCTCTACAGTGCAGTGCCAGACCCCTTAACTACCTTAACATGCCCTATTATGCCATTTTGTGAGACAAAGAAAACCTATATTTGTACTAAATATACAGATTATCTGCCCTACCAGTGCATCCCCAATTACCTGTTTCCTCGTTACCTACAATTGTAGTTATTGTAAAGTAAAAATGCTCTGCAGTGACAACAGTTTAATAGTTGTATGGAGTCGGCAATATGAGCAGTGGCTTATTAGTCTGAGAACTTGCCTGAATGCCAAGAGTCAACTGCAAAATTTGTGATAGAAGGAGTAATGGTCTTACTTAGCACATAGTGTATAACAATGCTTTGTTGAATACTCTGTGAATGAATTTAAAGGGCATCTTTAAGCAGACTCTTTTCTTTCTAATCTGAGGACAGCATTAAATAGGGATTAAAACACTGAATTCAATGATGTGTCACTTATCACACTGTATGCTCTTGTTTACTTACAGTGAAGACTTAATCACTAGGACATTATCATTGTTGTGACTAGTTGGCATGTGCTTGCTAGTCTGACACCTGGTGTGGGCGGGGTTAGCTTTCTCAGCTCTTGTTTATACTACATCTAAAATCTCTATGGCACATCTGCTACACCCAATAAACTAAATTATAAATTGCTGTAATCAGGGTCTCTTTGTCTACATCATGCTGCTCTCATATGAGATAGCAAAAACTTACAGACAGATTCCCTTTAACACCCATTTGTAGAGACCAAGATAAATTAAAGGTTAATTTCTGTTTCATAGTCATAGTTATGTTGCTGCAATTCACTTGCAAAATTGTATTCAAACTTTTCAAAAAATGATCTTTATCTTGACATGCTAGCAAAATCCTTCACTGGCTTTAATAGATCACAGTAGGCAGGTGGCCAAACATCAGCACTTATACAATTAACCTATACCAAAAGAGTGTTGGAAAATCATGTTTCTTTTTTTTTAAAGCTTGTCATCTCGTGCAACTCATCTAGGGATATTTGAAGCCAAAAGCAAAATCAAAGAGCAAGTCTTTACCAGTGTTTATTAGAACAATTCTTACTGAAAAGCCCCCTTGTTTTATACTTAGCTGCTTGTTTTTTCCAAGAACCTTTATTATTAACTTGCTTCCTTAATGATTTCAAATGACCACCCATTAACCATTTGCAAAACACTATATATTTCAAGTGTATTTTCTTTTTGCCTATCTCAAGTGTATTGCTATGAACTGTTTCCCTACATTCATAGGTATAACTGTCAGGGTAGCAGTTTTTGTGAGCCTATCCCTAGTTGGTAAGAGAAAAAAACAAGAGGCAATCACTTTAAAATCATAACAGTTTCACTTTTTGAACGTCCTTGTTTCTGATGGACTTTGTGGTTGAATGCTTTTGGTTGTTTATTATGCTCCTGTATGTTCCTCTACCCGAAAGAAACCTGTACTTGTGCAGCTAAGAGTTTGAGAATGTTGTAAAAAACTAATTTTAGTGAAACCCCATTTACAAAAATCAACATAAGTGCCTGCGTAGGCATGGACAATCAAAATATTGACTGAAATATTACATAGTCATATAGTGACTTCGATCTGTTACTTTGAAATGCAATTTTTGACTTCTTGTAAACTCCTTAACTAAAGTAGGAAAAATTAAAATTCTCTGGTCAGAAATATGTGATCAATTAGATTGTGAGAACAGAGTAGAGTAGTCTAATCTGCTAGTGTCACAAATTGTGGTAGTCAACCATTAGGCAACTCTTCTAGAACATCTGGCAAGCTTCTCAAATCTCAAAAATGGTGGTAGTCAACCATTAGGCAACTCTTCTAGAACATCTGGCAAGCTTCTCAAATCTCAAAAATGGTGGTAGTCAACCATTAGGCAACTCTTCTAGAACGTCTGGCAAGCTTCTCAAATCTCAAAAATGGTGGTAGTCAACCATTAGGCAACTCTTCTAGAACGTCTGGCAAGCTTCTCAAATCTCAAAAATGGTGGTAGTCAACCATTAGGCAACTCTTCTAGAACGTCTGGCAAGCTTCTCAAATCTCAAAAATGGTGGTAGTCAACCATTAGGCAACTCTTCTAGAACATCTGGCAAGCTTCTCAAATCTCAAAAATGGTGGTAGTCAACCATTAGGCAACTCTTCTAGAACGTCTGGCAAGCTTCTCAAATCTCAAAAATTGTGGTAGTCATCCATTAGGCAACTCTTTAAGAACATGTGGCAAGTGTCACGGTCACGTGTGTCTGGACGCAGATGATACAGCAAGGCGGACCCATAACACACGTGACCCTGGATACAGCACCTCCAGTAGGGCGAATTTAAATAATAAAACGTGCAGATGGATACGCCGCCTCCACCTGGCGAATTTAGGAATTACACGTTATACATACATTCTGGAAACCCCGCCTCCAGTAAGGCGAATTTAAATAAATAATAAGGGGGACCTGGGTCACATTAACAATGGTGGGCCCTGCAATAGGGAATGGGGACATGGAGACCACCTGCACTCCCCTGAGCCAGTGTCCCTGCACTCCTCACATTCCCTATACAGGCTCCGCACCTGTCGCCGCACGCGAACCTTAAACCCTTGCTCGCCCTGACCCTAAACCCTCGCTAGAGAATTGGTCGGTGCGGAGACTAATCCCACCACTGCACTAACAACACACATGAGGAAAGAAGACAATACAGGGGAACACCACTTAGCTTTATGCTCTGTGCTTATGCTCCTGCAACAGAGCCCTCCACCTGCGTGCGTCTTCTCCTCCACCCGGATCCATCACCATAACAGGATCCTTCACCATAGTGCAGCCTTGGAGCAGAGTCCACCACCAGTTGCTGCTGCTTAGTAACAGAGTCCCAAGGATGAGTTCAGCTTCTGCCATGAAGTCAAGCATGCTTGAGTCCAGCTCAGCAGCCAAGTCCCACATGGTGAGTGCCACTCTCCATAGTCGCCACTCCACCAGTCCATGCAGACACTTCCTGCTGACACCATCACTGCAACCCCACCACGCCATGCCAGCCCTTCGTCCAGACACCATAGCTGACACACGTCCCCCCTGGCTAAGCTGCGCAGGACTCCTCCTCAGCTCCATCCTTCCACCAGGCTCTCACCAACTCAGAATATCGGGAATGAATGAATATCACCAGCAGTGATTACACACCCTGAGACTCATTTATAGAGCCCCACACCTGATTCATAATTACAGAGAACTTTAAACTGAAAACCTAAGGTGCGATACCACTAACCACCACCAGGGACAGTCAGGTCACTTTGGCAACTTGCCAAAAGGAAAAAAAAGTTCACTCTGTGCTTTTAAAACTGTCAGATCACTTCAGATCATGACAGCAAGCTTCTCAAATCACAAGAGAGCTGGCAAATTTTTTTAGGGGTTCATAAGAAATCTCCGAGAAGCTTCTGGAAAAGCAAAGCTCCACCAACATATTCTTTGACTTGACACTAAGAACTGAAGTCTAGCGGCGTATTCACAGGATGCCGGTAATAAGATGTGAGCGTGATATTGCAAATAAATATTCGTGTGCCACAAGTCTGACAATTTGGAAAATATACAAAATTTGCTATAAGGGCATAAAACTACCTGTTGCTTGAATGTCAGATTTTGGCAAGTACATATATTGGCCATGTCAGTAGGGTATAGAGTACAGATGATTGGAAAGATCTGTGGCAAACCAAATTTGAGTTACATTTCCTAGAATCCACATGTCTTAGCAAATTTGAACAGTTTGCAATTCGATTGGTATGAATCAGTCAAAAACAAAGTGTCATCTCACACACTATCAAAGAGTCACAGTGGACTAATGACATTCGGTGCTGCCAGGCAGATGTCTCCATAATGCCCTCAGTGATCACATAACATGGTCTACTGCAGCCAAATGTAGCAGGGCTATCACAGTAAGTATAAAAGATGAGGTGTGGCCAATGAGTGCCATTTTATGCTTTTCAAACATAGGGAGAGAGGTCAAAAGGCACAGCTCATTCCACATAAGGAAGGAAAAAGGGGCTAATGTGGAAGAACATTTATATCAATAGAGCGAGAGGTGGCAGGTGGCACCAGAAATGAAAGGGTGATTGATTAAAGGGAATTTGTCACTAGGTTTATGTCACCTACAGTACCTGAGAACAGCTTGATGTAGAGACAGAAACCCTGATTCCAGCAATCATCACTTTATTGGCTGCTTACTGCAGTTTTGATAATATCACTGTTTTCAGCTGGAGATTGTCACTAGAGGACAAGGTACCCTGTTGCCATGTAGTTCTCTATATTCATGATCACTGTATCACCACACCCCCACCACTGATTTGCATCTTTCTACCTATGCACAGTGCACACTGAAATCTGTCAAGTGGTGCTGGCAGAGTTCAGTCAAGAGTCAAGGATAGCCTCACGTGTGATTGTTGCATAAGTGAAGCCTGTTTCTTACAACATGCACAAAACCATTACAGAAATAACTTTGTAGAAAAAATAATATACTCCTGTCAAAAGTAATTCTAACTTAAAACTTGGCTCAGATTTGAAAAGGAAACCCTTCAGTCATGATGTTTCTATGAGGGAATTTTTGTTGTGCAATACAATGGAATTATAGTAATTATAGTGCATGATACCACAAGCAAAGAAAAAAAAACATTACTTGTACTGCGACCAGAAATATTCAGAATCACAGTTTGATACTTAGCTATAATGTAAGTAACAGAGAAAAATAAAATCATTTATACAATTATCACAAACCCCAAAAATAATTAAAAAATGGCAAGGTCATGTTTACAATACATACAAAAATTGTTCATTCCAGAATGTATATATTCTCCGATATGTCCAAGGATATACCTTAACCATGACTGGTCACGGGGAGTGCCTGGCGCTCAATGGTGCCATCGCTATTTTCAACTGAACGTGTTTCCTTGGACATGCATCCAGTTGAAAAGTAGTATGATGCAGAGAGCAACTGGCCCCCTGCTACGTAATAGAAGCATAAACCATCAGCCTATCAGAGATCATCCGCTGCAGGTGACATCAGACCATCACAGTGACATCTCTGCTGTCGCTAGTGTGTCAGGTGTGACTGACACTCATCCTGGATCTGACTGTAGAAGAACTTTGCGATTAGCTCAATCACCACCTTGATTTTTGTATCTCTTGATATCCCTCTCCCTTTAGGACCCAATGGTTACCTCCACCTTCTGCTGTTAACTAGACAAGTTTGCTACCCCTAACAAGGGCCTATTGATAGGGTCAGGTAGGGATTAGGTTCCTGCTTGGTGATAGGTGCAGAACCTATATAGGGATGTTTAGGGCAGAGAGGGTGATTTTACTTCTGCCTAGGGGTCTCCAATCCACACTTCCATAGTGTATGAGCTCCCCCCTCACTTTCTCCATTGTTGTGCACTTACTCCTTCCTCACACAGCTTGACAATGGCATTGCATTGCCTTTTTTAATTTCCTTTTTTAAAGAGGTCCACTATTGTAGACATTTTCAACATATTGGTAATATTGTCATTATTAGTGGATGAGGGTCAGAAATGGGGAAATTATTAGTTTATGGGGCCACAGTGAGGATATTAGTACTGCATGTGATGATAGAGTGAGACATTATAATGTCTTACTCTCTGCCCTATACATTTATAATGTCCTCTATTGTGACCTAATACACTAATATTTTCCCACTTTATGGCCCCACACACTAATAGTGTTCCACATTGTGTCTGTAAACCTTTATAATGTCTCTTATTAATGTATGAATAATGTATTGGGACAAATTATGGGACATTACAACTGTAAAATGGAATAAAAGGCGTATGTTACTAGGGTATGGCTGTCATTGAAAGTGTCTTTACTGTTGTATTTGAGCACAAAGTGGGAAACCGCTTTTTCAGGGGGGCACAAAGTGGAATTTTAACATTGTACAGGGCCCCCAAGAGGGATTATAAGCATTATTCCTGTATGGAAGCCTCAGATGGGGACATTTCTGCTGGGAGAGGGTCACAAAGATGGGCATCACTACTTACTGTAGTATGTTTTATTTTTTAAGATACTGTTAATGTGTGAGCATAAAAGGGATATGCTATTACTGTGCAGGGCACCAGGGCAGCTCTACACTATGTTGGTTCTATTTTTTATCCAGCACAATAAATAAAATTTGGTTAGTGCAATAGAAGTGATCAGCTACAGATTTTTGTCTGTTACATTCTGCAGAGACAGCTCATGGCTGGAAGATGCCATAGCAATCTGTGCCGGATAAAGAAGAAAAAACATTATTTTAATTGGAGACAACAATGGTGACTATGGATTTACCTGTACTGTATACACGTATACTACCTACAGAGCTCCGGTGTATGTCACTCTTTGTCACTGTATTACCTGTACACTGACTCTATACACTATGTACAGAGCTCCTCTGTATAATATCACTGGTGATCACCTTTTATACCTGTACATTGACTTTTTATATAGAACTCCTGTATATAATATCACCGGTGATCACTGTATTACCTGTACACTTACACTATATACAGAGCTCCTGTGCATGTCACTAGTGATCACTGTATTAGGCCGGTTTCACAATTACATTTAGGGCCGCAGCGTCGGCCTGCGCATGGACGCCGCTAAGCCCCGCCCCTGCCGCGCCTCTGCCAGTAGCTCCGCCTCCGGGCGCATGACGCTGCATGCGTCATGCATCCCCTATCTTTATCACTGAGGATGCTGGCCGTGCGCAGTATGCGTTTGGCGGCGTCTGCGTCCTTTTGATGGTGCGCCGAGCGCAACCAAATTGCAACAGGTTGCGTTTGGCGCTGGTCGGCGCACTGTCAAAAGGACGCAGGCACCGCCAAAACGCATACTGCACACGGCCTGCGTCCTCAGTGATAAAGATAGGGGACGCATGCAGTGTCATGCGCCCGGAGGCGGAGCTACCGGCAGAGGTGTGGCAGGAGGTGGGGCTTAGCGGCGGCCGTGTGCAGGCCGACGCTGCGGCCCTAAACGCAAATGTGAAACTGGCCTTACCTGTACAGTATACATTATATACAGAGCTCCTGTGTATAATGTCACTGGTGATCCCTGTATTACCTGTACACTGACACTATATGCAGAGCTCCTCTGTATAATATCACTGGTGAGCCCTGCATTACCTGTACACTGACACAATATACAGAGCTCCTGTGTATAATGTCACTGGTGATCCCTGTATTACCTGTACACTGACACTATGCACTATTTAGTATATACAGACCTCCTGTGTATAATGTCACTGGTGATCACAGTAGCACCTGAACACTATACAATATATACAGAGCTACTGTGTATTATATCACCAGTAATCACTATTACCTGTACACTGACACTATACATTATATACTGCGCACCCTTGTATAATGTCGCTTGTAAGCACTGTATTATCTATACAAATAAACTATACAATATATGCTATCAACAGAGCTCGTGTGAATAATGAGTGATGTGATCACTGTATTACCTGTACTCTTAAATAGTGATGAACGAGTATACTCATTGCTCGGGTTTTCCCGAGCATGCTCGGGTGTCCTCCGAGTATGTTGGCGTGCTCGGAGATTTAGTTTCTGTCTCCGTAGCTGCATGATTTGTGGCTGCTAGACAGCCTGAATGCATGTGGGGATTTCCTAACAAACAGGCAATCCCCACATGTATTCAGGCTGTCTAGCAGCCGCAAATCATGCAGCTGCGTCGACAAAAACTAAATCTCCGAGCACATCCAAATACTCGCTGATCACCCGAGCATGTTCAGGAAAACCCGAGCAACAATTATGCTTGCTCATCACTACTCTGGAAGTATACAGTATATGTTATCTGCAGAGGTCATGTGTATAATGTCACTGGTGAGCACTGTATTACCTGTACACTTACCTTTTACCTATATAGTATCTGCAGAGCTCTTGCCTATAATGTCACAGATGATGATAACAGCGTTAGTACAGTGGTTTTTGCTAATGATCAGTATGGTGGTATTATTTGTTCCCTATTTGGTGGTAATATGTGATCTGGTCATAGGGTGGTCAAATTTGTCTCTAGTGTGTGGAATTGTTGGTGGTGTTGGTATACTGTAGAGTATTTTAGTTATCTTGAGACAAATGTGGTGGTAATTTGTGGTCTTGATGTGGAGGCACTATTCAGAGCCTGACAGATGTTCCCTCATATGGGAAAGGAATCTTTACAAATAAAACAATCTACATTTAATGTAATGCAACAAATCGATGACCAGTGTACAAAATACATGTACCATGTTATCTAATATTCAGTACACTGATACATTGAAAAGCATAGCAGACATTTCCTTCAACAAGCTGTGGTTGCTGAAGTTTCAGAACACCGTCTAAGTCTCTGATGTGCTCCCTAATTTGAAACATTATACCAACACTCTGTAGTAATTGATGACAAAATCGCGACACATGAGCTTAGATACAGACCGCTGGGCTACAAAAATGAATACAGAGCCCAGACTGGCATTCCTTTTAATTAGCAGGAAGAGAATTCTCTGTGTGCGAGTGGCAGGATTAAATACCTAACCAGATAATCCATGTTTAGTCCAAGAAGCGCACATTTATCGGCACATCTTGCAAATGAAAATTAATCGCATATTGTTTACTGAATAAATTGTGTTTGCAGTTTTTGTTCCGGCGCCAGGCCTTCCAAATGTTTAACTGCAGATGACCTACATTTTGTCAGGCGCAGCTGGTATGCGTGCTTAGCTATCTCTTTGCAGCCAAATTTATTTTTTAAAAGTGCATTTGGGAATCCATGTAAATCACTAATGCTAGATGTTATTACTAAACAATGCTTAAATTGACAACAGACATTATTAGCATGGTAATATGTCACCTATAACTGCAGAGGTTACAGGCAGATCCTGTGATTTGGCTCGGAGCAGCAGAATCTGTGTCTAATTCACCCAACATGTGTGGCCCAGTAGGATAGAAATGTCTATTTGGCATCAAGGTTAAATATCTACTGTATGTCACAGGGATATATTACTGCATGATATTTGTTGACTGGGACTTAAACGTTCCATAAAAATCCAGAAAATACAAATGCTACTCACTTACGATATGTTTTCCGATAAATCATGCAAATAGTTGTGTTCCAGAAGGCAGAAAATTGCCTCTCATTTGCCATTTAGAGAGTTCTCCTGTAAGTTGGCCAATACCTTGCTATTGAAGACCATGAGTCTCGTATTAGCTAAGGAGAAACATTCATCTGTATAAACATTTAGTATTCTCTTTTAGACTTTTACAGCACACAGCAAAGATTTGGTTAATGTCAAGGATATCATGTAGAACCAGTTTCACATATCAATTATACAGCTACATCACTAGAACCCTAAATTTTCTTGTCAGATGCCTTGTCAAGACACCATGTCCCATTCAAACAAAGGGTGGGAGGTATTGAAATCCAACATGCCAAATCCATCTTTTCCCAATATCTAATACTCAGGAGATCTGCAACCGATCCAACAAAATATTCAGCTTTGGCAGTTTTGGCTCAGTTTTATTTATACACAGTATACGACTAGCTTTATACTTTTTCATCAGAACTTAGGGTTGTCCAAGTAGTGGATTAATACTACAGCTTTGTAAAACTGACCTTACTAGTATACTTCTGGCAAGGAGGAAGGTAGGAAGACTGTGGACAATGCTTTCTATCTCTTCTGCTCGCAGTTGGTTGATGATGGTTTAGACTATTGGTTAAGCACTGAGGATAGCATACAGTAAGTGATGGCATCCCTGATTCCATTGCTGGGTTATTTACTGGATGCCTTTTGACATAGTCTCTAAAATTACAGGTAGGTGCAACGAAATTTCATGAACTGCAGATTTCATGAACTGCAGACTCCACACCCTCCTGCTCATGACTGACAGCTTTCTCCCATACTTTGCATTGGATGACAATTAGCAGTGAGGGGCTGGCATGAATTCAAGGACTACTGAGTATGCAAATTGTCTCTTCAGAGAGGAAGAGGACTAGAACTCTAGTGCCATCTATTGGAAGTAGCAATCCTAGAAGTCAATGTCGACCCTTTAACGAGCCTTGTTACATGACTTAGGATAAAAGCCAAGCCAGATGGAAGTAGCAATCCTGGAAGTCAATGTCGACCCTTTAACAAACCAGATCTCACACTTTGCACTGACGAGGGGCAGTACCCCGAAACACAGTTTCTGCAAATTGAGATTCTGGCTTGGCTTTTATCCTAAGTCATGTAACAAGGCTCGTTGAAGGGTTAACATTGACTTCTAGAATTGTTACTTCCAATAGGTGGCACTAGAGTTCTAGTCCTCTTCCTCTCTGAAGAGACAATTTGCATAATTAGCATATTTCCCAGAGGAGCATTGCAGCTTTAAGTCTCCTCATCTCGACATGTTTATATCATTCTCCGCAAGGAGAAATGATACTGCTTGGATATCGGTCAGACGCCTCTCACACAGCCAAGCCAGATCTGACACTTTGCAATGACACGGGGCAGTACCCCGAAACACAGTGTCTACAAATTGTGATTCTGGCTTGGCTTTTATCTAGGGATGAGCGAGCAAATTCGTGGGTATTCTGTAGTCGGCGAGTAATGCGGTACTCGAATGAAAGGGAGTATTTCACTACTCGCCTCGCTATTCGGTTCTCCCAACCAGCAGTTGCCAATCACAGTAAAGAAGCACCCTTCTCGGTTGTGGATGGCATTACTATGAGTGGCTGGCCGCCCAGCTTCCTATGAGTCATCAATCATAGCCTGGCACTAAGCCCTGCCTGCCGCCGCCATTTTCTGCACATTGCATGCAGAACATAGCTAGTGTAGGGAGAGTGTGGGCAGCTGCTAGGGAGAGTTGTGTTTTTTGGTTCAAATCAGCCAGAAATCCTCTTTGAAACCCAAAAGCTATTTTCAGAGCTGAAAGTATAAGATCAGGGACCGAGTAGTGACCGTTTTCCCAGCTTTTTTTCAGGTCACATTTACCCCTGCAGGGCAGGTTTTTTGTGCTGTTGCCGTGCTGCATTCACAGCGAATAGCACGCATGGTACAGCACAACTGAGACGCAGCCAGCATCGCTGTCTTGTGTGGTGTCTGGGCTGCGTATTCGTGCCTTAAACCTCAGGGCAGTTTTTTGTGCTGCTACCGTGCTGCGTTTACATAATAACAGAAAATAGTACGCATGCATGGTACTGCACAACTAACACGCAGGCAGCACCACTGTCTTGTGTGGTGTCTGGGGTGCATATTCTTGCCTTAAACCTCAGGGCAATTTTTTAGTGGCAGCACCGCTGTCTTGTGTGGTTACAGGGGTGCGTAATCTCACCTTATACCTCAGGGCAATTTTTTTCTGCTGCTGCAGTGCTGTTTGTAAAACACAAAGCAGTACTAGGCTGTAGTGCTACCTTCCACAAAGCACTAACTGATCCTTGTTCCCCAATATCTGCACTGAACATCTGCAACTATGGCAGAAAAATCCAAAATTCCTAAAAAGGCTGTTGTGACGGGACAGGGACGTGGACGTGGGGTCGTTGGTGCCCAACGAGGCACAGAGTCTGGGAGATTTAAGAAGGTTGATGCATCTAGTTTCCTGGTGAAATTTCCCGGTCTGGAACAAAAAGGGACCTGGTAGCCAGAAGAATACTGTCTTGAATGGCTGACAAGGCCTCCACGAAATGTTCTAGAAGCACCCAATCGTCCGTGACAAAACAGTCTACTGTCCACACCGATAACGCTGGGTCATCCTATTCTCAACCTGTTTCTAGTTCATCACCCGGTCAGGAGTCACAGGAAACATTTGACCCCAACCTTGGTCATGCCGTGGATCTGTTTGATCCATTTTCTTTTGTTGCCTCTGGCCTCTCACTGCGCGACATTGAAGAGGAACGTGAGGGGGTATCATCAGTTGAAGATGGCCAAATATTTGAAACCCCACGTCTAGAAGAAAGCCACATTCATCCACGTTATATACCGGGTGAAGAGGTGGAGGCTGATGGTGATGACACACAGTTCCATCTGTCCAGTCGCCAATATCAATATGGAAGGAGGATGACCTGGACGATGAGGTGGTCGATGATGAGACCATCGATCCGACCTGGGCCGTTGGCATGCATAGCCAGCACAGCAGCACAGAGGATGAAGGTTGATATGTAGCACCAACAAAGGCACCAAGGGCTACTGGTTTGAGCAGAGTGCGAAGTGTGTCAACTGTTGCCAAGAGCAATCCCTCTGTGCCCCAAGTCAAGGCAAGGGTGCATTCAGCCGCTGTCTGGAAATTTTTTTCCGATAGTCCTTCTGAACCAAATGTTGTCATCTGTAACATCTGCCATAGGAAGCTGAGCAGAGGCCAGGGCAAAGGCAACCAAAGCACCACCAGTATGCAGAAACACATGGCAGCCAAGCACCCTAGTCGGTGGGCTAAACAACAGGGTACCAAATTAGTGTCTGCTACTGCTGGTCAAACCACTGCCATGTCGCCTGTGATACAGCCTCACCAATCTGCTGGGCAGGAAGCAGGTGATCATCATACCTCTTGCTCACAAGCTGTGGTTGCATACACACAGGCCACAACAAGCTCATCCACTTGTTTGTCCCAGGAAAGCGTCCAATTGTCCGTGCCCCAGATGTATGAAAGGAGGCGTAAATACCAAGCCACGCACCAACAAGCACAAATACTGAACGCACACATTGCCAAGTTGCTAGCTGTGGAGATGTTTCCGTTTAGGCTTGTGGGGACACAGTCTTTCCATGATCTTTTGGCTGTGGCTGCCCCACGATACTCGGTTCCCAGCCGGCACTATTTTTCCCGGTGTGCCGTCCCCGCATTACACCAGCATGTCGTAAACAAGCTAAAGCGTGCTCTCACTAACGCCGTAACTGGGAAGGTCCATCTTACAACAGACACGTGGACAAGTACTTGTGGCCAGGGACAATACATCTTTGTCAGGACACACTGGCTGAACCTGGTGGAGGGTGGGACAAAGTCTCAAACTGGACTATCAACACATATCCTACCCACGCCATGAATAGTGGGCCCAACCTCAATCAGGGTTTCCGCCTCATCATATACATCCAGTCTCCCCTCTTCCACCTCCTCCGCCTTGTCATCCTATGCTGAATTACCCTCCACATCACTCCCAACTTGGGAGCTGTGCAGCAGCGCATCGGCAAAGCGGCAAAACGCTCTGCTGAATCTGATCTGCTTAGGTGACACACCACACAGACAGATCAGTCGCTCTCCCCACTGCAACTCCAACCTGGTCTGGTTGTCTGCGACAATGGGCGTAACCTGGTGGCGGCTTTAAAGCTCGGGAAGCTGGTACACAAGCCATGCATGGCTCACGTGCTGAACCTGGTAGTGCAGAAATTTATGAAAACATACCCTGACTTGCCGTACGTACTTGAGAAGGTGCGCCGTATTTGCGTGTGCACCGAACACAGCATGTTGCATTTCGGCGCGCTCGGCGCACCTTCAAAAGTGCACAGCGCACGCCAAAATCCTACTAGTGCACAGCCAGCGCACGATCTGTGCACCCTATGCTAAAGATAGGGTGCGCAGATCGCAAGCGTCCATGTGCGATAGTAGGTGGCGATGACCGGATGGGGCGGGCAGGGAGCCAGCAGGGGGCATGGCTTAGCGGCGCCGTGCGCTGCGTGGAATAAACTCTAGTGTGAAACTAGCCTTAGCATGTCACTCTCTGCAAGGAGAAATGATACTTCTTGGATAAAGGACTACTGAGCAAAGATATCATTGAGACTTACTCTGATGAGTTATATGGATGCAACCGAAGCCCATCAACAGACTCTATTGTGCAATGTACACCATCAAGTCAGCACGGGACACATAAACAATGGCCTCTTCTGATTAAAACCTCCTCCACCTGCAGTAGCAGTTTAGAGTCAGTGACTTTTATTTAACCCTTTAACCTACAGATGTGTTACAGAGGGCAGTATTTATCCAAAGCCGTTTTGCACTCACTCGATAGATACGTGTAAACCAGTATGCTGTTGCAGAATCTCAGTAATATCTATAATAATAAATGCCCTAAGCAGCTTCCGGTTGTAACAACTTCCGTCCAGTTGTAACCGGTGACGTCACCACACACACGCACATGTTAACCCTCAACACACCACACCGCCTCAACACACACTCCTCTCACGTTTCACCTCCACTCATGTCCACTCACTCTTTCACTCCACATACGTTCCTTTCGCTCACTCCGTTTCTCATACTCACACCGTCATCGTCGCTGCCCCGACATCTTCCTCCGCCGCCGCGATCCAGGATCCAGACGTTCTCCAGGCCGCCGACATATTCTTGCGGGACGCCATCTTGGATGTCGTGAAATCCCGCGATATTCAAGATGGCGTCGCCGCAACAATATGTCGCTGGCGTGGACGACATCGTGATCCAAAAAGATGGCGTCGGTGAAATCTCGCGAGATTACGCCGACGCCATTTTGGATCCCGATGTCGCCCATGCCAGCGACATGTTGTTGCGGCGACGCCATCTTGAATATCGCGGGACTTCACGACATCCAAGATGGCGTCCCGCAAGAATATGTCGCTGGCGTGGGCGACATCGGGATCCAAAATGGCGTCGGCGTAATCTCGCGAGATTTCGCCGACGCCATCTTTTTGGATCCCGATGTCGTCCACGCCAGCGACATGTTGTTGCAGCGACGCCATCTTGAATATCGCGGGATTTCACGAAATCCAAGATGGCGTCCCGCAAGAACATGTCGGCGGCCTGGAGAACGTCTGGATCCTGGATCGCGGCGGCGGAGGAAGATGTCGGGGCAGCGACGATGACGGTGTGAGTATGAGAAACGGAGTGAGAGAAAGGAACGTATGTGGAGTGAAAGAGTGAGTGGACATGAGTGGAGGTGAAAGGTGAGAGGAGTGTGTGTTGAGGCGGTGTGGTGTGTTGAGGGTTAACATGGCAAGAGGTGTTAACGACGTCGGCGAAATCTCGCGAGATTTCGCCGACGCCATCTTGCATTCATGAAGTTGCGTCATTTACCTCACGCCGATTTGCTGTGCGGACGCTTGGCATTGCCTGTACCACCATAACTACTGCTGCCTTGGTCCTATGCCTGTTTACTGCCGGTGTCTAATTACTGGACCAATTTGCCTGTACCGCCATAACTACTGCTGCCTTGCTCCTCTGCCGGTGTCTAATTACAGGACCAATTTGCCTATACCGCCATAACTACTGCCTTTGTCCTCTGCCGGTGTCTAATTACAGGGCCAATTTGCCTATACTGCCATAACTACTGCTGCCTTTGTCCTCTGCCAGTGTCTAATTACAGGGCCAATTTGCCTCTATCGCCATAACTACTGCTGCTTTGGTCATCTGCCTGTTTACTGCCGGTGTCTAATTACAAGGCCAATTTGCCTCTACCGCCATAACTACTGCTGCCTTGCTCCTCTGCCGGTGTCTAATTACAGGGCTAATTTGCCTCTACCGCCATAACTACTGCTGCATTGCTCCTCTGCTGGTGTCTAATTACAGGGCCAATTTGCCAATACCGCCATAACTACTGCTGCCTTGCTCCTCTGCCGGTGTCTAATTACAGGGCCAATTTGCCTCTACCGCCATAACTACTGCTGCCTTGCTCCTCTGACTGTTCACTGCCTGTGTCTAATTACAGGGCCAATTTGCCTCTACCGCCATAACTACTGCTGCCTTGCTCCTCTGCCGGTGTCTAACTACAGGGCCAATTTGCCACTACCACTTCATAACTACTGCTGGGCAATTACAGGGTCAATTAGTATCTGTTTACTCTACAATACTCCAGGACGCCTTCTTCACTGCCAGATAACTGCCAAATAGACTCCTTTACCTGTGCCAACATGAGTCATAACAAAAAGTATGCCAATGCCAGTGAAAGGAAAGCAGCTTTAGCACTACGACAAAAACAATGCCGTGCTAATGAGACTCCTGAGGAAAAACACCATCGCCTTGAGAAGATTAAGGCTTATAAACGCCGTCGCCTCACACATGAATCCCCTAACTCTAAATCCATAAGATTGGCTGAAGAAGCCTCTGCACGCCGTCACCGCCGACAACAGATGGCCTCTTCCTCATCATTATTATTAGACTCACAACAGGATGCTTCCACATCAGCATGTGGAACAATTTACTGCTACACTTCATCCCATATGCCGTTCACTGACATAACTAATCAGCAATCTGTTTCTGCCCTATCAATACCACCATTCAATACCGATGCACAGTATGCCAATGCCAGTGAAAGGAAAGCAGCTTTAGCACTATGACAAAAACAACGCCATGCTAATGAGACTCCTGAGGAAAAACAGCATCAACTTGACAAGATTAAGGCTTATAAACGCCGTCGTCTCACACACGAATCCCCTAACTCTAAATCTATTACATTGGCTGAAGAAGCCTCTACACGCCATCACCGCCAACAACAGACGGCTTCTTCCTCATCATTATTAGTAGACTCACAACAGGATGCTTCCACATCAGCATGTGGAACAAGTTACTACCACACTTCATCCTATATGCCGTTCACTGACATAACTAATCAGCAATCTGTTTCTTCCCTATCAATACCACCATTAGTCAATACCAACGCACAGTTTCTTCACATACAAGCTGCAGTTAGCCCGCAGAAAGTGCAACCAAGACAAATATACGTTGGTCTCAAAACTAGGCGCACCCCATCGGTTGGACATGCACTTCTACTACAACCTCACATTTTCACTAATGATGAAAAGAGTATTACCGAACACAGCTGTGGTGACATGACCCATGTATGTGAGCATTGCTAAGCTTTGCATTTTGTAGCAGAGATACCTTCTGATAACAACTTTACGCTCTGCTGTCAGAAGGGTAAAGTCCATGTACCCATACTACAATATCCTGATGTCTTTACACGTTTGCTGAAAGGGCAAAGTGAATTTAGCAAAAATTTCATGGATAATATTCGAAGTATTAACAGTTCCTTTGCTTTTGCCTCCATGGGTGCAAATATTTCACCACCTCCTGGATATGGCCCATACTGTTTCCGCATACATGGCCAGATCTATCATAGAACTGAAACACTACATCCCTCAGATGACCAGCAACTCGCATTTGCCCAACTTTACATTCTCGATACCACTACCGCAAACGAACAACGCTTACGATGTAAAGAAAATCAAAAATGTCATCCTACATTGATGAACATTATTGCCCTTCAAATCCAAACTATTAATCCTTTTGTGGAAGCTTATCAAATGTTACGTGATGTGGAAGAACAAGAAAAAATTAAATCTCTACAAAACGGAACTGTCATGCCAAACATCACTATGGCTAATAAACAAGATCGTACTCAAGACCCTCAACGCTACAATAATCCCACTGTCAGTGAAGTAGCAGTCGTGTTTCAAAATGACAATGGTGAGCCACTAATGTCCACTCGCAGGATTTCAGAATACTCAAGATGGCATGGCCGCAAGAACATGTCGCCGGCGTGGACAATGTCGGGATCCAGGATGGCGCCGGCGGAAGAAGATGTCGGGGATCGTGGAGCAGCGACGATGACGGTGTGAGTGAGTATGAGAGACGGAGTGAGAGAATGGGTCGTATGTGGAGTGAAAGAGTGAATGGACGTGAGTGGAGATGTTGAAAGGTGAGAGGAGTGTGTGTTGAGGCGGTGTGGTGTGTTGAGGAGGTGTGTGTGTATTGAGGGTTAACATGGCAAGAGGTGTGTCACTATCCTCTCGATGCGATAGCATCGGGCCTTAATCTACTATAATAAATGGGCTAAGCAGCTTCCGGGTTGTAACAACTTCCGTCCAGTTGTAACTGGTGACATCACAGCACACCTCTTGCCATGTTAACCCTCAACACACCACTCCTCAACATACACTCCTCTCACCTTTCACTATCTCCACTAATGTCCACTCGCAGGATTTCAGAATACTCAAGATGGCATGGCCGCAAGAACATGTCGCCGGCGTGGACAACGTCGGGATCCAGGATGGCGCCGGCGGAAGAAGATGTCGGGGATCATGGAGCAGCGACGATGACAGTGTGAGTATGAGAGACGGAGTGAGAGAAAGGGTCGTATGTGGAGTGAAAGAGTGAGTGGATGTGAGTGGAGATGGTGAAAGGTGAGAGGAGTGTGTGTTGAGGAGGTGTGTGTGTATTGAGGGTTAACATGGCAAGAGGTGTGTCACTATCCTCTCGATGCGATAGCATCTGGCCTTAATCTAGTATGTGATAAACTGATAATTGCTACAAATGGTCCTGCTCTTGTGTCTGCTCTTGGATTACTGACCAGACACTTTTGAAAATATTGCTGATAATCTGATATGTTGACGTCCAATGAAAACTATTTTGCTTCAAGTGGTTTACTCTGATATTGAATCAAATGTCAGAAAAAATAAAGGCAGCAGAGCTATGGAAGTCAAATATGGCACTAGGTAATCTAAACCACAATATACTGTATGCTGACAACCAGCATCTTGTTTCATTTTGGTTTTGTAAAAGAATCTGAAACAACATCTTGAAACCCTTTAGATAATGCCATATGGAGAATGGCCTATGCAGAGAGCTCAATAACTGACCACGAGAAAACACAAAATCCATCATAAAATCTGCACATTTCAAAGGGCCTCATAAATCTTTATTGTTTATGGTCAAATTGGGCAAAAATGGGTCATTTATCCTGGGGCTTTAATTGCTTGTCTTCTTTATACCACTCTCCACATCATGGACTAATCTTAAAGTATAACAGTACAGTATGTACCAAGAATATGTGATTGATGCTGTTTCCAACTTTAGGACCCACACCTGTCTCGGGGGAAGAGGTGGTCATCCACGCATAGTTTTGTGCATTACCTTCTATTAAAGTCAACGCAAAGGACCATGTATGCAATACTAACTCTCCAATGAAAATGCAACATTCTAAAACTTAAAGCGGGTTCCCACATCTGACTGACATTGATGGCATGTATTCGGATATGGAATAAATGCCTTAGATCAGAATATCCTTTTAATTACTGCATGACTTTGGCTGAATGGGAGAGAGTTTCAGATTTGTTGCAATTTTCAATGAATTTTTGGGTACAATCTGCTTTTATGGGACCACATGGAAGTTAGTGCCCTCCCACAACTTAAATCAGCAAATGATGTGAATTGCTTAAATGGAACCTGCAACATCCCTAAATGCTATTAACTTGGTGTTACAGGGTTAAAATGCAGGCTTATTGCATTAAAATGCTGCCAAGTCGCATTGCTAAAAGAGTGGCTACCAGGAGAAGATGAACTTTTTGCTCCTGGGAGCTGCCGTCTTCCAGTCTTTCAAGCGGCTTCAGACACCACTAACGGCATTCCGAGTGGTAGCTCTAAGTACGCCCCATCACTTTTATTGACACATCTCTCTGCACAAATGCATTGCAGAGCAAGCTGTCAATCAAAGTGTTTGTGTGCTCACAATATACTGAGCAATGGCACAATGACCGAAACTGCCCAGGCGCTCCTCTACGGCTGAAAGTTGGCGGCTCTCAGGAGGAATGAAGTTCAATTTCTCTTGGTAGTTGCACTTTCAGTATGGCGGTCAGACAGAATTTGCAGATTAACCTGTTTTCTTCAGGTTAATAGCATTTGGGGACATGACAGGTTCATTGACAAATCAGAAATGTTTTGGAAAATTTTACATTTTGCTAAAAATTTCGCTTTAAGCTTCAATGACTACTTAGATTTTCCTCTATGATAACCTACAACAGCCAACATCAATGAGAAAATTCTCATACAGCATATCATAGCTATGAAATAGCATACTATAAAGTACATGATATGACATGCCATAACTCAAAAGGGATTCCCCGTGAACAAAGTACATTTTAATCAATAGATCTTGGAATAATAAGTTTCACAATGGGATGTGTTAAAAAAATGTTCCTGTGCTGAAATAATCTTATAAATGTGCCCCTGCTGTGTACTGTGTAATGGCCGTGTCTGACCATACAGGGACATGGTCTGATCATACCACCGCTCCTGGGCAGGGGAGGAAGCAAGAGTATACAGACAGGACAGCATGGGATCACATCTCCTGGGCAGGAGAGGACGCAAAAGAGGGGATATAGTCAGGACAGCATGGGATCAAGCTGACTCTGTGAGGTAACATTTCCCTTCCTGTTCTTAAGAATTGTTTTACCTCAAAGAAAGAATCAGCTGCAATCCCCTGCTGCCCTGTCTGTATGCTCTTTTGCATCCTCCCCTGCCCAGGAGATGTGGTACGATCAGACCATGTTCAAGCATGGTCATTACACAGCACATAGCAAGAGACATTTTTTTTAACACATTCAATTGTTAAACTTATTGGTAGAGTTGAGCGACTTTTGGTTTTTTAGGGTCGCGTTTCGTTTCGTGAAACCCGACTTTTCCAAAAGTCGGGTCGAGCAAGATCGTCCGATTATAGGGAAAAGTCGGGGTCGTCCCGAAACACGAAACCCAATGTAAGTCAATGGGGAATAAAAGTCGGCAGTGAGAGGAGGACAGGAAACACACCTACAGTGCCCATTTGAATGCCAAAAGCATCAATTCTTCTTTCTTAAGCTTGTCAACCTTAATTAACTTCATAATACAAGTTACGCACTGAAAAATGGGGGTTATTTGGCTACAAACTGTGGGGGGGGGGGCTGGCTCCAGGTTTTCATGTGCCCTGGGTGAAAGAGCGCCCCTTTAACACATACCACAACTCATCATGCTCCAATACGGCAGAGAAATAGCGGTATAGTCCAATGAAAAATACCTCACTTTTTACATCTCATGACGAGGCCCATCTATTTCTCCATACAGAATCATTGGTCCCATATAATGTTTGAAACAGTATATGATGAGCTCCACATAATGCTACAGTATATGTTGGTCCCCATGGATGAAGCTCCACTGTCTTATGGGCCCAAATAATGCTCCAAACATAATGGGCCCCATTTCTAATGCTCTAGTGTATAATGGGCCCTGTAAATGCTGCTCCAGTGTCTGATGTCCACCTTTGGAATGTTCCAGTGTATGGTGGGCCCCATCTATCATTCTCCAGAGTATAGTGCTCCCCAAAAATTGCTGTCCCAACATTGAAAACAATCAAATAAGTCTCCTCGCTAGGGAATCCCTGTACTTGTCTGGACAGGTGCTGTAGCTTGCTTAACAGCTCGCCAGCCGTTCTCACGCCCAGTATGGATTACACGTGATTGCACAAAGGTGAGAAAGGGTACCGTATCCCCAGATAACATGTATGGATAGCGTACACATTCAAAATATATGTCTCAAGAGGCAGGCTCAGACGGTGTTAGGCCCAGTATGGATTGCACGTGATTGCACAAAGGTTAGAAAGGGTACCGTATCACCGGATAACATGTATGGATAGCGTACACATTCAAAATATATGTCTATACAGCATGAGGCAGGCTCAGACGGTGTTAGGCCCAGTATGGATTGCACGTGATTGCACAAAGGTTAGAAAGGGTACCGTATCACCGGATAACATGTATGGATAGCGTACACATTCAAAATATATGTCTATACAGCATGAGGCAGGCTCAGACGGTGTTAGGCCCAGTATGGATTGCACGTGATTGCACAAAGGTTAGAAAGGGTACCGTATCACCGGATAACATGTATGGATAGCGTACACATTCAAAATATATGTCTATACAGCATGAGGCAGGCTCAGACGGTGTTAGGCCCAGTATGGATTGCACGTGATTGCACAAAGGTTAGAAAGGGTACCGTATCCCCAGATAACATGTATGGATAGCGTACACATTCAAAATATATGTCTCAGGAGGCAGGCTCAGACGGTGTTAGGCCCAGTATGGATTGCACGTGATTGCACAAAGGTTACAAAGGGTACCGTATCCCCGGATAACATGTATGGATAGCGTACACATTCAAAATATATGTCTATACATCAGGAGGCAGGCTCAGACGGTGTCAGGCACAGTATGGATTTGACGGCCCAGATTACACAGCGGAGGAGCAGGGAGAGGTAAAGATTGCAAATGCTGGGGCCCTGCCCAAGCAAGGGGGGCCCACTCGTGGGCGTCGGTACTGGCACTGGGCCCCTCATAGTACAGCGGTGTGACTGACGGCGGGTGTGCACCACCACCGTCAGAGACACTTGATTGCACTATGAGGGACCCTGTGCCAGTGCCCGGGCCCAAGAGTCGGCCTACCCACCTGTCCAGGGCAACGGCACTCGCACGGTGTCGTGCGCTAGGTGGTGACCCCGGCCATGGGGGGGGAGGCAGCACAGTTAGGGAGTTTTAGAAAGTGGCATATGTTGATGTTGGACATTCAGCTGATGCAAAAGGCGAAATAGGTGAAGTACCAGGAAGAGGTGGACCAAAGCAAGCCATTTTTCTGTCACCCTATGTGTCATCAGGGGAAGGTGGGACAAAATCCTTGGAAACCCATGCGTGGTTCATTTTAATGAAGGTTAGATCATCCACATTTTGGGTTGACAGACGGGTCCTTTTTTCTGTCAGGATTGATCCAGCTGCACTGAAGACTCTTTCCGATAGCACACTTGCAGCTGGGCAAGCGAGCTCCTGTAAGGCATATTGGGCCAATTCAGGCCAGGTGTCCAGTTTAGCGGCCCAATAGTCAAAGGGGAATGACCTGTGTGGGAGAACATCGATATGGGAGGAAAAGTAGTTTGTAACCATAGTTGACAACTGCTGTCTCCTGTCACTTTCTATCGATGCAATATTACCAGTTGTGTGAGCGGTATTTGAAAAATCAGTCCACAACATTGTCATGAAACCCCTGTCTCCAACGCCACTTCTTCTGTGTGCACCACGAACACCTCTGCCAAGCTGCCCCCGGCCCGTACGGCTCGTGTGAGAACCATCACCGCTGCTGTGTGCTGGGAATGCCTCAAGCAACCGATTTACCAGAGTTGCTTGTTTATTAGCCAATATTAGGTCAAGGTTCTCCTGTGGCATGATGTTTTGTAATTTGCCTTTATAGCGTGGATCCAGGATGCTGGCCAACCAGTAGTCGTCATCGTTCATCATTTTGGCAATGCGGGGGTCCCTTTTTAGGATCCGCAAGGCATAATCTGACATGTGGGCCAATGTTCCCGGTGTCAATGATGCACTGCGAGTGCTGGGTGGAGGAGCACTTTCTGGCAAATCCACATCCCTCCAGTCACGCACAAACCCTGTACCAGACCTTGCCATGCCAACATTTTCACTTGCCCCACGAGATGCATCCTCCTCCCCTAAGTAATCATCCCCATCATCATCCTTCTCCTCCTCTTCTTCCTCCACCTCGTCCAGGAGAGGTCCCTGAGCAGACAATGGCTGAATGTCATCAAGGATTCCCTACTCCTCTTCCTCCTCATCAACATTGGCTGCAGACGCCTGCTCCTTAAGGTGCGTCAAAGTTTGCATGAGCAGACGCATAAGTGGGATGCTCATGCTTAGGATGGCGTCGTCTGCGCTTACCAGCCGTGTGCATTCCTCAAAAGACTGAAGGACTTTACAAAGGTCTTTCAGCTTCGACCACTGCACACCTGTCAACTCCATGTATGCTCTCAAAGTGCCTGGCCGTGTATCCTCCCACAAATGCATTATGGCCTGCCTCTGCTCGCACAGCCGCTCCACCATGTGCAGGGTGGAGTTCCACCTTGTTGCAATGTCGATAATGAGGCGGTGGTTGGGAAGGTGGAGCAATCGCTGCAGCTTCTGCATACGAACGGAGTGTACAGGCGACCGGCGGATGTGCGCGCACAGTCTTCGCACCTTCTGGAGCAGGGCTGTTAACTCCAGATAATTTTTGAGGGAGCAGTGCACCACCAGGTTCAAGGTGTGAGCCAAGCAAGGTATGTGGCTGAGTTTTGAAAGGGCTATGGCTGCCACAAAATTACGGCCGTTATCACTAACTACATTGCCTGCCTCAAGATGTACACTGCCCAGCCATGACTCAGTTTGTCGCTTCAAGTACTCGGCCAGCACCTCGGCGGTATGTCTGTCGCCCAAACACATCATCTGCAACACAGCCTGCTGACGCTTTCCACTAGCTGCTCGATAGGGGGACACATCGTGTGCAACAGTGGCAGCTGCAGATGGAGTGCTCGTATGACTGCGCTCTGTGGACGAGCTTTCGCTTCTGGAGGAGGAGGAGGAGGGTGGAACGCCTTCAGCCAACTGTTTCCTAGACCGTGGGCTAGGCAGCACTGTCCCACCACCACTGTCCCCTGTGGACCCTGCATCCACCACATTAACCCAGTGTGCAGTGATGGACACGTAACGGCCCTGGCCATGCCGACTGGACCATGCATCAGTTGTGAGGTGCACCTTTCCGCTCACTGACTGCTTGAGTGCATGGACAATGCAGTTTTTCACATGATGGTGGAGGGCTGGGATGGCTTTGCGAGAGAAGAAGTGGCGACTGGGTAGGTCATAGCGTGGTACTGCATAGGCCATGAGTTCGCGGAAAGCTGTGCTTTCCACCAACCGAAAGGGCATCATCTCAAACGAGGTCAGTTTGGCAATGTGGGCGTTCAAACCCAGTGTACGCGGATGAGAGACTGAGTACTTTCTTGACCTACTCATAGTGTCTGGGAGGGTGAGCTGGACTTGAGAGCTGCATATGGTGGAAGTAGCGGTGGACAGGGCGGACTGAGAGAGGGTTGATGATGGTGATGGAGTTGGTGTTCTTTCTGATGGCCTAGAATCAGTCTTTCGTTGATATAACAGTGGGATTCCCTGACTGCTGTGACCTTGCAACGACACCTCAACATTTGCTGCTGTGCTAACCGGTGGGCTTACAGTGGGGGAAACAATGTAGCGTTGATGACTACCTTCGTTGTGATCAGTTGCACATGTGGCACTTGAGGTTTGGTGTTGTGTCCACGCTTGCAAGTGCATGCTGGTTAAATGTCTAAGCATGCAACTGGTATTCAAATTTTTCAGATTTTTCCCTCGGCTAAAGGTCTTTGCGCACTTCTTACAGATAACCTTGGCCTGATCATGAGGATTTTGTTCAAAAAAGTGCCACACTGCACTCTTCCTACTTTCGCAGACATTTTGCGGCCTAGCACGCTGTGATCTTTTCACCCTCTGGACAAGCTGTCCAGCAACTCTTTTGATGTTTGGAACCTGTCTTTGGAGTGCTCCGGGCCTGCCAGATAACAGCTGTTGCGATGTCGATGTCTGCTGTGGATGCTCCTCATCTGAGCTATTGGAAGCAGCACCCTCTTCCCCCAATGGATGCCAATCTGGGTCAACAACTGGGTCATCCATCACCTCCTCTTCTATGTCATGTGCACCTTCCTCTGTGTCACCGTGTATGGTGGTATAGTGTGCGGGAAGGGGCACCTGAGTCTAATCAGGGTCAGAATCTGGCTCTGTACACTGCGAGGACAATGTAGTGCTCTGAGTGAATGTACCAGCAGAATCATCCATCAGCGGCTGTGCATCAGTGCACTCCATGTCAGATTCATCTTGACCTGGGTAATTCACCATTTCACTTGATAATCCAGGCATGGTATGTGAAAACAGCTCCATGGAGTAATCAGTAGTATGGCCTGCGTCATCCTTCAATCTTGGTTGGGGTGAAGGACACAAGGAAAGGTGTGGTTCATGAACATGAGCCTCCAATGACGACTCAGTGCTTTTACTTTTTACAACTGAAGAAGAGGAGGCGATAGAGCTGGAGGCTGAGTCAGCAATGTAAGACAAAACTTTTTCCTGATGCTCTGGCTTTAAAAGCGGTTTGCCAACTCCTAGAAAACTAAGCGTTCGAGGCCTTATGTAGCCAGACGATGACGCAGGCTCAACACCTGCTGCATTCGGTCCTATTTTGCTCTTGCCACTACCATCAGATCCACCACCAACACCATCATTACCAGCTGCCAACCCCCGCCCAATTCCACGGCCTCTTCCACCAGCCTTCCTCATTTTTGGTAGAAATGTAGACAAAATCCAACAAACTATATAGTATGTAAAACAAGGTACAAGGTGTCTATAGGACAGGGGAGATTTTGAATGTCTGCACACACTTTTGGACACTGGACACTTTTGGATTGTGTGAGGCCCAATGAATATCTGAGCGCTCTGTGACAGGCTCGATGGCACAGCTGTGACCTAAGTGACTAGAGGATAAGTGAGATTTTGAATGTCTGCACACACTTTTGGACACTGGACACTTTTGGATTGTGTGAGGCCCAATGAATATCTGAGCGCTATGTGACAGGCTCGATGGCACAGCTGTGACCAAAGTGACTAGAGGATAAGGGAGATTGGATTGCTTTTAAAAAAGCAGTTTGCGGAGCAGTGGGTAAACAGCAATGCCAGCCTGTCAGGAAGCCTTAAAAGGCAGCCCAACAACCAACACCACTGATACACCACTATATAGCCTCCCCTTGCACTGCACACACAGTGACTGGTGTGTTGTGCAGGCCAAATTGCTATCAGCAGCAGAAGCAGTTTTTTTTTCTTCTCAGCAGGACAAAAAAAAAAAATTGGGATTGCTTAAGCAGTTTGAGGCCCAATGAATATCTGAGCGCTATGTGACAGGCTCGATGGCGCAGCTGTGACCAAAGTGACTAGAGGATAAGGGAGATTGGATTGCTTTTAAAAAAGCAGTTTGCGGAGCAGTGGGTAAACAGCAATGCCAGCCTGTCAGGAAGCCTTAGAAGGCAGCCCAACAACCAACACCACTGATACACCACTATATAGCCTCCCCTTGCACTGCACACACAGTGACTGGTGTGTTGTGCAGGCCAAATCGCTAGCAGCAGAAGCAGTTTTTTTGTCTTCTTCCCTGCCTAACGCTCTCCCTACAGAATCAGCAGCAACCTCTCCCTATGCTAAGATCGGCAGAAGTAAGATGGCGGTCGGCGTGCACGCCCTTTTATACCCCCTGTGACGCCCACCAAAGCAAGCCAATCACTTGCATGCCCTTCTGAAAGATGGTGGTGACCCGTGCCTATGTCATCACGTTGCCCACAGTGTCCGTGGATGCTGATTGGCTGAAAAAGAGCGCAAAACAAACTTTTGAAACGCGACTTTGGCACGTAAGTCGCCGACCTCGTGGCCGACCTCATCCTAGGGTCGGGTTTCGTTTCATGAAACCCGACTTTGCCAAAAGTCGGCAACTTTTCAATTTTTTCGACCCGTTTCGCTCAACTCTATTTATTGGTATTCCAAGATTTATTGAATAAAATGATCATTGTTCATGAGAAAACCACTTTAAGGCAGGCAATAAGATTGGGGCTACACGGTGAGCATAGCCACAACACTGGTCATATGGCCAAACATCATTGTATGTCACTGCTGCACTGCCACATTGTGCAAGTTAATAGAGTCGCATTGTAACTTGCAATGTTACACGACTGTGGAACCAAATTGAAAAATGCCAGTTAGGTTTTTTTACAACTTTTATATCCTGGACCCTGCAGGACACAGTATGACCCCACTCACTGGCACTATGTTGCGAAGCCGAAGTGGTTGCGCAATCTGTATTACCCTCACAAAAGGACAAACTGCTTGATGGGTGAACAACATCAAAGGATATGTGGAACATCTGCACTATTATAAATAGTTGAATTTGGAGGAGGTCTGACCTCTACCGGTCCAAATTTCATGTCCAGTCCTACGAAAAACTCATCCAATCTCTGTAGTGAAGTAGAATCTACTGTGTACCCACCAAATTCTAACGATATAGAGATCCTTGTCATTTGATTGGAGTCGCAGTACAAGACACAGCTTATGGAAAAAACTTGAGGTTTTCACAAAAAAAGCTATTTTTTTTCTAACCTCATATTTTGCCTAATTTTTGCAAATGTGTATGAGTAATATGTAGAGGTGAGCTAATTTTCAGAAATTCTTTTCAGGCAAAAATTCTTTACAGGCACCTCAAAATTTCCGTGAAAAGACTTTTACTATGCTCTGAGGTCTCCCTAGAACCCAAAGTATTATAAATGGAGTGTTACAATGCTAAGGAAGAATAAAACCTTATGTTTAACCGTCTCTCACCTGTTCTGCAGCCGCAGATCTTTTCCAGTTTCTCAGCTCGTGCTCTCTGGTCACTCTTTGGATCTTTCTGGTACTAGGCCTTGCATGATCACAGGGGGCATGATATGTTTCGTGTCACTGACATGCGTCCTTCCCCGTTCGGCTTACAAAAGACTAGTGGTGGAGGATGTAAAGATTGACGGGAGGGAGAAAGCAAAGGACCGGCACGGAGCTGCAGCACATGTGAAGGGGGTCTTACCAGGGAGTATTACGTTTAATAAGTTTTTGTCCTTAACTAAATCAAATACGGTAAGTCCAAACTGAATTATGAGAAAATCTGGTGAATCTGAATTTTACATGAAATTCATGACATTGAATTTGTCACAAATCGATTTGTATGGACATAGTACCGTAAGCTCTCTATATTAACGTATTAATAGTGGTCTCGGGGCAGAAAGAAAAATCTACAGAGCTTTATGTGGCCAGATTTGGCATGGGAAAATATAAATAGAATAACCTATATCATGAATGAAGAGAAAGGCAAGAACATGATGTAATGGAGTGGTCATGTTTTCCAAACTATAAAAGGGCAGGCTAGCAGTGATGCAGTAAGGCTGGCATGCAAGGCATTTACCCACATCTGTGGGTGTTGACAGATCATAGGAAATATTTCTTTATGTCCTGCCTGTGCTAGAAGAGAGCAATATTGGAAGTGTAATAACATGCCATCAATGTCTGTTCATTTAACACTTTAATGACCAGGCCTGAAAGGGCCTTAAAGACCAACTAATACATAATATGTACTTTTTTTTCCCCGCTTTTGCCTGTCTGCTTTTCAGCCATTTCTAACTTTTTTTTTTTAAATTTCTTTACAAGATGTGGCTGCAGAAGGCCATGTTTTATGCTTGACATAAATTTATTGCAAAATTTATATTCATTTTATTTTATGCCGCAAATGTGGAAAATGTTCATTCTTGCTATAGTTTTTTAAAAATATTATATTTTTTATTTTTATATTTTTATTTCTTTTACACATCAAATTACCTGTTGAATAAATTCAGGTTGTTGTAGTTGTGTAGATACTTAATATGTGTAGGTTATCATTTTTTCTTCTTATATGTATAGAATAATATGTTTTTATGAAAAAAAAATCATATTTTTTACAGTGGAGACTTTACTTTGTAAGTCTTCTTGCAAATTTTTTACGTAAATTGTTTTACATAATTTGTTCCCCAAGAGACTATCAAAGACCTGTTATTAATTTTTATTTTCCCACTGTAACTGGGCCATCTTTAGGGACCCTGGTTATAGGGGAAAACCGCACACTAAAGTGACAAAAGTTGCTAGCAAGCTGATCTGTGTCTGTTAAGACTCAGCAGCTCTGCCATGCCAACAGACAATCAGAGATCATGGGATTGCCAGGTCCTAGATTCATCGGCTATGCAGTTGCCTCTGTATACTACATACTATTCACTGAAAAAACAATGATAAAAAAAATAAGCAAATACCCCACAGTAAATCTATTTATATAATTGCCTTTTTAATGTTTTCATTTCTTGCTCTGTCCATATGTCACTGTATCCCAGAATTCCAAGCGGAGGAAGTTCACCGACCACCATATTGGGACACCCAAGTGATGGGTGTCTCAATATGGAAACTGCTGCTGGTACCAACCTATTGCACGGTACAACCAGCGGAACACCGTCGCACCACACTCACACATACTCTATATGCCGTACGCACCACACACACTCACACACACTCATACTGTCAGACTCTCACACTTACTCACTCTCACACACGCACACTCACACACTCACACACACTCACACACGCACTTACACTCGGCTGATCCCGGCGGCAGATGCGCAACGTGTCTACAGGCAGAGGAAGCCGGTCACATTAAAGGGGTTTTCCCACCAACGAAAGTTCATTTTAAAAATTGTCTATGCCTGACCATTTACGGAGCATACCACATCTCCTGGGCAGGGGAGGAAGCAAAAGACAAGGCTGACATTACAGCAAGGGATCACAGAGGATTCATTTTGTGAGGCAAAATATTTCACTGACTGTTTCTAAACAATATTTTACCTCACAAAATGCTCTAATGTCAGTATTGTCTTTTGCTTTCTCCCCTGCCCAGGAGCTGTGGTATGTTCTGTACATGGTCAGACACAGACAATTTTTAAAATGAACTTTTGTTTATGGGAAAACCCATTTAAAGGGAAATTCCTCCTGACATGCTGTGCACTGACTGTTTAGTGATGGGGTACACAGGTCAAGCAAAAGGTGACATGAGAGGAGAAAGACAGCAGATGGGGGAGAGTGAAAGCGCATAGGGGTGAGGCAGACAGAGCACAGGGGGGAGACACCTCAAACGAGACAGCACATGAGGGGAGAACATGGCACAGGAAGGATAGAGACAGCAGACAAAGGGGATAGCACACGGCATAGACAGGACAAAGAAGAGAGCACAGACAGGAGAAGTCAGCACATGGGGAAAGAGAGAGTGGATAGGTGGGTGAGCACATAGGGGAGAGACATTCTCAACGCTGCAAAGTCTGCCCCCATCGCAACATTACCGCCCTCCCGATGCAATAGCATCTGACCTCCATCTAGTAAATTTATAAATAAATAGCAACAGTCCATGAAAATAATATTGGGTGCTTAGTTAATGTATTTTTGATAAAAAACATAAACGCCATCTCACCATGTCAAGGTGACCCTATTCAGTATGGTCCTAACTTCTAGTATAAAAACCTTACCATTTATCAAGTGACGTACATGTGAGTAAGGGCTGAGAAGGACTGAAACCCAGCTAATGGACACAAGGCCATGAGGAACTACATGAATGTAATGTCCTGCTCATTGTACTCATTGAGCAAGCAAAAGAGAAGACAGAAATGGTGATGAACCACTTCTGTTTTCTCCACCGATCCCTGGCTGTGTCTACAGGATTGCAGGAGTCTTACCGTCATGCCTTAAATTTACAATGATGTGGGGATAAAGCCCATGACCAAGCACCTTATATTTATGGACTTTTGTCCTGATGAGGTCAAATGCATTTGTCTGCTGTTTTGATTCTTTCCCCAAATTCCTAATACCACTGGTTAGGTGGTGAATAAGCTACTTTAAAAATACTTATGTTGCTGATCGTATTACTAGCATCAATGAGAAGATGAAGTTTAAAGGGACTAACATTAACCAGTTCATAGGTAAAAACTTGTTGATAACTGGTGGTATTGTATAGGCAGAACTTGCAAGGAATGAGCCCTTCTTTGTACTACTGCTACACAAGCTAGCTATTCAAATGTTTTCACAGCATAATGCAATATACAGTGAAGGCTGAAACTTTTACAGAAAATGAAGTATTTCACTCATACACATGTTTTGTTATGTTTACTTTCTTTGTGTGTAGTGGATCAACGCAAAAAAGTGGAGGAGCAAATTGGACATAATTTCACACAAAAAAATGGGCCAGACAAAATTTTTTGGCACCTTTCCAAAATTGTGGGTAAACAACTTTGTTTCACGCATGTGATCATATACTCATCTGTTGCAAGAGTATCAGGTGTGAACAATATGAAAATCATACCTAAAATCAAATAAAAAGAGAAGTTGACTCAGTCTTTGCATATTGTGTCTGTGTGTACTGTACTAAGCATGAAGAACAGAAAGAGGAGAAAAAAACAGTCTGAGGACTTGAGAGCCAAAATTGTTGAAAAATATCAACTATTTCAAGGTTATAAGTCCATCTCCATAGATCTGGAGTTGAGTTCCCTGGAATCAAATCTCCCTGGAAGGGGGCGAAAGAGAAAAATTAATGAAAGGTTACAATGCAGGATAGCTCGGATGGTGGATAAACAGCCCTCAACTAGGTTTCAAAGAAATTCAGAAATTCAAGCTGTCCTGCAGGCTCAATTTGCACTGACACTGATGCACCCTATGTCGACATTATAATGAAATGAAACACTAGGGCAGGAGACCCAGGAAGACCCCATAGCAGACTCATAGACTGCAAAAAGCTAGACTGCAGTTTCCTAAAATATATGTGAGTAAGCCAAAATCTTTCTGGGAGACCACCTTGTGGACAGATGAGACCAAGATAGAGCTTTTTAGTAAAGTACATCATTGCACTGTTTACCGAAAATGTCCTGCAAAGAAAAGAACATAGTACCTACAGTCAAATATGATGGAGGTTCAAAAATGTTTTGGGGTTGATCAGTTGCCATTAGCACTGGGTGCCTTGACTGTGTTCAAGGCATCATGAAATATGAAGATTACCAAAGATTTGAGGTCGCAATGTATTGCCCAGTGTTAGAAAGCTGGTTTTGCGTCCTACGTTATGGTCTTCCAGCAGGACAATGACCCCAAACATACTTCAAGAAGCACCCAGAAATGGATGGATCAAAGCACTGGAGAGTTCTGAAGTGGCCAGCAATAAACCAGGATCTAAATACCAATGAACACCTGTGGAGAGATCTTAAAATTTCTGTTGGGAGAAGGCACTCTTCAAATGTGAGAGTCCTGGAACAGTTTGCAAAAGAACAGTGGTCCAAAATTTCAGTTGAGAGGTGAAAGAAGCTTGTTGGTGATTATAGGAAGTGATTTATTCCAAAGGGTATACAATCAAATATTACATTAAGTATAGAGTGAAAAGAAAGTTGGCCGGACCATTTTTGGATTTTTGTGTGAAAATTATGTCCAATGTACCTTTTTGTCCTCTGTTTTTCAAGTTGCTCCAATACACACAGGAAATAAACATGTGTATAACAAAACATGTGTAATGGCAATAATTTTCTGGGAGAAATACTGCATTTTGTGGAAAAAATGTCAAGGGTGCCAACACTTTTGGTCATCACTGTATTTCATATGCAGTAATAAATGCATACATGTAAGAACACAAATCTATTTTTTTTTAAAGTGTTCAGACCTATGTATTGTGTATTTTTTATTACTTTTTTTGGATTCTACTATAAAGCATATTATTCAATATCCCTTCTTTATGTTTTAGTGTAACCATGCATGTATCTCGGCTCAGAGGACAACAATACTGCTTACACCCTAAGCTACACAGTACAAAGAAGTTCCTCAAGTGGTACACAATATATCGGGAAAAGAACAGGTAAGATTACTGTCATTATTATTTCTACTAGTAATGTACAGAAGGACCATTATTACTAAATCTTACATATTATTACTGATACTATCGTATACAGGTGCAAGAAAAAGCTGTTCCTTAAGTAGTCCTCATTATTTATCTTTTTAATAGTTTTTTTCACTGCAGAATTTTTTCCTGGATTACAATTTAGGAATAGTCTGTATTCTATGTAGAATTTCCTCCATTAAAATTGCATAGATACTAACATTACGTTTTTGGCAACTCAGTGATGCTTTAACCCCACACTCACTTGGTTGCTTTCTTGACGTCCATATTTCTTGTCTAAAAATTCCAATTTGATTGTGTAAACCCCAATCTCTTTTAGACCTACAACACTGCTAATCTATTGGGACAGTTTCCAAAAAATTATTATAGTCCTGGAAATTTAGGACAGTTGATCTGTGAAATTGAATGTTACTAAGGAACTGTCCTTCTGTTGCGTCTTTACGCAGAAATGGTGCCACCAATGAATGTTATTTTGGTGAGCTTTTAGGTAAGTTTGCCCTAACACTTTTCATGGGGAGATGATGACAATGTAATTCAGCTAGATCCTAAATTCAAACATTTGCATCTCATAACAAAAAAATAATGGGAATCTGTCAGCAGGTTTTTGCTATGTGATCTGAGGACAGCATGATGTAGGGGTTAAAACACGGATTTCAACGACGTATCACATGGGCTGTTTACTTTCAATGAAGGTTTTAACATTAGGACATTATCATTGCTGTGACTAGCTGAGTGTGTGAGCCCTGGTCTGACTCTGCCGCTCCTCCGATAAGCAGCTCAATGTAAATAGACATTGTATATAGAGCCTGGTGGGGGCGGGGTTAGCTGTCTCAGCTCTGCTGCATTGCTAATTCTAAGAACGCTGATTTTGTCAGAACTGCTCCAACCGTTAATCTAAGTGATACATCCTTGGATTCAGGGTCTCTTTGACTACATCATACCGCTCACAGATGAGGTAGCAAAAACCTGCTGAAAGATTCCCTTTCAATGAAAGGCCTAATTCTCTATGTCAGCCAATAACATAAAGCCAGAATTAAAAAGAAAACATTCTAATACTATAGAACACGCAATTTGCTATATACAATATACTTAGAACTGGGTGTGGAAAATACTGAGAAATGGTAAAACTTTTTTTCAGAATTTTGAACATCATTCTTTTTATTACATTCTTATCCAAGGAATGCAGAACTTATTAAAAACATCTTCTGAGAATAATTGTGACCTCTGGTTGCACAGAACAGTAGATTTTTTGTGTGCACCTTTTGGGAGAACAACTCTAGTTTGACTAAATATTTAACTGTTTCATTTCTAGCTCATTTGTCAGAGTTAAGAATATACATATTCTAAGTATTTACTGCACCTACTTTGTCAGCAAGCCGATATACCTTTCCAGATATGCTTTTTCATATGTTCATTGGAGGACAAATACAATGTGGGTCCGTTTAGTCCGGGCTGGTTTAAAGCCCCCATCACACACAGCGAGATCGCTGCTGAGTCACAAGTTTTGTGACGCAACAGCGATCTCACCAGCGATATCGCTGTGTGTGACATGTATCAGTGACCGCCCCCCCGCCGGGTATTGCTGATCGTGCTCGAAAGCCCTGGACAACTTTTTGATCGTTGGTCTCCCGCTGGCCAGCACATATCGTTGCGTGTGGCAGGTGGGAGACCATCAGTCAGCGAGCTGGAGCTGGTATCCAAGGTAAACTGCGGGTAACTAAGCACGCGCGTCACTTAGTTACCCGCTGTGCACCTTAGATACCAGCGTGCTGGCGCTGGGAGCTGGTATCCAAGGTAAACAGCGGGTAACAAGCTCGCCACGTGGTGCTTAGAAACCCGCTGTTTACCTTGGATACCAGCTCCCAGCGCCAGCACACTGGTATCTAAGGTACACAGCGGGTAACTAAGCGACGCGCGAGCTTGTTACCCGCGTCGTCGCTGGTCCTGATTGCTGGTGAGATCTGCCTGTTTGGCAGCTCACCAGTGATCATGTAGCGACACACCAGCGATCCTGACAAGGTCATATCGTTGTCGGGATCGCTGGTGCATCGCTATGTGTGACGGGGGCCTTAGACAAAGTGGGGCCCCCCCTAGGCAAAAGTTTAAAGTGGGACCCCAAATGCTAACTCATATTGCACCTTCACACAGAAACATATCGGTTGTATTTACATGCACTGCAGGATGTTAACCCCTTAGTGACAGAGCCAATTTGGTACTTAATGACCAGGCCAATTTTTACAATTCTGACCATTGTCATTTTATGAGGTTATAGCTCTGGAACGCTTCAAAGTATTCTACTGATTTTGAGAATGTTTTTTCATGTCATATTGTACTTCATGTCAGTGGTTAAATTTAGCACATTCATACCTGGTATGTGGGGGAAAGCCACTGTTTGGGTGCATGGCATGGCTCAGAAGGGAGGGTGCACCGTTTGACTTTTTGAAAGCAAAATTGGCTGGAATAAATGGTGGGTGCCATGTCACATTTAGATGCTTTCTGATGTACCTAAACAGTGGAATCCCCCAATTCTAACTCCAACCCTAACCCTAATACACCCCTAACCCTAATCTTAACCATAACCTTGATCCCAACCATAACCATAACCCTAACCACAACCTCAACTCAAACCTAACCCTAGCCCAAGTCTAAACCCTAGCTTTAGCCCCAATCCTAACCCTAGCCCCAACCTTAACCCTAGCCCAACCCTAACCCTAGCTCTAGTCCCAACCCTAACCCTAGCCCCAACCTTAACCCTAGCCCAAACCCTAACCCTAGCCCAAAATTAACCCTAGCACAACCCTAACCCCAGTTCTAGCCCCAACCCTAACCCTAACCCCAACCCTAGCCCTATCCCAACTCTAACCCTAATTGAAAAATGGAAATAAATACAAACATGCTGCCCATGCATGTACTGTGACTGTGGCACAGTTGCGACACAAGCAGCTGTGGCGCCGATCAGCTGATCAGCCAACGCAATCCAGAAAGCCAGGTTCCCTCTGTAGCTTATTCGGTAAGCTGTATAGCTTGCCGAATAAGAGGGAACCCATACAAATTCACTCAACCCTAGTAAGGATGATTCTGAGAAAGGTCAGGAATCAGCCCAGAACTACATGGAGGATCTGGCCAAAGACCTAAAGGGAGCTGGGACCACAGTCTCAAACATTACTGTTAGTAACACCCTATGCCATCATGTATTAAAATCCTGCATAGCACGCAAGGTCCCCCTGCTCACGTCAGCACATATCTAAGCCCATTTGAAGTTCACCATTGACCACCTTGATGATCCAGAGGAGGCATAGGAGAAGGTCATGTGGTTAGATGAGACCAAAATATAACTTTTTGGTATTAAATCTACTCAAGGTATTTGGAGGAAGAAGGATCCAGCACAACTCCAAGAACACCGTCACAACAGTGAAGCATGGTGGGGGAAACCTCACACTTTAGAGATGCTTTCCTGCAAAGGGGACAGGAAGACTGCATTGTAAGGAAGGATGACTGTGGTCATGAGTTTTGAGATTTTAGCTTACAACCTCATTCCCTCAGTAAGAGCATTGAAGATGGGTCATTGCTGGGTCTTCCAGCATGACAATGACTTAAAACACACAGCCAGGGCAACTAAGGATTGGCTTTGTAAGAATCATTTCAAGGTCCTGGAGTGGCCTAGCCAGTCTAGAGACCTGAGTCTAATACAAAATGTTTGGAGGAAGCTGAAACTCAATGGTTCCCAGTGACAGCCCTTAAACCTGAAAGATCTGGAGAAGATCTGTATGGAGGAGTGGGCCAAAGTCCTTGCTGCGATGTGTGTAAACTTGGTCAATAACTACAGGAAACATCTGAAACTGAAATGACAAAGCTTTCTGTACCAAATATTAAGTTCTGGTTTCTTTTTTTGTATCAAATACTTATTTAATGCAATAAAATGCATACTAATTATGTAAAAATCATACAATGTGATGTTTTGGATTTTTTTTTTAATTCTGTCTCACAGTTAAATTGTACCTACGATAAAAATTACAGACCTCTCCATTCTTTGTAGGTGAGAAAACTTTCAAAATCGGCAGTGTATCAAATACTTATTTTCCCCACTGTATACACATATTACAGATGAGGTCTGAAGAGTTGTGAAATGTACTGTATTGACAAGCGTAGTGCAACACCTAATGATTTTTGTAAATCCATAGGATTAAATATAAAGTCGGGCTCCATTTCCCCTACCATACAGAAAGGCTATGCTCATCCACAGTATATTTAACATAAGTTTGTAAAACTTTTTTTGGCTAGTTCCTGTCCTTACCAGGAGTGATATCAAAATCTAGTTACATCTATTAATAGCATGAGTGGAGTTCAGACTTTCTGCTTCAGGGCAGCAAGTTCTGATTAGACTAGAAATTTCACTCTAATTATGTTATTTGGAAGCATGTGTCAGTCCATCATGATGAAGCCCCAGCTGTGGGCATTAGAATTTCCCTGGAGAGCCCAAATTAGCTACACATGCAGAGAGAAGATGATAGGAACTTTATATATAAAGCCTAAATTAGAAAATATTCTCGGGCACCTAACAGCTTCTGTCTCATGTTGTAAGGGATTTCGGTTTTGAATGAATGCTTTAACTAATTCAATGCTAGATCACATCACTTTATTCTAGGATTAGAGCATGAAAGGTGACATGTTTTCAAAGAATCTAGAAGTTGACAGAGATCTTTTCCTTATTTTGATATACACTATATGATAACATAATTTCTCCAGCTACACCATCCATATTAGAGTAATGACATGTAATGGAGGTTACTATTATATAACCCAGGTCATTTCTCGATGGCTTAGGAACCACGTGTATCACCTCAGCGCCCTGTACTTTATTACGCAACACATATGTTATCCTTTTGGCAAATGTGTACTTCAATGTTGATTTCTGACTTAAAAGATTGACACCATCATAGGTTATTTTTCGGGTATGTGTACACAATGTCTTTTTCTGGTAGATTCTACTTAAAATCCACCTTAACCCCTTACCAACAGATTGACGCATTGGTACATCATAGTCCGCTCCCTGTCTTCCTAAGCCCACATCTTTGACAACAGATGATGACTGTGTTATTCAGCCATCATCTGCCTCACACTGCCGTGGGTGAAGTGGAGCTGCTAACTTGTTAAAAGCCACTATATGTCTATGACACCAGCTATTACAGTGCAGCCCAAGGGGTATGCAGTTCTAACTGCTCATCTGTGCCGCCGATCGAGGGTTTCTGATGAGTTGCCATGATGGACGTGGGAATGTTGAAAACATCCATGTCTCTCATGCTGGTATTCCTATGAAAGATGTCCTGTGGCTGGCGTTCATAGTGCACCTTGATTTTTGCTATATACAGCAATACTATAATATTGCTGTGTAAAGTACTTGCAATCAGAAGAAAAATATGAAAGGCTAAAAAAATATAAAAGACAAAATCAACATCCACTAAAAATCAAGAAATAAAAAACACACGTGATATCTCAGACAAAGCCTCCACAATGAGCAAACGAGAAAGAAAATTCTTACGGAAAAGAAACAGCAGTGTTTTCTGCTACAAAAGCTCTGTGGTTGCGCTAATGTCTAAAAGAAGCTGTGTGCACAAACCTAAGGGTATGCTTCCATGTTCAGTATTTGCTGCGGATTGGACACTGCGTACAGCCGCAGCATACAATTCGCAGCAGCCAGATGTTACAGCATAGTGGGGGGGATTTTATGAAATCCCATCTCCACTATGCATGCAGGGACATCCACAGCTTCCCAGCTTAACATGCGGCACATCTTTCTAGACCGCACCATGTCTATTTATCTTGCAGAGACACTCAGTCTCCGCAAGATAAATATTACAGTCTATGTATAGGACTCGGTGATTCCGCATGGTTCAATGAACACATGCGGAATCACCGTGCATACAAAAGCTGGCAGTGCTTTGGACAGAGATACATCCAAAGCGCTCCAGTTACAGACAATGGAAACATATGTGGTGCCCCTGAGGCTCAGTCGCCACAGAGGTAGTGCACCTTCTCCTTAGGTGTGGTGCCCCACCATCCAGGTAAGTTGGAGGCTCCTGATCACGCTCCAACACTCGCACCCCACACAATAGAGTAGTTCAGCAAAACCACATTGCGGCTCCTTGCTTAGAGATAAGCAGAGCACCTTTGGTGGTTCCCTGCTTGGAACACTAGACGTGCTGGGAGGTGAGTGGAGTTCAGAATATATATATATATATAAGAGCGGGACAGTTCCAGGATTGAGGGGAGTTGAGTCCAGAGTTGGAGTAGAGAGGAAGCCACTCGGGAGGAGTGGGGATCCCTGGAAGAGGGATGGAGGAAGGAGTGCTGCAGCTGCCTCAGTGATCTGAGCCAGCTGGCATGGGAAAGGAAAGTAGGAGAAGGACATTGAACTGAAGCCTGAGCTTCCATAGAAGGGAAAAGACAAGTACGGAACGTAGGCGTAAAAGGGAACACAGAGGACGTGGGTTAGAACTTCTAGGCTGGTTTCTTCCTCTAAGTGCAAGGCCGGGGCCCGGTCCCCGAGGTTGCATGGATACTAATGGTTCTGCAGCAGACACCGGTGGAGTAGTGGGCTGTAAATGCACTACTCCCATCTATGACTTGAGGGCACAACAGCAACACGGATAGAGAGCCGGGACTTAGCTGTAGAGAGTCCCCGAAGCAGGCTACAGCTGTCTGCTGTGCAAGTAGAGTTCTTGGGAACACCTGTCAGGAGGAACTCTGGTGTAACACAGTACTAGGAGATCTTCACACTTAAAGGCGCTATAGAGGAGACGTTCAGAAAAGGCACATAAGTTGGCGGAGTGTGGAAGGGAGCATTCCATCTTGCCTGGAGGTTGACTGAGTCCCTGACCCGGAGGACACGGCACAGAAGCGGGCACTACAGATTGTGAGTAAAGCTTTGGAACTACATGCCCTGGTGTCCTCCATTCCTTCCTGCATCCGTCCGCCTGGCATTGCTACATCCCCTGCGCCGGATACTACACCATCTAAGTGTCTCCACATCTACACTGCCCTGGGACAACAGTCCTGCCTGTGGAGGGCTATACCATCCTTGCTGCACCACACCATCTGTCCCAGAGGCATCACAAACTATTCATTTAACTACATTTCACCATTCACATCTTCCTATTACTTGGGCGCCCAGGGCCACGGTCCGAGTCACCGCTGCTGTGACACATCCCACTGATAACGGCCCGGTACCGAGTACCCCACAGCCCTGGAAGGGCGACCCACATACCCTTAATGTTAGAGAAGAAACCAACATTGCCTAATGGTCATGAAGTGTATACAGTAGGTGCTCCGATGTGGCAGTCATGGTGTCACGGATATCTCTGGATAGAATTGTGGTGATATTATTATGTTGTCATTATTTTGTTCTACCAGAATATAATAGTAATAGATACTACCCAATATTAAAGTGGGTGCCGGCTATTTCAATGTCATTTTTGTCCTTACGGTGGGGCATACATTTTACAGCATGCTTTGGTATGCTTTCAAAGCTGAGGTTCCTAAATGACTACATTGCTGTAACTCTCAAAAGATAGACAATCACATATTGGTACTAAGGTGGCTCAGTGGTTAGCATTGTTCCCTTGCAGCACTAAGGACCTGAGCTTGGATATGACCTGGCCTTTGAAAGAACCAATGTGATTTTTAAACTTGCGAGTGACATTCTATCCAACAGTTCCTTTCTCTTCTAATTTGGCAAAGCTTGAAAAGGAAATATCTTACACCCAACCTTAAGGACTCACTCAGACGTCAATGATTTTATCACAAGTAAAAATGTAGACCATTGTTCACCAGTGTTTTCCAACTGAGTGTTTGTGCTGCATTTCATTTTTTAACTATGAGTTTTATCAGTCCTTATTACTGACTAATTGTAATAGTAATTATGGATTTTAAAATATTTAAAAAAAAAATAAAAAATATAAGTTCATATCACCTCCATTTCGCCCCATTCAAAATAAAACAATAAAAAAAATAAAGCACACATTTGATACCGGCGAGTTCAGAATCGCCCAATCTAACAATAACAAGTAACCCGATTGCTAAACGGCCTTATGAGAAAAAGTCAAAATGCCAGAATTACGTTTTTTGTTCACCGCACCATTGTAATAAAATGCAATAACGGGCGATCAAAAGATTGTATCTGCACCAAAATGGTATCATTAAAAACATCAGCTCAGCGTGCAAATTAAAATCCCTAATCCAACCCAAGATCACAAAAAATGGAGATGCTACAGGTAACGGAAAATGGTGCAATTTTATTTTTAACAAAGTTTGGAATTTTTATTCACCACTTACTGTATATACTCGAGTATAAGCCGACCCGAGTATAAACCGACCCCCCTAACTTTGCCACAAAAAACTGGGAAAACATATTGACTCGAGTATAAGCCTAGGGTGGGAAATGCTCCATAGATTATTCCCCCATATGGTGTCCCCAGAAGAAGCTCCATAGATTATTCCCCCATATGCTGCCCCCATAAGAAGCTCCATAGATTGTTCCCCCATATGCTGCCCCCATAAGAAGCTCCATATTGTAACCCCATATACTGCCCCCATAAGAAGCTCCATAGATTATTCCCCCTTATGCTGCCCCCATAAGAAGCTCCATATTGTTCCCCCATATGCTGCCCCCATAAGAAGCTCCATAGATTGTTCCCCCATATACTGCCCCCATAAGAAGCTCCTTAGATTATTCCCCCATGTGCTGCCGCTGCTGCTGCATGTAAAAATAAAAAAATGACATACTCACCTCTCTGTTGCTGGGTGTCAGATACTCACCTGTCCTGCGTCCATGGCTGCTCACCGCTATCTGCCACATCATCGGCCAGTGACGTTCAGACTGCAGGGGGCGCGGCGCACACTAATCACGTCACCGCGCCCTCTGCTGTCTGAAGTCACTGACCGATGACAATGAAAATGAGGATGAGTGACCTCATGGAGATCAACATCCAACACTGCGGAGACACCATCACATGTTTCTCAACGCAGTGATTCTAGAGCAATGCCCCCATCCCTTATGGGAAATATGCAAAAACATGTAGAGACACCATCACATGTTTCTCAATGCAGTGTCTCAGCAGTGTTGGATGTTGATCTCCATGAGGTCACTCATCCTCATTTTCATAGTCTTTTACTAGGCATTGCTCCTACTAGCCAGCTTCCTACTCCACACTGATGAGGGGCAATACCCCGAAACAGCTGTCTGTGGATGGATACCATGTTTTGGCATAGGTGGTTTCCTTCATTGGAGACTGCCCTTCCCGTGGTTGTTCCTTCCCGGTGAAAGACCTGGCTAGTCATTGCTTGCGTTGAGAAACATGTGATGGTGTCTCCGCGGCTGATTGATTTACTGACCGATGACAGACAGCAGAAAGCAGCCATAGACGCAGGACAGGTGAGTATCACTATACTTACCCGTCCTGACGCTGTTGCTTGAGCCCCCAGCTTCTCCACGCTCTCTCTTCCTGCGTTCAGCGGTCATGACATACCGCTCATTAAAACTCATGAATATGCACATATTCATGAGTTTTAATGAGCGGTACCACGTGACCACTGAAGGCAGGAAGAGAGAGCGCGGAGAAGCTGGGGGCTCAAGAGACAGCGTCAGGACGGGTAAGTATGACCTGACACCCCCGCCCCCCCTCCCCCTCCCCCCGGTGTATATGACTCGAATATAAGCCGAGAGGGGGACTTTCAGCCCCAAAAAAGGGCTGAAAATCTCGGCTTATATTCGAGTATATACGGTAGATAAAAAAGAACCTAGACATGTTTAATGTCTGTGAACTCGTAATGACCTGGAAAATCATAATGGTAGGTCAGTTTTAGCATGTAGTGAACATGTTAAAAAAAAAAAGAAAAAAACTGTGGGATTGCACTTTTTTTTGCAATTTCACCGCACTTGGAATTTTTTTCCGTTTTCCAGTACATGACAAGGTAAAAACCAATGGTGTCTTTTAAAAGTACAGCTCGTCTCACAAAATCAAGACCTCACATGGACATATTGACCAAAAAATAAAAAAAAGTTATGGCTCTGGGAAGAAGGGGAGCAAAAAATGAAAACTCAAAAACGAAAATACCACCAGAGGTTAAGGGGTTAAGACGAGATGGCTTTTTCACGGCCCAAATCCGCGTATGAAAAACTCACAGCGTTTATTAGTTTCTTCCATTTGTCGGATGAAACTCGCCTATTCAAGTCTATGGATGCACAAAAAAAAATCAGATCCCATATGGATTAAGCATAATAGCATCTGATTATTACAGATACATTGCAATTCTTTATAATGCAAAACTATATTTGGTGTTGTAACATTTAATAACTGATGTATGGAAATGGATCTTAAATGGATGCCAGCTAGATTTCATGCAAGTGAAAATTGAGATGAAAATCGTCTAATTTTGAGGATGAATATGGGCACTGTATTCAAGAATCTTCTGCGCAGGCGCCAGCGATTTCCGCTCCAGTCACTTACATTGTGCGCGCCGATAAGGTGCTCTCCCCATTTCCTCCCTACATAGTCATTGCTGTGTACACATGGTTCCTAGAAATGACTATGCAGGGAGGGAGTGGGGAGAGCATCTTATCAGTGCCCACACCAGAGGTCACAGTGACTCGCCTGCGCAGAAGATCCTTGAATGCAGCACCCATGGAAGGGAGGTATTGATGACATAAACTAAAATAATAAAGAAAATTTGATCAAAATTACTGATGAGCAATCATTAATGTCATATTGATGCCAGAGGTCCACAGAAGAAGAAATCGCTATAACCATGTTTAATCTCTAAACTTTGTAAAAGAATATATGTTCTAACGGAAATAGTTTTTTTATTCAGAAAGACTTACATTGAACTACTCATTGTAAATTCTGAAAATGAGACTCAGGAGCTTTTGTTTTTCGTAGGTCCTTGGGTTTGGTAAACCACAAATACAGTGCCTTGAGAAAGTATTCGGCCCCCTGGAACTTTTCAACCTTTTCCCACATATCATGCTTCAAACATAAAGATACCAAATGTGAAGAATCAACAACAAGTGGGACACTATTGTGAAGTTGAACGAAATTTATTGGTTATTTTAAATTTTTGTGGAAATTCAAAGACTGAAAAGTGGGGCGTGCAATATTATTCAGCCCCTTTACTTTCAGTGCAGCAAACTCACTCCAGAAGTTCATTGTGGATCTCTGAATGATCCAATGTTGTCCTAAATGACTGTGTGTAATCAAGTCTCCGTATAAATGCACCTGCTCTGTGATAGTCTCAGGGTTCTGTTTAACCCCTTCACCCCCAAGGGTGGTTTGCACGTTCATGACCGGGCCAATTTTTACAATTCTGACCACTGTACCTTTATGAGGTCATAACTCTCGAACGCTTCCATGGATCCCGGTGATTCTGACATTGTTTTCTCGTGACATATTGTACTTCATGTTAGTGGTAAAATTTCATTCAAATAACTTGCGTTTATTTGTGAGAAAAACGGAAATTTGGCGAAAATTTTGAAAATTTCGCAATTTTCCAACTTTGAATTTTTATGCCCTTAAATCACAGAGATAAGGCACACAAAAAACTTGATAACTAACATTTCCCACATGTTTACTTTACATCAGCACAATTTTGGAACCAAAATTTTTTTTTGTTAGGAAGTTATAAGGGTTAAAAGTTGACCAGCGATTTCTCATTTTTACAACACCATTTTATTTTTAGGACCACATCACATTTGAAGCCACTTTGAGGGGTCTATATGATAGAAAATACACAAAAGTGACACCATTCTAAAAACTGCACCCCTTAAGGTGCTCAAAACCACATTCAAGAAGTTTATTAACCCTTTAGGTGCGTCACAGGAATTTTTTTGAATATTTAAAAAAAAATGAACATCTAACTTTTTTTCATAAAAAAAATACTTCAGGTTCAATTTTTTTTATTTTACCAAGGGTAACAGGAGAAATTGAACTGCAAAAGTTATTGTGCAATTTGTCCTGAGTACGCAGATACCTGATATGTGGGGGGGAACGACTGTTTCGGCGCATGGCAGAGCTCAGAATGGAAGGAGCGCCGTTTGACTTTTTCAATGCAAAATTGGCTGGAATTCAGATTGGACGCCATGTCACGTTTGGAGAGTCCCTGATGTACCTAAACAGTGGAAACCCCCTACAAGTGACCCCATTTTGGAAACTAGACCCCCCAAGGAACTTATCTAGATATGTGGTGAGAACTTTGAACCCACAAGGGCTTTACAGAAGTTTATAACGTACAGCGGTACAATTAAAAAATCATATTTTTTCCACAAAAATGATCTTTTCACCCCAATTTTTATTTTCCCAAGGGTAACAGGACCCTAAAAGTTATTGTGCAATTTGTCCTGAGTACGCTGATACCCCACATGTGGGGGTAAACCACTATTTGGGCGCATGGCAGAGCTCGGAAGGGAAGCAGCGCCATTTGACGTTTTTGGCTGGAATTGAGATCGGACACCATGTCGCGTTTGGAAAACCCCTGATGTACCAAAACAGTGGAAACCCCCCACAAATGACACCATTTTGGAAACTAGACCCCCTAAGGAACTTATCTAGATGTGTGGTGAGAACTTTGAACCCCCATGGGCTTCACAGAATTTATAACATAAAGCCATACAATTAAAAAATCATATTTTTTAAACAAAAATGATCTTTTCACCCTCAATTCTTATTTTTCCAAGGGTAACAGGACCCTAAAAGTTATTGTGCAATTTGTCCTGAGTACGCTGATACCCCACATGTGGGGGTAAACCACTATTTGGGCGCATGGCAGAGCTCGGAAGGGAAGCAGCGCCATTTGACGTTTTTGGCTGGAATTGAGATCGGACACCATGTCGCGTTTGGAAAACCCCTGATGTACCAAAACAGTGGAAACCCCCCACAAATGACACCATTTTGGAAACTAGACACCCTAAGGAACTTATCTAGATGTGTGGTGAGAACTTTGAACCCCCATGGGCTTCACAGAAGTTTATAACATAAAGCCATACAATTAAAAAATCATATTTTTTCCACAAAAATGATCTTTTCACCCTCAATTCTTATTTTTCCAAGGGTAACAGGACCCTAAAAGTCATTGTGCAATTTGTCCTGAGTACGCTGATACCCCACATGTGGGGGTAAACCACTATTTGGGGGCATGGCAGAGCTCGGAAGGGAAGCAGCGCCATTTGACGTTTTTGGCTGGAATTGAGATCGGACACCATGTCGCGTTTGGAAAACTCCTGATGTACCAAAACAGTGGAACCCCCCACAAATGACACCATTTTGGAAACTAGACCCCCTAAGGAACTTATCTAGATGTGTGGTGAGCACTTTGACCCCCCCAGTGCTTCACAGAAGTTTACAACGCCCGGGCGTGAAAATAAAAAATTCGTATTTTTTCCACAAACATGATCTTTTAGTCACCATTTTTTTATTTTCCCAAGGGTACCAGGAGAAATTGGACCCCAAAAGTTGTTTTCCAATTTGTCCTGAGTACGCTGCTACCCCATATGTGGGAGAAAACTACTGTATGGGCACACGTCAGGGCTCGGAAGGGAAGTAGTGACGTTTTGGAATGCAGACTTTGATGGAATGGTCTGCGGGTGTCATGTTGCCTTTGGAGAGCCCCTAATGTACCTAAACAGTGGAAACCCCCCACAAATGACACCATTTTGTAAACTAGACCCCCCAAGGAACTTATCTAGATGTGTGGTGAGCACTTTGACCCCCCCAGTGCTTCACAGAAGTTTACAACGCCCGGGCGTGAAAATAAAAAATTCGTATTTTTTCCACAAACATGATCTTTTAGTCACCATTTTTTTTATTTTCCCAAGGGTACCAGGAGAAATTGGACCCCAAAAGTTGTTTTCCAATTTGTCCTGAGTACGCTGCTACCCCATATGTGGGAGAAAACTACTGTATGGGCACACGTCAGGGCTCGGAAGGGAAGTAGTGACGTTTTGGAATGCAGACTTTGATGGAATGGTCTGCGGGTGTCATGTTGCCTTTGGAGAGCCCCTAATGTACCTAAACAGTGGAAACCCCCCACAAATGACACCATTTTGTAAACTAGACCCCCCAAGGAACTTATCTAGATGTGTGGTGAGCACTTTGACCCCCCAGTGCTTCACAGAAGTTTACAACGCCCGGGCGTGAAAATAAAAAATTCGTATTTTTTCCACAAACATGATCTTTTAGTCACCATTTTTTTTATTTTCCCAAGGGTACCAGGAGAAATTGGACCCCAAAAGTTGTTGTCCAATTTGTCCTGAGTACGCTGACACCCCATATGTGGGAGAAAACTACTGTATGGACACACGTCGGGGCTCGGAAGGGAAGCAGTGACGTTTTGGAACGCAGACTTTGATGGAATGGTCTGCGGTTGTCATGTGCGTTTGGAGAGCCCCTGATGTACCTAAACTATTGAAACTCCCCACAAGTGACCCCATTTTGGACACTAGACCCCCCACGGAACTTATCTAGATGTGTGGTGAGCACTTTGAACCCCCAAGTGCTTCACAGAAGTTTATAACACTCGGACGTGAAAATAAAAAAAATCATTTTTTTTCCACAAAAATGATATTTTTGCCCCCAATTTTTTTTTTTCCTAAGGGTAACAGGAGAAATTCGACCCCAAAAATTGTTTTGCAATTTGTCCTGAGTAGGCTGATACCCTACATGAGGGGATAAAACACTGTTTGGGCGCATAGCAGAGCTTGGAAGGGAAGGAGCACCATTTGACTTTTTCAACTCAGAATTGGCTGGAATTGAGATCAGACGCCATGTTGCATTTGGAGAGCCCCTGATGTGCCCAAACAGTGGAAACCCCCAATTCTAACTCCAACCCGAACCCCAACACGCCCCTAACCCTAGCCCTAACCCTAGCCCTAACCCTAGCCCTAACCCTAGCCCTAGCCCTAGCCCTAACCCTAACCCTAGCCCTAACCCTAACCCTAGCCCTAACCCTAACCTAACCCTACCCCAACACACCCCTAGCCCTAACCCTAGCCCTAACCCTAATGGAAAAATGGAAATAAATACATTTTTTTTATTTTATTATTTTTCCCTAACTAAAGGGGTGATAACGGGGGGTTTGATTTACTATTTATGGCGGTTTTTATGTTTGGCGGCTGTCGCACGCTAAAAGACGCTTTTTATTGTAAAAATAGTTTTTGCATCACCACATATTGAGAGCTATAATTTTTCCGTATTTTGACCCACCGAGTCATGTGAGGTCTTATTTTTTGCGGGACGAGTTGACGTTTTTATTGGTACCATTTTCGGGCACGTGAAATTTTTTGATCGCTTTTTATTCCGATTTTTGTGACGCAGAATGAACAAAAACCAGCGTTTCATGAATTTCTTTTGGGGGGGGTGCGTTTACACCGTTCCGCGTGCGGTAAAATTGATAAAGCGCTTTTATTCTTCGGGTCAGTACGGTTACAGCGATACCTCATTTAGGTCGTTTTTTTATGTTTTTGTCGGTTTTATGCAATGAAAACTATTTTATATAAAAAATAATTATTTTTGCATCGCTTTATTCTGCGAGTTATAACTTTTTTATTTTTTTGCTGATGATGCTGTGTGGCGGCTTGTTTTTTGCGGGACAAGATGACATTTTCAGCGGTACCATGGATATTTATATGCGTCTTTTTGATCTCACGTTATTGCACTTTTTGTTTGGCGGTATGATAATAAATCATTATTTTTTGCTTCGTTTTTTATTTTTATTTTTTAAGGGGTTCGCTAAAGGGGTTAACTAATGGGACAGTTTTATAGGGCAGGTCGTTACGGACGCGGCGATACCTAATATGTGTACATTTATTGTTTTTTTTTTTATTATTTTAAAAAAATGAATTTATTGGGGAATATTTTTTTTTTTTTTTACTAATTTATTTGGCGATTTTTTTAAATTTATTTTTACACTTTTTTTTAAATTTTTTTTTACTTTATTACATAATCCCAGGTGGGACATCACTGTCCTGTGACAGATCGCTGATCTGTCACATCACAGATCACTGTGACAGATCAGCAATCTGTCACAGGCAGTGCACAAGGCTTCCTCATGCCTGCGCTTTGCAGGCACTGAGGAAGCCAGCTTCCCCAGGCCCCCGAAGGCCCCCGTCGCCATCTTGGATTCGGGGGCCTGGAGGATAGGAGTCCCCCGCAGCAGCGCTGCACATTGCGCTGCCGTGGGGGGCTCAGGGAAGCACGGAGGGAGCCCCCTCCCTGCCGATGCTTCCCTTTAACTCCCGGTACACCGCGATCACGTTTGATCGCGGTGTGCAAGGGGTTAATGTGTCGGGGGCGGTCCGTGACCGCCCCTGACACATTGTGCCGGGTGTCAGCTGTGATAATCAGCTGACACCCGGCCACGATCAGCGGCGCTCACCACGTGGGCGCCGCTGATCGCGGTAGACGTACTATCCCGTCCCCGGTCATACGGGCCCGGGTACCGTGGACGGGATAGTACGTCTCATGTCAGGAAGGGGTTAATACACAGAGAGCATGTCCATGATACTGTTGTGGAGAAGTTTAATGTCGGATTTGGATACAAAATGATTTCCAAAACTTTAAACATCCCAAGGACCACTGTGCAAGGGATCATATTGAAATGGAAGGAGTATATCATACCACTGCAAATCTGCCAAGACCCGGCCGTCCCTCTAAATTTTCATATCAAACAACGAGAAGACTGATCAGAGATGCAGCCAAGAGGCTTTTGATCACTCTGGATGAACTGCAGAGAGCTACAGCTGAGGTGGGACAGTCTGTGCATAGGACAGCAATCAGTCATACACAGCACAAATCTGGCCTTTATGGAAGAGTGGCAAGAAGAAAGCCATTTCTCAAAGATATCCATAAAAAGTGTTGTTTAAAGTTGGCAACAAGCCACCTGGGAGACACACCAAACATGTGGAAGAAGGTGCTCTGGTCAGATGAAACCAAAATCGAACTTTTTGGCAACAATGCCAAAGGATATGTTTGGCACGAAGGCAACACAGCTTATCACCCTGAACACACCATCCCCACTGTCAAACATGGTGGTGGCAGCATCATGGTTTGGGCCTGCTTTTCTTCAGCAGGGACAGGGAAGATGGTTAAAATTGATGGGAAGATGGATGGAGCTAAATACAGGACCATTCTTGAAGAAAACCTGTTGGAGTCTGCAAAAGACCTGAGACTGGGACAGAGATTTGTCTTCCAACAAAACAATGATCCCAGACATAAAGCTAAATCTACAATGGAATGGTTCACAAATAAATGTATCCAGGTGTTAGAATGGCCAAGTCAAAGTCCAGACTTGAATCCAATCGAGAATCTGTGGAAAGAGCTGAAAACTGCTGTTCACAAATGATCTCCATCAAACCTCACTGAACTTGAGCTGTTTTCCAAGAAAGAATAGGCAAGAATTTCAGTCTCACGATGTACAAAACTGATAGAGACATAACCCAAGTGACTTGCAGCTGTAATTGCAGCAAAAAGTGGCGCACCAAAGTATTAAGTTGAAGAGGCCGAATAATATTGCACACCCCGCTTTTCAGTTTTTGAATTTCCACAAAAATCTAAACTAACCAATACATTTAGTTCAACTTCACAATTGTGTCCCACTTGGTGTTGATTCTTCACCAAAAATTTACATTCAGTATCTTTATGTTTGAAGCATGATATGTGGGAAAAGGTTGAAAAGTTCCAGGGGGCCAAATACTATCGCAAGGCACTGTACAGTTAGGCCCATATATGTTTGGACAGAGACAACATTTTTCTAATTTTGGTTCTAGACATTACCACAGTGAATTTTAAACAAAACAATTCAGATGCAGTTGAAGTTCAGACTTTCAGCTTTCATTTGAGGGTATCCACATTAAAATTGGATGAAGGGTTTAGGAGTTTCAGCTCCTTAACATGTGCCACCCTGTTTTTAAAGGGACCAAAAGTAATTGGACAATTGACTTCAAGGCTATTTCATGCACAGGTGTGGGCAAACCCTTCGTTATGTCATTCTCAATTAAGCAGATAAAAGGCCTGGAGTTGATTTGAGGTGTGGGGCTTGCATTTGGAAGGTTTTGCTGTGAAAGAAACATGCGGTCAAAGGAGCTCTCCATGCAGGTGAAACAAGCATCCTTAAGCTGCAAAAATAGAAAAAACCCATCCGAGAAATTGCTACAACACTACGAGTGTCAAAATCTACAGTCTGGTACATCCTGAGAAAGAAAGCAAGCACTGGTGAACTCATCATTGCAAAAAGACCTGGGCGCCCACGGAAGACAACAGAGGTGGATGATCGCAGAATAAACTCCATGGTGAAGATAAACCCATTCACAACAGCCAACCAAGTGAACAACACTCTCCAGGAGGTAGGCGTATCAATATCCAAATCTACCATAAAGCGATGACTGCATGAAAGTAAATACAGAGGGTTCACTGCACGGTGCAAGCCACTCATAAGCATCAAGAATAAAAAGGCTAGACTGGACTTTGCTAAAAAAATATCTAAAAAAGCCAGCACAGTTCTGGAAGAACATTCTTTTGACAGATGAAACCAAGATTAACCTCTACCAGAATGATGGAAATAAAAAAGTTTGGCAAAGGCATGGTACAGCTCATGATCCGAAGCATACCACATCATCTGTAAAACACGGCGGAGGCAGTGTGATGGCATGGGCATGCATGGCTACCAGTGGCACTTGGTCACTAGTGTTTATTGATGATGTGACACAGGACAGAAGCAGCCGAATGAATTCTGAGGTATTCAGAGCCATGCTGCGTGCTCAGATCCAGCCAAATGCAGCCAAACCGATTGGTCGTCGTTTCATACTACAGATGGACAATGACCCAACATATAAAGCCAAAGCAACCCAGGAGTTTATTAAAGCAAAGAAGTGGAATATTCTTGAATGGCCAAGTCAGTCACCTGATCTCAACCCAATTGAGCATGCATTTCACTTGTTAAAGACTAAACTTCAGACAGAAAGGCCCACAAACAAACAGCAACTGAAAACCACTGCAGTGAAGGCCTGGCAGAGCATCAAAAAGGAGGAAACACAGCTTCTGGTGATGTCCATGAGTTCAAGACTTCAGGCAGTCATTGCCAACAAAGGGTTTTCAACCAAGTACTAGAAATGAACATTTCATTTACAATTATTTAATCTGTCCAATTACTTTTGGTCCCTTTAAAATCAGGGTGACACATGTTAAGGAGCTGAAACTGCTAAACCCTTCATCCAATTTTAATGTGGATAATCTCAAATGAAAGCTGAAAGTCTGAACTTCAACTGCATCTGAATTGTTTTGTTTAAAATTCATTGTGGTAATGTCTAGAACCAAAATTAGAAAAATGCTGTCTCTGTCCAAATATATATGGACCTAACTGTAGATAACACAAGTTCAAACAGTGGTTTTGTTGGTTCTTCCAGCTTCAATATCTATTCCAGGTGACTCACACAGAGTATAGGAGTTGATCATACTGTAGCCTAAATGTTGGCAAGTAGGCAAATATTGTGCTTATGGTTAACCCTCATGCCAAAAAAATTCTCATTGCACAGTAAAGGTCAAAAACAACAATGGCAGCATCAAACCATTGCTCAACATGTTTGTATTTTTGCAGTATACAAACTATTTTTTGGTAAGGTGAGAAAATCTCTCCGATTAACTCTGATCAGAGTGTGATCGAATTATCGTGGAGAGAAAAAAAAGGTTTCTCCACCTTCTGTATAATGTCAGTCCATGACAATCGGACCGCACTTGGATGTCAACCTAGTCTGGTCCGATTTTTTTTTTTTTTTGCCACGAACCCATAGAGTTGAATAGGGGAGTGTCATACGATTCTCAGGGGTAAATTATGCATTCTGCATTTTTTTTTCCTTGGGCAGACTTGGTCCAAAAAAAAAAATTGGACATGTGCATGGCCCCATAGAATAACATGGAGACACGTGCTATCTGTCGAAATGATGGATGGCTTTCATCTGATTTATGCGTGCATCGCCACGAGCCTGAAAGGTTGTTCAGTTTGAATAAATGGATCAATAATATAGGTATGACATGAATATTGTCTCCAGGGCCAGAGCTCAAGTCAATTATAGTTATATAATAATTTTTAATTGCATGAGTTAATTAACATATGAATTGTGCTTTCTTTCTAGAGTTTATGAAGACTAAGAGGAATTTCCATTTGCAAGATACAATGACAAAGGCAACCAACTGCCCCAAGAGAAGCGCAAGCAAATCAACAACTTCTTTCCTAGCTTTCAGATAATCTATGCTTCTATCACAATAAACACTCTTTAAGAGGGGTCCATTTGTACATTTTTAGTCCTACAAAAATAAGACCTTTGAAATGTATAGTTGTCTCATACTTTTCTGAATTTTACTGTAACTGTCTACATGATTCTGAAAATGGAAAGATTTTGTGTTATACCGTAATTCTATGATACCATTTGTGTGTTTGATAAAGATTAATAGTATGTATGAGCTTTATAAGTTCAATGAGTATGTCGTTAAAAGGAGAGATTCTTTGATTCACCAATTTCCTCTTTACATATTTTTTTTCCCATTATTTTTCTATTTTGTTGAAGACTTCCGCAATATTTTAATGCTATATCACTAAAGAAAAACAGTACGTCTCCTTGGATAAAATCAGTCATTTTTTTTAGTTATTTCCAAACATCCCTTCGGGTTTCATCACGTCATTTAATAAATCAGAATAATCATTTTTTTTTTCACTTTAACCAAAATTTAGACCCAGTCTTTTGAAATATTTTACTTTAAAAAACTTTAGAATTAATTTTTAATTAAAAAAATGCACAAGAAATTTAAAACAATCAAAACAATCCCATTTTTATCCGAAAAATGTATTTTACTAATAAAAATGCTATTTGTACCTCGTGTAATATTTTAAGCAAATTATTATTTACAAATTAGACATAAAAAGTGAATTTGCATTTTTCTATTTATAGTTATTGTAATGATTTTTTTAATTGCATAAGTGCATTTTCTGCATTGGGTAAAAACTACTCTAAAGCTCATTTTGGGTCATGAGATAGATATATATATCTGAATACTGTCTCTCAATTAAATGCATGAAAAAGTGCAATCTGGATCCATTGGAAATGTTTTTTTTTTTTTTAAAGAGTCATTATTTCCCCTTTATGTCTCTACATAAAATCTAAACATATAGTATACAGATACATTTAAACACATGTATATTCAGTTTAATCCTACCATCATTGAATTTCCTTGGGGGGAAAAAGAGAATTTTGACAGGACGAGGATAGCATGGCAGGCTATGCTATTGAATGTTGCCCATTAGAACATGCAGTGTATGCCGGTACCGTTCAGCATACGTTTAGTCACTAGAAAGCTATGTACAGTATGTGACAGTATACATTTACACACTTTTTTGTTGTACAGATGTAGAATTGGGACGTAGCCGATAAAATGTTCTGAATTCAGGCACATTCTGGTTTCATATGGCAGCAATATAACCATTCTTATATTGACCACATTTTCCTATTGTTCAGCTGAAGTGAATTTAGGGTATTTCTCCTTATGGCGATTGCTATGGTTGTCACGTCCAGACCATAACACAGATCCATATTTATCCCAGCTTATTTTTCCAGAATAAAGTCCAATAGAAGCTTTAAAAAATGTTTTTACACGTTGTATTCAAACAAAATTGAAATTTTGAAATTTGAAATTTTGAAATGTACACGTTGTTAGTCATATACAGACATTGATTCTATGTACAAAATCCTGAAATACTGTTTTTCACTCAATATTGGACCATATGATCCTTTCTTACAGAACATAGCCAGAGAGATGAATACTTTATAATATGTAAATAGACAATGTTGATAAAGGTTCGTACTACAAATGTGTATATTATCTATGTATGTATTGTACCGTTAAATTATCATTTTATTTAAGTATATTCAGTTTGTAGAAGAGTTGCATGTTGGTTTCTTATTCATTTTTTAAATAAACTGGGGAAAATGTCTTGTTTCTTTTTGTTCTTTTCTTTTTGATATTTTTAGCATTATTTTGTAGGTTGTTAATAGCATTTTCATGTATGTTCTTAAGTAGTAGGTAAATGTCCCATGACTAGAGCTGAACACACTCGAACTGTACAGTTTGGGGTTTACGCCGGACACCTGGTGTCTGGTGTTGAACTTCGAACACGGACTTCTCCTGAAAGTTTGTTTTAGTGTTCAGAGTAGTGAAAGAGACCATATTAAAATAACAAGTTCAGGTTCCTATTCACTTCTATGGGGTTCATGTTCTGGTTAACCTCTTCACGACTTTGGACATATCCATACATCCAGGTCAATAACTACTTACTGACCTAGGATAAATGGATACATCCAGGTGATTATGCGTGCACAGGAGCTGTGTACGTGCGATCGCTGCTTGATGTTCAGCGATGCTGACATCTGGCATTCACTGCAAGGAGTGATGCCAGGAGAATAACCCTCTAAATGGTGGGATCGATAATGATCAAAACATTTAGAAGGCAGGGAGAGGGAGAGAACCTCCTCTGCCCTCTGATCTACACCCCCGTGAAGTAATCGATGTGGCCTGATTGTTACCATGGTGACCCAATGTCATGGCGACATTCGGGTCACCAGACTATAGCAAGTTAGTGAGATTATACACAGTGCATGATTTAACTAACTTAAGTCAGTGCAGCACTGACAGTTGCAAAGCATAGCAATGCTCCTGCATTGCTATGCTGTCACAAATCATTAAGAGATTTGTGGCAGCTCTGGGTCTGCTGAATTTTAAATGTTTCTTCCTTTTTCTTCAGCAAGAGTTAATGTCTGTCTCTTGCTGACAGTTCTTTTATGTTGGTCAGCTGTTGTTGGTTGGTAACCACTCCCACCTTCCTTTAAATAGTCACATGACCATCAACTGATTGTCAATTATAGAGTTCTTCAATGTAGACCAGCTAAGGGTGTGGAGCTCTCCTGTGACTACGTAAGAAAGTTGTAACACCAAAGAGCAAGCACATAAGTTCAAAAGTCAACAAATAGATGAGTCTGTTCCTCCTGGCTTGCTGAAAATAGATGTCAGATTAACTAACCCCTTTTACCCCCAAGGTGGTTTGCAAGTTAATGACCAGGCCAATTTTTACAATTCTGACCAGTTTCCCTTTATGAGGTAATAACTCTGGAATGCTTCATCAAATAAAAGTGACATATTGTACTTCATGATAGTGGTAAAATTTATTGTATACTAGCTGAAGAGCCCGGCGCTGCCTGGGCATAGTAGCTAACTGTGGTTAGTTAAAGCAAATTATAATTATCCTCCATCCCATAGTCCCATGCCCATATACCCATCATACATATCCACGATCCCATAGGCCCGTGCCCATATACCCATCATACATATCCTCCATCCCATAGCCGAGTGCCCATATACCCATCACACATCCTCCATCCCATAGTCCCATGCCCATATACCCATCACACATCCTCCATCCCATAGTCCCATGCCCATATACCCGTCATACATATTCGTCATCCCATAGTCCCATGCCCATATACCCATAATACATATTCGCCATCCCATAGTCGAGTGCCCATATACCCATCACACATCCTTCATCTCACAGTCCCATGCCCATATACCCATCATACATATCCTCCATCCCATAGTCCCGTGCCCATATACCCGTCATACATATCCTCCATCCCATAGTCCCGTGCCCATATACCCATTATGAAAAATGAGGATGAATGAACTCATGGAGATCAACATCCAACACTGCGGAGACACCATCACATGTTTCTCAACGCAGTGATTCTAGGGCAAAGCCCCCACCCTTATGGGAAATATGTCCTTACATTGGCTGCCCATTCATTATAGGATCCAATTCAAAGTACTTGTTCTCACCCACAAAGCTCTCCACAGTGCAGCACCCCCTTACATTTCTTCCCTCATTTCTGTCTATCGGCCTAGCCGATCGCTGCGCTCTGCAAACGACTTTCGACTAACCTCTGCACTAATCCATACCTCCAACTCCCGACTCCAAGACTTCTCCCGTGCTGCTCCTATCCTCTGGAATGCTCTACCCCAAGAAATCAGGACTATCCACAATTTGCATAGTTTTAGGCGCTCCCTCAAAACACACTTGTTCAGAGCGGCCTATCACGTTCACTGATCAAAGTAATTCTCTGTGTAAGTGTGCTTGTGTAGCCCATTCACTATCTCCATCCATCCTTCACTCCCTCAAGATGGCTGGACCTTCATTGTAAATACACAATTGTAAATACACACCTGTACTTTGTATCTCCCCCACCTCATTGTAGATTGTAAGCTCTCACGAGCAGGGTCATCTCATTTCGTCTTATTTTGCTTCAATTATTGTGTTGTTAACGTTGTTACTTATGACTTGTGTTTTGAAACTGTTAAACTGTAAAGCGCTGCGGAATATGTTGGCGCTATATAAATAAAGATTATTATTATTATTATTATATGTAAAATATGCAAAGCACAAGCTGCGGAGACACCATCACATGTTTCTCAACGCAAGCAATGACTAGCCAGGTCTTTCCCCAGGAAGGAACAACCACGGGAAGGGTGGTCTCCAATGAAGGAAACCACCTATGTCAAAACATGGTATCCATCCACAGACAGCTGTTTCGGGGTATTGCCCCTCATCAGTGTAGAGTAGGAAGGGATGGGGGCTGTATACACCTTGTACCTGGTTTGTGAGTGCCATGAACCACTGTGAGAGCCCCTGATCTGCCAGAACAGCAGAAACTCCAACAAGTGACTCCATTTTACCAACTACAACCCTCAATGAATTCATCTAGTTGTGCAGTGATCATATAGACACCATGGGTGTGTCACAGAATTTTATAACACTGGGCAGTTAAGAAAAAATTCTTACATTTTTACCACTAAAATTTAGTTTTAGCCCCAGATATTACATTTTCAAGAATTGAGTAAAAATAGCAAGCACAATAATGTGTCCCAAAATTTCTACTGAAATGTAGCTGTACAGTACTGCTTAGCTATACTGAGAGACTCGAGAGGGACAGAGCACTATTTTCTTCCTGGAGCGCAGATTTTTCTAAAATAGTTTACAGGCACCATATACATAGCCCCTAAGTAGAGATGAGCGAAACAGGTCGGTCAAATTCATAAGTCGCCGACTTTCACTGAAGTCAGGTTTCATGAAACGAAACCCGACCATAGCGTGAGGTTGGCCACGAGGTCGGCGACCAGAACGCTAAAGTCGCATTTCAAATGATGCTTCCAGCTCCCTTTTTCAGCCAATGATGGAGGACGCACGCTGTGGGCAACGCGATGACATGGGCATCGGTCACCACCATCTTTCAGAAGGGCATGCAAGTGATTGGTGTTACACCGCTCCGCCATACTCACCCGGCCTCCGCTCCCACGCCGCAGCCTCTCTCCACCCGACGGCCGCGGCGGTCACCTGAGACAGACCCGCGACCGATGCCTTCCCTGCATGCTATGCGCATGCGCCATAGGCCGCGGCCGCGCCTCCTTCCTGCTTCTTATGCTCCGGCTGTGCCCTGACCCGGAAGCACATTTGGACCAATGGCTGACCAGACGGGGCCATATCAGGCAGCTTCCCCCTGAGGGAGGCGCCTGATCGTTGTGTTTCCTGACACTCTGGCCTCGCTCCATCGTGCACACTCTGCTCCTGCAGTTCCTGTCTCGGCTGCTCCTCACAGCAGCTTCTCAGTCCTGCTACCCGTGTTCCTGTCGTCCTACTCCAGTCCTGCCTTGTGTTCCTGCCGTCCTACTCCAGTCCTGCCTTCACTGTTCCTGCCGTCCTACTCCAGTCCTGCCTTGTGTTCCTGCCGTCCTACTCCAGTCCTGTCTTCAGTGCTCCTGCCGTCCTACTCCAGTCTCAGTCTTACTCCGGTCCATCCTGAGCCGCCCCTCTCGGTACCGGCTACCGTGGTACTCAAACCCCTGGGCCTGCTCCTAACGGTCCCTGTATAGGGGTCGGTTCCACCTGGCAGCTCGCCCGGGGTCCCTCGGTGCCACGGTCCAGAGGGTCCACTCTCGGAGCTCCCGCTCCTGACCACCCACGCTAACAGTACGATCAGGCCCTGGACTCCGCCGGTACTACGGCTGCTACCCAGAAAGAGTTGCTATTCCTACGGGAGAATCAGGGGCGCATTATGTCAATCATGAAGTCGATGGACACCCGTTTGTCGGCCTTACAGGTGGCCGATCCTGGAAATGCCACTCAGCTGGCCAGTCTCCAACAGGAGCTGGGCCAGCAGCAAGATACTCAAACCCACATTTTGTCCTACATGGCCTCCTTTGATAGTCGCTTGTCGGCCCTCCAGGCTGCCGCTGCAGTGCCGACTCCTCCCCCTGCGTCTGCTGCTCATCCGACGCCCCGCCTCGCCAAGCCGCCTCGTTTCACCGGGGATCCCAGGCTCTGTAGGGGGTTCTTAAATCAGTGTAGTCTCCACTTTGAATGGCTGCCGCAGCAATATCCCTCGGACCGGGCCAAAGTGGCCTTCATCATGTCCCATCTGGAGGGAGAGGCCCTTTCTTGGGTAAACCCGCTCTGGGAACGTGACGACCCGGTCGTTTCGAGTCTCCCGGTTTTCCTGGATACGTTTCGTAAGGTTTTCGATGAGCCGGGCCGGTTAGCCTCTCTCACTGAGTCACTCTTTAACTTACACCAGGGCTCTCTCACGGTCGGACAGTACGCTATTCGCTTTCGCACTATTTCCTCTGAGCTCGGCTGGAATAACGCAGCTTTGGTGGGGGCATTCTGGCGCGGTCTTTCTAGTAAAATAAAGGATGAACTCGCTGGTCGAGATACCCCGTCCACCTTAGAGGACCTTATCTCGCTGGCTACCCGCATTGACCTGCGCTTCCTGGAGCGCGCTCGGGAGTCAGTGAGAGACAGGCGCTCCTCCAGGTCAGTTCCTCCTTTCACTCAGTCGGCCAGCTCACGTTCAGTCGGATCTTCTTCCCTCTCTTCGGGTGAGTCCATGCAGATAGATCATCTCAGGTTGGCCGAGTTACGTCAGAGAGAGAGACGGGCACAAGGTCTGTGCCTCTATTGCGGTCATTCGTCACACTATATCCGCACCTGTCCTAAGAGACAGGGAAACGACTCCACCTAGGTCAGGTAAGAGAGGCCTTCCTAGGTGATGATGATTCCTCTCAACCCCTTACGATTTCTGTGCTTTTGGTTTCAGGAGGGAGGCGTGGTTCCGAGGTGGCCTACGTGGATTCGGGCTCAGCGGGTAACTTCATTCGGCCGGAAGAGGTAGACAAATACCAAATTCCTGTAGTCACTCTATCTAACCCAATTCAGATTGCCACCGTGGATGGCAAACCGCTACAGGTGACCGTCACCTTGGTCACTGAAGAGGTGGAATTGCAAATCTGAGCCTTACATCGAGAGAAGATAGCCTTTTACGTTTTACCTAAGCTCTCTCACGCCATTCTACTCGGTCTTCCATGGTTAAGGACTCATCAGCCTGTTCTCGACTGGTCTTCTGGGGAGATACTCCGCTGGGGGCACCCGTGCCAAGCTCGCTGTCTGACTCCTGTCCGCCTGGCGGCCGCTCCACGGTCACCTCCAGACCTCCCGGGTCTTCCTCCAGCTTACAGCTCCTACGCCGATGTTTTTGATAAGAAGGAAGCAGAGGTCCTCCCTCCACACCGGCCGTTTGACTGCCCAATTGAACTTGTTTCTGGTTCAACCCCCCCAAGGGGCAGAATCTACCCTCTGTCTCCCGTGGAGACCACCGCCATGTCCGAGTACGTCCGAGAGAACCTCGCCAAAGGCTTTATACGGAAATCCTCTTCGCCCGCGGGAGCCGGGTTCTTCTTCGTCAAAAAGAAGGACGGGACTCTACGGCCATGCATTGACTATAGGGGCTTGAATGAGATTACCATCAAGAACAGGTACCCTCTTCCACTCATTCCGGAACTGTTTGACCGTCTCAGAGGGGCTCGGGTCTTTACCAAGCTGGACCTCAGAGGAGCCTACAATCTGGTCCGTATCCGTGCAGGTGACGAGTGGAAGACCGCTTTCAACACTCGAGATGGCCATTACGAGTACCTGGTCATGCCCTTCGGTCTTTGCAATGCTCCTGCAGTCTTTCAAGAGTTCGTCAACGAGATCTTCCGGGATCTCTTGTACTCCTGTGTGGTCGTGTACTTAGACGACATCCTCGTCTTCTCGCCGGACCTCTCGTCCCACAGAAAGAGTGTCCGCCTGGTGCTTCAGCGTCTTCGGGAGAACCGTCTGTATGCAAAGATCGAGAAATGTCTCTTCGAACAGACCTCTCTGCCATTTCTGGGATACATTATCTCCGACGCTGGTCTAAGGATGGATCCCGAGAAGTTGTCTGCCATCCTCAAATGGCCTCGCCCCGTCGGATTAAAGGCGATACAACGATTCCTCGGGTTCGCCAACTATTACCGGCAATTTGTCTCCCACTTCTCCGCGATCACAAGACCCATTTCTGTGCTCACCCGTAAAGGGTCTACTTCCAAGGATTGGTCTCCTGAGGCAGAGGAGGCCTTTCTGTCCCTAAAACGGGCTTTCTCCACGGCTCCGGTCCTGCATCGCCCTGAGAGCGATCGACCTTTTGTACTCGAGGTGGACGCTTCCTCGACTGGTGCCGGGGCGGTGCTGTCCCAGAGAACCGCCTCCGGTCGCCTGCACCCTTGTGGCTTCTTCTCGAAGGCCTTTTCTCCATCCGAGTGTAACTACTCGATCGGTGACCGGGAACTTTTGGCCATCAAGTTGGCCTTGGAGGAATGGCGCCACCTCCTGGAAGGAGCTGTCCATCCTTTTGTCATCTTCTCGGACCACAAGAATCTGGCCTATCTCCAGTCTGCCCAGAGACTAAACCCTCGCCAGGCCAGATGGTCTTTATTTTTTGCCCGATTTGATTTCGAGCTCCGATTCCGTCCCGGCAGCAAGAATTCCAAAGCCGACGCCCTGTCCAGGGTCTTCCAACCACACGAATCCACGGAGGAACCGTCACATATCATTGATCCCACTAGGATCATCACCGTGGCTCCAGTGAACTGGCTTACTCCTCCGCCTGGCAAGACGCTTGTGCCAGAGAATCTCAAGCAAAAGGTTCTTCTATGGGGGCACTCCTCCAAACTGGCCCGCCATGCCGGAACTAAGAAGACCCTTGATCTTATCAAACGTCACTACTGGTGGCCCTCACTTCGCCAAGATGTACTCGATTTTGTGGCTTCTTGTCCATCCTGTGCAAAGAACAAGGTACCACGGAGATCTCCGTCTGGCTTGTTGCTTCCGTTGCCTGTCCCTACGGTTCCTTGGGAGAACATCGCCATGGATTTCATCACCGACCTACCCTGCTCTGCGGGCTGCTCAGTCATTCTGGTGGTGGTGGATCGTTTTTCCAAGATGGCTCACTTCATCCCTCTGCCCGGTCTTCCCTCAGCGCCGGAGCTGGCCGAGATCTTCATTCATCAAGTCTTCAGGCTTCATGGACTACCTCGACGCATTGTGTCTGACCGAGGGGTTCAGTTTACCTCCAAGTTCTGGCGTTCGCTTTGTAAGCTTATGAACGTTTCCCTCGACTTCTCCTCGGCCTACCATCCACAGTCCAACGGACAAGTAGAGCGTACCAACCAGACGCTTACGGGATACTTACGCCACTTCTCTAACGCCCACCAGAACGATTGGGTCAGCTTACTCCCCTGGGCAGAGTTCGCTTATAACAACCATGCTGGTGAGTCTTCGGCCAAGTCTCCGTTTTTCATTGTTTTTGGCAGACATCCTGGTGTCCCTCTTCCGATAACCCCTGCCTCTGAGGTACCCGCGGCCAATGCCTTGTCCTCGGAATTTTCTAAGATTTGGGCTGAGACCAACACATCACTCAAGAGATCCGCTGATCAGATGAAGAACTATGCAGACAAAAAGAGGTTGGATTCTCCTCCGTATCGTGTTGGCGATAAGGTCTGGCTCTCCTCCAAATTCGTCCGACTAAAACTGCCCTCCTACAAGTTGGGTCCACGCTACATCGGTCCGTTTGAAATTCTGGGACGTATTAACGAAGTTGCCTACAAATTGAGGTTGCCTGCTTCGCTCCGGATCCCGAACACCTTTCACGTCTCTCTCCTGAAGCCTGTGGTGCTGAATCGTTTCCATTCCTCGCTTGATCTTGGTCCTCAGCCGGTGGGTGCCGACAACGTTTTTGAAGTGCAGGACATCCTCGCTGTGAAAAGGGTTAGAGGTAGGACTTTCTTTCTCGTTGATTGGAAGGGCTTTGGTCCTGAGGAGAGATCCTGGGAGCCTCGGGAGAATATTAATGCTCCCCGTATCCTCAAGAGGTTTCTTGTTAATCTCCGGGGGGGGCGGCTTAGGGGAGGGGGTACTGTTACACCGCTCCGCCATACTCACCCGGCCTCCGCTCCCACGCCGCAGCCTCTCTCCACCCGACGGCCGCGGCGGTCACCTGAGACAGACCCGCGACCGATGCCTTCCCTGCATGCTATGCGCATGCGCCATAGGCCGCGGCCGCGCCTCCTTCCTGCTTCTTATGCTCCGGCTGTGCCCTGACCCGGAAGCACATTTGGACCAATGGCTGACCAGACGGGGCCATATCAAGCAGCTTCCCCCTGAGGGAGGCGCCTGATCGTTGTGTTTCCTGACACTCTGGCCTCGCTCCATCGTGCACACTCTGCTCCTGTAGTTCCTGTCTCGGCTGCTCCTCACAGCAGCTTCTCAGTCCTGCTAGCCGTGTTCCTGTCGTCCTACTCCAGTCCTGCCTTGTGTTCCTGCCGTCCTACTCCAGTCCTGCCTTCACTGTTCCTGCCGTCCTACTCCAGTCCTGCCTTGTGTTCCTGCCGTCCTACTCCAGTCCTGTCTTCAGTGCTCCTGCCGTCCTACTCCAGTCTCAGTCTTACTCCGGTCCATCCTGAGCCGCCCCTCTCGGTACCGGCTACCGTGGTACTCGAACCCCTGGGCCTGCTCCTAACGGTCCCTGTATAGGGGTCGGTTCCACCTGGCAGCTCGCCCGGGGTCCCTCGGTGCCACGGTCCAGAGGGTCCACTCTCGGAGCTCCCGCTCCTGACCACCCACGCTAACAATTGGCTTGCTTTGTGTGGCATCAAAGGGGCTATAAAAGGGCATGCACGCCGACCGCCATCTTACTTCTGCCGATTTCAGCATTCGGGAGAGGTTGCAGCTGCTGATTCTGAATAAGGGAGAGCGCTAGGCAGGGAAGAAGAACAAAAAAAATGCTTCTGCTGTTAGCGATTTCCACTTACAACACCACACTTTGTGTGCAGTGACAGGGGAGGCTCTATTTTTGTGCATCAGCTCTGTTGGTTATTAGGCTGCCTTATAAGGCTCCCTGATAGCTGCATTGCTGTTTGCACACTGCTGAGCAAACTGCTTTTTTTAAAAGCAAAAATAGTTTTCTTCCACTTTTCAGCACAGTTACCAAGCGTTCATTTTTCCACACTTTTGTGTGCAGCAGTCCTGCTTATTAGGCTGCCTGCTGCCATACTTAGACTGAGAGCATCATTGTCAGCCTCTTAAAATCTCTAGGGAGCTTCCAATTCTCCCCAATACTATATACACCTTGTACCTGGTCATACACCAGCCAATTTCAGCCTGTTAAATTGAGGTGTAATCTATAGTGGGCCTGAGATAATAGTTCAGCCTCCTAAAATCTCTAGGGAGCTTCCAATTCTCCCCAATACTATATACACCTTGTACCTGGTCATACACCTGCCTATTTCAGCCTGTTAAATTGAGGTGTAATCTATAGTGGGCCTGAGATAATAGTTCAGCCTCCTAAATTCTCTAGGGAGCTTCCAATTCTCCCCAATACTATATACACCTTGTACCTGGTCATACACCAGCCAATTTCAGCCTGTTAAATTGAGGTGTAATCTATAGTGGGCCTGAGATAATAGTTCAGCCTCCTAAAATCTCTAGGGAGCTTCCAATTCTCCCCAATACTATATACACCTTGTGCCTGGTCATACACCTGCCTATTTCAGCCTGTTAAATTGAGGTGTAATCTGTAGTGGGCCTGAGATAATAGTTCAGCCTCCAATTCTCCCCAATACTATTTACACCTTGCACCTTGTTTTACAGTACCATATAGCTGGTGGTATTTTGGGTACATTTTTCCAAAAATGAGGACGTATGGTGGAAGAGGCCGTGGAAGTGGGCGGGGGTTGCCAGCTGGTACTGATGGTGGTGGTGGTGCATCTGCTGGTAGTGGCAAAAGCACAATAGCACCTAAGGCAGGAGGAACAAGTTTTGGCTTATATTGCTGACACAGTCTCCAGCTCTATCGCCTCCTCTTCAGAAGTTTCAAAAAATAAAAGCACTGAGTCGTCAGTGGAGGCTCCTGGTCAGGAACAACACCTTTCCTTGTGTCCTTCACCCCTACCAAAAGTGAAGGATGCGGCAGGCCACACTACAGATTACTCCATGGAGCTCTTTCACATGCCATGCCTGGGTTATCAAGTCAAATCATGAATTCCCTAGTCCAAGATGAATCTGACATGGAGTGCACTGATGCACAGCCACTGCTAGATTTTTCTGCTGGTAAATTCACTCAGAGCACTACATTGTCCTCGCAGTGTACTGAGGCAAAATCAGACCCTGATGAAACTCAGGTGCCCCTTCCCGCATACTATACAACCTTACACGGTGACACAGAGGAAGGTGCACATGAAATTGAAGAGGAGGTGATGGATGACTCAGTTGTTGACCCAGATTGGCATCCATTGGGGGAAGAGGGTACCACTGCCAATAGCTCAGAAGAGGAGGAGGAGGATCCGCAGCAGGCATCGACATCGGAACAGCTGTTATCTGGCATGCCCGTAGCAGTCCAAAAACGGTTTACAAAAACCAAAAGAGTTGCAGGACAGCTTGGCCAGACAGTCAAATTAGCAAAGCGTGCAAGACCTCAAAATGACTTCCATAGTAGGAAGAGTGCAGTGTGGCACTTTTTTTTAACAAAATCCTAATCAGGCAAAGGTTATCTGTAGGAAGTGCGCAAAGACCTTTAGCCGAGGGAAAAATCTGAGAAATTTGAATACCGGTTGCATGCTTAGACATTTAACCACCATGCACTTGCAAGCGTGGACGGACTACCAAACCTCACGTACCACATGTGCACCCGCTCCGAATGAAGGTAGTCAGCAACGCTACATCGCTTCCCCCACTGTAAGCCCACCGGTCAGCACACCACCAGCCAGCAAATGTTGAGGTGTCGTCGGAAGGCCAAAGCAGTCAGGGAATCACAATGCTATTGGTACGAAAGAATGAATCTAGGCCATCAGCAAGACCACCAACACTTTCACCATCACCATCACCAACCCTCTCACAGTCCGCCCTGTCCACCGCTAGTTCCACCATATGCAGCTCTCAAGTCCAGCTCACCCTACCAGAGACTCTGAGTAGGACAAGAAAGTACTCATCCTCTCATCCGCGTACACTGTGTTTGAACGCCCACATTGCCAAACTAATCTTGTTAGAGATGATGCCCTATCGGTTGGTTGAAAGCGAAGCTTTCCACAAGCTCATGGCCTACGCAGTACCATGCTATGACCTACTCAGTCGGCACTTCTTTTCTCGAAAAGCCATCCCAGCCCTCCACCTGCATGTGAAAGACCGCATTGTCCATGCACTCAATCCTCACAAAAGATGCATGGTCCAGTAGGCATGGCCAAGGCCATTACGTGTCCATCACTGTGCACTGGCTTAATGGGGTGGATGCTGGGTCCACAGGGGACAGCGGCGGTGGGACAGTGCTGCCTAGCCCACGGTATAGGAAAAAGTTGGCTGTAGGCGTTCGACCCTCCTCCTCCTCCTCCTACAGAAGGGAAAGCTCGTCCACAGAGTGCAGTCGCATGAGCACTCCATCCACAGCTTCCAGTGTTGCGCACAAGGTGTCCCACTATCGAACAGCTAGTGGTAAGCGTCAGCAGGCTGTGTTGAAGATGATGTGTATGGGTGACAACAGACACACCGCGGAGGTACTGGCCGACTACTTGCAGCAACAAACTGAGTCATGGCTGGGCAGTCTACATCTTGAGGCAGGCAAGGTAGTTAGTGATAACGGCCGGAATTTTGTGGCAGGCATAGCCCTTTCAAAACTCAGACACATACCTTGCCTTGCTCACACCTTGAACCTGGTGGTGCAGTGCTTGTCAATAATTACCTGGAGCTAAAAGCCCTGCTCCATAAGGTGCGAAGACTGTGCTCGCACATCCGCCAGTCGCCCGTACACTCCAGCCGTATGCAGAAGCTGCAGCGATTGCTCCACCTTCCCAAGCACCGCCTAATTATCGATGTTGCAACAAGGTGGAACTCCACCCTGCACACGGTTCAAAGGCTGTGCGAACAGAGGCAGGCTGTAATGCATTTGTGGGAGGATACATGGGCAGACAGTTTGAGGGCAGACATGGAGTTGTCTGGTGTGCAGTGGTCGAAGCTGAAAGACCTCTGTAAAGTCCTTCAGTGTTTTGAGGAATGCACATGGCTGGTAAGTGCAGACAACGCCATCATGAGCATGAGCATCCCATTTATGCGTCTGCTCATGCAAACTTTGACGCACATTAAGGAGCAGGCGTCTGCAGCCGAGGAGGAAGAGGAGGAGGGAAACCTTGATGATGGTCAGCCATTGTCTGCTCAGGGAACTCTCCTGGATGAGGTGGAGGAAGAAGAGGAGGAGGAGGAGGATGATGGGGATGATTATTTAGGGTAGAAGGATGTTTCTCAGGGGGCAAGAGAAAATGTTGGCGTGGCAAGGTCAGGTACAGGGTTTGTGCATGACTGGAGGGATGTTGGTTTGCCAGAAAGTGCTCCTCTACCCAGCACTCGCAGTGCATCATTGACACCTGGAACATTGGCCCACAAGTGTGATTATGCCTTACAGATCCTAAAAAGGGACCCCCGCATTGCCAAAATGATGAACGATGACGACTACTGGTTGGCGAGCATCCTGGATCCACGCTATAAAGGCAAATTCCAAAACATCATGCCACAGGAGAATCTAGATCTAATATTGGCTAACAAACAAGCAACTCTGGTAAACCGTTTGTTTGAGGCATTCCCAGCACACAGCGGTGATGATGGCTCTCCCACGATCCGTAGGGGGCAACATGGAAGAGGTGTTCGTGGTGCACACAGGGGTTTCATGACCATGTTGTGGACTGATCTTTCAAGTCCCGCTCACACGACTGGTAATACTGCATCGATTGAAAGTGACAGGAGACAGCAGTTGTCAACTATGGTTGCAAACTACTTCTCCAATATCGATGTTCTCTCTCACCTGTCATTCCCCTTTATTGGGCCTGTAAACTGGACAACTGGCCTGAAGTGGCACAATATGCCTTACAGGAGCTCGCTTGCCCTGCTGCTAGTGTGCTATCCGAAAGAGTCTTCAGTAGAGTTGAGCGAAACGGGTCGAAAAAATTCAAAAGTCGCCAACTTTTGGCAAAGTCGGGTTTCATGAAACGAAACCCGACCCTAGGATGAGGTCGGCCACGAGGTCGGCGACTTACGCGCCAAAGTCGCGTTTCAAAAGTTTGTTTTGCGCTCTTTTTCAGCCAATCAGGATCCACGGACACTGTGGGCAACGTGATGACATAGGCACGGGTCACCACCATCTTTCAGAAGGGCATGCAAGTGATTGGCTTGCTTTGGTGGGCGTCACAGGGGGTATAAAAGGGCGTGCATGCCGACCGCCATCTTACTTCTGCCGATCTTAGTATAGGGAGAGGTTGCTGCTGATTCTGTAGGGAGAGCGTTAGGCAGGGAAGAAGACAAAAAAACTGCTTCTGCTGCTAGCGATTTGGCCTGCACAACACACCAGTCACTGTGTGTGCAGTGCAAGGGGAGGCTATATAGTGGTGTATCAGTGGTGTTGGTTGTTGGGCTGCCTTCTAAGGCTTCCTGACATTCCTGCATTGCTGTTTACCCACTGCTCCGATAACTGCTTTTTTAAAAGCAATCCCAATTTTTTTTTTTTGTCCTGCTGAGAAGAAAAAAAAACTGCTTCTGCTGCTAGCAATTTGGCCTGCACAACACACCAGTCACTGTGTGTGCAGTGCAAGGGGAGGCTATATAGTGGTGTATCAGTGGTGTTGGTTGTTGGGCTGCCTTCTAAGGCTTCCTGACATTCCTGCATTACTGTTTACCCACTGCTCCGCAAACTGCTTTTTTAAAAGCAATCCAATCTCCCTTATCCTCTAGTCACTTTTGTCACAGCTGTGCCATCGAGCCTGTCACATAGCGCTCAGATATTCATTGGGCCTCACACAATCCAAAAGTGTCCAGTGTCCAAAAGTGTGTGCAGAGATTCAAAATCTCCCTTATCCTCTAGTCACTTTGGTCACAGCTGTGCCATCGAGCCTGTCACATAGCGCTCAGATATCAGTGGGCCTCACACAATCCAAAAGTGTCCATCCAGTGTCCAAAAGTGTGTGCAGAGATTCAAAATCTCCCTTATCCTCTAGTCACTTTGGTCACAGCTGTGCCATCGAGCCTGTCACATAGCGCTCAGATATCAGTGGGCCTCATACAATCCAAAAGTGTCCAGTGTCCAAAAGTGTGTGCAGAGATTCAAAATCTCCCTTATCCTCTAGTCACTTTGGTCACAGCTGTGCCATCGAGCCTGTCACATAGCGCTCAGATATCAGTGGGCCTCACACAATCCAAAAGTGTCCAGTGTCCAAAAGTGTGTGCAGAGATTCAAAATCTCCCTTATCCTCTAGTCACTTTGGTCACAGCTGTGCCATCGAGCCTGTCACATAGCGCTCAGATATCAGTGGGCCTCACACAATCCAAAAGTGTCCATCCAGTGTCCAAAAGTGTGTGCAGAGATTCAAAATCTCCCTTATCCTCTAGTCACTTTGGTCACAGCTGTGCCATCGAGCCTGTCACATAGCGCTCAGATATCAGTGGGCCTCACACAATCCAAAAGTGTCCATCCAGTGTCCAAAAGTGTGTGCAGAGATTCAAAATCTCCCTTATCCTCTAGTCACTTTGGTCACAGCTGTGCCATCGAGCCTGTCACATAGCACTCAGATATCAGTGGGCCTCACACAATCCAAAAGTGTCCAGTGTCCAAAAGTGTGTGCAGAGATTCAAAATCTCCCTTATCCTCTAGTCACTTTGGTCACAGCTGTGCCATCGAGCCTGTCACATAGCGCTCAGATATCAGTGGGCCTCACACAATCCAAAAGTGTCCAGTGTCCAAAAGTGTGTGCAGAGATTCAAAATCTCCCTTATCCTCTAGTCACTTTGGTCACAGCTGTGCCATCGAGCCTGTCACATAGCGCTCAGATATCAGTGGGCCTCACACAATCCAAAAGTGTCCAGTGTCTACACGTGTCTGCAGAAATTCAAAATCTCCCCTGTCCTATAGACACCTTGTACCTTGTTTTACATTACTATATAGTTTGTTGGATTTTGTCTACATTTCTACCAAAAATGAGGAAGGCTGGTGGAAGAGGCCGTGGAATTGGGCGGGGGTTGGCAGCTGGTAATGTTGGTGTTGGTGGTGGATCTGATGGTAGTGGCAAGAGCAAAATAGGACCGAATGCAGGAGGTGCTGACCCTGCGTCATCGTCTGGCTACATAAGGCCTCGAACGCTTAGTTTTCTAGGAGTTGGCAAACCGCTTTTAAAGCCAGAGCATCAGGAAAAAGTTTTGTCTTACATTGCTGACTCAGCCTCCAGCTCTATCGCCTCCTCTTCTTCAGTTGTAAAAAGTAAAAGCACTGAGTTATCATTGGAGGCTCATGTTCATGAACCACACCTTTCCTTGTGTCCTTCACCCCAACCAAGATTGAAGGATGACGCAGGCCATACTACTGATTACTCCATGGAGCTGTTTTCACATACCATGCCTGGATTATCAAGTGAAATGGTGAATTACCCAGGCCAAGATGAATCTGACATGGAGTGCACTGATGCACAGCCGCTGATGGATGATTCTGCTGGTACATTCACTCAGAGCACTACATTGTCCTCGCAGTGTACAGAGCCAGATTCTGACCCTGATGAGACTCAGGTGCCCCTTCCCGCACACTATACCACCATACACGGTGACACAGAGGAAGGTGCACATGACATAGAAGAGGAGGTGATGGATGACCCAGTTGTTGACCCAGATTGGCATCCATTAGGGGAAGAGGGTCCTGCTTCCAATAGCTCAGATGAGGAGCATCCACAGCAGACATCGACATCGCAACAGCTGTTATCTGGCAGGCCCGGAGCACTCCAAAGACAGGTTCCAAACAACAAAAGAGTTGCTGGACAGCTTGTCCAGAGGGTCAAAAGATCACAGCGTGCTAGGCCGCAAAATGTCTGCCAAAGTAGGAAGAGTGCAGTGCGGCACTTTTTTGACCAAAATCCTCATGATCAGGCCAAGGTTATCTGTAAGAAGTGCGCAAAGACCTTTAGCCGAGGGAAAAATCTGAAAAATTTGAATACCAGTTGCATGCTTAGACATTTAACCAGCATGCACTTGCAAGCGTGGACACAACACCAAACCTCAAGTGCCACATGTGCAACTGATCACAACGAAGGTAGTCAGCAACGCTACATTGTTTCCCCCACTGTAAGCCCACCGGTTAGCACAGCAGCAAATGTTGAGGTGTCGTTGCAAGACCACAGCAGTCAGGGAATCCCACTGTTATATCAACGAAAGACTGATTCTAGGCCATCAGAAAGAACACCAACTCCATCACCATCATCAACCCTCTCTCAGTCCGCCCTGTCCACCGCTACTTCCACCATATGCAGCTCTCAAGTCCAGCTCACCCTCCCAGACACTATGAGTAGGTCAAGAAAGTACTCAGTCTCTCATCCGCGTACACTGGGTTTGAACGCCCACATTGCCAAACTAATCTCGTTTGAGATGATGCCCTTTCGGTTGGTGGAAAGCACAGCTTTCCGCGAACTCATGGCCTATGCAGTACCACGCTATGACCTACCCAGTCGCCACTTCTTCTCTCGCAAAGCCATCCCAGCCCTCCACCATCATGTGAAAGACCGCATTGTCCATGCACTCAAGCAGTCAGTGAGCGGAAAGGTGCACCTCACAACTGATGCATGGTCCAGTCGGCATGGCCAGGGCCGTTACGTGTCCATCACTGCGCACTGAGTTAATGTGGTGGATGCAGGGTCCACAGGGGACAGCGGTGGTGGGACAGTGCTGCCTAGCCCACGGTATAGGAAACAGTTGGCTGTAGGCGTTCGACCCTCCTCCTCCTCCTCCAGAAGCGAAAGCTCGTCCACAGAGCGCAGTCGTACGAGCACTCCATCTGCAGCTGCCACTGTTGCACACGATGTGTCCCCCTATCGAGCAGCTAGTGGAAAGCGTCAGCAGGCTGTGTTGCAGATGATGTGTTTGGGCGACAGACACACCGCCGAGGTGCTGGCCGAGTACTTGAAGCGACAAACTGAGTCATGGCTGGGCAGTGTACATCTTGAGGCAGGCAAGGTAGTTAGTGATAACGGCCGTAATTTTGTGGCAGCCATAGCCCTTTCAAAACTCAGCCACATACCTTGCTTGGCTCACACCTTGAACCTGGTGGTGCAGTGCTTCCTCAAAAATTATCCGGAGTTAACAGCCCTGCTCCAGAAGGTGCGAAGACTGTGCGCGCACATCCGCCGGTCGCCTGTACACTCCGTTCGTATGCAGAAGCTGCAGCGATTGCTCCACCTTCCCAACCACCGCCTCATTATCGACATTGCAACAAGGTGGAACTCCACCCTGCACATGGTGGAGCGGCTGTGCGAGCAGAGGCAGGCCATAATGCATTTGTGGGAGGATACACGGCCAGGCACTTTGAGAGCAGACATGGAGTTGACAGGTGTGCAGTGGTCGAAGCTGAAAAACCTCTGTAAAGTCCTTCAGTGTTTTGAGGAATGCACACGGCTGGTAAGCGCAGACGACGCCATCCTAAGCATGAGCATCCCACTTATGCGTCTGCTCATGCAAACTTTGATGCACCTTAAGGAGCAGGCGTCTGCAGCCAATGTTGATGAGGAGGAAGAGGAGGAGGGAATCCTTGATGACATTCAGCCATTGTCTGCTCAGGGACCTCTCCTGGACGAGGTGGAGGAAGAATAGGAGGAGGAGGATGATGATGGGGATGATTACTTAGGGGAGGAGGATGCATCTCGTGGGGCAAGTGAAAATGTTGGCGTGGCAAGGTCTGGTACAGGGTTTGTGCTTGACTGGAGGGATGTGGATTTGCCAGAAAGTGCTCCTCCACCCAGCACTCGCAGTGCATCATTGACACCGGGAACATTGGCCCACATGTCAGATTATGCCTTGCGGATCCTAAAAAGGGACCCCCGCATTGCCAAAATGATGAACGATGACGACTACTGGTTGGCCAGCATCCTGGATCCACGCTATAAAGGCAAATTACAAAACATCATGCCACAGGAGAACCTTGACCTAATATTGGCTAATAAACAAGCAAGTCTGGTAAATCGGTTGCTTGAGGCATTCCCAGCACACAGCAGTGGTGATGGTTCTCACACGAGCCGTACGGGCCTGGGGCAGCTTGGCAGAGGTGTTCGTGGTGCACACAGCAGAAGTGGCGTTGGAGACAGGGGTTTCATGACAATGTTGTGGACTGATTTTTCAAATACCGCTCACACAACTGGTAATACTGCATCGATGGAAAGTGACAGGAGACAGCAGTTGTCAACTATGGTTACAAACTACTTTTCCTCCCATATCGATGTTCTCCCACACAGGTCATTCCCCTTTGACTATTGGGCCGCTAAACTGGACACCTGGCCTGAAGTGGCCCAATATGCCTTACAGGAGCTCGCTTGCCCAGCTGCAAGTGTGCTATCGGAAAGAGTCTTCAGTGCAGCTGGATCAATCCTGACAGAAAAAAGGACCCGTCTGTCAACCCAAAATGTGGATGATCTAACCTTCATTAAAATGAACCACGCATGGGTTTCCAAGGATTTTGTCCCACCTTCCCCTGATGACACATAGGGTGACAGAAAAATGGCTTGCTTTGGTCCACCTCTTCCTGGTACTTCACCTATTTCGCCTTTTGCATCAGCTGAATGTCCAACATCAACATATGCCACTTTCTAAAACTCCCTAACTGTGCTGCCTCCCCCCCATGACCGGGGTCACCACCTAGCGCACGACACCGTGCGAGTGCCGTTGCCCTGGACAGGTGGGTAGGCCGACTCTTGGGCGCGGGCACTGGCACAGGGTCCCTCATAGTGCAATCAAGTGTCTCTGACGGTGGTGGTGCACACCCGCCGTCAGACACACCGCTGTACTATGAGGGGCCCAGTGCCAGTACCGACGCCCACGAGTGGGCCCCCCTTGCTTGGGCAGGGCCCCAGCATTTGCAATCTTTACCTCTCCCTGCTCCTCCGCTGTGTAATCTGGGCCGTCAAATCCATACTGTGCTTGACACCGTCTGAGCCTGCCTCCTGATGTATAGACATATATTTTGAATGTGTACGCTATCCATACATGTTATCCGGGGAAAAGGGACCCTTTCTAACCTTTGTGCAATCACGTGCAATCCATACTGGGCCTAACACCGTCTGAGCCTGCCTCCTGAGACATATATTTTGAATGTGTACTCTATCCATACATGTTATCTGGGGATACGGTACCCTTTCTAACCTTTGTGCAATCACGTGCAATCCATACTGGGCCTAACACCGTCTGAGCCTGCCTCCTGAGACATATATTTTGAATGTGTACGCTATCCATACATGTTATCTGGGGATACGGTACCCTTTCTAACCTTTGTGCAATCACGTGCAATCCATACTGGGCCTAACACCGTCTGAGCCTGCCTCCTGATGTATAGACATATATTTTGAATGTGTACACTATCCATACATGTTATCTGGGGATAGGGTACCCTTTCTCACCTTTGTGCAATCACGTGCAATCCATACTGGGCCTAACACCCTCTGAGAATGATAGATGGGGCCCACCACACACTGGAACATTCCAAAGGTGGACATCAGACACTGGAGCAGCATTTACAGGGCCCATTATACACTAGAGCATTAGAAATGGGGCCCATTATGTTTGGAGCATTATTTGGGCCCATAAGACAGTAGAGCTTCATCCATGGGGACCAACATATACTGTAGCATTATGTGGAGCTCATCATATACTGTTTCAAACATTATATGGGACCAATGATTCTGTATGGAGAAATAGATGGGCCTCGTCATGAGATGTAAAAAGTGAGGTATTTTTCATTGTACTATACCGCTATTTCTCTGCCGTATCGGAGCATGATGAGTTGTGGTATGTGTTAAAGGGGCGCTCTTTCGCCCAGGGCACATGAAAACCTGGAGCCAGCCCTCCCCCCCCACAGTCTGTAGCCAAATAACCCCCATTTTTCAGTGCGTAACTTGTATTATGAAGTTATTTAAGGTTGACAAGCTTAAGTAAGAAGAATTGATGCTTTTGGCATTCAAATGGGCACTGTTGGTGTGTTTCCTGTCCTCCTCTCACTGCCGACTTTTATTTCCCATTGACTTACATTGGGTTTCGTGTTTCGGGACGACCCCGACTTTTCCCTATAATCGGACGATCTTGCTCGACTCGACTTTTGGAAAAGTCGGGTTTCACGAAACGAAACGCGACCCTAAAAAACCAAAAGTCGCTCAACTCTAGTCTTCAGTGCTGCTGGATCAATCCTGACAGAAAAAAGGACCCATCTGTTGACCCATAATGTTGATGATCTAACCTTCATTAAAATGAACCATGCATGGGTTTCGAAGGATTTTGTCCCACCTTCCCCTGCTGACACATAGGTTGCCATAAAAATGGCTCGCTTTTGTCCTCCTCTTCCTTGGACTTCTCCAATTACTCCATTTGCAGCTGCTGAATGTCCAACATCAACGTATGCCATTTTTTCAACCTCCATAACTGGGCTGCCTCCCCCCAGGGCCAGGGTCACCACCTGGCGCATGCACCCATGTGAGTGCCGTTGCCCTGGACATGTAGGTGGGCCCACTCTTGGGTGACGGCACTGGCACAGGGTCCCTCATAGTACAATCAAGTGTCTCTGATGGCGGGGGTGCACACCTTCCGCCAGGCATACCGGCGTACCATGAGGGGCCCTGTGCCAGTACCGCCACCCACGAGTGGGCCCCCCCGCTTGCTCAGGATCACAGCACTTGCAAAGTTGAAATACTTACCTCTCCCTGCTCCACCACCGTGACGTCTTCCACGTTTCCTGACAGTGACATTCTGGTAAGAGAGCGCGATGACATCACCTCTGTACGCCCTCTGCCTAAACAGTCCAAGTGCAGAGAAATGGAAGATGAGGACGATGAGGAGTCCAGACTAGTACAGGGATTCCCTAGCGAGGAGAACTATTTACTTGTTTTGAAGGTTGGGAGCAATTTTTTGGGGAGCACTATACTCAGGAGAATGATATATGGGGCTCACCATACACTGGAGCATTCCAAAGGTGGATATCAGACACTGGAGCAGCATTTACAGGGCCCATTATACACTGGAGCATTAGAAATGGGGCCCATTATATATGAATCATTATTTGGGCCCATAAGACAGTGGAGCTTCATCCATGGGGACCAACATATACTGTAGCATTATGTGGAGCTCATCATATACTGTATCGAACATTATATGGGACCAATGATTCTGTATGGAGAAATATATGGGCCTCATTACTTTGTATAGTGCACTATGTGGTGGCCATAATACTGTATGGAGTAATATACTGTCCGTTTTTGGAGCTATTGGAGAATTTAAAATGGATATCAGTCATGTGATGTAAGAAGTGAAGTATTTTTCATGGTACTATACCGCTATTTCTCTGCCGTATCAGAGGATCATGAATTGTGGCATGTGTTAAAGGAGCCCAATAACACTCTTTGGCCCTGCGCCCACGAAAATCTGTAGCCAGCCCTACCCCCCCACAACTTTAGCCAAATAACCCCCAGTTTTCAATGCCTAACTATTATTATAAAGTAAATTAAGGTTGAAAAGCTTAAGTAATAAGAATTGATGTTTTTGGCATTAAAATGGGCATTGTAGGTGTGCTTCCTGTCCTCCACTCCTGCTGACTTTGCTTCCCCATTGACTTGCATTGGGTTTCGTGTTTCAGTCGGCCTTCGACTTTTCACGATAATCGGACGATTGCGTTCGACCCGACTTTTGCGAAAGTCGTGTTTCATGAAACCCGACTCGACCCGAAAAAAAGCAAAGTCGCTCATTTCTACCCCTAAGTGCTAGAAGATCATAATCCCTCCCTCAAGTGACCCCATTTGGAATTTATAACCCTATTTCAGAATTTATTTACAGGTGTAGCGACAATTTTGACTCCATGGGTGTTTTCCAGAAACATGCTGTCACGACTCTGTGCTCAAGTGTCCCGAGACCAGTGGCTCCTTCCCTATCCTTAACTCTAGGCGCACCTTAGTTCGATCAGTTCCCTGGATTGCTTTTGATGGTGAAGACGCCGGGGCCACATACCTTGCCTTAGCTCATGAATCTGCCATCAATCTGTACCCTTACCCCACCCACGGAAGAGGAGAGTAGTAGTGTAACAGAATACACCAACCAGACTAACAAGGTAATATAAATAGTGATAATGAAAAATATTAAACATACTCAAACAGACAACAGAGGAATGCACGGGAGAGTGGAGGATGGGGGTTAAACAAAAGTAGGAGAAGAAAGGGAATTAGCACGCACTCAAACCTAGCAACAGTCACAGATAAATCCACCAACTGTCTTCTCCAATAAAAACTACCAATAACCTCCAGCCATGCAGAGTAAGCTAGCTCGACAATTAGTGCTAGCCAGGGTCTAGATTATTAAACGCACAAACCTCAGTGACATTGTCAAATGTCAACAAAAAGGTGAGGCTGTACAAACAGCCCCCTTAGGCAAAAAGCCCAAAGCACCCACTCCAGAGTCAATCTATGCATGCAAGGAGGAAAACAGAGCAAACGGGTGAGTGGAGTAAAAAAATCATCATTTTTATTAATTTAATGCATACAAGTATAATTACAAGTAGTGATAGATAAAATCATGAATGAAACAACACCACAGGATGAAAGAACAGAGACCCCCGGGCAAATGAACAGCCACCATGCATGAAGGGGCATACAAGTGCGTATAAATGAGTGGTGAATACCACCTCACTACATCCACCTAGAAATCACTGCACCGCGATGTGTAAATATGGTGGTACACCAAGGGCGCTAAGTGCGCCAAGTATAAAGAGCGGTATCTTACCGGGGATGGAGGCAGGAGCTGAATAAGCCCGGGGCCAGGTATGGGCGAGCCCGACACGCGTTTCGCTTTTATAAAGGCACGCTTTCTCAAGGGAAGTGAGAAAGCGTGTCTTTATACACTCGAAACGCACGTCGGGCTCGCCCTTACCTGGCCCCGGGCTTATTCAGCTCCTGCCTCCATCCCCGGTAAGATACCGCTCTTTATACTTGGCGCACTTAGCGCCCTTGGTGTACCACCATATTTACACATCGCGGTGCAGTGATTTCTAGGTGGATGTAGTGAGGTGGTATTTACCACTCATTTATACGCACTTGTATGCCACTTCATGCATGGTGGCTGTTCATTTGCCCGGGGGTCTCTGTTCTTTCATCCTGTGGTGTTGTTTCATTCATGATTTTATCTATCACTACTTTTAATTATACTTGTATGCATTAAATTAATAAAAATGATGATTTTTTTACTCCACTCACCCGTTTGCTCTGTTTTCCTCCTTGCATGCACAGGGTCTAGATTATATAGAAAATGGAAGTGGCTAATAGTGAACAGCTGATACAGGAAAGATTCCAGGAGCTTTCAACTGAGCATATTAACCACTGAACTGCTAAAAGAAACTTGCACAATTTAATATGAAGGTGAAATGTTTCAAATCAATGGAGGAGTAGGAGAAATCAGACCCTTTGGTCTTCTGGCTTCTCTATATCGCGTTAAACCAATGACACAAGCAGCAATAAATGTTGCCAAGTGAAAATCGCAAACTGCTGTTGTAGTGACCAGTACGCAGTAGGGACCAGTGCATTGTAGTGACCAGTATCTTATAGTGACCTGAAGATTATGCCCAGCTTATGTTTCTGGACCTGTATGCACCTGTAAGTTAGGCAGGCTGTCGTTGCTTCAGAAAGGGCAAACATATAGATGCTATATGTGGTTTAGGTACACTGTGGGGCTCAGAATGGAGGGGGCATTTGGATTTGGGAAAGCAGAATTTGCTGAATTTCTTTTGTGGGGCGAGGAGCCATTTCCATTTCCAGAGCTTTTGTGCTACCAGTAGTGTGGAAGTCCCTACAGTATATTTCCGTTAATAGATGATGGACCTGAGTGGTGACTTATTTTTTTGTGGATTGAGTTGAAGCTTTTTTTAGGAACATTTTACATAACATTTGTGATCACATTTATCCGGCACACTACGTTGAGCACTTACATTGGGGTTTACATCTAAATTTTTAAATGACGTGATTCAACTGAAACCCTCCATTCACTATAATGAGGCAACAGAGTTACTCTGGACTCCGTCTGGCCTCAGTTTAGTGGTGTCCTTCTTTTCCCAAGTGCACAAAACTGTGGTCAATGGCACTTTTATGCAATCCTAAAAAGACAGACACCTCAGGATCACAGGTGCTCTGGCGTCCCAATTCCTCTATTTGCCTCATTCTAGGGAATCTTCCACTGGGGGGGTCCGTTTGAATCACATATTTCAGAGATTGACATGGAAACCGCAGTGTAAGAATGCAGCGCAGACCGCAGGATAAATGTGTGCCTTACTCAGATCTTTGAGGACAGAATGAACAAATCAACAGTGTCACGATCCATGTTGGATTGTGACATATTTAGCACATATAACCTTTTTTGAGCCTTTGGCTTAAGGTTAGTTTTGCCCCCGGTGGCCGCTGGGGTTATTTGCACTGCAGTTGCTTTAGTTCTGGTTTTGCCCCCGGTGGCCACTGGGGTTATTGCATGTAAATTACCAAGCAGGTGTGATTTCCCTGGCTCCTACCTATAAAGGAGTATCAGGTGTTCTCAATCACTGTTGGTGATATTGTTCATTCCCAACCAACCTTAGTGGAGAAAGGAGCTATTGAGAGGAGTTCCTTGCAGCTCAGCCAGAGCTTGGAATTAGCAGCTATTCAGATGGAAGCTGGATCTGGGTGTTGTACTCTGTTGCTTGGAGCAATTGCAGCAGAGCAAAGCTAAGTTGAGTGTTTTCCCTGTTTTGTTGTATTTTCCGTGTATGTATTAGTACAGCGGTGGGATTAGTATCTGCACCATTCAGTTCACTAGTAAGGGATAGGTGCAGGGCAATTTAGGGATTGAGGCATCCTGCTCGGCGACAGGTGAAGAGCCTGTATAGGGAACGTTAGGAGTGTTCAGGGACACTGCCTCAGGGGAGTGCAGGAGGTCTCTACGTCCCTGTTCCCTATTGCAGGGTCCACCGCTGTAACTGTTTCCCCGGTGTTCCCCTTGTTTGTCCTGGTTTTAGTGCCATCCTTTGGGTCGCGGCACAGAGGACTGGTCACTCCGTGACATTATCACCAACCCTTACCAAATTTTTCTGGTGAGCCATGACCCACATACAGGTCTCTGCCCAGCTACTTCAGCCCCTTGCTGATGAGATTAGGGTGCTGTGTGGCTAGGTGGTGCATCAGCTGCAGCAGTTGGTGGAGTTTGGGGCCCTGGTTCAGGTGCAGGCTCAGCAAGAACCCAAGATATCCCTCCCTGACAGGTTTTCTGGAGGGAGAGATAAATTCTTGGTTTTCAGCAAGCCTGCAAGTTATACTTCAGGCTTCGCTCTCTTTCATCAGGGAGTGAGGAGCAATGGGTGGGAATCATTATGTCCCTTCTTAAGGGGGATCCCCAATCCTGGGCCTTCTCCCTGCCGGTCGATTCACCATCCTTACGATCTGTGGACAAGTTCCTTGCGGCATTGGTGCTAGTGTATGGGTAATGCTGATGGCGTCTCCCTGGTGGAAACCCAGCTCCGTAGGATTAAACAGGGAGCCCGGCTTGCTGAGGAGTACTGCTCAGAGTTCAGGAGGTGGGCCATTGACACGCAGTGGAATGGCCCTGCACATAGGAGTCATTTTGTGCAGGGCCTGTCTCCAAAGTTGCAGGATACTCTGGTGCAATACGCCGCCCCCAGGCCGCTGGAGGCCACCATGTCCCTTGCCATCCGAGTGGATAGGCGCTTCAGGGAGAGACATACACCTATTGTGCCCCCTATAGTCCTCTCTGGAGAGGAGGACACACAAGTGCAGACTGAGTAACCCAGGCAGCTCGGAGTTGTTGATGCTAAAAAGGGGTTGCCTGTGGGTTACCGTGGTGTGGGGGTATGTTTTTCCTTTAGGAAGCCTGGCCATTTCATAAGAGCCTGCCCAGTGCGTGCCAATTCTCCAGTCAAACCCATGCAAGTAAGAGGAACTAGTTTTCATACAGTGTTGCCTATGGTTCGTGGAGTGATGGGGGCATGTTTTCACTGTGGGCAGACTGATCATGTCCTAAAGGCTTGCCCAATGCCCGCCAAATTATCTGTTGTAGCTAAGAAGCCGCATCCCCCTGGTCGTGTGGAGGAAGACGACCTGGGAGTGTATATTTCCTCCATTTTGCCCTCTCAAGGCACTATGTTAGCAGAAGTGGTGGTTGGCTGGGTACCTGAGGGCATACCGGTGCTTGTGGACAGTGGTGAAGTCAGTCTGTTGGATGCTTGTTTTGTCCAGACACATGGCCTGAGGTGTAAGATGCTGAGCAAACCCCTAAGCGTCCAGGCCATTAACTCTGTCCCACTGACCCATGGGAGGTTGACCCAAGTCGTAGAAGACATTCAGCTGCGTATAGGACGTCATGAGGATTCCCTGTCATGCTACGTCTTGGAGGGAATGACAGTACCTATCGTTTTAAAGCAAGCAAGTCAATGGGTGTGAGAGAAAAATCGCACAGCACTCGCACCATGCGAGTGCTGTCCGATTTTTGCGCACCGGTGTCCTTTGAAAAGCTGGCAATTCATGTCCAGCTATTGTAAAATCACACTGACAGCTCACAAAACACTAGATGTATACACACAGAATACATATATAAATTTATATAGATGGCAGTGACACACGCATATATATACATATATATTGGGCGGCACGGTGGCTCAGTGGTTAGCGCTGCAGCCTTGCAGTGCTGGGGTCCTGGTTCGAATCCCACCAAGGACAACATCTGCAAGGAGTTTGTATGTTCTCCCCGTGTTTGCGTGGGTTTCCTCCCACATTCTAAAGACATACTAATAGGGAATTTAGATTGTGAGCCCCATTTATATAAAGATTATTATTATTATATATATCTAATATATAAAGCTCAAGTGTGTGTATGTATGTGTATGTATGTGTGTGTGTTTGTGTGTTTCCGGGATTGGCATCCGCACCGTCGCAGCTACAGCCACAAAATTTGAATACACAAAATGGAGGGCACAGCTTAAATAATGCGGGTTCACCACAGATGTACAAAACAAAATATATGAAAAAAGTAAACAAGAGAGTACATCCACAAAATGGGAACTCCAGCAAACAACTATAACAAAAATATAGCAATCTTTATTAATTACATGTATACAAAGCAGCAAAGAAAGATAAAAACATTTAAAAACACAGAAAAGTGTTAATCAAGTCACAGCCATGTAATGCTGACATAGTGACTCTCCCACAACAAATACCCCTATTATCTGATGTTGAATGGATATATATGCATATATGTATAACAGGCTACTGAGAAACAATAGATGTGGTGCTCAATATGCGAGCACTAGACCTTAACTGGTTAAAAGGCCATAGGAGATGATTCATTAAACACAGCACCATGCAAAGAGGGGAAAATATATATAAATGTAGCCAATTATTTGAAACAGTCAGCAAATATTGAACTGCTCAGAAGAGGTCTAATAGCCCCTAAGTTAGAAAATGGTGGAAAAGGCAAACAAAGAACCCTTACGTATCCAAAAATGAAGTGCTGAGACGGAGGCCCAGAGATGAAAACAGTAGCCTGCGGGGAAGAAATGTGGGGAAGCACACCCCACGCGTCTCGCCACACCTGTGTGGCTTTCTCAAGGGAGAATGAAGCGCTGGGAAGGTACATGCATAGCGTCATTAAATAAGAAGAAAACGCATGATGAATAATTAATTAATTAACATGATACTAACCCATGAGGCGAATGAACGCAGTGTGGCAGCGGCCATCTTGTCGGCTTTACTAGTGTATGAATAAAGTTGTGAGCACTGCCAAAAACTTTATCACATGCGCAGTTCAGCGGCAGCCATCTTGTCCACATTGAGAATGTTGTGGGAAGCAGGGTGTATTACAGTCTGCGCTGCCGAGATTCACAAATCACCTGGGATGCAAGATGTTGTAGCAGTGTACTCCTTTATTTCCTCCTACACGTTTCGGTGCCCTTCCTGGCACCTTCCTCAGGGATATATCCCCCCACCATTTTTGTATTGATCTTGTCCACATTGTCAGGTGAACAAATAAAGTTTATTGAAGCGATATAATAGAATAGAAACGCCTACATATACAAAGTATCGCGCTGGTTACCTTATCAAAGTCCTAGATAAAGGACTGCAAATAAGAAATGATGGTATAATCAAAGAGCTGTGTACAGTCAGAGCGCCTCTGAGTACCCGGGCGCATGCGCAGTTTGGCGGTGGTCATATTGTAGGTCCCCCTTACAAATAAAGTTTTTTAAAGTTTAATACAGCGATATGATGAAAACGCCCACATACACAAAATGTCGCACTGATAAACTTATCAAAGTCCTAAGTAGATGAAGGAATTAAAAAAAATATATAATAATGATTGTATAATCAAAAAGCTGTATATAATCAGAGCGCCCCTAAATATACTGGCGCATGCGTAATTGAGCGGCGGCCATATTGTCATCAACTAAGACTAGAATAGTGGCACCACTGAAAAACAGATAGCAAGCCAAATGTTTTTACGCATGCGCATATTGTTCGCATATCCAAATGAAAACAAAGAGCAAACCAAATATATTTACGCATGCGCATCTTGTTCACATATACAGGTGGACATGAAGAATATAATATAATAAATTAACCCCTACAACTCCAAAATTTAACCCACAAACCCTCATCTAACTACTAGTGATAGACATCTAAAAAAAAACATGAAATGAAATGGTTAACTGTATGTAAACCATGTGTCATTTCATGTCGGTAGGAGAATGATTTTCCAAAAGCCAGCAAATGTTTCAGCGGCTATACTGCTATGAAGAACTGTATGAATTAGAAATATATATATAAATGTGTCTATATGACATATATATATATATATATATATATATATATATATATATATATATGTCTAGATCTATTCTTTCATTTCTTTAGTTAACCGGTCAGTGTGATTTTACTGTATTGTAAAAAGAATTGCCGGCTTTTGGTAAAGGACACCGGGTGCGATTTTATCGCAAGTCAGACATCTGGTCCGTTTGTCATCCGATTTTTTCTCGCCCCCATAGACTTGCATTGGCGAGTCCGATCCGAAAATCGGTGACAATCGCAGCATGCTGCGATTGTCTCGGTCCGAGGAACGGATCCGACAAAAAAACGCATGATGGGAGCTGCCCCATAGAATAACATTTGGACGAATGCAATGCGATATTTTATCGCATTGCATTCGTCCGATTTAATCGCTAGTGTGACTCCGGCCTAAGACAGCTAGTGCACTTCATCATTTGACTACACTGGTTGATTTCAATACTATTTTCAAGTTGATCTAGCTTCCTTACTGCTTCTAGGTCTCTGTGCCCAAGATGTTTGTGCCATACATGGATACAGTTCTTATACAGATCTTGTCTAGCACTGTACACTCTTTGCATTTTAGCTAATAAAGTTCATCTTGGATTTTTCCTTCTACAAGAGTGTGACCCTTCTTTGAGATGATGCAACTGTTATCTCTAAAAGTAATCACATTCCCCTTTTATGTGAGCTTCTTTACTGACAGAAGATTGCTTTCAAGACTGGGAACATAGAGAACATCCTTTATTGGGATCTTTCTGCTTTGTGCTGAGGAAACTGGACAGTGGAGGTAGCTGTCTCCTACTTCTTCTGAAGTCATATAGTGACCATTAGCTAAGATGACTTTTTCTGACTTCTCATTTCAGTGAAGAAATCCTTGTTATTTGTCATACGGCTGCTTGCACCAGAATCTATACACCATATATGCTTTGCAGATGTGCCTGTACTGGCATTAAATTCACTTTCATCACATGCAGAATCTTCCTTTAGAGCTCTTTTAACACTTTGATGACTGTCCTGCTTTTTAAGCTGACTCATTCTTGCTTTCCAAAATCTTCAGTCTTCTTTAAGGTGATCGGGCTATTTACAGACAAAACATTCATGAGTTTCTCTTAGATTGCTCGTACATTTAGGGAAATCCTGGAGTTTTAATGCTGTTTCTGCTTTGGGTTCATAATTGGGTTCATAATTGCTGCTTACATGCTGCGTTTTCTCTTGTCTTCATCCACAAGTTTGCTTTTAACATACTTTAGAATCAGCTCATTATCTGGCTGTGCATCTACTGCAGTCACGAGTGTGTCATAACTCTCTGGAAGACCATTTAATAGAAGTGAAGCAACATGAAAATCTTTCATTTCTTCTACAATACCCCTTAGATGCTCCACAATCTCTAGGGTGTTTCTTATATAGTCCTGCATATTCTGCCCATCACTTAGTTTAGACTGACATAGCTTTCTCATGAGATAAAGCTTATTGCTGAGAGTGGATCTTTTATGCACTTTCTGTAACTCATCCCACATCTCCTTTGCAGTTGCACCCTTGCATATATGCACAATCTGATTATCATCTACACTGAGGGAGATAGTGCTTTGTGCTTTCTTTTCCATCTCTAGCCAATCATCAGGTAATGGAAGAGGCACTTGTTCCTGAGTATATTTCCACATACCTTCTCTTATGAGCAGCATCTTCACCTTGATTTTCCAGGACTGGTAATTCTGGTTAGTGAGACTTGACACTGATAACTTGACAGCATTGCTGCCAGTGGACATCTCTCTTGCTCTGTGCTGCTTTTACTCTGGGCTTCTGTTGCTGTTACTCTGAGGCTCTGTGTCACTCTTGGCCCGTAACGTATTGGCAGTGGATTATTCAAGATACTCTCCAAGTGTGTGACAACAGAGCTTCTTTATTCAGGAATAAACAGGAACAATATATGATAAGCTTAATAGATCAGAAATAAATCATTTGTGGGTCTCTATCTCTGCAGCATCTACAGCAGGCTGCTTCTCTCATACATAGACACAGGAAAAAAGAAACTACAGTCACATGTTCTCCTCTGGGAGTTTTTTTAACTTTATAAACAGCATACAAATCTAGCAGCTAAACCCTCATAGACAGGAATGGAGTTGTTGCACCAAACGTATTCCAACAATAATGCACCCTCATAATCATATATAAAATATAATGCACCCCATAGTCATATATAGTAGTTTAATGCACCCCCATAGTAGTATAATGCACCCTACAGCCATATATATAGCAGTATAATGCACCACTATAGTAGTATGATGTACCCCATAGCCATATATAGTAGTATAATGCACCCCCATAGTTATATATACTAGTATAATGCACCCCATAGCCATATACAACAGTATAATGCACCCCCATAGTTGTGTAATGCACCCTATAGTCTTATATAGCAGTATAATGTACCCCCATAGTAGTATGATATACCCCATAGTCATATATAACAGGATAATGCACCCCCATAGTAGTATAATGCACCTCCATAGTAGTATAATGCACTCCCATGGTATCATGCACCCCCATAGTAGTATAATGCAGCCCCATAGTAGTATAATGCACCCCATAATCATATAAGGCACCCCATAGTAGTATAAGAAACCCCCATAGCAGTATAATGCACCCTCATGTATTATAATGCACCCCATAGCAGTATAATGCACCCCCATGATAGTAAAAGGCAGCCTCATAGTAGTATAATACACCCCATAGTGCACCTTTGCTTATGAAAAAAAAAAAGTTTTTCCTTACCTGGCCGAGCACTGTCCTCTGCTATGTTCATCTGAGGTGCTGACCATCGACCCGGAGTGTGACAGTGACATCATACTCCTGTGACTTGCACACTGACATCAGCTGCCGGCTTGTGATTGGCTGGCGACTGTTAACTGTTGCTATGCCAGAGGATATCCTCCTGCACGGCAATAGACTTTAACTTAGACGCACGTCCAGGAACTGAATGGGCAGAATTTTGCTGCTGGGACCAGGTGAGCAGAAGAGAGGGGACCCGCTCCATGCCCCCTTCACTCGCCGGGCCTCATACACCAGTAACGGAAGTAATGCCCTTATGGCGGCCCTCGTTATACCTAATATGTTCTCTCTCAGTCAGAAACAATGAACTACTATTTTATGGACTTCTGGGTCAGCAGATTTGACCAGTAGCAAGAGCTGGCCTAATTATGTTCAACGTTTGGTAAACTGTCAGCAGGGCTGGTGGCTTTGTCCCACCCAAGTGGGCAAGGCTATTTGCTGCAAGCATGGAATAATCTGTAAAAATGAATTAGGCTTGGATCAGTGAAGACTTTCATTCAACTACACTTAATGCCAATAATTAGATTTACATTTACATTTTTGTATGGATTGTGGAAAGCTATTGCTTTTTTATATAGCAAAGAATAAAACTTCCCATTCAGGATTATTTTTGTACCACCCTCATGTACGTGTAGCCTTTGGCTCATACTTGATGACGGGAGGGGGTTTGCAGAGCTCAAAGGTGCGGCGTTCTTGTAAACAGTCATTTATTTATTTTTAATCCTAACTTTATGTGTGCACATTGCAGCTAGCCAATCAAGGCGCAGGAAACATCCACAATGTCCTGACTCAACGGTTTGTGTCTTTGCCTGCTGAAGCCACATGTCCCTCTCCACATAAAGAGTGGACATCTTGTTTTAGTGCCATTTTGACACGTTAATAGCACAGAGAGGCTACTCCTGATGGCACTGTTAGCAGCAAGACTTTAGCTAGTTAGCTAGGCGGTTGTATATCAGTCAGATAATGTAGCTAGCTAGTGTCCAGTGTGTCTGTAAAATTTACTTGCCAGCATTTTTTTTGACCCTTACAGAGGTCCACAGGCAAAGCCAGCAGGGCTGCAAGTGTGCTGTGCACTGTTTCTATTGTGCTCCATGCACGAGTATAGCGTTCTAAATCTTTTTTTTTCAATAATTAAATGTGAAACAGCCTGCTGTATCCTACCTTGTCATTTAGTGCTGTGGTGATATGAAACTGTTTGCAGACCTAATGAACATTAAAAATATATGTACTGTATTTTTCATATTATAAGACACTCCGGATTATAAGACCCACCCCAAATTTTGAGGAGAAAAAGAGGATTTTTTTTTTAATAATATGGTGGTGCTTCTTATAATCCATGCGTCTTACTGCATACTGGGGTGGTGGCTGCAGTGAAGCGGGGTCCCAGGGTCACTGCTGGAGGAGGCAGAAGTGGGGTGATGCTACAGGCCACAGGCTGGGATGAGGGAGTGTCCGATGTGCAGTGCGACGCTGCAGGTGTCCGGTACTGCACTGCAGGTGCCCGGAGGAGCTCCCGGGGTGTCCGGCGGTGCTGCTGGGGTTTCTGGCAGTGCTGCTAGGGACTCCGGTGCTGCTGTGGGGGTCTCCCGTTCTGCGGGGGTCTCTGCCGACAGTTTATGAAAGGCCAGAGCCCCCCCGCAGTTCTGTGATTTGTGGACTCCTGGAAAATGGACGCCAGGGGCGGCACATGCACAGATGGAGATCTCAGCATCAAAATCTCGGGAGATGAGATTTCAGCATCTTATAATCCATAAAATACAGTATATAATTTTTCTGTTGCAAAACGTTACACAGCACGCCGTACCCCACTTTGTCATTTTGTTGGGTTGAAATTAAGCTGTCTGCAGATCTCATGCACATAACAAAAAAGTTTCTGTTGCTAAATGTCTTTCAGTAGGGGACCTGACTTTCAAATTGTTTGTAGCATCTAGTGGATTATAGGGGCCTGTTCCAGAGGCCCCCAAAAATTCTTCTGTTACTAACATCATACAGTAGGGGACATCTCACTTTCAAATTGTGTGTAGCATCTAGTGTGTTACAGTATATAGGCCTGATTCAGAGGCCATCAAAAAATTCTTCTGTTACTAACGTCATACAGTAGGGGACATCTCACTTTCATCTTGTTTGTAGCATCTAGTGTGTTCTAGAGTCCTGATCCAGAGGCCACAGAAACATGTTTCTGTTACTAACATTGTACAATAGGGACATCTCACTTTCAAATTGTTTGTAGCATATAGTGTGTTACAGAGACGTGATCCAGAGGCCACCAAAAATTCATCTGTTGCTAACTTCATACATTAGGGAACATCCTGCTTTCAAATTGTTTGTAGCATCTAGTTTGTTATAGAGGCCTGATCCAGTGGCCAGCAAAAAATTCTTCTGTTACTAATGTCATACAGTAGGGGACATCCCACTTTCAACTTGTTTGTAGCATCTAGTGTGTTATAGAGGCCTGATCCAGAGGCGACAGAAAAATTTCACTGTTAGGCTACTTTCACACATCAGGTTTTCGGCGTCAGGCGCGTTCCGGCGTCGTGCCGGAGCGCCGGATCCGGCAAATGTTTTGTAAAACCGGATGTGACGGATCCGGTTTTCTGCCGGATCCGTCTTGCGCTTGACAGCTAAAACCGGATCCGTCTCATCCGGTTCATCCGGTTTTCGATCCATTTTTCGACGGATTACGCCGGATCCGGTTTTTAAAATCGCCCCTTGTGGCCTTCCGAACGGGATTGGCTACTGAAAAACTATATATAGCGTGTTCCTACAGCCCTTCTTTGACAGGTTGTAGAGGAGAAAGTGCAGGTTGGAGAGAAGAGCAAGTTACTGGCGAAGATGGATGTTGTGATTGGAAATATTTTGAAGAATTTGGCGGATTTTACAGCGGAGGCGAATCGTTTGAGGGTGATTGTTCTGGAGAAGGAGAGAGCGAGACAGCAGCACATCAGGCATCGTAGACGAAGTTTGTGGATCCACCCCATCACAGCCAAGAGAATGACGCGTGGGGTCTATTCTACACTCTGCATGGACCTTAGACGAAACCCGGATAAATTTTTTGGATATGTTCGGATGAAAATGGAGAATTTTGATTACTTGGTGGAGCGCATTGCACACCTCATAAGAAAAGCGGACACCTATTGCCGCTTCTCTGTTTCACCCGCAGAGCGTCTGATGGTGACTTTAAGGTAAGCCACATTTATTGGATATGCTCGCATCAGAGCACACTTTCACTGCAATCATGTTGGTGGTAGTTTGCATCTCCAAGTGTTATAGCTGAGTTTTGGTATGTCATGCTGTGATTTTAAACTAATTGATTGTTTTTTAATTCCCCACAGATTTCTTGCAACTGGAGAATCCCTTTCGTCACTGCATTTCCAGTACAGACTCGGGATTTCCACCATATCTGGAATAGTGAAGCACACATGCCGTGCACTGTGGGACTCCTTAGCTGAAGAGTTTTTACCAGAGCCCACAACAGAGTGGTGGATTGAAATTTCAGAAAAGTTTCAACAGATATGTCAGTTTCCGAACTGCTTGGGCGCTGTGGACGGAAACATATCCGCATTGTAAAGCCAGCGGGATCGGAATATTTCAATTACAAGAAATATTTTTCAATTGTCCTCATGGCCATCGCTGACGCGGAATACAAATTTATTGCTGTTGATATTGGGGCCTATGGCCGCTCCAATGACTTTCAAGTTTTCAAACTGTATGCCATGGGGCGTAAACTGTATGGAAACACCTTCCAGTTCCCATCCCCTAGACCGCTGCCGTAAACATCTGGTCCACCTATGCCATTTGTCTGTGTAGGGGATGAAGCCTTCCAGCTGTCAGAACACCTTTTGAAACCGTATGGTAGCAGAGGATTGTCAAGAACAAAACGCATTTTTAATTACTGCCTCACAAGAGCAAGAAGAATGGTTGAATGTACCTTTGGTATTCTGACAGCCAAATGGCGGGTCCTATTGACTGCGATCAACCTCAAGACAGAAACTGTGGACGAGGTGATCAAAGCTTGCGTGGTACTCCACAATTTTGTTATCTGCAAGGAACCCATTTCCATTGAGGACACCTCCGAAGAAACCACCTTGCAAGATTACCATGACATTACCACTAGAAGTTCTGTGACGGTTTCAGTAATGAGGGACAATTTTGCAGTTTACTTTATGTCACCTCAAGGCAGAGTACACTGGCAGGATGACACTGTGAAAGATTTGTGCCCTTAACCAAACTTGTGTACCTTCTGTACCAACAGTATATACCTTTGCCAACCAAAGTTGGCTATCTTGTCATGGTGTTAATATTTTTACCTTTAGGCCACAGGTGTGTACCTGGTTGTGTTTTATGCAAAGTATTTCACCTTTTAACAAAAGTTGTGTACATTGTTAGGAAATCACCAACAATAAACACAACTTTTTAGGTGAAATACTTTGCTTCAAACACAACCAGGAACACAACTGTGGCAAAAAGCTAAAATTTACCCACAGTTATATACCTGGTTTTAAATACCTTTTTACCTTTGAAATACCCTGTATTTAACCTTTCTTTTAAACATATTTCGCCGCAGAAAGAAATGACAGACAACCATTGTAAAACGATAATTTAACTTTTATTTAAAATATTTTTTTTTTGTAAAATGTTTTTAAAGTTAAAAAAAACTTTTTTAATAAAGGTTTGAAACCAAATGGGCATTTTTATTAAAAAACACACATTACAAATCTGTGTAGTGTGGGGTGGAAATACTGCTGGAGGGGCTGCGGGACGCTTCGACACTGGGAGTGTGGAGAGAGGACAGGGATCGTGGTGGGGAAGGAACAGTTAGAGGTGAAGGTGTGGAAAAAGCTACAGAATGGGTGGACATGTGGGAGGCAGAAGAGGTGGTGGGCGGTGGAGTGGAGGGTTGGGCAGGGACTGTAGGAGCAGATGATGTTGATGGAAAGTTGTATGGGGAAGGAGTTTGGTACGGGGAAGGAGTTTGGTACGGGGCAGGTTGCTGGAAGTGGGGAGATGTCTGGTACTGGGGAGGTTGCTGGTACTGGGGAGGTTGCTGGTATGTAATAGGAGGGGGAGGATGGAAAGTGGCTGGAGGGGGTGCAGGTGGAGGAACTACTGGGGTGGGAGGAGGAGGTTGGGAGGTAACATGCTGGAGAGCACCGTGGCATGAATGCATTACATGCATCTGCTGGGTAGGAGAGAGCGTTTCCATGCGCTCCACAACAGACCTGAAAAAGGTGTGGTTTGGCGAAGATCTTGCTTCTGAATGCATGGTTTGCAAAAGTGTCTTCACCTCCAGAATGCTGGAGTTGATCTGCTGAAAGCCTGCAGAGATTTGCTCTGACAAGACTTTTAGACAGTTCTGGAAAGATGCATTCAGATGCAAGAACTCTGGTGCATAAGTCTTTTCCTGACCCCTCTGCCGCCCAGTACCCGCAGGTGTACTAGAGGTGGCAGGGGCAGAAGGGTGGGGTAAAGGGAAAGCGATCTCCTCACCAGCAGCTTCATGTAATGTAGGCGGCCACGATGCTCCTGTGCTGGTGGATGGGACAGATGGGTCGAATGTGTGGGAAGGCTGGGAAGGTGCAGATGTACCGGGGCGGTCGAAGTGTCCCTCGGTGCTGGTCTCCTCAGGGATCGCCTCAGAAGGGTCCAATCGTGCAGGCTCCCGAGTGCTGCTCACCGTGCTGTGGAATTAAGAGAAAAAAAAACAATTAAAATAGTGACATGGCATGGTCCTGGCTGAAAAAAAATTGTTACATCTAAACATTTTTTTTTCACATGTGGTGTGTAATATTTACCTTCTGGTGACCATTGTATCCCGGAGGAACGACAGGGCTCGTGCGTACTTGTACTTGCTCCTGCGTCCTCCAGATCCATTCGGGGCCCGCATCCCTTTATTGAACTCCTTCTTGAAATGATCCCTCACAGACCGCCACCGCTTCACAATTCTGTCCCCTGAAACGAGAAAGGACAAAGTGGTTAGTATACAACATCAGTGTTTCCCAAACTCCAGTCCTCATGGTCCCCAGGGGTCATGTTTTCAGGATTTCCATAGTAAATAGAAATCCTGAACACATGATCCGTGGGGACCACAAGGACTGGAGTTCAGGAAACACTGGTTTACATCAAGCAACCGGTACTGTATATACTTACGCTCTTTAATCTGGGCCCGAGCATCGAGGTCCTCCCAGCGGCCCACAAGGAGCGAACAGATTTCCTCCCAGAGTTGTCGGGTAACAATCAGGTCAGCATGGCGGCGGTCAGCCATATTCCATAGCGGCTCCCTTTCTCTGACGAGATCGATGAGGTGGTCAACATCAATTCCTCCATCCTCACCGTCTGAGTCGGGAGCACGCTGTGAAGGCTGTTAAAGTAAAATAGAAAAATAGCAAAATTAGTCACCACACTTAAGACATGAAATAAAAAGTGTACCAAAATTTAACTTAAATATTATACTTACATGCTGGTGACCGCCGCGTTGCTGTCGCCGACAACCCTAGGAGGCACTGCGAGGACCTCTTGGCCGAGCACCAGATTGGGAAGACTAGAGAAGAAAAGAAAAAAATTTATGTGTTTGGATGTTGGCATTTGTTTGCTGTGTGAGGTCTGCGGTACATTGTTTTCTATGTGTTGTGTGTAGTGTGATGTTGTGTTTCTGCATTTGATGCAAAAAACTTACCAATTGTGAGCCCACTCCAGGTGTCTGTCCACCCCTTCCTTCTTCTTCTGAGAGCTCCTCTTCAGCTTGTGATTCCTGTTTTGAAATAAAAGCCAATGAATAGACATATATTTCAGAGATGATGGATTTTGGAAATAAAAACTTACCGTCAAATGCTGACGATGCGAGGGAGGGCTCCCAGAAGAAGATGTGCTGTCATGTTGCTGGCCAGACTCCATGGCTGTGGGTGGTGCTGCTGCTGTTGCTGCTGCCAGTGCTGCTGCTGCTGCTGCATCTCTTGGGCGGCTGTTGAATAAAGAGAAACAAAGGGCCAATGAATATCTTGATATTCCATGGCCCTAGTTTTGAGGAATGGGGGATTTGATAATTACCATCTCTCATCTGCTGCTGGACTCCCCTCGCGTTGTTCTGCATGTTCCCTTTCCTGCTCCATTTGGGGTGGTGGTGGTGCTGATGGTGCTGCAGTGGTCTCCTGCCTTCTCCTGCGCCTGGTTGCTGTCTTTGGTGGCATGTTGAGTGTGGCTGAGGGTCCCACTGTCATGCTTTTATATACAGTGGGGAAAAAAAGTATTTAGTCAGTCAGCAATAGTGCAAGTTCCACCACTTAAAAAGATGAGAGGCGTCTGTAATTTACATCATAGGTAGACCTCAACTATGGGAGACAAACTGAGAAAAAAAAATCCAGAAAATCACATTGTCTGTTTTTTTTTCATTTTATTTGCATATTATGGTGGAAAATAAGTATTTGGTCAGAAACAAAATTTCATCTCAATACTTTGTGATATATCCTTTGTTGGCAATGACAGAGGTCAAACGTTTTCTGTAAGTCTTCACAAGGTTGCCACACACTGTTGTTGGTATGTTGGCCCATTCCTCCATGCAGAGGAAAGAGGAGACTCTTAAAGAAGAAGTTACAGGTCTGTGAGAGCCAGAAATCTTGATTGCTTGTTTCTGACCAAATACTTATTTTCCACCATAATATGCAAATAAAATGAAAAAAAAACAGACAATGTGATTTTCTGGATTTTTTTTTCTCAGTTTGTCTCCCATAGTTGAGTTCTACCTATGATGTAAATTACAGACGCCTCTCATTTTTTTAAGTGGTGGAACTTGCACTATTGCTGACTGACTAAATACTTTTTTTCCCCACTGTATGTGTGCTGTGGGCAGAGCTACTGAGCATGCTCAGACCCAAAAAACCGGATCCGGCGCATTGCGGCGCTCATAGGCTTTCATTGTGTGAAAAAGCCGGACACGCCGGATCCGGCGTGTCCGGCTTTTTCGCCGGAGACAAAAAATGTTACAGTAGCCGTTTTTTCCAGACACCGTATTGCGACACATTGCCGGATCCGGCGAAAACCGGATGAAACGCATGGCCATCCGGCGCGATCCGGCGCAAATGCAAGTCAATGGGGGGGAAACCGGATCCGGCATTGCATTTCGGCGGATCCGGTTTTTGTCAAAAGTGCCGGATCGCGCCTGACGGCGAAAACCTGATGTGTGAAAGAGGCCTTACTAACATCATACAGTAGGGGACATCTCACTTTCAAATTGTTTGTAGCATCTAGTGTGTTATAGAGGCTTGATCCAGAGGCCACCAAAAAATTCTTCTGTTACTAATGTCATATAGTAGGGGACATATCACTTTCAAATTGTTTGTAACATCTAGTGTGCTACAGAGTCCTGATCCAGAGGCCACCTAAAAATTCTTCTGTTACTAAAGTCATGCAATAGGTTACATCTCATTTTCAAATTGTTTGTAGCATCTAGTCTGGTACAGAGGCCTGATTCAGAAGCCACAGAAAAATTTTTCTGTTACTAACGTCAAACAGTAGGGTACATCTTACTTTGTTTGTACCATATCTTCTTTGTCATACAGGACTCATCTACAATCAAACAATTCTTTCTTCTGTGAAAAACGTGATTCAGCACACCATATTTCACCTTGTAATTTACTGCCGCTGAAATTCAGCTGTTTGCAGAGCTGTTGTAGAAGTAAAAATCTAATTTTTGTTGCTAATACTGTGATCCTACCACACTATCTGAGCAACATGATTGGGAAAAAGTGAAGCAGTGCTGGAAGGGGAATTAGACTTTGTGTCAAGGTGTACGTTGGGTGGGTGGTAATGCTTGTGAAAGCACTAGTATCCGAACAACACATCACGTCCTATGCAAAGACAACTGACAACTTATGTTACTGGATAGGCTACTCCACAACCTTTTTTTGGCAGACGCACTGTGGTATGCCTTGTTGATGAGGCCCAGAAAGAGCATGTGCTCGAGTGGATGGCAAGTGCAGCTTCTCCTCCTCCTCCTCAACATCACACCCAGTACAGTTCACAGAGGTGGCACCCAAATTACCCTTGCTTCCCCCCACACCCCAACTCTCCAACCTTACAGCTGACAGTACGGAACCACAGATGGGTGAGTCTGAAGAGCTGTGTCAAGAGGAGGAAATCTGCACCGATGCATAAAATGCATAATTTTTTTTTCTAGCTTGGATCCGGGGCAGGGCGAAGTAGGGTCTGAGCAGCATCCTGACCCTCATCATCAGACATTAACCCCTGGTGGGGGGAGGTGATCATGATGAGACTCAGATATCTGAGGCTCACGCGGACTGTACTTTGAGAGCAGGAAGAGGAGGAGGGCGACTTCAAGGGCGAGGAATGTAATAACATAGTGGATGATGATGAGGTGTCAGATCCTAGTTCCCGTGAACCTAGAGGCACACAGCTGAGTAGGTCATCTGTGGAGGAAGAGGAGAAGGCTACGTTGCGACATACGTTGCAGACACATAATAATGCAGGCACGACAAGCAATGCATCCTCAGCCACAACTGTGGCTGTGACCAGCAGCGTCCTCAGGTCTGCAGATTGCAGGGGTGGCAAGGGTTGCCTTGCCTGTGCATTTTTTGACACTGCAAAAGATGAGACAACTCACGTAATCTGCCAACTTTTGCAAAAAAAAAAAACTGAGTTGAGGTAAAAAGTGCAATAATTTGACTACTACATGTATGGACCTTCACATGCGCAAACAACAAGCTTTACACTGGGAATCCCACTTCGTAAAAATGCGGACCTCAACAACCATCAGCCACCCCATCAATCGCATCTGCTGCTTCTTCCTACTCCTCTGTTACTATGCCAACTATTGAGATGCAGGTCTTCGACCACAGAATCCCGGGTTCTTTACCCACTCCAGTGATGCTGACTGAGATCCCGCCATCACCTGTAATGGAAGTGGACATGCCTACTGTTTTTGATCAATCTCAGAGAACAAGCACTCCACAAATTTCTCAATCCACCGTAACATCTTCGCCTGCACCTCTCTCACAGTCCAACACTTTGTCCGGTTCACCGTACTCCACCCTTTCTCAGCACTGCAGCCAGCCCATGGTACCGCAGTTGTGGCCACATAAAAAATGGTTTCCTCCTATGCATGACAAAGCTAGAAGGTTGAACTCCACCATCTCCAATCTATTGGCCATGGAAATGCTGCCTTTCCGCCTGGTAGATACTGACGGTTTCTGAAATCTGATGGCCGTCGCAGTCCCCCAGTACTAATTGCCCAGTCATCATTACTTTTCTAAGAAAGTTGTGCTTGCACTACACAGGCATGTCGCAGACAAGATTACCGGTTCCTTGACTAAATCTTTGTCTGCTGGGTGCATTTCACCACAGACACCTGGACTAGCAAGTATGGCCAAGGGTGTTACATATTGCTGACTGGGTACTTGGTGACTCTGGTCTCTGTAGAGGCAGGGACTGCTCCACAAGTCTTGAAATCCCCAAGGCTTTCAGGACAAACCTCTATATTTAACAAATCCTCCACTGCTTCTGCCTCCTCCTCTATCTCCTCTAGGGCCTCCACCTATGCCCTCAACCTTTGCCTTAATGAGACACACGTTCCAACAGTGCAGAGTGAATCCCCACCACTTCCGTACTGCACAGCTAGGGCTCATCGCAATCAGGTAGTGTTAAAATTGATATGACTTGGAGATTGAAGTCATACAGCTGAGGAATTGTGGGCATCTCTCCAGGCTGAGCCCTCCTGGCTCCAAGGAAGGCTGTGTCCGATAACAATGCTAACTAGGTGGCAGCTATACAGCGGGGCAAGCTCACACATTTGCTTTGCATGGCTCAAGTCCTCAACCTGGTGATACAACATTTTCTCCACCACTATCCTGGCCTGGGTGAGCTGGTACAGAAAGCATGGAAACTGTGTGCTCATTTCCGCCATTTGTACCTCTCAGGTTATCAACTTGCATTGATATAGAGGTCTTTGCCAATGCAAGTTAACAGGTTGATATGCAATGTGATGACACGGTGGAATTCCACTCTGCACATGTTGCAGCGACTGTGGCAGTAGCAATGAGCCTTGATGCAGTATGTCATATCATATAGCATGAGCCAATGCAATATGGAAGTGGTGCATGTCACTTTTACGGAGTGGGCACAGATTAAGGACCTCTGCACCCTTCTGCATAGTTTCAAAATGGCTAGTGCTGACAATGCCATTATCAGCATCACTATGCCAGTCACCTACATGCTGAAGCAGACTTTGAATAGCCTGTGGTAGGAGACAGTGGTCCCAGAAGAAAAGGAGGAAGAAGAGGAGAATGCAGAAGGGATAACATTGTCCCTAAGCTATAGACTGTCCACACACAGGAGGGTGCCAAGGGAGGGTGGATTACTGTGATCGAGGGGGCTTGTGAAAAAAGAAAAACTGTTAGTGAAGGGGCAAGATGAGAAGAACAAATGGGGGAGCAAGAGGTGATGAGCGAACTACTGTTAGGAGATGAAGAGGATAATCCTTCCCTCTCTCTTGTTCATGGTTGGTGGGAGGGGGCAGCGGAAACAAGCATCAGTGTTACCCAGCCACCAACACAACATGGGCTTGGACCTCATGGCATAGGCCAACATATGAGTGCCTTCCTGCCACATGATCCCCGTATAGTTATGATTAGAAATAGTGCTGACGACTGGATTGCCACTCTTTTAGACCCATATTATTAAACCAAACTTTGCCATATGCTTCCCGCCCTTCAAAGGGACCCACGAATGCTGGAGTATCGAAACACGCTTTTGCACAACCTTAAGTGAGCTTTTCCGCAAGACAGCAGTGAAGCACACAGTTTGTATCACAGCTCAAGACTTACAACTCCGGCACTTCAGTCTATCAATGTGAAAACATTAGCAGCGGCAGCAGCAGTGTAAGTGAAAGAATCAATTTCTGTGAGTCTTTTGACACTTGTTTTTGAGCTTGTGCACCTGCACAACAGAGTCCATGTCATACACGTGGTGAATGAATGGAGAGGGTGGGGCAGGAGTATGTAGAACTGAATATCAATACTACTTGAGAGTGGCTGAGCATGAAAGCTGGATGAGCTGTTGCATGTGATATCAGGGCTCCCAGCACAGGTATCCTACACTGATCCCTCACCCACCTTGTCTTATTATGACATTCAGTTGAAAGCTGTAAATGCTGGCCCAGACCCCAATACCTCATGCCTGGCTGATTGCTGAAGTGCCATGCTACAATTTGTACTGTGGGTGAATTGAGTCCACTTTCCTGGTGTCTCCCCATAATGTGATGTGTTTTGGCAGCTTTTGGTGCCGTTAGAAGGTGTTGTGCAGGTGTTTGTTTTTGCCTCCCATTGCCGGTTATGTTCTGCGAATATTCGACAAATTGATAGCTCATCTTTCTTGTACAAATTATTTTAAAGCAATTTGGGAACATTCAGAGAAGCTGAAAAATTTGAATTTCAAAACATTATCAAGGGATCAGAGCCAAAATCTGGAGTTCAGATAATTGCATTTTTTACCATTTTCTCCTTTTCATGCTCTATCTTGAATTTGCAATTGTCTCTGAGCTGGTCAGAGTTGACTAGCTAATATGATATCTTCTATACACGAAAAACACAGAAAGAGGGATTGTTGCTAATTTTCTCTTTGGTAACAGAAGAACTCGCTCTAATTCTTCCTCTGCTCTTCTCTATTCCCCTCTACATAGACTTCAATATGCACTAGAATCTGGCATCTCTCTGCGATCGCAGTCTGTCTTGTCTTTTCAAAATAATCAAGGAGGTAGTGGGGAGGAAAGGAAGTGGTTCCTAAATGGGGAAAGAATCACAATTCTCTGTTAAGATGTATTACAAAATTTGCAAAGTTTATTATACTCCCTTGCAAAATTGATTTGTGCAAAGTTTGTGAAAAGTAAAGTTGTTATGAAAAATGTTTATTATTTACATAAGCGGATTCTCATTTTTCTGTTATATAGTGTCTCTTTTCTTTCCTCATTTCCAAAAAATAGTGCCATGTCCAGTCACTAAACTGCAACTGCAGTTTAATTATACTAGCAAGACAGATTTTACTTTTTTTAAAACTGCTTTTTTTAATGAAAACTTTAAAAATCTCATAAAAAATAACATTTTGCATCCCCAAATCCCGACTGCCTATCCAAGCATAAAAAACAAAACAAAACACAAAACAGTCCACCATGAGGCAGAAAAAAAAGAATTGTGTAAGACGTGCAGGAGAAACAAGAGAAGGAGTAACAGGATAGATGATATTGTAAATCTGTAGCAAATCCATTTCATCCTCCTTTCCATTTCATAAAATGGGAGAATGCCCTCAAATTCTCTTATGCTTCCAATATCTCTATGCACCAGTTGGATCTTTTTATAAAACATTTGCTAGTTTAGCCCATATTAGTCCAGATTACTCTCCAATGTGTTGGAGAAACTGTGGTAATCCTGGCAACCTTCTCCATATTTGTTGGAGCTGTCAAAAAATTAAAAATTTATGGAATCAAGTATTTTCTTTAATTATAATTTGCTTGATAGAAAATTATGAATCACTTCCCACATGGCTCTCCTTTCAAGTGAAAAATATACATCCTTTTTTCAGATATGTTTTAATTCATATCTTCCTTATAGTAAAAAACTCAATAGCTTTTTTGAGTAAATAAATAACTCCACCCAAATGTTCTAACTTTCTTAAAAAAATTTCACTTCATAAATCACTTGAATTAAAAAAAAAGGGAATGTTGGGTTTCAGGTTTTCCGTAAAGTTTATGGAAACCTTTGGGTATGCTTTGATACTTTCTTATTTCCTTGCACTCCTCTTACGGTATGGATTTTATTGACTGTTTATTGGTTTAGGTAAGTTAATGGTCATGTGGTTATGTGATTATAGCTAACCCCTTAGTGACACAGCCAATTTTGACCTTAATAACCAGGCCAAATTTTTTAAATCTGACCAGTGTCAATTTATGAGGTAATATATCTGGAACTCTTCAACGGATCCCACTGATTCTTAGAATGTTTTCCCATCACATACTGTACTTCATAACAATAGTAAAATCTGTTCGATATGACTTGCATTTATGTGTGAAAATATAGGAAATTTGGCAAGAATTTCAAGCTTCAAGTCAAATTTTGCAGTTTTCAAATTTTTATTTATGTTCTTAAATCAGAGAGCTATGCTACACAAAATAGCTAATAAATAACATTTCCCACATGTCTAATTTACTTCTACACAACTTTATTATTTTTTTTTTTTATGAAGTTACAGGGGTTAAAAGTTGACCAGCAATTTCAAATTTTTCCAATAAAATTCTCAAAACTATTTTTTTAGGGACCACATCACATTTGAAGTGACTTTGAGGGGCCTATATGACAGAAAATACCCGAAAGTGATAGCATTCTAAAAACTGCACCCCTCAAAGTGCTCCAAAACAAATTTAAAAAGTTTATTAACCCTTCCTATCTTCACAAGAGCTGAAACAATGTGGAAAGAAAAAATTAACATTTAACTTTTTCCACAAAAATTTTATTTTAGCCCAAAATTTGATGTTTTGTCAAGGGTAACAAGTTAAATTGGACCCTAAAATTTGTTGTGCAATTTCTTTTGAGTACAATGATATCCCATATGTGGGGGAAATCTGTTGCTTGGGTGCACGGCAGGTCTTGGAAGGGAAAGAGCACCGTTTGACCTTTTGAAAACAAAAATGGCTGGAATCAAGAGCTGATCACATATCGTGCTTGTATATCCCCCAGGGGTACATGTTTTTGAGCCCATGCACTTAGTGCATGCGCATTACCAGTCTAGGATACCAACTAATTAAAAATGGGAAAAAAAGTTTGAGTCCCTCCTCTACAACTCTTCAAAGGGGTATTGAAGTGCCTTTTTCTAATATTTGGCATATTTAGCACTTTAGCACATTTTTGGAAACCAATAGAGCCAGTGTATTCTATTAGTTTTTTAGTATTTTTAGTAATATATGATCCAGTGCATTGCTGTGAGCTATCAGGTGATCATCACATAGGGAGTTCTCACACTGCATAAAGGATTTTACAGCTGGGTCATGAGACTTTGTTCAGTAAGTAAAGAAGATTCAGGGCCATATATATATATATATATATAGAGCTGGAGATTCCATGCCAAAAGGAACTCAGATGAGTGGAGACGTTTAGCTCCCCCTTCTCCCCACATGGTAAGCCTAAGACCATCTAAGCACATGTAAGTGTTAATGTCTGTTTTTAAACCAGTTTATTTTGTATTTGCATTGTACATATTTAATGTCTCATCTTTGTAAAATCTTTTATCTCTGTAATCACTGCCTGTCTTTGGGATTAAATTATAACTTTATTAGTCTGTCTTCATGCTCTAAGATGAATTTACGTGCCTTTAAGATAATTACGCTACTGAATTGGATTGGCTTCGAACCCCTCTATTAAGTTTAGAAACTAATAAGAGAAATCTGGAGCTGGTAGCGGCGAAGTGTGGTCTGGGTCCCAGGTACTGCTTACTGTGACGGAAAGGGATTTTATAAGCTAATTGGGTGGCTGCGGCCAGAGCATTTTATAATTCCCTCACTGCAGCATGCCGGGTGGCCAGACCTCATTGAAGCAGTCGGCCGGCGACCAATTATCCCAGGTGTAGTTCCCTGACTGACCTGAGGGTAAGGGGGCGCTGGAAAGTTGCGAGTTCCAAAGAGGAACTGAAAAGTTTTGTGAAGTATTGTTGGCAGTGGTGGGGCACGCAAAATAGCCCCCCTGCGATAAATTGTAAGGGCAAGACTAGTTTGCTGTTTTTTTTATTACATGGTGTCAGCGGTGGGAAAACTAAGATAAGCCTCCCTGTGCCTGTGATAGCCATGTATAGGCAGTGCGTCGCGTCCCTCAATCCGTGACATACTGGTGTCAGCGGCGGGATCATAACATATTGGTGGGCTCAGGCCATATATTCAGGGCCATAAGTCTGACCAGACATGTCTGACCATGCATATTTCAAAATCCATATTTCAAATTACAGATTTCTAATTACACTACTGTGAATTAGACTAGAATTCCATGATGCACTTACCCATTCATCACTACTGTACTATCTTCATCCTCACCACCACCTGCATCATCTAATCGAGTTGTTTTGTCTACCCACAGGTATGCTGCTGATCCACTCAACTTTCCTGCCTTGTGTGTCTATATGAATTGCATATAATCCTTCCCTGGTATGCTATTTATCCACTCAAGTCTCCTGCCTTATGTGTCTATATGCATTGCATATAATCCTTCCCTGGTGTGCTGCTGATCCAATCAACTTTCCCACCTTGTGTGTCTATATGAATTGCATATAATCCTACCCTGGCATTGCACTGCTTTTGTATCCATAATGAATTCATTCCTCTTGTATCTTCCATGCATACCTTAGTAGTCAATCCCTCCCCCTTTTTTATCACCTCTATTTGACTCAGAACATGTGGTCTGAGCAATCACACCCACAACCTCCTCACAGCTGACCCCTCTCTATTGCACATATGTTCAGGGCCATGCATCTGACCAGACGTGTCTGACCATGCAAATTTCAAAATCCATATTTCAAATTACAGATTTCTAATTACTCTACTGTGAATTAGACTAGAATTTGACTGTAAGGTAACAACATATGTAACCTCCACTATGTTTTGGTATCTTCTCACTTTCACCCCCATACTCCTTACTTTCATCCTAACTCCTGTAATCCCCCCACCCGGTAAGGACCTAGTAATTTCCCCCTCCATCCTACCCAGCCATCTCACCTTCTCCTCAGAACTGTTCCTCCACATAAAATCCTTTTTCTCCAGACACACACGGCCACATCATGTCTTACCTTGCTCCCACCTTCTAATGCGCTGTTTGTTACTCCTCATTGCTGGCGATATATCCCCAAATCCTGGCCCTCCTCAACACATCCCCACACTCACTTCTAACATCCAGCCTCAATCCTCTACACGTTTTTGCAACCATGATAACCTCATACCCATTCATCCAGCCCTCACTCCCCCGGTCCCCCTACCTGGAGCACTATGGAATGCACGCTCTCTCTGCATCAAGCTGTCATTTATCCATGACCTCTTCATCAGCAACAAACTCTCCTTTCTTGGCATCACTGAAACCTGGCTCACCCCCTCTGACTCAGCCTCTCCAGCCGCACTCTCTTACGGCAGAATCCACCTCTCTCACACCCCTCGCCCCAGCAACAAACGTGGTGGAGGAGTTGGCTTGCTCCTCTCCGATACCTGCTCCTTTTCCCCAATTCCACTACCACCCTCCGCCAGTCTTCCCTCATTTGAGGTGCACTCCGTCCGCATCTATTCCCCCTCTAACCTCCAGCTGGCTGTCATCTACCGCCTCCCAGAACTTGCCAGCTCTACCTTTCTCGACCACTTCACCACCTGGCTACTTCATTTCCTCTCTGCTGACATCCCCACTATCATCATGCGTGACTTCAACATCCCCATTGATGCTTCCACCCTGGCTGCTTCTAAACTTTTATCACTAACTGTCTCCTTTGGCCTCACTCAATGGTCCTCTGCAGCCACTCACAAAGATGTTCACACGCTGGACCTTATCTTCACCCGCCTCTGTTCCCTTACTAATCTCACTAACTCACCCCTTCCCCTGTCTGACCACAACCTACTGACATTCTCTTCCCTCTTCTCACCTAATGCGCAACCCCCAGTCCACAAACTCGCTCTCCCATCTCAAACACCTCATTTTACAATCGCTCTCTGAGTCCCTCCTCCCTCTTACAGACATCTTCACTTCATGACACAGATTCTGCTGCCACCTTTTATAACACTACAATAACAGCAGCACTTGATTCAGCTGCCCCCTTCACACATAGCAAAACCAGCCTCACCAAAGAACTGAGACAGGCTTCCAGGGTTGCTGAGCAGAGATGGAAGAAATCACGCTCCGCTGAGCACTTTTTTTTGCATACAAGCAGTCCCTCACCAGCTTCAAGTCCATGCTCTATGCTGCAAAACAAACTTATTTCTCATCACTCATATCCTCCCTGTCTCACAAACCTAAACAGCTTTTCAACACTTTCAATTCTCTACTCTGACCCCCAGCACCACCTGCTTCTCCTCTCATTACCCCTGAAGACTTTGCCTCCTTCTTTAAGCAGAAGATGGATACGATCAGAGAAAGCTTTGGCCCACAGCCCCCAATGCCCCTCTTAGCCGCTCAGCCCTGTTCTTCCAAAACCAACTTCTCCACCATGACAGAAAATCAGCTATCCACCCTCCTATCAAGATCACACCTCACCACTTGTAAGCTTGCCCCACTCCCATCCCACCTCATCCCTAACCTCGCCACAGTCTTCATTACTACTCTAACATACCTCTTCAACCTCTCACTTACAAATGGTGTGTTCCCCTCATCCTTCAAACATGCCTCCATCACACCCATCCTCAAAAAGCCCTTCCTTGACCCATCCTCTGTGTCTAGCTATCGCCCGATATCTCTTCTCCCTTATGCCTCAAAACTACTGGAACAGCATGTCCATCTTGAACTGTCCCCTCCCACCTCTCCTCCTGCTCCCTCTTTGACCACTTAAGATCAGGCTTCCGACTGCAGCACTCAACTGAAACTGCCCTTACTAAGGTCACCAATGACCTACTAACCGCCAAGAGCAAGTGACACTACTCTGTCCTCCTTCTCCTGGACATGTTTTCTGCCTTCGACACTGTGGACCATTCCCTCCTGCTACAGATTCTCTCATCTCTTGGCATCACAGGTTTGGCCTTATCCTGGATCTCATCATATCTAACAGACCGAACATTCAGTGTCTCCCTCTCCCACGCCACCTCCTCACCTCGCCCCCTGTCTGTCGGTGTTCCTCAAGGCTCAGTTCTAGGACCCCTACTCTTCTCCATCTACACCTTCGGCCTGGGACAGCTCATAGAATCTCACGGGTTGCAGTATCATCTCTATGCCGATGACATGCAGATCTACGTATCTGGACCTGACCTCACCTCCTTACCAAAATCCCACAATGTCTGTCTGCTATTTCATCTTTCTTCTCTGCTCGCTTTCTAAAACTGAACATGGACAAAACAGAATTCATAATCTATCCCCCCATCTCACTCTACCCCTCCACCAGACCCATCCATCAATGTGAATGGCTGCTCACTTTCCCCAGTCCCGCATGCTCGGTGCCTCGGGGTGATCCTTGACTCTGCCCTCTCTTTCAAGCCACATATCCAAACCCTTGCTTCCTCCTGCCATCTCAAACTCAAAAATATTTCCTGGATCCGTGCATTTCTTGACCATGAAACCACAAAAACACTAGTGCACGCCATTATCACCCTCCTCAACTACTGCAACCTCCTACTCTTTGGTCTCCCCTCTAGCACTCTGGTACCACTCCAATCCATCCTGCACTCTGCTGCCCAACTAATCCACCTGTCTCCCAGTTATTCCCCAGCCTCTACTCTCTGCCAAGCCCTTCATTGGCTTCCTATCATACAGAGGCTCCAGTTCAAAACCCTAACTATGACATACAAAGCCATCCACAACCTGTCTCCTCCATACATCTGTGACATGGTCTCCCGGTACTCACCCACACGCAACCTTCGATCCTCTCAAGATCTCCTTCTCTACTCCCCTCTTATCTCTTCTTCCCACAACCACATGCAAGTCTTCTCCCGTGCTTCCCCCATACTCTGGAACTCTCTACCCCAACACATCAGACTCTCGCCTACCATGGAAACCTTCAAAAAGAACCTGAAGACCCACCTCTTCCGACATGCCTACAACCTGCAGTGATGCTCAGTCTTCTGAACCGCCACATGACCAGCTCTACCCTTTCCTAGTGTATCCTCACCCATCCCCTGTAGACTGTGAGCCCTTGCGGGAAGGGTCCTCTCTCCTTCTGTGCTTGTGTGTGTGTCTTGTATTGCTCATGTTTATTGTACATGTCTATATTTGCCCCTTTTCACATGTAAAGTGCCATGGAATAAATGGCGCTATAAAAATGTATAATAATAATAATAATAAAGATCCTGGTCTCCTCTATATCATACTGAGTAGATGTGAAACATTACACTATGTTCCCCAGAAGGGTTAATGAAATAACAGTCCTTGATGCTGCTACATTAAACTATCATATTTTTGAGACTATAAGACACATCCAGGTTTTAAATAATAGTATGTTATTATGTTGGTAGCTATGAGTAGAAGATGGTGCTGTGGGACCAGTGTGGTGTCTGCAAAGTACTATATGAGGAGGGTGAGAATAAGAATGGGGGCACAGGGCTTATGTTTAAAGCACGACTCCAGCACTGAAAAATAACACTGGATTGCTGCTTTAAGATCCCATGGGAGAACTATAACTCCCAGCATTTCCTGCAGATCCTATGGCATGCTGAAAGTTATAGTTCACCACAGGAGTGGCAGAATGTTGCTTTATGTGTTGTAATTACTAAACTTTTAATTAATTCTTAAAATGAAGATCGAAGGCTCTGTGCTGTCATTTGATGCTCAAGCCCACCCTCTTCATTACCTCACCACAGGTCCTATAATTACGGGAGCACTCATCATCAACACAGTCAACGCTCTGCTGTCAGGTATACGAATGCTGCGATCTCTCCTATGTCACCCTGCTTCTGCCGCCTCCTCCACCAGACACATGATTGCCCCAGCTGCTGCAGGAATCCAGCGCTGGGGAAACCATATGGGTCTGCTGTTTAAGTGAAGGAATATTCATTTTCTGCTCCCCGCCCACTGTTCAGCGCTGACTGGTGAGCGGGGAAGTAGCTAATGAATATACCTTCACTTTAAGCATTGGGACCCCGTGGTTTCCCCAGCGCCAGATTCCTGCAGTGGTGACATTTTCCTACCTCCTGCTAGTGTGATCCCACTCCTCCACTGCCCCCTCGCCACATGTTACATTTGGACCATAAGATGCACCTCACACTTTCCTCCCAAATTTGGAGGAAAAAAGTGCGTCTTATGGTCCAAAAAATATGGTAATTGCTTTTTCAGTGCTAATTCAAATAGATTCTATTCTCTAATAACACAGCTCTTGTCTGCAATTCATGTAGGGTGAGCTGTTGCAGAAGGGATAACATATTACAGGCATCTAGTCAAGAATTATTGCCTTATAAATGATGATGCTTTTTGCTGCTTTTTTCCATAATCGAGGTATCATGTATGTGTAAGCTAGTACATTAGCCACATAGCATATTTATGCACTTGTACATTAACCCCTTCCCGACAGGCGACTTACGGTGCAAGGAGAACTGCGATTCGGTGCGGTGTCAGCTTTACATGAGAGCTGACATCCTGCAGCAACACCCACGATCAGTGCTGGCACTGATCGAGAATGTTTAACCCCTCTGATGCCGCTGTCAATAATGAGTGATATCGAGGAGCATCACACAAGGAGTGGGCTTTCTGTGTGCTTCCATCAACACAAGGTGCTGAGATCATTATGTTTTCTGAAGGGTCTAGTTTCTAAAATTATGTCACTTGTGGGGGGTTTCATTGTTTAGGTACATCATGTGCTCTCCAAATGTGAAATGGAGTAAGTCAATTATTCCAGCAAATTTTACATTCAAAAAGTCAAATGATGCTCCTTCCCTTCCGAGCCCTACAGTGTGCCCAAACAGTGTTTTTTCTCCCACATATGGGGTATCGACATGCTCAGGAGAAATTGCATGTTGCAATTTCTCCTAAAATCTTTATGAAAATGCAAAGTTTGAAGCTAAAATACATTTTTGTGGGAATAATGTGTTTTTTTTTATTTTCACGAAACAATCACTGACCTCAGGGAAACCAGTCAAAGAAAACACTGCGGCAGCCGGCATAGGATCTCAATCAGTGAAATCCTAGGTGCATTGCTCCCTGTGAAATACGAATATGCAAATAAAGTTCGTGGAGCCTCATTTAAGAGTCTCAAACACGGGACTAGCCAGATCTTCCTCCAGGGAAGGACCCAGCCAAGGAGGAAGATCTGGCTAGTCCCGTGTTTGAGACTCTTAAATGAGGCTCCACGGACTTTATTTGCATATTTTTTATTTTCACGGCTCAACTTTAGAAACGTCTGTGAAGCAACTGGGGTTTCAGGATGCTCACCACACATCTAGATAAGTTCCATGATGGGTGTAGTTTCTAAAATGGTGTCAATTGTGGGGGTATCCACTGATTAGGCACATTGGGGCTCTTGAAATACAACATGGCGTCCACTAATTATGCAATCAAATTTTACTTTCAGAAAGTGAAATGGCGCTCCTTTCCTTCTGAGCTCAGCTGTGCACCCAAATAGTGGCTTTCCCCCACACATGAGAAATTTTACAGCAAATTGCATGGTCCATTTTCTCCTGTTACCCTTGTAAAAGCAAAAAAAATAGGTCTAAAATACATTTGTTATGAAATGTATTATTTTTTCCATCCACATGCTAATAATACCTGTGAAGCAACTGAAGAGTTAATAAACTTCTTGAATGTGATTTTGAGCACCTTGAGGAGTGCATGTTTTAGAATGGTGACACTTTGGCTATTTTCTGTCATATAGGCCTCTCAAAGTCACTTCAAATGTAATGAGGTCCCTAAAAAAAAATGGGTTTGTACATTTTGTTGTAGAAATGAGAAAACAAATTTTAACCCTTATAGCTTCCTAAAAAAAAATGATGTTTCAAAAATTGTACTGATATAAAGTAGACATGCGGGAATTGTTATTTATAAACTGTTTTGCGTGATATGACTCTCTGATTTACAGGCATAAAAATTGAAATTTTGAAAATTGATACATTTTCTTAATTTTTGCCAAATTTCTGACTTTTTCAGAAATTTTTAAATGTAAGTCATATCATACAAATGTTACCACTGTCATGAAGTACAATAAGTCACAAAAAAACAAACTCAGAATCAGTGGGATCCAGTGAAGCTTTCTAGAGTTATTACCTCATAAATTGACAGTGGTCAGAATGGAAAAAATTGACCTGGTCAGGAAGGTGAAAACAAGCTTCGGATGCAAAGGTTAATATAGAAATGGTGTGTCGGCCTTATTTTTTATTGTTTTGACTGCAGAATTGTAGTTCAAGACCACACAATCCCTTTAAGATACAATTTCTCAAATATCAGATTACTCACAACAGACTCTTGCCACCTGCAATACCGTGGACTCATTACAACAGCCAATTAAAAGGAATCTGTCACCCCTTTTTTGAGATATCATATAATGATATCATTCAATTGTGTGTCACATAAGGATTCTCTTAGTACTTTTGCTTCCCCCTGACAATGCACCTTTCATGCATAAATACCTTGTTTATATCGGTTCAGATGTATGTAAACTGCCGCTGTCCGGTCCACTGGGCGGGGCTTATTCACCTGCTCCCCCCTTCCTGTCTTGCTCTACGCATTTCTTCTTGTGTAGAGCAAGACAGGAAGGGGGAGCAGTTGAATAAGCCCCGCCCATCGGATCGGACCGTGGAAGTTTACATACATCTGAACCAATATAAAAAAGGTATTTATGCATGAAAGGTGCGGGGTCAGGGCGAAGCAAAAGTACTAAGAGAATCCTTATGTGACACACAGTTGAATGATATCATTATATGATATCTCAAAAAAAGGGATGACAGATTCCCTTTAGGCTGTGTGCCCACATAGCAATTTTTAAGCTTTTTTGCCGTGATTTTCGGCGCGAAAACGCTGCGAAAATGTTTAAAAATCGTGTACAGAACGCCCCCCATGCATTCCTGTGTCATTCTGCACATGCTGTGCTAATGCTGCACTTTTTTCCGCGGCGGAATTGCATCGCGGAAAAAAATCGCAGCATGGTCATTCTTTTGTGCGGAATCGCAAAGAATTGCCACGATTTCGCACCCATAGGAATGCATGAGAACCGCTTACTTCCCGCATGTGGCTATGCCCACCATGCGGGAAGTTAAGCGTCTCATGTGCGGTTGGTACCCACGGTGTGGAGGAGAGGAGACTGTCCTCCAGGCCCTGGGTACCATACCCCTGTAAAAAAAGAATAAAAAATAAAAAATCAGGGTATATTTACCTTCCGACGTCCCGCGCTGCATTCCCGCCCTAAGCGTTCCCAGTAATGCCTTGCGGCAAGGTCCTGTGATGACGTAGTCTCGCGTGACTCTAGCGGTCTCACGAGATCGCTATAGTAACGCGAGACCAACGTCATCACAGGTCTCGCAAGGCATTACTGGGAACGCTGAGGCCCGGGATGGCAGCACGGGACATCGGAAGGTAAATATACCCCGATTTTTTATTTTTTTATCATTTTTAACATTTTATCTTTTACTATTGAGGCCGCATAGGCGGCTTCAATAGTAAAAAGCTGCTCACACTTGTCAAACACTGTTTGACGAGTGTGACCAACCTGTCAATCACTTTCCAAGCAATGCTTCAAATCGCTTGGAAAGTGCTTGAGAAAATCGCGTCAAAATCGCGAACAGAATCGCGGTAAAATCGCGGTGAAATCACGCGGAAAAAAACGCGCGATTTCTGAGAAGGAGTCCGGTTTTCAGTGTGCGTTTTAACACGCAACGTGGGCACATAGCCTTAAAGGCAAAATACAGTCCACTTGACAGCCAGTGTGTTAAAGGACAAATTCAGTAGAAGAAAACTTATTTTCTATATCTTTGCAGGAACACATTGTATAATATGACATGGCAGAATATGTTGGGCCATAACTAGTGTTGAGCGATACCGTTCGATACCCAAAAATATCGTATCGGATGGTATCGCCCGATACGAAAAAAATATCGGGTATCGCCGATTCCGATACCGGAAGTCCCATTCAAGTCAATGGGACTTCGGGTATCGGAATGAAAAAAAGCCCTTTATTTCCTTGTTGGCTAATTCTACATAATTGAAAACAAATAAGAATCATGTAGAATGTATTGTGGGAGGTGGAGGAGACATTAAAAGCATAGTGGTTTATTCAAATCACATGGCATAGCATTAATTCCAATTTTTTTTTTCAAGACGTTCGGAGTTAAAAAGATATTGACTATGTTAACTTTTTTATATTTAGTCAGATATGTATGTTTCGCAACTTCCATGCTCTTCACCTTCTTTTGTACTTCTCCCACACTTTCTCCTTCATGATCCGCAGCAGTAGCTTTTTTTCATCAACTTTTTCTTCACCTTATTCATCTTCTTCTTCTTCTTCATCTTCTTCCCATTAATTTTTTTTTTCCATTCTTCATATTCTTCTTATTCAGCTATTATTAATTTTCATATGCTATTTCTTCATCTTCTTCCTATTTTTCTTTTTCTTCATTTTCTTATGGTGACAGGCATTCCTGTAGTACTTATCTATAAAAGTTATAAGATTACACCTTACGTTCTGCCTGTCACAAAAGATTTACAACAGGATTTGTCCGCGTTCAGTTTGGCCTGCAGCAGCAGGCATTTTCCAGGGGCACCACGAGGAGGAACGGACTCACCCCCATTTACTGCTTAGTCTTCTTCTGCTTATAATTTTGATTTCTTCTATGCTGATTTTTTGTCTTATGCTTAATGTTCTTCTGCTTTCTGTTCTTCTGCTTTTGCTTCTTCTGCTTCTTGTTCTTCTGTCTTTTTTTCTGTATCTTGGTGGTTGTCTTCATGTTCTTTGTCCTCTTGGTCTTATTATTTAGGGTCATATTTCTGGTCTTCTTTGGTGTGGTCTTCAGGGTCATCATCATCAGGGTCATCGTCATGGAGATCAATAAGGATTACCAAAGACAATTTCAAAAAGCTTGATCTTGGAAAAGTAGCAGAAGGTACAAGAAGGCTGAGAAACTGGCGAGAACCAGCAGACAGTGCTGGCACCCGGATGGGTAGCAGAAGGAAAAAGAGCCAATGGCACTACCGAGGACCAACTGACGGTGCTGGACCACGGTTACTAAGCAGAAGGTACCAGTGCTAAAAAGCACTACCAAGGACCAGCTGACGGTGCTGGACCTCGGATACCGAGATGGAGGCACCTAGGCCAAAGGCTGTGGCGAGAACCAGCAGACAGTGCTGGCACCCGGATTGGTAGCAGAAGGAACAAGAGCCAATGGCACTACCGAGGACCAACTGACGGTGCTGGACCACGGTTACTAAGCAGAAGGTACCTGTGCTAAAAAGCACTACCAAGGACCAGCTGATGGTGCTGGACCTCGGATACCGAGATGGAGGCACCTAGGCCAAAGGCTCTGGCGAGAACCAGCAGACAGTGCTGGAACCCGGGTGGGTAGCAGAAGGTACCCATTGAAAGCAAAGTAGCCAGGCCGCAAGCCGGCCACAGTTACCGAAACCCACAGTCCTACAGGGGGTTCATGTCCCATTGGCACTACGGATACAGCCTTCAGTGCCAGTTCCCGCAGCCCACATAGGAGTCACCTAAACTGCAGGCACGGTAGAGTCGGCTAACCCGGCCGCAAGACGACAGGACAACGGATTGGTGGCATAGTGACCTTGACACTACCCGGAAACAGCAGGCGTGCTGGAACCAGGCTGGGCAACAGGGAGTCCCCGTGCCAAAGACACTGCCGAGAACCAGCTGACGGTGCTGGAACCCAGATGGGTAGCAAAAGCTACAAGAGCCAATGGCACTACCGAGGAACAGCTGACGGTGCTGGACCACGGTTACTAGGCAGGAGGTACCTGTGCTAGAAAGCACTACCAAGGACCAGCTGACGGTGCTGGACCTCGGATACCGAGATGGAGGCACCTAGGCCAAAGGCTCTGGGGAGAACCAGCAGACAGTGCTGGAACCCGGGTGGGTAGCAGAAGGAACAAGAGCCAATGGCACTACCGAGGACCAACTGACGGTGCTGGACCACGGTTACTAAGCAGAAGGTACCTGTGCTAAAAAGCACTACCAAGGACCAGCTGACGGTGCTGGACCTCGGATACCGAGATGGAGGCACCTAGGCCAAAGGCTCTGGCGAGAACCAGCAGACAGTGCTGGAACCCGGGTGGGTAGCAGAAGGTACCCATTGAAAGCAAAGTAGCCAGGCCGCAAGCCGGCCGCAGTTACCGAAACCCACAGTCCTACAGGGGGTCCATGTCCCATTGGCACTACGGATCCAGCCTTCAGTGCCAGTTCCCGCAGCCCACATAGGAGTCACCTAAACTGCAGGCACCGTAGAGTCGGCTAACCCGGCCGCAAGACGACAGGACAACGGATTGGTGGCATAGTGACCTTGACACTACCCGGAAACAGCAGGCGTGCTGGAACCAGGCTGGGCAACAGGGATTCCTCGTGCCAAAGACACTGCCGAGCACCAACTGGCGTTGTTGGAGCCCAGGGACAATCATGGTGTAGGCCGAGGCCTACTTGGTGGTAGTTTTAGATTGTTTGTAGGCTACAACAGACTGTCAACGTGCTCCAATTAGGCATCTGTCTCCACTATGTTTCCAGGATTTCACGTGACCAACACCGCCAGTTTATGCGTACAGCAGCCGTCTGCCCAATCCACACGTGTTGCTGTGTTACTGGGATTCTGTAATGTCAGCAGATCCCCTGATGTGTGTCTGCCACTGTCTCCTGCTCTGTCCACCTTCCCACCGCTTGCAGTGGGAAGGTGGACAGCGCAGGAGACAGTGGCGGACACATATTGGGGGATCTGCTGACGTTACAGAACCCCAGTAACACAGGAACACGTGTGGAATGCGTGGACGGCAACTGTGAGCAGGAACTGGCGGTGTTGGAGGTCAGGGGAAATACTAGAGACAGAGTGGAGACAGAGGCCAAATCAGAGAATGTTTAAATCTGAAGAAGGTACAATTTGGAGGCAGCAGGGGATCAGCTGACGTTACCGAACCCCACTTTCACATGAACGAGTGTGTTTTTCTGTGTGGACAGCACTTCCGAGCACCAACTAGCGTTGTTGGAACCCAGGGACAATCATGGTGCAGGCCGAGGCCTACTAGGAGCCAGGTGTAAAGCTGAGGTATTTTGACTTTGGAGGGAGCAGGACACTTTGCCATACACACAGCAGGGGATCAGCTGACGTTACTGACCCCCACTTTCACATGAACGAGTGTGTTTTTCTGTGTGGACAGCACTTCTGAGCATCAACTGGCGGTGTCGGAGCCCAGGGAAAATCAGGTAGTAGGCCGAGGCCTACTTGGTGGCAGTTTGCGATTGTTTCTAGACTACTACTAACTGTCAACGTACTCCAATTAGGCCTCTGTCTTCACTCTGTTTCGAGTATTTCCGCTGGCTTCCAACCACGCCAGTTGCTGCTCTGAAATGCCGTCTGCACAACCCACACTTGTTCCTTTGTTACTGGGGTTCTGTAACAGCAGCTTCTCCCTAGAGGTGAGTCAGGCAATGTCTCCTGCTCTCTCCACATTTCCACTACAAGTAGTGGGAATGTAGACAAAGCAGGAGACATTGCCGTGCTCAACTCTGGAGATGAGCAGATGTTACAGGACCCAGGTACCACAGGATCAAGTGTGGATTGTGCAGACGGCACTTGAGAGCAGAAACAGGCGGTGTTGTAGGCCGGAGGAAATACTCAAAACAGAGTGGAGACAGAGGGCAAATCAGAGAACATATTAAATCAGAGGTAGTCAGAAGTTGTAAGCAGCAGGAGAGTTTGCCGTACACACAGCAGGGGATCAGCTGACGTTACCGAACCCCACTTACACATGAGCGAGTGTTTTGTCTGTGCGGACAGCACTTCTGAGCAACAACGGGCGTTGCTGTAGCCCAGGAAATAAAGTTCAGGTCATAGAAACATGAACACAACAGGAGACCTGGATCCTGTTGTCAGCCAATTATTTATTCTGGAAGAGGACTGGCAAATTCAGGTGAGATCCAGGCCTTGTTCATTTTCACAAAAGTAAACTGGTCAACATTATCGGCGGATAGTCGCGTGCGACGGTCTGTTACCACACCACCTGCAGCACTAAAGACACGTTTCGATAATACACTGGAAGCAGGGCAAGCCAGCACCTCCAATGCATACTGGCTAAGCTCTGGCCATGTATCCAGCTTAGAGACCCAATACTTGAACGGGGAAGAGCCGTCTGGGAGAACACTAACAGGGCACGACAAGTAGTCTGTCACCATCTGACGGAAACGTTGCCTCCTGCTGACTGGAGCCGTCTGTGATGGTGTAGCCGTTTGTGGTGGTCCCACAAAACTTTTCCACATTTGGGCCATACTGGCCTTGCCTTGTCCTGCGGCACTGCCTCTGCTACCTCTTTGTGCAGAGCTTCGCTCCCGGTTCAACTGTGGTATGAGGCTTTGTAAGTTGTCCCGGTAGCGAGGATCTAGGAGGGTGTACACCCAATAATCTGCCGTGTGGAGAATGTTGGCGATGCGGCGGTCATTTAACAAGCACTGCAGCATGAAATCAACCATGTGCTGCAGACTGCCAACTGGACGGGAAACGCTGTCCCCAGCTTGAGGCAGCATCTCTGCCTGCTCAGCATCACCCCACCCTCGCTGTACACACTAACTACTAGAGCTTTGTGTACCTCCCTCCTCTGGAGAGATGTGTTCCTCCTCCTCCATTGACTCCTCGTCATCCTCCTCACTAAGTGTCCCCTGCCTGGGCCTTTGTGTGGAAGCACGTTGCGGAGACTTGCCAGAAGCAGATGGCATTTCTGACTGCTCATCCTCGACCTCTTCAAAAACCTCCTCACTTAGTGCTTGTAAGGTTTTTTGAAGCAGACAGATGAGGGGGACAGTCATGCTGATTAGTGCATCATCTGCACTGGCCATCCGCGTGGAGTCATCGAAGGCATGCAAAACTTGGCAGATGTCCCTCATAGTGGCCCACTCAGTGGTGGTGAAGTGTGTCCGGCGCACAGTGCGACTTGTTTGCGCCTGATGCAGCTGGTACTCCATTACTGCTGCCTGCTGCTCACACAACCGCTCCAACATATGTAACGTTGAATTCCACCTGGTGGGGAGGTCACATATGATGCGATGTTCTGGCAGGCGGAATCGGCGTTGCAGAGATGCAATGCGCGATCTTGCCATGCTGGAACGCCACAAGTGAGCACACTCTAGGCGAACCTTGTGCAGCAGTGCATCAAGATCCGGATAGTCCCTTAGAAAGCTCTGCACGACCAAATTGAGCACGTGTGCCAGACATGGTATGTGAGTGAGGTTGCCTAGGCCCAGAGCTGCCACTAGATTTCGGCCATTGTCACTCACTACCAAACCTGGCTGGAGATTCGCTGGCACAAACCACACATCGCTCTCCTGCTTGATGGCATTCCAGAGCTCCTGTGCTGTGTGGCTCCGATTCCCCAAGGAATTTAATTTAAGGACGGCCTGTTGACGTTTGGCCACACCTGTGCTCATATCTGGCCTAACAGGCTCACGCAGTGCTGATTCCGAGGAACTAGAGTAGGAGGAGGACTCAATATGTACAGACTGCATTCCTGCATTCCTTTGAGTTGGCAGAATACGTACAGAGCCACTCTCCAGATCTGTACCCGGCTCCACAACATTGACCCAATGGGTAGTGAGGGAAAGGTATCGTCCCTGTCCATGGCTACTGGTCCACGCATCGGTGGTCAGGTGGACCTTGCTACTGACGGCATTTAGTAGCGCATTTTTAATTTTTCCCTCCACATGCTTTTGCAGGGCAGGGACAGCTTGCCTGCTGAAATAAAAGCGGCTGGGCACATTGTATTGTGGAACTGCCAATGACATAAAGTTCCGGAATGTGACAGTCTCCACCAGCCTGAATGACAGCATCTCAAGGGCCAGTAGTTTGGCAATGCCGGCATTCAGAGCCAGTGCTCGGGGATGGTTTGCCGAGTATGGCCGCTTTTTCTCCCATGCCTGTGCTACCGATTGCTGGTGAGTGGTCTGGGAGGGTGCTGATGACTGCGAACGTGGTTCAGTGGGTGGAATTTCACTGGGTCTCTGGAGAGTGGCAGTGGTTCTTCCATGTCGTTCCAGTGAGGAAGCCGAACCAGCTGTGTGTGAGCTGGAGGAAGAGGCCCCAACACGAGCTGAAGAGGTGGTAGGTGCTGCTGAAGATTGGCCTACATCTTCAGTGTGTCTGTGTAACTCCACCTCGTGCTTGGTACGCACATGTTTCCACATATTTGTGGTATTGAGGTTGGTCACATTTTTGCCTCGTTTCACTTTCTGATGACACAGCTTGCATTTGACAAAGCAAATGTCATCTGTAACTGTGTAAAAAAAAGACCACGCACTGCAAGTCCTGGGAGCACCCGTTTTGTGTTTTGGAAGAGGATTCCTCCTCACGGGTGCCAAAGTGGAGGCTACAGGCAACCAAGTCTGCCCCCGCCCTCTCCCTCCTCTTTTGGCCGTTCGGGGAATCTCTTCCTCAGAGCTGCTCCCACCACCTTCCTGTGGCTGACGCCATGATGGGTCAAGGACCTCATCATCTCCACTCCCCTCTTCAAGCACCGGCTGGTCCTGGGTTGTCTCGCCAGCACCGTACGCACCAGAAATTGGCAACTGAGTCTCATCATCATCTGATGCATACTGAGGTGTGCTGACCATAGGCACTGGCCCACCCGCCTCTTCAGATTCAGAGGGACAAAGCAGTTGCGCATCACTGCATACTCCCTCTTCTTAACGCTCTAGAATGCTGCTTGGCTGGCCACCTCTTTCCAAGCCAACAGATTCTGAGAACAGAAGTAAAGATTGAGATGGCTCCTGTCCAGGGCTCTCAGACTGCCTGGGCAATTTGGCAGGTGGTGAAGAGACAGATGGTTGCTCTTCAGTGCTCTGGCCTTGGGAGGATGTCATTGAAGTGGATGCGTTAGCTGCCATCCATCCGACAACGGCTTCAATTTGTTCGTCACGCAGCAGTGGGGTACGGCGAGGTCCTACAAAGCTGCGCTTGAAGGACTGTTGCCTGGTAAAAGTGGGGGATGCCGGGTCACTGGTGGCCGCAGCAGATACCGAATCCCCACGTCCTCTCCCTGCTGAATCCTCCCGTCCTCTCCCTGCTGAAACTCCACGGCCACGACCACGTGCCTTACTCCCTGCCTTCTTCATCTTGGTAGACTGATAAAGATAGGCAGAAAAGTAAAAAAGGGGTAGCTTAGTGTTCTTATTCCTGAACACCTGCTAACCAGTATAAGAAACACTAATTTGGCTAAGAGTGTGTGTACTACACTTTAATATGATCTAATGTGGCCTAGACAACTGTAAAGTGGAGTGTTTGGTGAACTTTATTTCCTTTTTATTTTTTTGGGTGGGGGGAAAGGAAAGGATGTGACCAAAGTTTGAAAGCTATAGTATCACAAACTTTTTGGAGCGATTACAATGCAGGAAGCTAACCTACAATGCAATTGATGAGGCTCCAAAAAATAGGGTGATACTAGCCTGGCTGGCCCTGAAGGGCACAAGCCAGCAAAAAGGCTCCTCCATCTAATCCTATATAGTGTTTGCAACCAACCAATGACAATGGATGCGGTTGGAAGCACACTAATATAGGAGCAAAAATCTGGCTAAATTTGCTGCAAAAAAAGGACTATGTATGAGGCAGTGACGCACGCTGAGCGGACTACAGCTAGCGGTGGCTGTAGAACACACTGCAACATGAGCTGCACTCACACACAGAGAGACCTATCAGACAGCCAAAAACAGTGCAGAGAAATGGGCTATAGCACTGAAAGGCTGCTGAAAGGCTCCGCTGTCCACTCCTTTAGTGTTTGCAACCAACGTATATGGATACGTATGGAAGCACACTATACAGGAGAAAAAAAAGCAACAATAAAAGAAAAATGTGTATGAGGAAGAGACACACGCTGGCCGGCCTACAAGCAGACGTGCCTGCAGGACACACTACACAGCGTGGGTCTGCACTCACACAGCCCTTGCAGACAGCTGTGAAAACAGCGCTGCTAGGGAAAAGCAAGCTACAGTGGTGGTTTATGTAGCCTGGATAAAGCACAATATTGTTTTTAGAATCGCTATTTCTAACTGTCCCTCACAGTCTTCAACAGCAGCCTGTCCGTAACTGAATTCACAGCAGAGTGACCAGAAATGGCGGCTGCAGCGCTTTTTATAGTGCATCATGATATCATTTCTGCAGCCAATCACAGCCATGCCAGTAGTTAACATGCCTACATGCCTAAGAGGATATGCCCACACTTCTGAGGATCCCCATTGGCTGAATCAAATCGAGCGGGCTCCTAGCATTATGGGAACTTCCGATTCCGGTATTCGATATGAAAAAGTATCGGAACTAAGTATCGGAATTCCTATACAGCTAATATCGGCCGATACCCGATACTTGCGGTATCGGAATGCTCAACACTAGCCATAACACTGTACATACAGTTTAAGGCTATAAATGTAAGAAAAGTGCAGTGCTTAGACAGTTCTTTTTGACTGACCTAATTTTAATGAATGACCTCATATTAATGAATGACCTAATTACGCCATATTTTACCTAAACTGCTAGGAACCAGCTAAAATATGAGTTATAAGAAGTTAAAACAAGCAATACTTATATTTCCAGATCTTTCTTTGGGAAAATACAGTTAAAAAAAGCCTAAACAATTTGCAAACAAAACAAGAATCATTTTTCAAATTAAGCTTTTATTTCATCAGTATATACATTTGAGTTTTATTGAAATCATTACACTTCTTTGAACACTCAGACTAAAATATTTGATCTCTGGTTTTGTTATTTTTAAGCTGGCATTTTCTTTTTATCTGGTCCAGATGTTTCCTTTATGGCGTCTCAGATGCCATGTAATAGTCAGTTTAAAAATCATGTATGGAAACCAAAATTCCAGTTTTGGTGAGTCTAAACTGTTACTGTTTGTATCAGAATTTTTGTGTAGGCTTCGACAGGAAGGATAATAGACTACAGTAAAATGTTGAAAGCCTGAGCTTCCCAGGGGGGAGACAAAGCCAAATGAGCTTTTCACAGGATTAATGGATTGTATAATTCACTTTTCGGGAGTTTGGAGGCTGATCAAAAGAAAGCTAATTTGAAGAAGATTAAATAAACACAAAAATTGTTCATTTTGTTTTGCTTGATAAATATACAAAAGAATTCGAAAAGAGGTGACAGGTTTCACATAGCACCTCTCAAACGAGATACTGTCGCAGTGACACTATATTTTTTTTGCTCGATGTGAATTTTAACCTAGGTCATTTATTTGGGTCAAAAATGTGTTTTAATTTGCTAATCCAGTTTTCCATACACTGCCTAAACTAACGCACCTTGTGATAGCAAGCAGAAACATACTGACCATCCATCTACCTTCCATCATGCTCCAGAAATCTGCGCTAATTCCAGCTGCATTAGAATTATAAGGTGAACTATGCTTCCGTTTCTTAATTTTAAAACATCTATTGTTAGAACAATATTTTCCCAAGCAATCTAGTGCACATTACCTATGGTACTATTAGATGAAGAAAGGAATACAATGAATTTACTCTAGTGGGATACAGTCAACTTTCACTGGTTTGCCCAAAGATGTTGTTTAAATTCACAACGAGTTTGTCAAAGGAGAAGAAGCACTCCAGTTAGTTCCTGTTGTAACTTTTCCAAGAGTGTTGCAGTCATCTGGTGCTACCATATCCCCTACCACCTCCGGACTTGTGCCTCATACTATCTAGATGTCAACCCCACTCGTTTCCTGAAGAAATTAGTATGAAATATTTCCTTTTTATATGTTATGAAACTCCACTTTTGTTTTAATTTCTCTCCAAATAGGATCGTTGGCAATGCAAGTATTAGCGAAATGTGACCTGTTTGGTTGCATAATTGTTCGCCAACTGGCAGACTGCAGTGTGCTATGCCCAATGATGGTGCACGTGGACCCACTGTGTCACAAGACCGGGCCAGCCTTGGAAGGGGTCTAGCTAAGTGGCTACCAGGTGTTCATTGGAGCTTCTGATGGTGGAGACAGCCTGGACTGCATTTAGCTGCCAGGTTCAACTCCTGAACAGATCCCAGGTGCTGACCCAAGGGGTCAGGTACACTGACACTGATAGGGCTAGGTCTATGTTCAGACTAGTAAATTGTGGCACCACAACACAACAGTTTCTGACCCTGCTTCAGTCTAGTTTTAGACACATCGATCAAGAATACTGGAAAAGGGTTTGGCCGCACATAGACCGGTGACAATGCTCAAAAACTTATGGTCGGAACCAAATGTGATTGGATGTAAATAAAACCATGGGATGGTGAAGGGCGGAGTGCTCAGTCAGAAAGCTAGCATACAAATAACAGAAAACTGACGGCACTTCAAGAACTAGTCTGAACAAGTGCATACCAATAAAAAAAAAAAAATCACATTTGGTTCCAACCTTCCTATAAATATAGGCTTTACCAAGTTATTAGCCAAAGGTAAGTGTTCACACTAGGCAGTTAGGTCAGGGAGCCATTCCATCCATGAGATTACCTTGATGTTGGTGAATGGGCTCACATTTTTTGGCCCAATTTTGTGCTAAGCATCTCATGTGCCTTTCCTAAATTTCAAAAGCCATTACTCTATTCACACTTCATGTATTTCACATTGACATGCCTTAATGCAATTGAGTGCAACCATTTCCTCATTTTGAAATGCTCAAAAAATGGCATCTCACAGACCAGGGGATGAGGTTCAGACATTGGCCTCCCAAGGGGTCAAGTTTGCTGACACTGATTAAGGACTAAGGTTCCGTTCAGACTAATAAGTTTTGGTACATCTACAGAATGGTTACTGACATGGATTCATGCTATGTTTAGGCTTGGCTGATTTGGAGGCTGATTCTAGCAGGCTGGATAAAAATGGATCCAGGGGGACGAGGTTTCAGGCACTAGCTATACACAGATCAGGGGAGCAGGTTCAGGCACTGGCCAGACAGACCACGGGAGTATGATGAAAACTCTGGCTGCATATAGACCAGCTGTTCGGGTTCAGGACACTGGTCACACCAGGAACAGGGGCCATCACAACTGACTAGTAGGAGAAACTACACACTAATTAATATTGTTGCTTTTTAAGGGGTGGGGAGACTTTTCAACAAGATGCCTCCCAGCTATTGGATGGGAGCCATCTTGCAGGTGTACTCTGATACTAAATACCTCCCAGTCATTAGCTGGGGACATTTTACTATATGCAAGGGCTGCCCTTTTTATAACGAGGAACCACATGCGTGTGCATACTAGACAAGCTGACAAGAAGTGAGGTGTGCACAAGCAGGAAACATGGCAGAAGAAGATGACCACGCTGCGGGGCGGAGTAGTGAGTATGCCAACAACACAGTAAGGAGGGGGAAGGGGAACCATGGCAATAGGGTTATAGTACTCTCCCTTTACACCCCCTTTTCTTCAAGCCCGTGAGGACTCTCTGCAGAGAAGTTGGAGGCTGGCACATCTTCAAGAGACTTCAATGACTTCTAGTTAGGACCACGACTTCTTCTGTTCATTAAAAGAAAATATTCACCATATTCACCATTAGGATGCTTCTCTCCATCAAGCCATCCTCAGTACAGGATGTAGGGAACTGGGCATGGGGAAGTCTCTCTTCATTAGTTGAGATTAGCTACCACCCCTGAGGATTCAAGGACCAACTGGAGTTCCTCTGTCTGATTGGTGGATTGCAGAGACTTGTAAGAGGGCACCCTCTTGACGTTCACTTCATTAGGCAATGAGAAACTGAAGATACCTCCTCAGGGTCCATCTACAGCCTGGTCTGCAAGACGTCATGTCCACGAGGTTGGAAGGTTTCTGGGGGAAGATCATTGGAATGCCCAGAAACCTCAGAGACGCCCGCAAACAGTGAGTCTGAGTCTAGCAGATCCGGTGGGGAAGATGGCGACACAGATGACTGAGCTGGACATATGAGGACTAGACACCTCTTGTGACTCAACTGTCCCCAATAGAGCACTACACGGGTTCTCCAGATTAGAATGGGCACTCAAGATCTCAGTTCTGGATGCACCGAACGGAAGTGAATGGAATGAATCAGACAGCATGTGTAAGGTGATCCTTTCCATACGTACTGCTCCTGTCTTCAGCATTGAAATCACTGGACTGTTTTTTTGTAGGACTCGATCTTCACCTTGCAACGCTCTCACCGGATTCTGGATCTGTCGGATGGGAATCTGACATTGACTCTTCACAGCCTGCAAAACCAAAGATTCCGATTCGGCATGAGAAAGCAATTGCAGAATCCTGCAAATGCATCTGATAATTCATTTGATTATATGCACCCATATAAGTCTATGGGTGTGAATAAAATATCGAACTGCACTCTGATGTTATCTGAGTGCAGTCTGATGTATGCTCACAGAGAATGGAGAAGATGGAGAAATTAAGTTCTCCATCTTCTCCACACCCATGCTGCGATTCTTTCTTACAAGAAAATCGGATCACAGTAAGATGACAATTGTATGATACTCTATCAGCGTTTGAGCTTAGTGTCATTAGCATAATTGATCCGATTTTCATGCATTAGAATACATATGGCTGTCTGACCCCAGACTAAGGAGGCATCTCTATGCACTTCAGGCAGTGTAAATCTATATTTGTCAGAATATTTTAAAAGAAATTTCACAAAGCTGTTAAACACCATACCACATGCTGCCTTCTGGCAATTTAAATCTAGACCTTTAACAGAAAATATGTTTATTTGATTGCTGAAATACCTGACAATTTAAAGAAGCACTCCCATCTACATTTTTTATTAAATGTGTGTATATGCATGTAATGTAGTTTGAGTGTATTAGTATCAGGGCTGCCTCTAGAAATTTCAGGGCCCCATGCTGGCAAAGTTTTCAGGCCCCCTGGAGACTCTGCCCAGGCTCAACCTAGCTGAGCCTCGCTTCCTCAAACCTTCCACAGTCCCACCACCCACTCTTGAAAAAACTCCTTTTCTGCGCCTTGTTCTCACCAAACACTCTTTAACAGTTCCCATGTAACACTAGATCACATATATAGCCAGCAGTTTTTGTTTTGGCCAAAAGATTTTTTAATCCGCCACCACAACAAGGTAGACTCTTTTGGCAGTGCCCTACTCTACTCTAACCTATTAAACATTTCTTAAAACATTCAATACGCTTTTTAGGTTTATTTTTATTTCTTTTTCTTTAAGGGAATGAGTCACGTGCATTTTTTTTTTAAAATGACCACTAATACAACATACAAGGGACAAATACCATCACACCATGGCTGGCCCATATATTACCACTACATACTGACCAAAAATTACCATGTACAATGGACAAATACCGCCACCCCATGACCAGACCACATATTACCACCACATAGTGATCAAATATTACCATGTACAAGGGACAAATACTGCCACACAATGACCAGACCACATATTACCACCACATAGTGACTGAATATTACCATGTACAAGGGACAAATAATGCCACACCATGGCCAGACAAAACATTGCCACCACATAGTTACCAAATAATACCACATGCAATGCCCAAATACAGCCACACCTTGACAAGACCACATATTAAAATCGCAGTGACCAAATAATACCACATACAAAGGAAAAATATTGCCACATCATAACCAGACCACATATTACCAGAACATAGTGACCGAATAATACCACACGCAGAGGACAAATACCGCCACACCATGGCCAGACCACATATTACCACCACATGGTGACCAAATAATACCACATGCAAGGCACAAATACAGCCACACCTTGACCAGACCACATAACAAAATCACAGTGATAGAATAACATCACATACAAAGGAAAAATATTGGCACACCATGACTAGACCACATATTACCACCACATAGTGATCAAATAATACCACATGCAAGGAGCAAATACTGCCACACCATGACCAGTCCACATATTACCACTACATAGTGACCAATAACACCACAGACAAAAAATAAATACTGCCACACCATTACCAGATCACATATTACCATCACCTAGTTATCTTATAATACCACATACAAGGAACAAATACCACCACACAATGACCACATATTACCACCTTACACCTCATAGTGCCGGAATACTATTTCACTGATCATTAATAAAAAAACCTTCTGTATATACTGTCAGTGTACAGGTAATACAGTTACCACCAGTGACTTTATACATACAGTAGCAGCTCTGTATATTTTGTCAGTGTACAGGTAATACAGTTATCACCAGTGAATTATATGCAGGAGCTCTGGATATTATGTCAGTGTACACATAATACAGTGATCACCAGTGGAATTATACACAGGAGCACAGGAGCTCTGTATATAGTGTATAGTGTGCAGATAATACAGTGATCACTGGTGACATTATGCAAAGGAGCTCTGTATATTATGTCAGTGTACACATAATATAGTGATCAGCAGTGATATTATACAGAGGAGTTCTGTATATAGTATGTAGTGACAGTGTACAGGTAACACACCAACTTACCAGTGGCATCTCTAGTTGAAGTCTTTCATCTTTCTTTTCCTCTTCATCCAGAACAGACTGCCATCACTTCTTCCTGCCAGGACTCTTGTTTACATAAAATAAAGCAGTTCTCTAGAGCACCGCTTCAAGAGCACATTCCCCACTTTTTTACTTTCTTCTACACTACACAGTTGAATCCAGATATGCACCCACTATTAATATATAATTAGTTATTATGCAGCTCAGGATTCCAAATATAAATTGTAATCCAAGTAACAATAAACACACTGGCGCTAGTCCACTTGAAAATGTGTAAAAGATCCCAGAAGCCGCTGGTGAAAAACAGGTTCTGTGCTGGTGCCTGTTAAAAAGAGCTGAATCAGAAATTGAAAAGGATTCACAACGCTAACTGAGAGAAAAAAAAACTGATTACATGGATACTCACTTAATGGTGTGAGAAGGAACCCAAGGTCGGAGGTGATTCTTGATGTCAGGGATGCTTCACTCTGTTTGGTGATCCGTATATAGGAAAAACTGCTGGATAAAGTAGTAAGAATTTTTAGGATTGTACTGACCAATAGAAAAGGTAGCAAGCTGCTACCTGGACAGATGGTTCTCACTTGAGTATGTCCAGGTCCAATGGTGAATGATACCGATGTCAGATTTAGGTGATTTTAGATCCACAATAATCTGATTCTTAACTGGGGATATAGCAGTGACAGTAAGTAGTAACAATGACAAGTTTGGCCTGAGGTAGAGAATGATAATAGTTAAGTAACTGGAAGCTGCACTTATTGTGCAATGGTATAAATTGCAGTATTAAATGATTGATTCCTTAGCAGCGCTGCTGGAAGTGAAGCGTTAAATTAAGGTTATAGATGGGTAGCGGAGTAGCAGTCTGTGTCTGCTGGTGGAACGAGGTGCTGGGCTAGGTGAACCTGCTAGTGATCATTAGTTGATCCAGATGGAGAGTGGTTAGAGCTCAGGCCTTGTATGGTAGATGTGAGTGAATGACAGGCTAGGCCAGCTGTGGAAACAAAGTGCTGGGTCGGTGCACTTACTAGGGGTGGCTGGTGCACGGTGGGGTAGGCTGGGTGATGGTGCTCGGCTGGAGCGCTGATCCTGCAGCTGCTGCGGCTGCGGTTGCACGTGGAAGGCGCCGGCACCTCGCGCGCTCCAGCCGGAGGCTGCGCAGAGGGGCACGGAGAGTGGTGGGGGTGGAGCTTGTGTGATGTCACACTGGAAGCAAGGACGGGGGTGCAAAAGAGGCACAAAACCAACGCGTTTCAAGGGAATACTTCCCTCTTCATCAGGTTTGTCAACAGTTACTTCTTACTGTCACTGCTATATCCCCAGTTAAGAATCAGATTATTGTGGATCTAAAATCACCTAAATCTGACATTGGTATCATTCACTATTGGACCTGGACATACTCAAGTGAGCACCATCTGTCCAGGTAGCAGCTTGCTACCTTTTCTATTGGTCAGTACAATCCTAAAGATTCTTACTACTTTATGTAGCAGTTTTTCCTATATACGTTATCTATATATGTTACATATAAACATATATAACATATAAACATATATGTATCCAAACAGAGTGAAGCATCCCTGACATCAAGAATCACCTCCGACCTTGGGTTCCTTCTCACACCATTAAGTGAGTATCCGTGTAATCAGTTTTTTTTTCCTCTCAGTTAGCCCGGTGAATTCTTTTGAATTTATAAATTGTAATCCACCACTGTGCCCCCACCAACTACGTATTATAAACAGTACATGACAGTAAAGTACAGAAACGTGATTAGACACTCAGAACAAGACCCTCTTATTTTTTATACAGCCAGGGCTTAATATCCACCATTGATAATGCAGAAGTTACAATCTTTTTAATATTTTTGTTCAGTATTTTTGCTAGTTTATTTTATTTGTACAATTCTCCAATCCTCACATTTTAATATTTTCCTGAAAATGTATTTTTTTTTTTATTTTAACTATCCATATCAAAACCATTAGCTATAAAGCAAAAATAGAAAAGTACAAGGTTAAAAGTATTTTCCTCCTTTATGATGTGTACTACTATTACTGCATATCTATAATACCAAAGATTTTTGCACAAAATAATAAGGAAGCTAAGTAAATGCAAAACAGATTTTAACATTTTTCTACATTTTTGATCCCTTACTGCTGTATAACATACATCTATACACACTCCTCAACATAGAAATTGCAAAACGAAGAAAGAAAAATCATTCAATTCTGGAAATCACAGAATCGATAGACATGTTAATGATATGCAAATGATAAAAAAATGGAAATTAAGTGTTCAAAACATCTTGATTCATTCAGTATTGAGTATGAGCACCAAATACAGAAATACTCGCACGTATACTTCTTGGCTATCAATGAGGTTAGTAATGGTTGTCTGAGTAATGTTCTGCCGTGCTGAATGCATGTTGGCATGCCACTCATCAAGATCCACTGCTGGCAGCATCCTTTATAATTGCGAATCAATGATGTCCCAGATGTGTTTGATAGGAGATTAAGTGCAGAAACAGTGCAGGTCATGGTAGTACATTCAGCTCATAGTAGCTCAAGCAAATATGTGGTCAGGTGTCATGTTGAAAAACAGCTCCTGGGACACATTGAAGAAATGGCAGTACCACGGGTTCTGCAATTAAACCATTCTGTACAGCAAGTGAAATTGGGCATCACATACCAAAAATAAGTCATCAAACAGACAATATCTAGACAAATGATCAGAAGGTATTTGCACTACATTTTGTTGTGAGTCAGATGTCCAGCTACCGGTGTTTTAGGCTGCGTGCCCACAATCAGAAATAGCAGTGGTTTGGATGCAACGCATTTGTGCTACGTCCAAAATGCTGCATTTTACATCACAAGCACAGAGGATGGGATTTATAAAAATCCCATGCCCACTGTGCAAACTCACCCGCGGAGCAGAATTACAAGCACAGCATGTCAATTTTGGTTAAGTTTCAGCCATAGCCAGTCATTAGATGTGTTAAATCTGCATAGTTCACTGAGAATGTGAACTTACTGCTTGACTGGAATGCAGCGTTTTGGAAGCAGCGAAAATATGCTGCATCCAAAGCGCTGCTATTCCTGATTGTGGGCACATAACCTTATTAACCTCAGGTCACCTCTATGAAAGACAATTAGGGTACAGAGCAAGATAACAATGGAGGTCTATCCTTTTTTGCGATCAGTCCTGCTTTTGTCTTGGATGCAGTAATAGCTGGAGATTGGACTGGAGATCATGGGGGCAGCACTATAAAGGGGTCTTCATGAGGGAACGTCACACCAGATCCTCTCCTGGGATTCTGTTGTGGGGTGTCATAAAATGCGGTAAACAGACCCCTCTAGTCTTCATTCCAGGTACACTAGCAACTCAGTGTTACATTGATTTTGTCGTGGAACTAATAGTACGGCCATTTCTTCAGTGGTCTGCTGCATCCTGCAAGTGCATCTGACTCGCCCCCAGAGGCCGTGGCGTACTCGGTGCCGGGCCCGTTGACTTCAAGGGGAGATGTCACAGCGGCGGTGACCCGGTCTGTGGCCTCAGGTGGTCAATATGAAAGGGGTAGAGTGATGGGGATAAAGTTGTTGAGATGATTCGTGACGCCACCTGTGGTTTCTGGTCAGTTTGACCAGCGCAGCAGGGTTGCTTCTCTGGGACAGATGGTGTGATGCAGCAATGATGTTGAAGCTCCCCACAGGTGGAGCTGTAGTCCCAGGGCAGTGTAGATGAGGTTGGCAAGTGGGGAGATGGTGTAAAGAAGTAGATGTAGCAGAGCCAGGTGTAAGGCGCAAGAATAAGTGGAGGACACAAGCGCATGTAGTTCCAATGCTTTACTCACAGTCTGCTGCACACAGATGCCCGCTTCGGTGCCATGTCCTCCAGGTCAGGGTCTCAGCCAACTCCCAGGCAAGGTAAAGTACACTTTTCCAGCACTCCTCCAACATGTGCCTTCTCTGAACGTCTCCACACTAGCGCCTAATCTGAAGTACTTGGTAGTTGCGCATTAAACTCAAGTTCCTCCTTCTTGATGTTACTTAGAACTCTACTTGTACGGCAGACAGCTGTAGCCTGCTTCGGGGACTCCTTGCTATAATGTCCCGGCTCACCCACGTTTCTGTTGTGCCCCCAAGTCTTAGATGGGAATAAAGTGGTGACGACTTCTATTCCTCCGGTTTCTGCTGCAGGAACATCAGTATCCATACAACCTCGGGGACCGGACCCCGACCCTGCGCTTCAAACTTGAGGAAGGGCTCTGCTCTGACCCTAGTCCTTAGTTCTCTTCTCCTTACGTTCCATACTAAACTATCTTCCTTCTGGAGAATCAGGCTTTCTATGGCTCTTTCCTGTGCCAGCAGCTCCAGGTCACAGGAGTCTACTGCAGCACTTCCTTCACTCCATCCCTCTCAGGCGATCTTCTCTCACAGACTGACTTTTTCCTAATCTTCTCCCGCTCTCTTGTTCAGTCTAAGCTCGACCCACCTCCCAGCACTCTTTGTGTTCCAAGCAGGGAGCCACAAAGGTTGCTCTGCTACACTACTGGTGTGCGTTTGGGATGTGAGTGTTGGAGTGTGGTCAGGTGTCTCCACCTTACCTGGATAGTGGGGTACCACACCTCAGGAGGAGGTGCAGTACCTCTGTGGTGAATAAACCCTCAGGGGCGCCACACATCAGTCAGGGTTTGGTGAGTTTACCTTTCATATGTAAGTTTTTTGATTTTTTTTCTCATGTTAGCTGTTCAGATTTAGTGTTAGGGAACTCGCAAAATCTGGGGATCCTTGATGTTTGGATTGTGAACTTATCTGTCTTGGCCAAAATAGTAACTAATACCCCATGTCTTTTTATCTTTTTGCACTTTTTACCATGTTTGCAGGATGCAGCTAGGCCTCTTTATGTTGGCTTGTTTCTTTCTGTGCGATGCATGTACATAGTGCAGAACAGCCTGCCTGCTAATACTATGGGTGTGATCAATAGGCTGTACAGACACTTTGCACTGCACTGTGTGACTGATGTCCTATGCAAGCCTTATCTGTGTGCATTTTTACCACTAGGCAGCCAGCCCCTCTTTTGTTGGGTTACTGGCTGTCTTCATCAGTGGGTTGCACCTGTGCTGCCCTAAGCCTTTATCAATGGAGGTCTGCTGCATTCTGCTAGTGCATCAGTCAGGGTTTGGTGAGTTTACCTTTCATATGTAAGTTTTTTTAAAAATTTTTCTTATGTTAGCTGCACGTAACCTTATTGTTAGGAATGGCGGAATTCACTAAATAAAAATAATAATAAAGTGCGTTCGCCGCTCGGGGTCCACGGTGCAGTAGGTGATATAACCGCTGCTAAGTGGTGGCAGGAGCAATATGGCGGTAATGCGCACAGGGTTAAAAGTCACCCAGGTGCGCAGAGCAATCTCCGTTAAGTCACAGAGATGCCAACTAAACACAAATACACAGACTGAGCCTGTTGAGATCACAGTACTCAATATAAATACACACACAGTATCATGTCACGGGAGTAGCCCAAGATGGCGGCACTATGTCCGTCTAGACCTACCGTGTGTGCGGCGTCACAGCGGCGGACGCTAAGGAGGGCTGCTACTGCTGCGCAGCGTGGACACTGCTGCCAAACGACAAAGCTATGACGCAAATGCAATGTCGGACGCTAGCAGCTGTGGATGTTGCAGCAGAGGAGTGCTGGCGCTGATTCTGACTCAGTCCCTAACCACATACGTAATATCAGAGTGAAGGGGTTTTATAATGAGTCATTCAGCAGAATCATACATCCGTCCTCATACACACAGCAGCAAGTAAGTCTATACTAGCGCATGGCAGAACAGCCATGCGCGCCTTTTATAGCAGCCGGGAGCTTCCGCAAGCTTCCAGATCTCTGAGATGGACCAATGAGATCTGGAGCGGGACCTGAGCACATGACTCCCGATCTCCAAAGGGAGATCGTCCCATGAGCATGCTCAGTAGGAGGACAGAAGGACTTAGCCTCAGGAGAGATTTGCTGCAAGGCAATCTCCTCTGCAGTAGATAAACAGCAGGAGACTGCAGAATGTGAGGGTCTGGATCCCTGCGGAGTAAACGCAGAAATCCGACACCTACTTATTAACCTCAGGTCACCTCTCTGAAAGACTATTAGGGTACAGAGCAAGATAACAATGGATATTGGAATGGAGGTCTATCCTCTTTTGTGATCAGTCCTGCTTTTGTCTTGGATGCAGTAATAGCTGGAGATTGGTCTGGAGATCATGGGGGCAATGCTATAAAGGGGTCTTCATGAGGGAACATCACACCATACCCTCTCCTGGGATTATGTTGTGGAGTGTCATAAAGTGCGGTAAACAGACCCCTCTAGTCTTTATTCCAGGTACACTAGCAACTCAGAGTTACATTGATTTTGTCATTGAACTAATAGTACGGCCATTTCTTCAGTGGCCTAGTAGCCACTTTTCAACACAACAACAGGCTACATGTTGCTGATGCTACTGTTGATGCTTGCATGGCCTAAACAAACTACCAGTGTTTGCAGCATCTGTGGATTGATTCCTGTCAAGCACTTCTAGGATTTGTTTGTTCAGCATTTGTAAAGAGAGCTGCCGGCTGCGTATCTTGATGATCTATGTGCCAAAGTGTATTCAGTGAGACAGAACATTCCTCAGACAACTATTAATAAACTTATTAACCTCTTTCTGACATTGGGTGTAATAGTACTTTCATGTCGGAGTCCCCCTGTTTGGTACGGGCTCTGGCGCTGAGCCCGCACCTTTCCGGGCACATGACAGCTGTACATCTATACAGCTGACATGTGCTGGCAACAGCCGCAGCTGTTAACTTGTTAAATGCCGCTGTGAATCTCTGACAGAGGCATTTAACTCGTGTTTACCGGAAACTTGGAACAAATCCCGCCCATCAGTTAGCCTGTTACATGATTGTGGGTCACCGATGGGTTGGCATGACAACCAGAGGCCTCCAGGTTGGGTGTAGCAGAAGTAGTGCAGCTTCTAGTGTCCCATGGAGACTATTGAAGCATTCAAAAAGTAAAAAAAGTTTTTAAAAATATTAAAAGAAATAAAAATAACTTAGAAATTCATATCACCCCTCTTTCGCCCCATTCAAAATAAAACAGTAAAAAAAAAATCAAATATGCACTTATTTGGTATCGACGCATTCAGAATCGCCCGATCTATCACTATAAAAAAATAATTAACTCGATCGCTAAACGGTGTAACGAGAAAAACATTTAAAACGTCAGAATTACAATTTGTCACCGCTACATCGCAATAAAATGCAATAACGGGCAAACAAAAGATCATATCTATGCCAACATAATATCAATAGAAACATTAGCTCAGCATGCAAAAACTAAGCCCTCACCCAGCCCCAGCTCATGAAATGTGGAGACGCTACAGGTACCGGAAAATGGCGCTTTTTTTTTTTGGACTTTCTTTTCACCACTTAAATAAAAAAGAACCTAGATATGTTTGGTGTCTATGAACTCGTAATGACCTGGAGAATCATAATTGCAGGTCACTTTTAGGATTTTCTGAGCATGATAAAAAAAAATAAAATAGTTTTGGAATTGCACTTTTTTTTTTGCAGTTTCACCGCACTGGAATTTTTTTCCCGTTCTCCAGTACACTATATAGTAAATGCAAAAAATAAAGGTAGCCAGCTCACCTGCTTTCTTGGCTAGTAGTGGTGCGTGGAAGCTCGGATATTTCGTGAAGCCACACGTGGAGTAAATCAATAATGAAAAAGTTTTCCAGCTTCCAAATATACAAAAATTTATTCAAGGCATAAGAACAAGGATAAACGGAAATGCCCCATCATAGCGGAAAGACACAGCAATGCGTATCGAACAATATGTTCTTTATCAAGCTGCTTTGGGGTGAACATAATGGGAGATATATACTACCACCCACCAATCAAGCTACAACACATGGTGTATAATCACAATAAAATTACGTACCAGAAAAACAATTCATGTATATATTTTGCCATACCGGGTAATACATCTTATATTAGATTGTTTTTAACTTTTGCTTGTTTTTTGTTTTTATTTTTTGTTTTTGTTTTTTTGGTATGTAATTTTATTGTGATTATACACCATGTGTGTTGTAACTTTATTGGCGGTTGGTAGTATATATCTCCCATTATGTTCACCACAAAGAAGCTTGGAAAAGAACATATTGTTCGATACGCGTTGCTGTGTCTTTCCGCTATGATGGGGCATGTCCGTTTATCCTTGTTCTTATGTCTTGAATAAATTTGTATATATTTGGAAGCTGGAAACTTTTTCATTATTGGCTATATAGTAAAGGCAATGGTGTTGTACAAAAGTACAACTCGCCCCACAAAAACCAATCCCTCAAAAGGCTTGAAGGAAAAACACAAAAATGATGGGACTGGGAAGAAGTGGAGCAAAAAACAGAAACGCAGAAACAAAAATGGACTACATCATGAAGGGGTTAACCTCTGCCATAAGGCCTCTTTCACACTTCAGTTTTTTGCCATCAGTCAAAATCCGCCAAAATTTGAAATTGGCGGATCCGCTTTTTCTTGTTGCGGATCCGCCATTTTCCCCATTGGGATACATTAGTGGCGGATTTTGACGGATGGTCGTCCGTTGCGTCCGATATTCGGCGATTCTGTCTGAGGGGGACGGAGCATGTAACGTTTTTTTTCGCCGTCAAAATGGCGGATGACAGCGGATCCGCCGTCATCCGCCATGCGGTAGAATGAGCTCCTATGGGCGGCGGATCCGCCGGGATCCGCGATTTTGCGGAATCCGCCGGCAGGATCCGCAAAATCGCACTGCGCATGCCCAGAAAAAAAGATACTTTTCCAGACAGTCCCAAAACTATATAAGATGGGCTAATTGGGCCCAGACATGCAGTAGCAGCCAGACAGCAAGCCTGCCAGACCATCAAGCAAGCCTGCCAGACCACCCAGCCTGCCAGACACCCACCAAGCCTGCAGCCACACAGCTATCAAGAGGCCTGCCAGTACCAGCTTTACCAAGTGTGAGTATACCTATGACATTTCTGTGTATGGCCTGCAAGTGTGTAGCGTGTGTGTGTGTGTGTGTGTGTGTGTGTGTGTGTGTGTGTGTGGTCTGCGAGTGTTGCATGTCTGTTTTTTTTTTTTTTTATATTTTTTTTTTCTGTTGCTTGTGTACTGCATTTTATTTTCATACAACTGTAATTATATTGTATTTTTTATGCTGTGATTGCTGCGATTGAGTGGTGTATGGTATGTGGTGTAATTGGGCCCAGACAATCCGGCACCAGCAACACTGAAGACTCCAAGCAAGATATCCGACTCCAGCCTGCCTGACAGAAGATTCAACTAGAGCTATAAAACCTGTCTGCCCAGCTGCAAGTCTACCACCTGCAAGACCCCTGGAGCGTGTGTGTGTGTGTGTGGCCTGTGTGTGCGCATTTTTATTTTTTTTTTCCATTTTTTTTTTTCTCTGTTGCATGTGTACTGCTTTTTATTTTCATACAACTGTAATTATATTGTATTTTTTATACTGTGATTGCTGCGATTGAGTGGTGTATGGTATGTGGTGTAATTGGGCCCAGACAATCCGGCACCAGCAACACTGAAGACGCCAAGCAAGATATCAGACTGCAGCCTGCTTGATAGAAGATTGAACTAGAGCTATAAAACCTGTCTGCACAGCTGCAAGTCTACCACCTGCAAGACCCCTGGAGCGTGTGTGTGTGTTGCATTTTTTTTTTTTTTCCCATTTTTTTTTTTTTCTGTTGCATGTGTACTGCATGTTATTTTCATACAACTTTAATATTGTATTTCTTGCTGTGATTGTGTGGTGTAAGGCTGGTTTCACTATCAGTCAGGCTGGTGTTTGATGTAGATGTCTGGGCCCAATAACACCACATTCAATACCATTTAGACCGATTTCACATTTGCACTTTATAGCGCAGCGATGGCCTGCACACATCCGCCACTAGTCCCCGCCTACTACCGCACATGAATGCTTGCGATCTGCGCACCCTATCTTTATCATAGGGTGCGCAGATGGTGCGCTGGCAGGATTTTACCGTGTGCTGCGCACTTTTGAAGGTGTGCCCTTGTGCGCCAAACGCAGCATGTTGCATTTTGGCGCGCACGGCACACCTTGAAAAGTGCGCAGCACACTGTAAAATCCTGCCAGCGCACCATCTGCGCACCCTATGATAAAGATAGGGTGCGCAGATCGCAAGCGTTCATGTGCGGTAGTAGGCGGGGACTAGTGGCGGACGTGTGCAGGCCATCGCTGCGCTATAAAGTGCAAATGTGAAACCGGCCTAAATGGTATTGTATGTGGTTTGGGCCCAGACATCTGGCAACAGCCAGACTGAAGACACCGAACCAGACATCAAACACCAGCCTGACTGATAGAATTTCAAACTCCGCTGCAAATCTTCCACCTGCAAGACACCTGGAGTGTGTAGCCTGGGTGTGTGTGTTATGCGTGTTTGTTTTTTTTTTTTTTTTTTAAATATTTCAATTTTGTAATGTATCTGTTATAAATTTGCGTTTTTTTATTTTTCATGTATTGTGGTATTTAAAATAAAGAGCAGAGTAGCTCCTATTTTTTGGAAAAAAAAATAATAAAAAAATAAATAAATAAATTGTTTTGAAAAAATCTCCTTTGTATCATTTTAAAAAAGGAAAAATTAAGTTACCATAAAGGTAATTAAAATGTTTTGGTATACAAGTGTGGTTAAAAGTGAGATTGCAACATACCATGAAAAAATGGGCATACACAACTGAGTTTCAGGGAATTCAAAACCATGCAAACACAGTGGATATACACAGAAATTAAACACCTTCAATCACTGGTTACATACTCTGTTGAGAGTTTCAGGGAATGCAAACACTGGTATACACAGCAATTACACACTACACGCCTTCAATCACTGGTTACACTCGGTGAGACCTTTAATCACTGGTTACACTCTCGGTGAGAGTTTCAGGGAATGCAAACTGGTATACACAGCAATTACACACCTTCAATTACTGGTTACACTCAGTTACAAAACACAAAGAAAGTGGGTTTACACAAAATATTACACACCTTCAATCACTGGTTACACTCTGAGATAAGGGAATGTAGACATGCAAACACTTAAAATTGCGTATAATTAGTTTCAGGGAATTACACATACAAAATGTGTTTTAACTTTCATATCATTTTCTTTCAGTTCACACAATGAAGCGCCACCATGCAAGCAGACACGGCCAGCCCAACCGCAGCAGGGATCAACAACGCAGCAGACATGACCGGTCAGACCGCAGCAGAAACAACCCTGACCGCAGCAGAGAGGAACAGCCACACCGCAGCGTACAGGCAACCATTAGTTTCCCTGTAAGTATAAAGACCTGAAAGCTTATTATGATCCTTTGTATAGTAGCTTAACAAGTGTCTTTATACTTGCAGATCACTTCAAGCACTAACGGCAATGCCGCAGCAGAAAGGGTCGCAGCAGAGAGGGCCAGCCAGGCTGCAGCAGAGAGGGCCAGCCAGACTGCAACAGAGACGGCCAGCCAACCATTAGTTTCCCTGTAAGTATAAAAGCCTGAAAGCTTATTCTGATACTTTGTATAGTAGCTTAACAAGTGTGTTTATACTTGCAGATCAGTTCAGGAAGCAACGCAGCTGCCCCAAGCCGTAATGTCTTCTCCTGAAAGCTCCCCCTCACATCATCAGCGAGCTGAGGTAAAAAAATTTTTTTTTTTTTTATTTAAAAATTTTTTTGTGGTTAAAAACACTATCCTATTATGTTTTAACAGGAAGCTGATTCAGAGGAGCTTCCAGGAGGAGACGTGCAGGGTGGAGAGACACACGGAGGGGGTGCGCAGATTGTAAGTTTAGCACATACACAGATACATAATGCTACACCCAACACAAACATTCATCACAGTGCACACACCATAACTATGCATCCATCCAAACATATTTTTTTTTTTTTTCCCCCACAGTCTTCAGAATCCTGTGCCCGCACTAGAGTGACTCCCAGGACATCCCAAGGTCGTCAAGGTGATGCCTCTGGTGGTTGGCAAACGGTAAGTAACCCTATTTTGATAATTGTTTAAATGAACATCATGTGTTTGAATATAATGTAATTTTTTGCTTTTTGTCTTTTTTATCTTCACAGGTTTCACAGCGTGCTCCCCACAGACATCAGGAGGAGGGTGTCATTATTGATACTGATGACCTCATCCATGAGGTGGAAATCCGGGAGCCGCTGTGGAACATGGCAAACCGTCTTCATGCCGACCAACCAACCAACCACCCGACGGCTCTGGGATGAAGTCTGTTCTTCAGTTATTGACAACTGGGAGGAACTCAATGCGAGGGCCAGGGATTTTGTGCGTAAGTATTACAACTTCAGTAACTTATATTTCCAGCATGTGAAGTGTTGAATACTAAACCTTTTTTTTTTTTTTTTTTTTTTGCTTCACAGGTGACAGGGTTATCACACGGTGGCGGTCGCTCCGGGATCGCTTCAAGAGGGACTACAACAAAGATTCAGACCCCGAGTGGATCGTCGGGAGGACACCGGGGACCCCAGTACAAAAACTACAAAGCCCTGGTGTTCCTGCGATCTACAATGGCGTGCAGAAGGTAAATATTCCCCAAACAATTCCTGTAGTAGAAATGTTTAACCAATTTTTTTTTCAGCAGACTTAAATTAAATATCAATATTTTTAATATACATTTTTTTTTCTCCTTTTTTAGCACCATCTGCAGCACTCGGGAGTCTGCATCAGAGTTGCGTCCCTCTGGAGTGATCCCTAGTGAGACCGCCCCCGGTGACCACATCGAGGTATCCGACCCCTCTGTACCTACCCTCTTGTCTCATCCCTCTATCCCCTCCACCAGCACTGGAGCAGCAGGGCAGACTTCATCACATGAAGCTGCTGGTGACGACTTGTTCCCTGTTCCCCACCCCTCAGACACTGCCGCAACATCTCGACCAACTTTTGGTTCTGGCCGGCAGCGTCTGAGGAGTCAGGAAAGGTTGACCTTGTCTGACTGTTTGAATCTAAACTCAACTGTTCAACATGGTTTCCACACTTATGGACAACGGTTATCTTCTGGGTTGACCATGATCAATCAAAGTATCATGGAACTCAGAAGATACATGGAACAGATGAATTTAGAATCAAACCAGACACCGAGACATACCTTTTTTCAATCTGTCGTCCGACAAATGGAAGGTTTAAGTACTCACCAGCAGATGCGTGTGATGCAAGCCTGTCAGAATGCTCTAGTGGAAGTGCTTGCTGAAGCATCTCATCCTCCCCCTGTCCATCCTCCCCCTGTCTATCCTTCCACAGTCCATCCTTCCCCCATCCATCCTTCCACCACCATCCATCACACAGCCGTCCCTCCTCCTACCACTCCCTCTCCTTTCTCTAGTTCCCCGTTCCATTCTTCCCAGTACCTACCTTCCCCATTGCATTATACCCCACATACACCTTCAATGTACCCACAAACCTCGTCTGTCCATCCACTCCCATCCCAACCACATGTGTTAAACCCCCCCTTCCACTTCTGGTCCTCACCAACTCCCTCCCCAGTCCCCTACCCCCCCCTCGATGTGGTCAACCATGTTAACCCCTCCAATACTATCTCCACCCAACATTATAATAGTTTGTAATTTGTTGTAATATACCAAAAAAAATTAAAAAAAGGTAATATATAAAGGTAATTATACCAAAAAAAGTTACCAAAAAGGTAATATATACCAAAAAAAGTTACAAAAAAAGGTTAAAAAATAAAAAAAAAACAGTTAATACAAATTGTCAGAAATAAACAGTTTTTTTTTTCAAAAAACTTTATTGTGATGTTTATATTTTGCTTCTTTCTTTATTCAAATTACACCAGTGGTGTAAAAGGTAAACACAACACTTGGTAACACAACACACAACACTGGGTAATATTTCACAGTACACCGGTGGTGTACAAGGTACAAAAAAACACTTGGTAGCACAACATATGATAACCAACACTTGTGAACATTTCAAAGTGTAAAATGCTTGGTACACAACACTTGGTACACAACACTTGGTAACATAGGTACATAACACTTTGTAACTTTACGCTTGGTACCCAACAATTGGTAACACTGCAAAGTGTAAAACTAACCAAATCACATGGTAAAACACAATGCTTGTGCAAAGCAAACACTTGGTAAAATTTCAGATAAAAAAAAAAAAAAAAATTACTCACAATTGGTATGAAGAAAATTATATCATGTCATCTTGCCAGTCCACTTGTCCCTCTGGTGTAACAAAATAATCTGCAAAGGTATCCCTAATTCTTGCCACTGAACCAGTACTCCGAAAAGTTTGCTCCTCATAATCCCACAAGGTGGTTTCATACACATTTTCATCGATGGAAACTGGTTCCTTTGAAAGGACAAAATTGTGCAGGATTACACAGGCCTTTACCACCTCATCCACAGTTTCTGTTTTCATTTTCATGGCCGTTAACAGGACTCTCCATTTGGCAGTTAAAATTCCAAACGCGCACTCCACCACTCTGCGCGCTCTAGTTAACCGATAGTTATAGATTCTTTTCCGGTGTGTTAGTCCACGACTACCATATGGTTTCAGTAGGTGTTTAGAAAGTTGAAAAGCATCGTCGCCAACGCACACAAAAGGCATTGGTGGGCCTGTTGTTCCAGGGAGTGGTCTTGGAGGTGGGAAGTTAAAATTGTCTCCATACAAGCGACGGCCCATGGTGGAAATCTTGAATACCTGTGAGTCGTTAGAACGACCGTATGCACCAATGTCCACGGCAATGAATTTGCAGTTTGCATCCGAAATGGCCATAAGCACAATAGAAAAGTATTTTTTATAGTTGTGAACCAGATCCCATGGGTTTCACAATCCTGACATGCTTGCCATCCACGGCACCGATGCAGTTTGGAAACTGGCAGATTTCTTGAAACTTCTCTGCAATCTCCAGCCACCTCTCCTGGGTTGGCTCTGGAATGTATTCCTCCTGTAGAGAATCCCATAATGCCCGGCAGGTCTGTTGTACAATTCCAGCAATAGTGGAAATCCCAATCCGGAACTGGAAATGGAGGGAGGTGAAGGATTCTCCAGTTGCCAGGAATCTTAAAAAAAGGGAAAAAAAGTAAAATTAATACAAACTACAAGCCATAACATAACAAAAGCCTGCAGAATCTGAAACATTTTAAAAGGTAGATAACTTACCGAACGGTCACCATCAAACGCTCCGCCGATGATATAGAAAACCGCATGTAGGTGTCCCTTCTCCGGATTTGTTCTCCAACACGATCCACCAATATCTCAAAGAATTCCATCCGCATGCGCACATAGTTGAAGAACTTGTCCGGATTCTCCCTCAATTCCAGGTACAGTGTGGAAAAAACGCCACGGGTGAACCTCTGCGCATTAATGGGATGAATCCACTGGCGCCGTCTCCTCATACGCAGGATTCGCAGTCTTCTTTTCTCCCTCTCGATAGCCATAATTGCCAACCGATTCAAGTGAAGATCCAATTCCACACAGAAGCTGTCAATACTCGCAATAACTCCTTCCAGACTCGCACTAACTCCTTCCATCGCTGCCACTAGCTCTAAAACCTTTCAAAGAAATTGTATCACAACACCCTAGATATATTTCTCCCTAGTTTCCAGCATCCAATCACATTTGAGAGCATTTTCCAAGAGCCAATCATATTTGGGAGCATCCCATTTTGGAGGAGTGGAAAAACGGATCCGCAAGAAAACGGATCCAACGGATGACAAAAACGGATGCAAACTGATGGAACGGATCAGTTTTGTTGAGGATCCGCCGTAAAATCGGTATGGCGGATCCTCAACAAAACTGATCCGTTCCATCAGTTTGCATCCGTTTTGTTTCCATTTTTGCGGATCCGCCATTTTCAAATTTTGGCGGATTTTGACTGATGGCAAAAAACTGAAGTGTGAAAGAGGCCTAAGTAAAGTGGGCTATGTGGTAGCCGTCATGATCTCAAAGGGGTTCATTACAAGGTAGAGAAGAGCACTTGGCGCTCATCAATATACAGTGATCAACAAATTCAAGTCATGTTGTTACCGCAACAAAGAGGGGCCAGAAGACCGCAGCGTCTGATTGCTCCTACTCCTGTGCTAAAAGAAGCACTTCACCTTATTTTTTAATATTGTTAATTTCTTTTGGAAGAACAGGGGTTTATCAACCATGTTGGGAGCTCTGGGAGTCTGAGCTCACAGATGTGCTCAGTTAGTCACTCCTATCCCCTTTATAATCTGGGTCCTGATTGAAACACATTGTCAGAGATAGCTTATGCTGCATTGCTTGGAGGAGAGGTGTTTTGGTGATTATATGAGAAGGAGTTATCTTTGACTGTTGCATGGGTTTGTAAGTGTGATAATTCCTTTTCCTTCTCTTACTTTGTTTTTTTCCCCATCCTCCTCTCCCCGGTACATTCCTCTGTTATATGTGAGTAAATATTTGTATGCCTGGTATTTTCAATTACCTTTTCTTCTGTTGCCTTGTTCGTTAGGTTGGTGTACTGCAGTGCATAGCAACTCCTCTCTTCTGTGGGTGAGGGAAGGGAACAGACAGAGGGTTGATTCAGGAGATAAGACAGGGGTGGAGGCCCCAAAATCTTCACCTTCAGAAGTATCCTGGGGAACAGGGCAAGCTAGGGCGCCCCCTAGTATTGGGGACAGGGAAGGAGCCCTTGGTCTCGGGTCACCTGATAGCTGAGTCGTGACAGTACAAAGTTTATTTTTATAAGGTATGAAGAGCTACTATAGTGATATGCAATACTTGTCATCAATAAATTAAATGTCTGCACAACAGGGCAGTAAGAGCTATTGTTTGGAAAACTTTGTGATAAGTTCCTATTACCTTCACACTATACATAAATGTGATGGAGGTTTCAAGAGTTTGCATTATGCCTTGTTTATACATTCAGTATTTTGGTCAGTATCTTACCTCATTCTTTTTAAGCCAAAACCAGGAAAAACTGAGAAATACAGAAGTGGTGACATGTTTCTATTATACTTTTCATAATTGTTCCTCTCCTGCTTTTGGCGTATAAATACTGAGGTAAAATACTGACCAAATACTGTACGTGTGACCGCGCCCTCAGCTTGAGAATAGGTTCACATAAGCGTATAAAATATTATTCAAAGTTTTATCCAGGAAAGTAGGACATTTTTTTCTCATTTGTCATCTGTATACAATGTATTTTTATGTATCAGCAATGAATTATTTAGAGGAACATTTACAGTGTCCTATTAGTGATGAGTGAATATGCTCAGTACTCGAGATTTCCGAGCATACTCAGGTGGTCTCCGAGTATTTTTGGTGTGCTCGGATATTTAGTTTGTGTAGCCACAGCTGTATGATTTGCAGCAGCTAGACAGCCTGAATACATGTGGGTAATGTCTTTTTGTTAGTAATTCTCCACATGTATTCAGGCTGTCTAGCAGCCGCAAATCATGCAGCTGCGGCTACTAAAACTAAATCTCTGAGCACACCAAAAATACTCGGAGAACACCCGAGAATGCTTGGAAATCCTGAGTACTAGGCATATTCGCTCATCACTATTTCCTATGTTACAGAATGACAAAGTATCCATGAAAATCAGATGATACAGTGGGCACAGAAAGTATTCAAACCCCTTTAAATTTTCCACTCTTTGTTTCATTGCAGCCATTTGGTAAATTCAAAAAAGTTCATTTTTTTCTTATTAATGTACACTCTGTACCCCATCTTGGCTGAAAAAAAAACAGAAGTGTAGAAATTTTTGCAAATTTAGCAAAAAAGAAAAAACGAAATATCACATGGTCATAAGTATTCAGACTAGTGATGAGCGAGTACCATAATATTCGTAATCGCTATACTCATAACGAATACTTTGTAAAAATCGCGTATTCATTACAAATAGCGAGTACAATGCAAGTTAGGCTGGTTTCACATTCGCGCTTTTTAAGCGCACGCACGGCCGGGGGTAGCTCCGCCCCCGAGCCGGCTCTCTGCCCGGCGTGCCCGCCCCTTCCTTGTAGCGCCGCCTCCTAGCGCACAGCGGCGCCTGCGATCGGCGCACCCTATCTTTAGCATAGGGTGCGCAGATCGTGCGCAGGCCGTGCGCTAGTTGCGCTTTGACCTGCGCTGCGCACTTTTGACGGTGCGCCGTGCGCGCCAAAATCCGAAAAGTTTGATTTTGGCGCGCACGGCGCACCGTCAAAAGTGCGCAGCGCAGGTCAAAGCGCAACTAGCGCACGGCCTGCGCACGATCTGCGCACCCTATGCTAAAGATAGGGTGCGCCGATCGCAGGCGCCGCTGTGCGCTAGGAGGCGGCGCTACAAGGAAGGGGCGGGCACGCCGGACAGAGAGCTGGCTCGGGGGCGGAGCTACCCCCGGCCGTGCATGCTCTTAAAAAGCGCGAATGTGAAACCAGCCTTAATTGGAAATGCGAGTAATTTTCTGCTGGACCCTACAAAGGGGTCTGAGGGCCTGAGAAAAAGGCTGAAATGGATGGGAAAGTGATGAAACAGAATGGGAAGAGCCTGGAGAATATGCCTGCATGCATTTCTGACTCACATATGGTTTCTGGGAATAAGTTTGTCGCAGTATTATGCCACTTTTACAGATACACAAGAACAGGACCAAACCTAGATTTCTATTGAATATGTATCCCCTATCTCAGTCATAATGTGGGACAACCTGTCACAAGGGACAAATATTAGTTTGGTAGGACCACTCTACATTCAAGATTTGTCCACTGGACAATGTGCAAAGGGTTTGTAAAAATTAGCCCTATGGGCTGAGTCATGGTTGACGCAGGAAGCCACCATCCCAAAGGCCTTCAATCACAAATAGTAGTTAGGCTGGAGTAAGAATACTCTCCTGGTTTGTCCACTGCACAATGTGCATAGGGTTTGTAAAAATTAGCTCTGTGAGCTGAGTCATGGTTGACGCAGGAAGCCATCATCCCAAGGGTCTGCAATCACCAATAGTAGTTAGGCTGGATTAAGAATAATGTCCTGGTTTGTCCACTGCACAATGTGCATAGGATTTGTAAAAATTAGCTCTATGGGCTGAGTCATGGTTGATGCAGTAAGTCCCTATCACAAGGGCCTCCAAACACAAATAGTAATAGGCTGGAGTGTGAATACAGTCCTGGTTTGTCGACTGCACAATGTGCATAAGGTTTGTAAAAATTAGACCTATGGGCTGAGTCATTGTTGATGCAGGAAGCCACCATCCCAATGGCCTCCAAACACAATAGGTATTAGGCTGAAGTATGAAAACAGTCCTGGTTCGTCCACTGCACAATGTGCATAAGGTTTGTAAAAATTAGACCTATGAGCTGAGTCATGGTTGATGCAGAAAGCCACCATCCCAAGGGCCGCCAATCACAAATAGTAGTTAGGCTGGAGTAGCAATGCTGTCCTGGTTTGTCTACTGCACAATGTGTATAGGGTTTGTAAAAATTAGCTCTATGGGCTGAGTCATGGTTGGTGCAGAAAGTCGCCATCCCAAGGGCCTCCAAACACAAATAGTATTAGGCTGGAGTACGAATACAGTCCTTAGCTTTATGGGCTGCGTCATGGTTGACGCAGGAAGCCACCATGCCAAGGGTATCCAATCATAAATAGTAGTTAGTAGTTAGGCTGGAGTAGGAATACTGTCCTGGTTTTTCCACTGCACAATGTGTTTAGGGTTTGTAAAAATTAGCCCTATGGGCTGATTCATTGTTGACGCAGGAAGCCACCATCCCAAGGGTCTTCAATCATAAATAGTAGTTATTATTATTCATTTTTATAGCACCATTTATTCCATGGCGGTTTACGTGGGAAAAAGGGGCATACAAAGACAAATACAATAAACATGAGCTATACAAGGCACAAACAAGTACAAAAGAAAAGAGGACCCTGCCCACAAGGGCTCACAGTGTACAGGGGATCAATGAGGATACACTAGGAGAGGGTAGAGCTGGTTGTGCAGCGATTCAGTAGACTAAGGATCACTGCAGATTGTAGACTTTCTGGAAGAGGTGAGTCTTCAGGTTCCTTTTGAAGGTTTCTATGGTAGTCGAAAGTCGGAAGTGTTGGAGTAGAGAGTTCCAGAGTATGGCGGAAGCGCGGGAGAAATCTTGTGTGCAGTTGTGAGAAGAAGAGATAAGAGGGGAGTAGAGAAGAAGATCTTTAGAGCATTGAAGGTTGCGTGTAGCTAAATACCGGGAGACCATGTCAAAGATGTATGGAGGAGACAGGTTGTGGATAGCTTTGTATGTCATAGTTAGGGTTTTGAACTGGAGCCTCTGGACAATAGGAAGCCAGTGAAAGACTTGGCAGAGAGGAGAAGCTGGGGAATAATGGGGAGACAGGTGAATTAGTTGAGCAGCAGAGTTTAGGATAGATTGGAGTGGTGCAAGAGTGCCAGAGAGGAGGCCAGAGAGTAAGAGGTTGCAATAGTTGAGGCAGGAGATGATGAGGGCGTGCGCAAGCGTTTTTGCAGCTACTTGGTCAAGGAATGTACGGATCCTGGAAATATTTATGAGTTGGAGTCAGCAGGAGGAGGCAAATGCTTGGATATGTGGCTTGAAAGAGAGGGCAGAGCCGAGGATCACCCCGAGGCACTGTGCATGCGGGACTGGGGAAAGTGCGCAGCCATTGACGTTGATAGATAGGTCTGGTGGAGGGGTATTGTGAGATGGGGGTAAGATGATGAATTCTGTTTTGTCCATGTTTAGTTTTAGAAAGGGTGCAGAAAAGATAAATGAAATAGCGGACAGACATTGTGGGATTTTGATTAGTAAGGAGGTGATGTCAGGTCCAGATAGGTAGATCTGCATGTCATCGGCGTAGAGATGATACTGCAAACTGTGTGATTCTATGAGCTGTACCATGTGGAAGGTGTAGATGGAGAAGAGTAGGGGTCCTAAAACTGAGCCTTGGGGAACATAGACAGACAGGGACAAGGTTCGGAGGTGGTGTGAGAGAGGGAGAACCTGAATATCTCGTCTGCTAGATATGGCGAGATCCAGGATAGGGCTAAATCTGTGATGCCAAGAGATGAGAGAATCAGTATCAAGAGAGAATAGTCTACTGTGTCAAAGGCAGAAAACAGATCCAGGAGGAGGAGGACAGAGGAGTGTCGCTTGTTCATGGCGGTTAGTAGATCTTTGGTGACTTTAGTTAGGGTGGTTTCAGTTAAGCGATGCCAGATTGTAACCAGTCAAAGGGGGAGCAGGAGGAGAGCTGAGGGGACAGTTTAAGATGGACCTGCTGTTCCAGTAGTTTTGAGGCATAAGGAAGAAGTGATATTGGGTGTTAGCTAGACACAGAGGATAGGTCAAGGGAGGGCTTTATGAGCATAGGTGTTACTGAGGCATGTTTGAAGGATGAGGGGAAGACACCATTTGTAAGTGAAAGGTTAAAGAGATGTGTTAGGGTTGGGATGAAGACTGTGGCGAGGTTATGGATGAGGTGAGACAGGAGCGGCTCAAGCATGTAAGTGATGTAAGTGGTGATCTTGACAGAAGGGTGGAGAGCTGATCTTCTGTCATGGTGGAGAAACTGGTTTTGGAAGAAGAGAGCTGAGCAGTTAAGAGGAGGGGCATTGGGTGCTGTTGGCCAAAGCTTTCACTGATGTCATCGATCTTCTGCTTAAAGAAAAAGGCAAAGTCTTCAGCAGAAATGAGAGGAGAGGGAGGAGGTGCTGGGGAACGGAGTAGAGAATTGTAAGTCTTCAAAAGCTGTTTAGGGTTGTGAGACAGGGAGGATATGAGAAATGAGGAGTGTGGCGAGGTTAGGGATGAGGTGGGATGGGAGCGGGTCAAGCGTGCAAGTGATGAGATGTGATCTTGACAGAAGGGTGGAGAGCTGATCTTCTGTCATGGTGGATAAGCTGGTTTTGGAAGAAAAGGGCTGAGAAGGTAAGAGGAGGAGCATTGGGGTTTGCGGGCCAATGCTTTATCTGATGTTATCGATCTTCTGCTTAAAGAAAGAGGCAAAGTCTTCAGCAGAAATGAGAGGAGAGGGAGGAGGAGCTGGGGGACAGAGTAGAGAATTGAAAGTCTTGAAAAGCTGTTTAGGGTTGTGAGACAGGGAGGATATGAGAAGTAAGTTTCTTTTGCAGCAGTGAGCGTGGACTTGAAGCTGGCAAGGAACTGCTTATATGCAAAAAAAGTTCTTGGCAGTAAGGGATCTCTTTCATCTCCGCTCAGCAATCCTGGAATCCCGTCTCAGTTCATTGGTCAGGCTGGTCAGCCAGGGTTGCCTGTTGATTTTACGAGTTTTGGTGTGCATGAGGGGGCAGCCGAATCGAGTGTTGCGGTTACTGTGGTGTTATAAAAAGTGGCATCATCATCTGTGTCATGTAAGAATGCTATGTCTGTAAGAGAGAGAAGGAACTCAGAGAGTGAGTGTAAATTGAGGTGTCTGAGACTTCTGCAAGGGTGAGTGAGTTTATGGAGTGGGGGTTGCGCACTAGGAGAGAAGAGGGAAGAGAATGTCAGCAGGTTGTGCTCAGACAGGGGAAGGGGTGAATTAGTGAGATTAGTAAGGGAACAGAGGCAGGTAACGATAAGGTCCAGAGTGTGGCCATCTTTGTGAGTGGCTACGCAGGACCATTCAGTGAGGCCAAAGGAGGCAGTCAATGATAAAAGTTTAGAGGCAGCTGAGGTGGAAGTGTCAATGGGGATGTTGAAGTCACCCATGATGATAGAGAGGTTGTCAGCAGAGAGGAAATGAAGTAGTCAGGGGGTGAAGTGTTCGAGGGAGGTGGAGATGGCTAGTTCTGGGAGGTGGTAGAGGACAGCCAGCTGGAGTTGGAGGGGGAGTAGATGCAGATGGAGTGCACCTCAAACGAGGGAAGAGTAGAGGAGGGTGGTAGTGGAATTGGGGTAAAGGAGCAGGTATCGGACAGGAACAAGCCAACTCCTCCAAAACGTTTGTTGCTGTGACAATGGGTATGAGAGAGATTGAATCTGCCATAAGAAAGTGCAGCTGGAGAGGCTGAGTCAGAGGATGTGAGCCAGGTTTCAGTGATGGCAAAAAGGAGATTTTGTAAGTGAAAAAGAGGTCATGGATATACGACAGTTTGTTGCAGACAGAGCGTGAATTCCTCAGTGCTCCAGGTAGGGGGACTGGGGGAGTGGGGGCTGGATGAGTTGGTATAAGATGAGGTTATAATGGTTGTGAAAACTTGTAGAGGATTGTGGCAGGGTGTAAGAAATGAGTGTGGGGATTTGTTGAGGAGAGCCAGGATTTGGCAATACGTCGCCAGCAATGAAGAGTAGCAGACAGAGCATTAGAATGTGGGAGCACGATAGTACATGATGTGGCCATGTGTGTCTTGAGAAAAAGGATTTTAGGTGGAGGAACAATTGTGAGGAGGAGGTGAGATGGCTGGGGAGGATGGAGAGAGAAATGACTAGTTCCTTACTAGGTGGAGGGATTACAGGAGATAGTAAGAAAGAAAGTAATATGAGGATGAAAGTGAAAAGAAAAAGAAACATTGTAGCGGTTTTCTATTCCAGTACATTACAGTCAATTCCTGTCCAATTCAAGTCTAATTCAAAATATTGTACTTAAAAAGATGTACTTTGAAAGATGTTATTTGAAAGATGCATGGATCAGACTAACGTCTGGATGAGATGTATGGGTCTGAATATATCTTCATTTAAGGGCAATCAGATGTGAGTGGTGCGTTCGGTAGGGATTGGTCAGACCAGATGCACAGAGTTAGACAAAGGTTATAAAAGAGAGGGAGGGATAGGAGTGACCACTCCAAGATATGCAAGAATACTTAATCAAGAGGAATGAAACAAATCATGGCAAAAGAAATGATAGGTAAGGAAAGCATACCAGAGAGAGATTGTTTGCCCTTCACACAGTCAGATGCCATTGAGTTGAGTACATTGAAAGCATACCTGTGGAAAGAGGAAACAACTCAGAAAGATGATACAGATGGTGATGGTGATGATGATAATACAGCAGGGAAGATGGTGATGAATGTCCAAATGCATTACAGAATTCAAGTCTAATTCAAAATATTGTACTTAAAAAGATGAACTTTGAAAGATGTTACTTGAAAGATGCATGGATCAGACTAACATCTGAATCAGACGTATGAGTCTGAATATATCTTCATGTAAGGGCAATAAGGTGTGAATGGAGGCTGGAGTTAAGAATACAAGTTAGGCTGGAGTAGGAATACTGTCCTGGTTTGTCCACTGCACAATGTGCATAGGGTTTGTAAAAATTAGCTCTGGGGGCTGAGTCATGGTAGACGCAGGAAGCCACTATCCCAAGGGTCGCCAATGACAAATAGTAGTTAGGCTGGATTAGGAATACTGTCTTTGTTTGTCCACTGCACAATGTGCATAGGGTTTGCAAAAATTAGTCCTTTGGGCTGAGTCATGGTTGACGAAGGAAGGAAATGGGTTTTTATGGGAAGGGGTTAACTGCAGTAGCATGAATCAGCATTTTTAGTGAATTTAGGTGGGCTTTCTGTCATCTGGAGGGATTGCAAACTGTGGAGATATCCAGTCCTTGTTGAATTTAATCAGAGTAGGTGCATTTTCCGTGTAGAGGAGTGTGAGCCTATAAGTGGTGATTGACCCAGTAGAACTGAAAACACGCTCTGACATCACACTAGCAGCCGGGCAGGCAAGAACCTCCAAGGCATATAAGGCGAGGTCAGGCCAAGTAATCAGCTTGGACACCTAATAAATAAAGGGAACTGAAGCGTCAGAACGTATGGTGGTCACTTAAGTACCCCTTGACCATATTCTGCAACTTCTCCCTCCTTGGCATTATTACAAGCACATATAGCCCTTGCTGTTCTGCTGGTTTATTGAAAATTTCCCAATTTGTGCACATTTCCCCCCCCATCTGTTGGACCGGGTCTTCGTGTCTCTTCTCATTATCCCTTGATGTTGAAAATAGCAGCTTCATCTGCCAACAGCATTGTCTGAGGATGATATGCTCAGCAACTGATCTACAATGGCCCTCTTGAAAGACTCCATTGTAAAACTCTTTGTTGACTCCAAAAGGAGAGAAGGAAATTTCTCCCTGTACCGTGGATTAAGAAAGATGGCCAACCAGTATTGGTTGTTGGATAAAATATGTATCACGCGAGGGTTTTGCCACAGACCATTAAGCATGAACTGTGCCATGTTAGCCAAGCTGAAAACAGGGAAAATGTTCTATGTCCCCAATAGTAGGAACAGTACCCATCCTCTCCTCATGCTGACTTGCCTCCTCCTCCACCTCCTCCTCTCCAGCCCATCCAGGCTGTACAGACTTGACGCTTGGGTTGGGTGTCCCCTCTGTAGCATTAGGATTCACCTCGGTAGCACAGAAAAACAAGTCCTCTCCCTCCTCAGCCTCCTCATCACCCAATGTTGCCTCAGAATAGTGGTTGGGCTGGGTAGTATCCCCAATTGTGAAATCTGGCTCCATACCGACATGCTGGGCTATCAATGCTTCCTCTTTGAGATTATGCAGTGATTGTTTCAAGAAACACAGCAGCGGGATGGTTGCACTGATAATAGCCTGATCACCACTCACAATGTTGATGCAGTACTCAAAGTTCTCAAGAAACTCACAAATTTCAGCGCTCCACACCCTCTTGACAGTTGTTATGTGTGGTGGCTGACTCTCAGTCTGATAAACATGTTGAAGCTCGTATTCAGCTTCTGCCCTCTGCTGCTCACTAATCCTCACTAGCATATGATAGGTTGAGTTCTACCGCATGGGCAGGTCACAAATGAGTTGATGACTTGGCAAATTCAAGTGCTTTTGCAGTGCTGCAAGACCAGAAAAAGCAGTAGAGGAATAGCGGAAATGGGCACTTATACTGCACACCTTCTCAAGTAGGTACGTCAAGGTAAGGTAACTTTTCAGAAATCTCTGAACAACTAGGTTCAGCATGTGAACCATGTATGTCATGTATACCAGCTTGCCGACCTTTAAAGCCACCACCAGGTTATGCACATTATCGCAGATGACCAGACTGGGTTGAAGGTGCAGCGGACAGAGCCACTGATCGGTGTGTTGTTTTAAAGCTTGCCACAGGTTTATGACCTAAACAGATCAGCTTCAGCAAAGCATATTGCCGCTTTGCCAATGCGCTGTTGCACAGGTCCCAGCTTGACAGTGATGGGGAGGGTACTTCAGCAGAGGATGAGGAGCAGGAGGAGGGGAGAGAGGAAGTGGAATATGAAGAGGTGGAAACAGTGACAGAAGTTGTGCCCACTATTCTTGGTGTGGGTAGGATGTATGATGTTCCAGTTTGCGCCATTGTCCCACAGACCACCAGGTTCACTCAGTGTGCAGTGACAGAAATGTATCGTCCCTGTCCCCAACAACTTGTCCAGGTATCCGGCTATGGCGTTGGTGAGAGCATGGTTCAGATTGTTTAACACGAGCTTGGGTAACGCAGGGATCGCACACTGGGAAAAAAAAGTGGCACCTGGGAACACTGTATCGTGGGGCAGCCACAGCCAAGAGATCATGGAAAGACTGTTCCCACAAGCCTAAATGGCAACATCTCCACAGCTACTAATTTGGCAATGTGCGAGTTTAGTATTTGTGCCTGTGGGTGTGTGGCTGGGTACTTACGCTTTCTTTCCAAGCTCTCAGGCATGGCCATTTAGATGCTTCGCTGGGACAAAGAAGGGGTTGTCGTTGATGTTTCTTCTGTGTAAGCAACCGCAGCTTGTGGACAGGAGGTATGAGCACTTCCTTTCTGAACAACGCTTTCTGAAGGACATAGCCCAGGAGACATGGTAGTGGTTTGACCCGCAGACACAGATTTGGTACCCTGGTGTTCTATCCACCTTCTGGGGTGCTTGGCTGCCATGTGGTTTTGCATACTGGTGGTGCTCAGGTAGCCTTTGACCTGGCTTCTGCTCAACTTGGTATGGCAAATGCTACAGACTACAATGTTTTTCTTTGAAGGACTTTCAGAAAAAAGATTCCACACAGCAGCTGAACGTCCCTTTGCCCTGACTTAATGCACAGGTGTTCTTGGGAACAGTTGAACTAGTTCTCACTCTGGGCAAACAATGACCCCTTGGTGCATGTGTTGTTGCTACATATCCATCTTTCTCTGTGTTACTGTGATGGCTATGCGTGCCAATGGTCCAGGTCAGATCAGGGGACTCATCATCGACCACCTTGTCTTCCATCTCATCCTCCTTCCCAGATGACATTGTAGCCTGACCTGATGGCAACTGTATCTCATCATCATCAGCCTCCATCTCTGGAGACAGTAAATGACGTTCCTCCAAGTGGCTTTCTTATGGCCACAGCTCCTTAAATACTTGAGCATCAACGCACGCCACCTCCTCACGTCCCTCTTCAATGCTGCACAGTGATAGACCAGAGCCAACCAAAGGATACATAGCAAACAGATCCTCAGAGTGGCCAAGATTGAGGTCATATTGTCTCCTGTGACTGATAATGGCGGGACGAAGGAGAACCAGCTTCACAATAGGATGGGCCAGCCTTCTGTGTATCGACAGTAGATTGTGTGGTTGTGGAAGATTTGTTGCTGCTTGACAAATGCATAGAGGCCTTGTCTGTCCAAGATAGAATATGCTCTCGCTCTTCTGGCTTCAACACAAGTTTACGTTCCAGACCAGGAAATTTTTCCAGGAACATAGTGGATGCATCAAGCTTCTTCTGACCTGACGTAGACTCAGTGCCTTTTCACGCAAAACTGACAACACCATGTCCCTGTCCCTTAACATCAGGCTTTTTTGGCATTTTGGGATTTGCTCACAGATTTTCAGATGTTGATGGCACAAACCAAGCTAGCTGTCACAACCAAAATAGTGGGGAAAATGGCCTGGTGCATGATTGGTAGCAGGCAGAAGGAAATGTTTGGACTGCTGCTTTGCATAAGGCACTTAATGCCTTTTTAAGCGGACTAATGTGGACAGCAGAAGCAAAGACCTGACCCCAAAAACAGTGGGGAAAATGGTCTGGTGAGTGCTTGGTAGCAGGCAGTAGGAAGAGTACTACTTTGCGTAGGGCACTAACCGCATTTTTCTGTGGACTAATGTGGACAGCAGAAGGCAGGCTATGACCACAAAAACAGTGGGGAAAATGACCTGGTGCGTACTAGGTAGCAGGCAATAGGAAATGTTTGGACCACTGCTTTGTGTAGGGCACTAACCACCTTTTTCACTGGACTAATTTGGACAGCAGAGGGCAGGCTGTGACCACAAAAACAGTGGGAAAAATGGCCTGGTGCGTGCTTGGTAGCAGGCAGTAAGAAATGATTGGACTACTGCTTTCCATAAGGCACTACCACCTTTTTTAGTGGCCTAATGTGGACAGCAGAAGGCAGGCTGTGACCACAAAAACAGCGGGGAAAATGGCCTGGTGAGTGCTTGGTAGCAGGCAATAGGAAATGTTTGGACTACTGCTTTGCGTAGGGCACTAACCACCTTTTTAACTGGACTAATGTGGATAGCAGAAGGCAGGTTGTGACCACAAAACAGTAGGTAAAATAGACTGGTGCTTTAAATAAAAGCAAAACTAAATGCTAGTACTCTGTGTGCTGGAAAAATATTGCTTTGCCTCTAACAAGAGCTGTTTTAAGATGGACTCTATATGAACATGTTAACCTCTCCCTATCTAATACACGATCTCTCCCTCCCTGTACTCTGACTTTATTGTGTGTCTTCAGCTATGAAAAGAGATATTTTTGGTGGTATTATAGAGCAAATGACTGTCTCCTTTAAACTGTTCCTGCTCGAGTATTTCTCTCTCCCTTCTCTACACTGACCTAGTATACACTGCAGGTAGTCCTGAAAATGCTGTACTATCCATGCAAATAGAGAATACTAAGGAATACACTCGCTCATCACTAATTCAGACCCTTTGCTCAGACACTCTTATTTAAGTCACATGCTGTCCATTTGCTTGTGATCCTCCTTGAGATGGTACTACTCCTTCATTGCAGTCCAGCTGTGTTTAAATAAAGTGATAGGACTTGATTTGGAAAGGCACACACCTGTCTATATAAGACCTCACAGCTCATAGTGCTTGTCAGACCAAATGAGAATCATGAGGTCAAAGGAACTGGCCAAGGAGCTCAGAGACAGAATTATTGCAAGGCACAGATCTGGCCAAGGTTACAAAAGAATTTCTGCAGTACTCAATGTTCCTAAGAGCACAATCTTTAAATGGAATAAGTTTGGGACCACCAGAAGTCTTCCTAGACCTGACCATCTAGCCAATCTGAGTAATTGTGAGAGAAGAGCCTTGGTGAGAGAGGTAAAGAAGAACCCCAAGATCACTGTGAGTGAGCTCCAGAGATGCAATAGGGATATGGGAGAAAGTTCAACAAATTCAACTGTCACTGCAGCCCTCCACAAGTTGGGCCTTTATGGCACAGTGGCCCAACCGAAACCTCTCCTCAGTGCAAGAAATATGAAAGCCCAGATAGAGTTTGCTAAGAAACACATGAAAGATTCCCATACTATGAGAAATAAGATTCTCTACTTTGATGAGACAAAATACTTTTTTGGTGATAAGTCTAAGGGGTATGTGTGGAGAAAACCAGGTACTGCGCATCAACTGCCCATTACAATCCCAACAGTGAGATATGGTGGTGGTAGCATCATGCTATGGAGGTGTTTTTCAGCTGCAGGGACAAGACGACTGGTTGCCATTGAAGGAAACATGAATGCTGCCAAGTACAGAGATATTCTGGCTGAAAACTTCTTCTCAGAGTGTTCTGGACCTCAGACTTGGCCAAAGGTTCACCTTCCAACAAGGCAATGACCCTAAGCACACAGCTAAAATAACAAAGGAGTGGCATCAGAACAACTCTGTGACCATTCTTGACTGGCCCAGCCAGAGCGCTGACCTAAACCCAATTGAGCATCTCTGGAGAGACCTGAAAATGGCTGTCCACCAACGTTCACCATCCAACCTGATGGAACTGGAGAGGAAGAATGGCACAGGATCCCCAAATCCAGGTGTGAAAAACTTGTGGCATCATTCCCAAGAAGACTCATGGCTGTACTAGCTCAAAAGGGTGCTTCTACTCAATACAAAGCAAAGGGTCTGAATGCTTATGACCGTGTAATAGTTCAGCTATTCTCTTAATAAATTTGCAAAAATTTCTTCATTTCTGAGTTTTTTTCAGTCAAGATGGGGTGCAGCGTGTACATTAATGAGGAAAAAAATGAACTTATTTTAATTTACCAAATGACTGCAATGAAACAAAGAGTGAAAAATTTAAAGAGATCTAAATACTTTCCGTACCTACCGTACACTGTGGCATCTGATTTTTTTTACACACCCATAGACTTGAATGGGTGAGTCTCATCCAATTTACAAAAGAAACTATTGTAATTTTTTTCATAACAGACTTGGTCAGTGGAAAACAAATTGCTCATGGACAGCACTGAGACTTAAACTATGGTCATTGGAACGAGACTTTAGACATTCAACAAATTCCACCTGCTCCAAATACATAAATAACAGTTACACGGCAATTGCTGTACATGGAATAATATATTTTATTCAAAATTCTCAAAGATAAATCCCTTCAATGTCATGTAGGTCACTAACTAGAGAAGAAACCTAGAACCGTTGTTAGTGACTTTGCTCAGTTTTTGTTTTTCAGCGTCACTGCAGCTCTTTGTCTTTGGCTTTTTATTGTTATGATTTGAATACAACCACTGGACATTCATTCTTGATGCCAGCGCTCGTCGTGAAATGGATCCTCCTTCGTTTGCGTGTATAATTATCCTTTTGTAAACCATATGAAAAACTATCTGACTAATATGTTTAATGTCTGCATGAGCGCACAAATGAAAATAGCATACTTCTTGTTTTTCTTGCAGGCTCATTCAGCAGAGGGTTATCGTATGCCAGGCAGATCAGCTGCCCATTGTTTGGCTGCGGATTCACATTGGTAGTGGTTTCATTTTTCTCCTCGGGTCCTTTGTTCCATTTTGTCATCATATGTATTAAGTTATCTTACCTCTCTACGTTCTTCTGGAGAGCTTTCATAGTGGAAATGTTCAAAAGGTCTTGTTAAAAAAAGATTAAAAGTTTATTGTAGTTGGGTAGACTTTGCCAGGCTTACACAGCTGTGCCACCGAGCGTGGTAATGGGCATATTCAACCCTCCCATTTGTAGCACCCCTTTATTTTGCATTACATTAATTTAACAATTCAGCTATCAAGTTCTGCGCTGATAACATGGCATGGCTTACACTAGCAGCTGTGTAAATCATAATTACCCAGAACGTAATTACAGCGTTGTTTATCTGCTCTAAAATTCACAAAATACAAAGAAAGTAGAGTGATTTCGAGAGCATTCAACTGGAGAGGACAGTTTAAGAGGTAAAGCCACAAGCGTTATAAAATATCCAACAATATAGAAACAAAATAATTATCCTTTGCTTCCAATTTTCTCTTGATGCATAAATTACATTAGTTATATAGCTTTTAAAATCTTCAATTTTCACAGATGGATCACAGGACCCGAATTGGTAGCGTAACCATTGTTTTATTCATCGTTCTAAATCACATGTACATGTGTAAAAAAAAACCTAACTTTGTAATGTATATTATCAGAAGAATCTACTTCTTTCTCCTCTTGGACTTAATAATAATAATAATAATAATAAAATTTTATTTCTATAGCGCCGACATATTCCGCAGCACTTTACATTTCAGAGGGGATTTGTACAGACAATAGACATTACAGCATAACAATAATCACATACAGTAGATTATAACAAATACCAAGAGGAATGAGGGCCCTGCTCACAAGCTTACAGTCTATGAGGAAAGAGGTAGACACGAAAGGTGGGTGGTAACAGTTGCCCTGATTGTATGGACCAGCCATAATGTTAAGTGTGTAACAGTACAGACACAGAGGGCTGATGGATGCATAAAGCATGTGGGAACATGATGCGGGAAATCTGGTTGTGGTAAAACTTTTGGCTGTGCCACACAGGGATAGATTAGGTTAATGTGTTGAGGCGATAGGCCAGTCTGAATAAATGCGTTTTCAGGGCACGCTTAAAATTGTGGGGATTGGGGACTAATCGTATTGACCTGGGAAGTGCATTCCAAAGAATTGGCGCGGCACGTGTAAAGTCTTGGAGACGGGAGTGGGAGGTTCTGACTATTGAGGATACTAACCTCAGGTCATCAGCAGAACGGAGGGCGCGGGTAGGGTGGTATACTGAAACAAGGGAGGGGATGTAGGGTGGTGCTGAGCTATGGAGGGCTTTGTGGGTGAGGGTAATAAGTTTATACTGAATTCTGGAGTGGATGGGTAGCCAGTGTAATGACTGGCACAAGGTAGAGGCATCGGTGTAACGATTGGTGAGGAATATGATCCTGGCTGCAGCATTCAAGACAGATTGGAGAGGGGAGAGTTTGGTAAGAGGGAGACCGATTAGAAGAGAGTTACAATAGTCGAGACGAGAATGAATAAGAGAAACAGTAAGAGTTTTTGCAGAGTCCAAAGTAAGAAAAGGTCGAATTCTAGAAATGTTTTTGAGGTGCAGATGACAAGAGCGAGCCAGTGATCGAATGTGGGGGGCAAAGGAAAGCTCAGAATCAAGTATGACCCCAAGACAGCGGGCCTGTTGCTGGGGAGTAATAGTGGAGCCACCCACAGAAATAGCAATGTCAGGTATAGGTACATTAGTAGAGTGAGGAAACACCAGGAGTTCAGTTTTTGACAGGTTCAGTTTCAGATATAGTGAGGACATGATGTTAGACACAGCATTTAAACAATCGCTGGTATTTTCTAGAAAGGCTGGCGTGATGTCAGGAGAAGAAGCGTATAATTGGGTGTCATCAGCATAGAGATGGTACTGGAACCCAAATCTACTGATTGTTTGACCAATAGGGGCAGTGTACAAGGAGAAGAGGAGGGGGCCTAGAACCGATCCTTGGGGGACCTCAACAGTAAGGGGAAGGTGAGAGGAGGAGGAACCGGCAAAAGATACAGTAAAGGAGAGGTCAGAGAGATAGGAGGAGAACCAGGAGAGAACGGTGTCCTTGAGGCCAATGGAATGGAGCATAGTGAGGAGGAGCTGATGATCCACAGTGTCGAATGCTGCAGAGAGATCCAAGAGAATTAGCATGGAGTAATGACCATTTGATTTAGCTGTTAGCAGATCATTAGAGACTTTAGTGAGGGCAGTTTCAGTGGAGTATAAAGAGCGGAAACCGGATTGGAGAGGGTCGAGAACAGAGTTTTCTGAGAGATAGCGGATAAGACGGGAGTGGACCAGGCGTTCCAGGAGTTTAGAGATGAAGGGAAGATTAGAGACAGGTCTATAGTTAGCGGCACAGTTTTGGTCGAGGGATGGTTTTTTAAGTAGTGGATGTATGATGGCATGCTTAAATGAGGAGGGAAAAATACCAGAAGAGAGAGAGAGGTTAAATATTTTAGTTAGGTGAGGGGTGACAGCAGGGGAAAGGGACTGGAGGAGATGTGACGGAAATGGGTCACTGGTGCAAGTAGTTGGGCGAGAAGATGCAAGGAGCCTGCTTACTTCTTCTTCTGTGACTGGTTCAAAATCAGAGAGTGAGCTAGATGCAGTGGGGGAGGGAGGACAGTGCATGGTATGAGGTGATTGGGAGAAAAATTTCCTGTCGAATCTGGTCAATTTTTTCTTTGAAGTAATTGGCCAGATTGTCAGCTCTGAGCTCTGTGGTTGGGGCCTGTACTCTTGGATTGAGTAGAGAATGAAAAGTGTCAAAGAGACGTTTTGGGTTATTTGACAGTGAGGTGATGAGGGTGGTGAAATAGGTTTGTTTGGAGAGGTGAAGGGCAGTGTTGTATGTTCTAAGCATAAACTTAAAATGTATGAAAAACTTCGTGTAGATTGGATTTTCTCCACAGACGTTCGGTGCACCTGGAGCACCGCTGCAGGAAACGTGTTTGCACCGTGTGCCAGGGTTGTCGCCGTCTGCGTTGTGGTGTTCTATTTATAGGGGGTGCAAATTCATCCAGGGCACTTTGAAGTGTTTCATTGTAATGCTTCAATGCAGAATCAGGACATGAGAGGGAGGAGATAGGGGCCAATGAAGACTGCAAATTCTTCATAAGTTTCTGGGTGTTAATGGCCAGTATGTTTCTATAAATATGGACAGTGGGGGTGACCTGAGCAGCCTGGCAGTTCTTGATAGAGAATGAAAGAAGATTGTAGTCAGAGAGCGAGAGAGGGGAGTTTGCAAAATCATCCACTGCACAAAGCCGAGAGAAGACCAAGTCGAGGGAGTTTCCGTCTTCATGCGTTGGAGAATTAGTAAGCTGCGAAAGGCCAAATGAGGAGGTTAGAGATAAAAGGTGAGTAGCAGATGGTGAGAGGGGAAGAGCAATGGGGATGTTGAAATCTCCCATGATGAGGGTAGGGATGTCACAGGAGAGAAAATGTGGAAGCCAAGTGGCAAAATGATCCAGGAACTGATGGGAGGGGCCGGGAAGACGATACACCACCGCCACTCGCATGGAGAGGGGGGTGTAGAGTCTGACGGCATGGACCTCAAAAGAAGGGAAGACAAGTGAGGGTACACGAGGGATAACCTGAAAGGTACATTTTGATGATAGGAGCAGACCAACGCCTCCACCTGCTCTATTGTCTGATCTTGGGGTATGAGAGAAGTGTAGCCCCCCGTATGAAAGAGCAGCAGCAGCGGTAGTGTCTGACTGCTGGATCCAGGTTTCAGTAAGTGCCAGGAGGTTAAGAGAATTAGAAAGGAAGAAGTCATGGATGAAGGAGAGTTTGTTACACACTGAGCGAGAATTCCAAAGTGCACAATTAAGAGAGACAGATGGCAGGCAGGGAATATTAATCAGATTAGAGGGGTTTCTAAGTGTAGCAGTTGGGGGATTTGACTTTCTATAACATGGGGGACCAGGGTTGGGAGCAATGTCTCCTGTGACTAGGAGAAGGAGGATAGAAAGAGTGAGCAGATGGTTAAGTGATTTGTGAGAGCGTCTCTGATGTTGAATGGTGGGACTGACTGGATCTGTGCAATTTAACAACATGAAAAGAGCGTGAGTGCTATACATAGGAGAGGAAAGAAGCGAGGGGCCGATATGGATGGAGTGTAGAGAGTTAATGCCAGGGCGGTGGATGTGTGTGAATGCAGCGGCCAGGATTAAAATTACACAAATGCATATGGTATATATTTGTTGTACTCCAAATGTACAGGGAGTAGATGTATATAAATGTCTTACCTGTCTCCTGCCCTGTCTAACTGCCATGTTATAACTGCCGATAGTACTTTGATACATGTACTTCGATTACATGTGCATAAATGCCCCCTGCATAAATGCTCCCCCTGCATAAATGCTCCCCCTAGCTAGGTCTGAATATATAGGAGGTTAAGGCTAAGTTTTTTTTTTTTTCTTTTTTGTTGGCTCTCTTCTCGTTAATCAATCACACTAAATTGAGACACCAGGACCCAATAAAATGTTGTGGTCAAATAAACACATGTCCAGCACTACATGGATCATAAAGCACTTTGAAAAGTTTCTTGACCTCACAACATAAGGGGACAAGCAGAGTAAGTTGAAAAAAAACCATATACCAGATATAAGCTTGCAGAGTTGAAAACACAGAGATAGCATTCAGGATTAACTGCTTGCTGACATTGAATGGAGACACAGGAGTGGATTCAGAGCAGAGATTGACTTATTACTCACTCTCAATTCACATCAGATAGGAAATGACAACTGCCGTACATGAAATTCTCTGCAGACAGAAGTCAGGATAAGCTAGAAGACACCTGCATTCTATGGCAAGTTCTCTTGAAACACAAACTGCACTTTAAATGTAATGTCTTACAAAGATAAACTCTATCTGTGTGCCCTATTAAGGTGTATAGATGTCATGAAAGGGGCTTCTGTTTCAGTTCCTTCACCAGTAGCCAACACCTGCACTAAGGCTGGTTTCACATTTGCGCTTTTGTGCGCAGCGCATCGTGCGCACCCGTGCGCATGCGCACTGCGCACCTATGTTTAACATGACGTGCGCATGTTTTTGCGCACACTTGCGTTTTCGTGCGCATGCGTTTTTTTGTCTTTTGCGCCAGGTGCGCCAGACGCAACATGTTGGATTTTTTGGTGCGCCCTGTCTCGGCAAAAAAACGCATGCGCACGCTTGCGCACGGAATGCGCAAAAACAACACATTGAAGTCTATGGTAACGCATGCGTACGCATGGTCTTGCGCACGGTTGCGTTTTTTTACGCATGCGTTTTTGAGTGAAACAAGTCTAGAATGTTCTCTAGACAATGGAAAAAACGTCACACTTAAAAACGCATGCGCATAAAAAACGCCAACGCATGCAAAAAACGCATGTAAAACGCAAACAACGCTGCGGTTTTTTTACACATCAGCGTGCGCATGACGTTAAAAAAACGCGCGTTTGTTTTGCGTTTTTCTTTGCGTTTTTTATGCGCCCGATGCGCTGCGCAAAAAAACGCTAATGTGAAACTAGCCTTAAAGGGTTTTTTTTGCCTTAGGCTTCAAGGCGGCAGTGCCCTTGGCACTGTGACGATTCTCTGATGCCAGCACCAGGAATGGGTGATCATGTAACTAGATATATGTGATTTGGATACTTCTGTCTGCTTTCTGGCTTGACTTGTACACTTGAATTTAGCGAGGTCATGCCATCTAGTTGGCACGTCACCACATGCGTGCAAATTGCATATTTGCAGACACGCGCCCGCTTCTTCCGCTGCCAGTAAAGGAGAATCTTCACGGCACACAGTGCGCGTGATGTGAGGATTCAAAAGTCTCCAGTCACACAGAGTATAGCCTAAGGCAGAATAACCTTTTTAAATGGCTGCCATGTAAAGCTGTCGTGGCTGACATTATGGTTGGCCCCAAAAGCTTCTTACAGTGACAGCATCAATCTAAAAAAAAATCAGTGTTGTCATAAGAAAGGTCTTTTTATCTTATAAAACCAATTACTGCCCTAATTACACTTGTGCTGCTTTTTCATCCCAGATGTTTAGGGGTGACCCATGAACATGCTTCATAAAACACCATAACTTTACAAGTATGAAGCTTCTCATGCAATAATCAACTATCTTTAATACCTTAGTGGCAGAGCCAATTTGGTACTTAATGACTAAGCCAATTTTTACAATTCAGACCACTGTCACTTTATGAAGTTATAGCTCTGGATCATTTCAACATATCCCACTGATTCTGAGATTGTTTCTTTCCTGACATATTGTAATTCATGTTAGTGGTAAAATTTCTTTGATATGACTTGCATTTCTTTATGAATAAAAGCGGAAATTTGGCAACAATTTTGAAAATTTTGCAATTTTCAAATGTTTAATATTTGTACCTTTGATTCAGAGTGTTGTGTCACACAAAATATTTAATAAATAACATTTCTCACATGTCAACGTTACATCAGCATAATTTTGGAAACATGATTTTTTTTGTTGGGACATTATAAGGGTTAAAAGTTGACCAGCGATTTCTCATTTTTCCAACAAAATTTACAAAACCATTTTTTTAGGGACCACCTCACATTTGAAGTGAGTTTGGGGGGTCAATATAACAGCAAAATACCCAAAATTGACACCATTCTAAAAACTGCATCCATCAAGGTGCGTAAAACTACATTCAAGATGTTTATTAACCATTCAGGTGCTTCATGAAATCTAAACCCTATTGGAAGTAAAAAAAAATGAACATTTTACTTTTTTCACAAAAAAATTACTTTGGAACCAAACTTTTTAATTTTCACAAGGGTAAAAGGAGAAAATGGACCACAAAATATGTTGTACAATTTCTCTTGAGTATGACAATACCCCCTATGTGGGGGTGTGGGGGAAAGCCACTGTTTGGGTGTATGGCAGGGCTCAGAAGGAAGGGAGCACCATTTGACTTTTTGAACACAAAATTAGCTGGAATCAATGGTGTGCGCCATGTCACATTTGGAGACCCCCTGATGTACCTAAAAAGTGGATCCCTCCCATTCTAACTCCAACCCTAAGATAACCCTAACCCCAACACTCTCCTAACCCTAACCATAACCATAACCCTAACCACAATCCTAATCCCAACACACCCCTTAGACTAATCCCAATTCTACCTGTAATCCCAATCATAACCACAACCATAACCCTAACCACAACCCTAACCCTAAACCCACCGTAACCACAACACCACAACTCTAACCCAAACATAATCCTAACCCCAACACAACCCTAACACTAACCCTTGCACTACCCTAACCCTAGCCCTAACTCTAGCCCCAACCCTAACCCTAGCCCAACCCTAACCCTAGCCCAACCCTAACCCTAGCACAACCCAAACCCTAGCTCTATCCCCAACCTTAACCCTAGCCCAACCCTAACTCTAGTTCTAACCCCAACCCTAACCCTAGCCTCAACTCTAACCCTAATGGAAAAATGGAAATAAATACATTTTTTTTATTTTATTATTTTTACCTAACTAAGGGGGTGATGAAGGGGGGTTTGATTTACTATTTTTTTTATTTTTATCACTGTGATAGGTTCCATACTGGCTGTGCACCTTTCTCGACCCAAGGTACAAAGAGGAATTTTTTTCTCTCATGTCTGTGGCAGACGTGCCATTTTCAGTTCATCCATGACAGAGGACTTTGTTGAAGAGTTGCTGAAAAGATTACCCTCAGACAGCGCTGCTGACAGAGGTACCGGCTTTTTTCACCCACAAGGATGACAGGGGAGGGCCACGCACACCAGGTGCAACTCGGTGGGGGGAATGTCCACAAACTGGGGCATTTTCATGAAACTGTCATATCACCAAGGACTCTCTGTGGGTGTATCTATGCCAAGAAGTGAGAAGTTGACTAAGATTGTGAAGGTGTACTTAAATGACCATACCAACTTCCTTCCTGATTCTTGCCCTTTAACTATTGGTTGTCCAAGCTGCACACTTGGCCCAACCTCTCTTTGGAAGCCTTGGAGGCGCTGCCATGCCCTACTTCAAGTGTGTTGTCTGAGCGGGTTTTCAGTTCGGCTGGGGCAATCATAGCAGATAGGTGCACATGCCTGTCAACAGAAAATGCAAACAGGCTGACTCTTCTAAAATTGAGCAAGGGCTGGATTTCCTCTGACTTTGTGAAGCCCTTTGGATGACAGCAACCCAGCGTAAATGCAGTCCAAATGTTCTTTTTTGAAAGTTGTCTTATCTTCCATCCCTTACCATCCAAACCCATTTTGTTCTGGAAATCATGTCCTACTCTTCCTGCCTCAGTTTCAAGTACTTAGTGGTCATATATGTATACCCCTCGTCGGTAATGTTTTTATGTTTTTAAATTTGTAAACCTTTGTGCAATGGTGAAACTTGTACCCCTCTATGTCTAGAAATCACAGTTACTGCAAAATGTATTGTGAGGTCCCCATCACATTCTCTTTCAGTGTGTGTGATACAGACCCCTTGGGTAATTGCTGGAAACCTTTGCACATTGTGCAATGATGAAACTTGTACTCCCTTTATCTAGCAATTATAATAACTGCAAAATTTATTGTGTGGTCTCGATCACAGTCTCTTTCGGTGTGTAGGATGTAGTATGAATGTATGAATGGTCAAATTTCTACCATCAATATTTGTATATATATTCTATTACTATATTTTTTTCTATTGTGTTGCCCTTCTCATGGTCTCTTTAAGGCCGGGGTCAGGCTAGCGATGAATACGGGTGACTGCAATGCGATAAAACATCGTATAGCACTCAGACCAGTATTCATCTATGTTGCAGCTCACATCAGCATTTTTTTCTCGGCCGTTTTCAACATGGGAGTGACATCGCAGCATGAGGCGATTATCACCGACACTCGGCCTGGTGTCGGCTCATTCGCACCCATATTAGCCTATGGGTGCGAGTGAGACAATGTACATCACTCAGATATCATTCAAGTGATGTGCGATATATGCTGATTCCAGAAATGGAGGAGCTGTGCTCCAATCTCTGTGTGAGAGGCTCAGAGCACAGACTCATGACACTTGGCTCCTGCTCGCAGCAGAGCAGGAGCCGAGGGTCATTAGCATATCGCATTTGATGCTCTCGCATTGGATGCCATATGCTAGTCTGACTCCGGCCTAAGCTTGATGTTGATTTTTGGGTCTTCACTTGGACATTGTTGAACATCAATGCATTAATATGCTCCACATACTTCTTTAGGTTTCAGCCATACACATGACAATGATATGAGTAATGAAATGTAATGTAATGAAAGCCCAAAATTCGAATGGGCATGTTTTAGCTGACATTGTAAAGTGCTGGGGGATATGTATTCCACTACTAGCTAACAATTTTGAATGAGGGAGGGACCTCCCAAATGTAGGAGTGAGATCCCTCACAAATGTATTATACAGGGCAACCTGAGGGGCCTTCCCAAACTGAGGTTTCATGTCACCTGCTGGCCCTATGAAAATGTCAAGCGAGGGCTGCATAATTACTTGGTGGTGGACTTGGTGGTTTAGCGGACGAAGCCCAAAATTCAAATGGGCATCTGTTAGCTTGCATTGTAAAATGATGGGGAATATGTATTCCACTAACTAGCGAGCAATTTTGAATGAGGGCGGTACCGGTCAAATGTAGACGTGAGAGGCCTTATTAATGTGAAAGGAAAAACTAAAGCCAAAAATGTTCCATGTGAACATATCCTGAAGGGGAGGTATATATTTTTTTGCGTTATTTACATGTAATTATGAAGGAAAAAAATGTTTCTTAGCATTTTTCCCTTTAAAAAAAAATTAGGCTTGGTCTTAGAAATCTGTAAAACCGGCGCAATAGTCTGACAACATTTTTCCGAGATAACATATGTGAGTCAGAAAGGCATGCAGGCATCTTCTCCATGCTGTTCCCATTTAGTTTTAGCTCTTTCTCATCAATTTCAGCTTTATTCTCTGGCCCCCAGACCTGTTTGTTGGGTCCAGCTGAAAAATATTCGGCTTTTCCATTGCCTTTCACTTGATTTTTTATTCGGTACGAAAACACGGATATTAGAAATTATTCTTGCTGATTTTCCCGAATCCGAATATTTCACTATTCGCTCATCACTAGTCATTATATGTCTCATACTGGTAATGCCCCCTTTCATTTAAAATAATCTCTGGAGGCAGATTCTCAGGAAGATCTATATCCGGCCCATAGATCTTAACAGCTCATTTACATATAAGAAAAATGTGGATTTCTCTGGAAGAACACAACAGATCGCACATATAAAACATCATTTCAATCAGCTTACTTTTTCGTGCATGCCCATATAGACGGCTTAGGAAGGTTGTTCCGAGTGACAGAATCCCTTTAAATAATTTGTTTTCTGACAGATCTTTATGGGTAATGTGTGTGTGTGTGTGCAGGTATCATGACCAACACTGCTCTGACAGTTCGACTGCAGTAAAAGGTAGATAGTATACTTATTGACTTGTGCCACTCCTGACAGGTTAAGCTTCAGTCAGTTACAAAGCTTTGGCCATGTCCATATGCCCTTCCCAAGCAGTGTGCAACAGATTGATTTTCCTGCCCTTTGTTTGGTGGTAGGAAAGGACTCAGACATGAAAAAACTTTGGTCCCTGCTGTTGATGAGAATGCTAGATTGTGAGCCTCATCGGGGACAGTGATGATAAAGTGTGCAAACTGTAAAGCGCTGCAGAATATGTTGAACACCCCCAGGGCTATGGGATTACTTGGTACAGGGCCAGTGTCTTAAAGGGATGTGTCACGGTGGCGGTGACCCGGTCCGTGGCCCTGGGTGTCTTTCTTTTTCTTTCTTTATTTTTTTTATATAGCGCTAACATATTCCGCAGCGCTTTACAGTTTGCACACATTTTCATCACTGTCCCCAATGGGGCTCACAATCTACATTCCCTATCAGTATGTCTTTGAAGTCCATGTAAAATAGGTGAAATGAAGCTGAATAAAGTTTTAGGTAGATAATTCGTGACTCCACCTGTGGTACTCGGCAATGTAGGTGTTAAGCCGATGCTGCGGTGCAGATCCTCTGGGACAGATGGTATAATGCAGCAAAGATGGAATAGCTCTCCACAGGCAGAGCTGTAGTAATAGGTGTTGAGGTAGATGGTGTAGTGTTAGGCACAGAGATGTAGCAGTGTTGAGTAGGTTGGCGCAGGAAGGAGGCAACGACACAGCTGAGTGCAGTTCCAATTCTTTTACTCACGTTTCTGACACAGACAGGTGCCTGCTTCAGTGCCACAGCCTCCAGATCAGGGGCTCAGCCAACTCCCAGGCAGATGGAATACACCCTTCCAGCACTCCCTTTCCTGTGCCTTTTCTGAATGTCTCCTTCCTAGCGCTAATCTGAAGTACTTGTAGTTCTGAATTACACTTAAGTTCCTCCTTCTTGATGTTACTTATAACTCCACTCGTATGACAGGCAGCTGTAGCCTGCTTCGGGGACTCCATATAATCATCTCCCAGCTGACACACGGTGCTGCTGTGTCTTCGATTCTTAGGTGGGAATAAAGTGGTCACAACTTCTATTCCTCCGATTTCTGCTGTAGGATCATTAGTATCACACACAGCCTCGGATACTGGAGCTCAGCCTTGGTGCATTAAACTTAGGAAAGGGGCTCTGCACTTGCCCTAGTCCCCAGTCTCCTCCTCACGTTCCGTTCTTATCTATGTTCCTTCTGAACAACTGATCCTTCTGGGTTTCTCTTTCCTTGCCAACAGCTCCAGCTCACAGGGAGCTGCTGCAAACACATCCTCTCTCCATCCCCCTCCGGGGATTCTCACCGCAGAGAGGTCCTCTCTCCGCTTCCCCTGGCAGGGAACTTATTACCTAATTTCCTGTCAGCTTTCCCCTCTAGTGTTTCTAAGCTTCACCCACCACCCAGCATCTTTTAAGAAACAAAGCAGCAACCATAAAGGTTGCTCTGCTGTTCTAAGGTGTCTGTACTGGATGTAGGTGCTGGAGTCTGATCAGGTGTTACCATCTTACATGGGTAGTGGGATACTACACCTCAGGAGAAGGTGCAGTACCTCTGTGGTGACTGAACCCTCAGGGGCGCCACATTAGCGCTATATAAAAATAAAGATTATTATTTTATTATTAATGCTGCCTGATCATTCTTCTTTGCTTTGGCTCATTTACTACATACCTTGTGAAGAATTATATACTCTTCAGTGAAGAGTCAGGCAGTCACACTACATGGACGAGGATCACAATGAGTAGCTCGCACTGCGCATCGGCCAATCCTTACCCAAGCATGACAGCTGCATGGAAATATATGCTTCTCACACTCTAGTCTGGAGAGATGATGGCTGGTCAGAGCATTATTTTGAAATCCTTGTCACAGTTATATGGCCACCTGACTCTTCCTTTAGAGCACAACAGCTTTTCATAATCTTCATGAGGAGCTTTATATAGAGTTCCTACTATCAGATACCAACATTTACTGTATTTTTTCGCTTTGTAAGACACACTTTTTTCCCCAACAATTTGGGGGTGGAATGGGGGTGTGGGTCACCCTCCCAGAGCTGTGGGGTACTCGGTACCGGGCCGGTGTCAGTGGGATGTGTCACAGCAGCGGTGACCCGGTCCGTGGCCCTGGGCGACCAAGTAATGGGGAGATGTAGTTAATGGAATGGAATAGTTTGTGATGCCACCTGTGGTGTTTGGCAAGCAAGATGTTAAGCCAACGCTGCGTGCAGATCCTCTGGGGCTGATGGTGTGTTGCAGCCTAGATGGTGTAGCTCCCCACAGGTGAAGCTGTAACCTCAGGGCAGTGTATAGGCACAAGCGGTGTGAGGAATGTTGGTACCCAGATGTAGCAGTGCTGACGGTGTTGGCGCACAAGTGAATGGAAGACACCAGGGCTTGCAGCTCTAAAGCTTTACTCACAGTTAGTGGTACACACTGGTGCCGGCCTCCGTGCCGTGTCCTCTGGGGTAGAGACTCAATCAACCTCCCGAGCAAGTCAGGATTCTCTTCTCCAACACTCTGCCAACATGTACCTTTCCTGAACGACTCCTCTATTGCGCCTTTTGGTGTGAAGAGCTCCAGTACCGTGGTACTCTGAAGTTCCTCCTGTCAGATGTTTCTAACAACTCTACTTGTATGACAGACAGCTGTAGCCTCTCTCGGGGACTCCCTTCTCTGGAGTCCTGGCTCTCTATTCAGTTGCTGTTGTGCCCCAAGTCTTGGATGGGAGCAGTGCATTTACAGCCAACTACTCCACCGGTGTCTGCTGCAGAACCATAAGTGTCCATACAACCTCGGGGACCAGGCCCCGGCCTTGCGCTGAGAACCTAAAGGCAGGGTTCCTCTTCCAACCCACAACTCCTCTCTGTTCTCCCACTCCTTCGTTCCGCGCTGTTCCTTCTCTCTCTTATGGAAGCTTAGGTTGCAGCTCTACATCTTTCTCCTTCTGTTCCTTTCCCATGCCAGCTGGCTCAGGTCACTGAGGCAGCTGCAGCACTCCTTCCTCCATCCCTTCCTCCAGGGATCCGTCCTCAGACTCTCCTGACTGACTGACCTCCAGACTGAAACTTGTAATTCTAAACCTTCCCAACCTTTTATATATCTCAACTCCACCCACCTCCCAGCACATATCGTGTTACGAAGCAAGGACCCACAAAAGGTGCTCTGCTACCCTCTAAACATGGAGCCGCAATGTGGTCCTTTGCTGAACTATCCTGTGTGTGGGATGCAGGTGTTGGAGCGAGGAAAGGAGTTCCCAACTTACCTAGGTGGTGGGTCACTACACCTTAGGAGAAGGTGCAGTACCTCTGTGGCGACTGAGCCTCAGTGGCGCCACATACCCCCCCATTAAACACAGCACGTCCGCGGGCTGCAAGGTAACAAAGTAGACAGCAAAGAAACATACAAAAATTTTGTAATGCATAACAAACTTTCTTATACTAATCTTCCCAGTATAGGAGGTACTCATCTTGAACGTTACAAACAATTCTATCTTAAATTCTATCTAAAATTTTTAATTCTAAGTGCAATTCTCAATTCAAAGTGCTATTCCCTGTAACACATTTTTCTCTAATTTTTCTCTCTTTCCCTAGACGCAAGACGCTGACCGCAAATACCTGATCCGTCACCTGTCACTTTCAATTCTTTATTCAGATCACTCATCTCTATATCAGACATTCCTAACTCTTCTATAAAAGCCTTTTCTCAGTTACTAATACTCTTATAAAACACATTATCAAATACTTCACAGTAAAACATTTAACAATTATTCTTGTAAGTGCTGGACACCGCTCCCAGCCGGGATTTCTTGCAGTGTCCTTTGAGGTAGACATCATCTTCGAAAAGTGTCCATGCAAAACATTGTCTTCGCAAAGTGTCTTTATGTAAAACCAAGAGAGAGCACCTAAAGAGGTGCAACTATTTACAGGTGAGAGTTTTTGGATCACTCCAAGTTCATGATCGCTAGTTCAAAATTGAATAACGCTGCCATTGCAAAAACTAGGCAACAAAAGTGCTACCAGAAAAACAAAAGCATGATGAACAGAAAAATAGCAAAAGGCACAACTGGTACAAACAAACCCTTCTGTGTAACGAGATTTGAAAAGTGTCTACTTGTATTCCCCTCCTGGGGTTCTGGAAGCTGAACTGGAACTGCTACCAGACGTGGTATCATCGTCCTGCAGATTACTTGCTAGCTGCATATACTCTGCCTCCCACAGGGTGAGATAGGGACTGGTTGGGGTAATGGAAAAGGCCATTGTAACGTCTACTGCCTGCGGGGACGGCATGTCCACTACCTCCGATGGCGAGAGATGAGATTTCAGTGCTGAGATCTCATCTCTCAAGATCTTGATCCTGAGATCACCATCTGCGCATGCGCCGCCCCTGGCGGCGCCCATATTCCCGGAGACCACTGCACATGAAACCGTGGAAGTGCCGGGGCTCTGGCCTGTGGCAAAATGTTGGCAGAGCCCCGGGCAGCGCCGGACACCCACGCAGCACCCCTGGGCACCGGTAGACCCCCCACAGCAGCACAAGACCCCCACAGCAGCACAAGACCTCTGTAGCAGTATAAGACCCCTGCAGCAGCACAAGACACACACGCAGCACCCCTGGGCACTGGAGACACCTGCGGCACCGGCCAGCAACTGCCGGGCACCCGGAGACTCCTGGCAGCAGCACAAGACCCCTGCAGCAGCACAAGACCCTCACAGCAGCACAAGACACCCGCAGCAGCGCGCTGCACATCGGAGCCCCCCCTTATCCCTGCCTGCCGCCTGCAGCATCACCCCACTCCTGCCTCCTCCAGCAACGACACCTGGACCCCGCTTCAGCGCAGCCACCGCCCCCGGTAAGCAATAAGATGCAAAGATTATAAGAATTTTTTTCTTATTTTTCTCCTCAAAATTTGGGGTGGGTCTTATAATCCAGAGCGTCTTATAATCCAAAAAATACGGTATGTTCTTTTGAAAGTACAGATGAGCAAACTTGTTAGGACAAAATTTGTTCACAGCTCTGTAAATCATCGCGTTTCCTCTAATGCTTTTGTTATTACTATTAGTTTCCCCTTAACTTTATGTGTGTTGATTATAGCAGCCAATCAGGGAGCAGAAACAATCCATTACATCATTACACAAGGTCTTCTGTGATTAGCTGTCGAAGTCACATACCCCTGGCTATATAAAAAGTGAACATCTTGTTTTGCTGGAGACATTTTCTCAGTGACACAGAGCAGAGCAGTCACTCCTTAAAGTGCTGCAATTGAACTTATCAGTTAGCTAGATAGGATCTGGTCCCATGTGAAATCAATCTTTCAGCATCTAACTAGGTGCAAAAGCTATGTGGTATTCTTCAGAGGCACTATTTGCTAATTCAAATAGTTTGTGATAAAATTGTATTTCAGATACAAATCAGAAGGCCAGATTTCCACTTAAAAATGGTTCTCCCTAACCAATAACTCAAAATCTAACATACTACCTATCCATGTCAATCCCGAAGAAACTAGTCGCCTAAAATCTTTTATTTCATTTAATTGGTGCAGGAAGGAACTACCGTATCTAGGTATTATAATCAATAAAGATTTAAACAAAACTGTTATTTCAAACATGAAAAAGTTGTCGGACTCGATTCAGAAGGACAGCAATACCTTCAGAGATAGAGACCTGACCTGGTGGGGGAGGAACCTAGCGGTGAAATTGTTTACATTACCTAAAATTCTGTATATTCTCAGATGCATACCACTTCCTATCTCCACGGCATGCCTAACGGCCATTCAGTCGCAAATAAACAATATTATTTGGAACCACAAAAAAACAAGAACTGACATCAGAACATTATTCAAAAAGAAACTTCATGGTGGATTTAGTCTTCCGAATATCTCCGCTCATTATTATACTTTGTTAATTAAACAGAGTATACATTGGTTATCAGACACGAGTGTTCCCGCATGGCATGACCTGGAGGTAGACATCAACAAAGGTAATCATCTCAAATCTCTGGTTTTCAAAGTCATTTCTAATCTGACTACAAATAACCACACTCACCCGATATTTCAGGCAATTTCCTTGGCCTGGTGTAAAATCTCTAGATTAGATGACCGTAGCCAAAAAATGTCCACGCTGTATAGACTACCTTTAACCCATGTCTATACATTCTTGGGAAAAACTACACCCCCTCACTGGGCTGACTTCAAAATAAATACAATAGGTGACATCTTCAATGGCCCCAACTACTTGAGTTTCAGTTTAATAAAGAATAACTTCAAAGTGCCTTCTTCTTTCTTCCATGAATATTTGTTACTAAGAGAACATATCAAATTATTCTTAAGTAATAAACCTAGATTTACAGAGGCGTCTCTAAAAATTTTGGTTAACCTGCATCACCAAATCTTCTGGGGACATAAATTTATTTATGATTGTTTCAACAAAGACTTGTCTCTTACAAAAAGCGCCCATATGCTCACTTGGGAGAAATCTCTCAACCTCACTACCTCTGCAGATGAATGGGAGGAAACATTTTCATTATCCAACCGGTCTACAATATCTATGCCTCTCCTGGAATCACACTTCAAGGTATACACCAGATGGTACTATACACCATCTAGACTAGCTCACATAGATGTCTCCAACTCCCCACTTTGTTGGAGAAAATGCGGCTGTAAGGGGGATTTATTACACATTTTCTGGAGCTGCCCTACTGTTGTTACCTTTTGGTCAGGAATTTCCTCTATAATCACCAAACTCTCTGGTTCACCATTTACCTTCACACCACAATTAGCCCTGCTCTCTCTGAATACCTCTGCCTTAGATAATTCTCTTCAACGAATTGTTATACATATTTGCATGGTCGCCAAAAATGCCATCGCCTTTCACTGGAAAAGTCATACTTTACCTGATGTTGACTTCATTGTCAAACTAATTACACAACACAGAGACCTCGAACTTAAGTTCGCTCTGTCCAACAATAGTTTCGGCCAATTCTACAGAAAGTGGCACAAATGGGATCAATCTTTCCCTCCATCACTTACCTGATTAGCATTTATATTTAATTATTCTTGTCCTCTGTATTATCTTATATTGGTCTTTATAATGTTAAGGTCAAAGTCATGTTCTATCATAGCACTGTTTGCTTCTACTCTGTATACCATAGTTTGTTGTTTACAATGCTATTTTTTCAAGGGCTGCGTCCCTTGCTTTACTTGGGTCAAATTGTTGCTGCTTTGCAAGTTTATGTTTGTTGTTATGTTTACTGCCCTACCCTTACATCAGCTCCCCCCCCATCCCCTCTACCCCCCCCCTATACCCTTGTTAAAAATAAAAATATTGAAATTGGTATTAAAAAAAAAAATGGTTCTCCCTAATATTAGGGTACAGTCATGAGGCACAATTAGCTATTCCAAATGATTTGGGATACGAATGTGTTGCAGTGATAAATCAGAAGGCCACATTTCCTAATCAAAATCATTTGGGCTAATACGCTGGTGCAGGCACCAGATCTCATTTCATAATCAAAATCATTTGTGATAATACTTTGGGGCGGGCAACATACCTCATTTCATAATCCAAATAGTTTCTGATAATAGTCTTGTGCAGGCACCAGGCCTCATTTCATAATCAAAATCTTTTGTGCTAATTCTGTGGTCTAGCCGCACTATATCGGCCAATAAATAATACCGATTACTAATTTATTCACAGGTGACTGGCAGGTTTGAGCCTAGGGTTGTGAAACCGCTGGTTAAAAGAATCAGGAAGGAATCAGAAGGCCACGTTTGCTTATCAAAATATTAGGTATAAGAGTCTTGTTCAGGCACACTATCAAAGAAAATAAATAGTGATTGTTCATTTAGTGACAGGTGACTGAAAGGTGTGGGCCTAAGTTTGTGAAACAGCAGGTTAGAAGAGAGGAAAGGTACATACAATATGAGTGGGGAAAAAGCGAGGTCATAGTGGATGGGGGAATGGTATTGGTGTTTGATGTGTATGTGGGTTAGGTGTTAATGTACATTAATCTAAACAAACACCGTCTCGTCCTATCCAAAGACCACTGACAACAACTGTTATTGGATGGGCTACTCGACTCACTTTCTTTGTTAGTCACACAGCGGTCCAGCTTGTAGATGAGGCTAAGAAAGAGCATGTGCTCCAGTGAATGGCAAGCGCTGCATCAAGTTGTCTCTCCTCCTTCACCTTAAAGGGAACCTATCAGCAGGATTGTGCTGAGAAACCTACACACAGTGTCAGGTTGGTGCCATTATACTGATTAAAATTATACCTTGGTTGATGAAATCCATCTTGTGATTGCTGTTTAATCTTTATTTTCAGTTTCCAGTTAATGATATGCTCGTGCTCTGGGGCAGGCCTGTGGGCGAATTCTTCATGTGGTGCTGTAATGTGTTGGGCGGGCCTATGTAATGGGGGCCAGGGTGATAGTCATGGCAAGAGCTGCTGTTCTGGCACACCCTGGCGCTCCACTATGCAAACACAATGTCCATTCTACTGTGTGCTTTGCATTGCACCCACCTGTGGGTTAGAAGTCTCCTCGGACTACATAATTCCAGCATTCTTCAGCAACACACAAAGATCCTCAAAGTCCAGATTCATTTTCAACATAACTTTACTCAGCTTATACAGTTTAGATAGAGACACCGCACAGCAATCTTAACATGTTACGGGTACTCTTTCTCTTGAGCTATCCCTGGTCCTTCCTGACGACATGTGTTCCTGTACCATATTTCCCAGTACTGCAGCTTCCTGAGTAGCCAGTCTATCTTGTTCCTGGTGCTCCCCATCCATTTTCCCCATCCTGGGTGAAAGTAAAGGATGCCGCTGCCAATCCTTTACACACCATGGGTCTCGGACGTCACGGGTGTTTCCCAAAAGCCTAGCCACTGTTTCTCTCATGCTGCTCAGTTCCGCTTGTGCTCCAATGTCTAACCACCTGTAGGGCCTGGAATAATGAGCTTCTGTCATAAACTCTGGTCCTAAGAATGACCTGTCAGTTCTCTATTCTACACACAGACTCAGGGCTCATGCTCACTTGTGATGAAATCGGACAAATTCAATCGGATAAAAAAATCAGATTGAATTTGTACCAATGTTAATCTATGATGATGTCTTCATCTGCGCTTTTTTCCAGCTTGGATCGGAACAAGATCGGGCTGGAAAAAAAAATCGCAGCATGCTGCAATTGTAATGGAAATTGAGATTGCATCGGATCACATCCCGTAACAGAAGTCAATGGGTGCAAGAAAAAAATCGCACAGCACTCGCACCATGCGAGTGCTGTGCGATTTCTACGCACCGATGTCATTTGAAAAGCCGGCAATTCATAAGCGGCTATACAGTAAAATCACACTGACAGATTAAAATAGAAAAGATAGAATACATGTATACACATAGAATAGGTGTGAAAGGTTCCAGAGGGCCAAATACTTTCGTAAGGCACTGTATATATATATATACAGTGCCTTACGAAAGTATTTGGCCCTCTGGAACTTTTCAATCTTCCCCCACATATCATGCTTCAAACATAAAGATACAAAATGTAAGTCTTTGGTGAAGAATCAACAACAAGTGGGACACAATTGTGAAATTGAACGAAATTTATTGGTTATTTTATATTTATGTGGAAATTCAAAAACTGAAAAGTGGGGCGTGCAATATTATTTGGACCCTTTAACTTAATACTTTTTTGCGCCACCTTTTGCTGTGATTACAGCTGCAAGTCGCTTGGGGTATGTCTCTATCAGTTTTGTACATCGAGAGACTGAAATTCTTGCCCATTCTTCCTTGGCAAACAGCTCGAGCTTAGTGAGGTTGGATGGAGATTGTTTGTGAACAGCAGTTTTCAGCTCTTTCCACAGATTCTCAATTGGATTCACTTCTGGACTTTGACTTTGCCATTCTAACACCTGGATATGTTTATTTGTGGACCATTCCATTGTAGATTTTGCTTTATGTTTGGGATCATTGTCTTGTTGGAAGACACATCTCTGTCCCAGTCTCAGGTCTTTTGCAGACTCCAACAGGATTTCTTCAAGAATGGTCCTGTATTTGGCTTCATCCATCCATCTTCCCATCAATTTTAACCATCTTCCCTGTCCCTGCTGAAGAAAAGCAGCCCCAAACCATGATGCTGGCATCACTATGTTTGACAGTGGGGATGGTGTGTTCAGGGTGATGAGCTGTGTTGCCTTTACGCCAAACATATCGCTTGACATTGTTGCCAAAAAGTTCGATTTTGTCTTCATCTGACCAGAGCACCTTCTTCCACATGTTTGGTCTGTCTCCCAGGTGGCTTGTTGCAAACTTTAAACAACACTTTTTATAGATAACTTTTTAGAAATGGCTTTCTTCCTGCCACTCTTCCATAAATGTCAGATTTGTGCAGTGTACGACTGATTGTTGTCCTCAGCTGTAGATCTCTGCAGTTCATCCAGAGTGATCATGGGCCTTTTGGCTGCATCACTGATCAGTCTTCTCCTGGTTTGAGATGAAAGTTTAGAGGGACGGCCGGGTCTTGGTAGATTTGCAGTGGTATGGTACTACTTTCAATATGATCGCTTGCACGGTGCTCCTTGAGATGCTTAAAGTTTTGGAAATCATTTTGTATCCAAATCCAGCTTTAAATTTCTCCACATCAGTATCACAGGCCTGCCTGTTGTGTTCCTTGGTCTTGATGATGCTCTCTGTGCTTCAAACAGAACCCTGAGAATATCACAGAGCAGGTGCATTTATACGGAGACTTGATTACACACAGGTGGATTATATTTACCTTCATTAGTCATTTAGGACAACATTTGATCATTCAGAGATCCACAATGTACTTTTGGAGTGAGTTTGCTGCACTGAAAGTAAAGGGGATGAATAATACTGCACGCCCCACTTTTCAGTTTTTGACTTTCCACAAAAGTTTAAAATAACCAATAAATTTCGTTCAACTTCACAATTGTGTTCCACTTGTTGTTAATTTGTCACCAAAAATTTACGTTTCGTATCTTTATGTTTGAAGCATGATATGTGGGAAAAGGTTGAAAAATTCCAGAGGGCCGAATATTTTCGCAAGGCACTGTATATATAGATAGATAGATAGATAGATAGATAGATAGATAGATAGACAATGTCAGTGACACACATTATATATTATATATATATATCTTTATATTTGATAGAGATATAAATAATAGAATAGCCGATAATTCAATTGTCGGCTTCTGTAAAATAATTGGAAAGCCAACAGGATATGGCACATGGTTTAAATACAGTAAACCAATGCATATCATTTCGATTTATATATGTCCCTGATTACTACTGTTATTAGTGTATGTGTGTAAAAATTTGTAGCTATAGGTGTTAAATTAAATAAATAAATCACAGAAAAAAATTGTGTGAGCTTCCGTGCAATTTTCTTCGCCAGAGAAGGAAAGCTAGTGACTGAGGGGCAGATATTAATAGCCTAGAGAGGGACCATGGTTATTGGCCCCCCCTGGTGAAAAACATCTGCCCCCAGCCACCCCAGAAAAGGCGCATCTGTAAGATGCGCCAGTTCTGGCACTTAGCCTCTCTCTTCCCATTGCCCTCTAGCGGGTGGCATATGGAGGAATAAGGGGTTAATGTCACCTTGCTATTGTAAAGTGACATTAAGCCCGGTTAATAATGGAGAGGTGTCAATAAGACACCTATCCGTTATTAATCCAATAGTATGAAAGGGTTAAAAAACCACACACATTAAGAATAAAGTCTTTTAATGAAATAAATTAACACCCAGGTTTCCCATCTTATTAAACTCCCAATCCAAGCAAAGCCCTCGTTCTCCTGTAAAAAATAAAACAGCAACAATATCCCATACCAGTCCGCCGTACAGTCAAGTCCCACGCCACAATCCATCTCAAGGGGATAAATAGTTTACAACTGGGAGTCGTGCTAATGTGACCGCCCCGGCTGTAAACCAGGGAGGAATGAATGAGAAGCTGTTGGGGCAGCCTCCCAGCCTGACCCGAGGCGAACTCTGCAGTGTGGGAATGTGACAGTTAATTTTCCCATGATGCCAAGTTTATCGCAGGTCAGGCTGGGAGGCTGTGCTGACGTCACTGCTGCTGATGCAGGCAGCTGTTGTGAGTTAATTTTCCCCTTCACTACTGAGGCCCGAGGAACTCCCTCTTCTGGTAAAGAAAGGTAGTGAGCCTGATTATCAAACACCTGAGGCTGATGATGATGACTGGCTGAGTGGAGTTACTGACTGGATATAAGGCTGCCGACGCTCTTCTGCCCTGCGGGTGATTTCTCTGTGGGATCCTTGGAGACCAGTCTGAATTCCTGCTCCTCTAAAGCTAAGTTTGCTGCTCGGCTTTTTGCATTTGTGCTTTGACTTTGTTTTGCTTTGTTTTTCTGATTTCTGCCATTCCCTGCTGGGGTGTGCTGAATTCCTTTAGCTCTGTCTTCTGAAAATACCTGAGTGCTGATTTAGTTTTTGAAGCCTAGCTGCTTCAGGGTCTTTTTCATATCAGCTTGTTGGCTTATGTCTTTGATAGGGTTTTGGCAGATTGCAGACAGCAGCCTTCCTGTCCTTTCCTATCTAGGTAGTTTTGGGCCCCAGCTTTGCTCAGTCTATCTTTCTGTCTGTGTTACTGTTTTCATCTTGCTTCACCGTCATTATATGTTGGGGGCTGCCTATTGCTTTGGGGTCTGCCCTGGGGCAGTTTAGATTTCCCTTTTCTTTCTTTAGGCCTATTTAATTCTCTGGCTGTGATCGAGGGGTCTAGGGCATCGTAGGAACCCCCCACGGTTACTGCTAGTTGTGTTGATAGGTTCAGGGGTCTGCAATCTGATAGTTGTCAACTTCTCTGGTTTTCTGGACTTAGCTTGTATTTCTGTTTTTGCCTCCTATGGTGACTCAATCATAACAGGCAGCATCTCATTCATTCCTCTGTGGCTTACAGCTGGGGTGGTCGCATTAACACCGCTCCCGGTTGTAAACTATTTAACCCTTTGAGATGGATTGTGGCGTGGGACTTGACTGTACCACAGATAGGTATGGGATATTGCTGCTTTTTTATTTTTTACAGGAGAACGATGGGTTCGCTTGGATCGGGAGTTTAATAAAGATGGGAAACCTGTGTGCTTAATTATTTCATTAAAATACTTTATTCTTAATGTCTGTAATTTTTTTTAACCTTTTCATACTATTGGATTAATAATGGAGAGGTGTCTTATTGACACCTCTCCATTATTAACCAGGCTTAATGTCACCTTACAATAGCAAGGTGACATTAACCCCTTAATACCCCATATGCCACTCTAAAAAAGGGCAATGGGAAGAGAGAGGCTAAGTGCCGGAATAGGCGCCTATTACAGATGCGCCTTTTCTGGGGTGACTGGGGCAGATGTTTTTAGCTTGGGGGCAATAACCATGGTCCCTCTCTAGTCTATTAATGTCTGCCCTCAGTCACTGGCTTTCCCTCTCTGGCGAAGAAAATTGAGCGGGAGCCTACGCAATTTTTCCCGTGAATACATTCTTTTTTTAAATACATACTGGTTCCAAATTTTACACACATACTGTATACTACTAACACTATTAGTTACTGACATATATAAATCTAGCTGTTCTGCAATGGTTTACTGTATGTAAACCATGTCTCCTATCCTGTCAGTTTCTGCAATGATTTTACAGAGGCAGACAAATGAATTAACGGCTAATCTTCTACTGTATCTATATCTCTATGCAATATAAAGTTATATAATATATATATGTATATATATATATTTGTGTGTTTTGAAGAATATTTCATTTTAAAAAGATGTGTAAATGACAGAGAAGTGCTCTTTGTGAAAGCTAATGTTGCAGTCAGATGTAAACCGGATGCTATGTGTGAAAAATCTGACTGTACTCACACAAAAAATGCATGCTACTCGCATGACAATCACATTACACTCGTCAGACTCTCCTGCATCAAAATCGGACCGTTTTTTTAATCGCTAGTGTGTTTCTGCCTTCAGACTCACTACCTCAGTAGAAACTTCTCCTAACCCCTCTTCTAGCTCCTCCCACCAGCTAGCTTCCCATTTGCTAAACTATTCCTATCTTATCTCAATCTAATCTAACATCTAACTTCACAGTGTCCCCCACTGTCCTAGATCCTAAATAACCCTTACTAAACACTAAACCTCACTCTATTACTATATATTTCTATCTTTGTCCCTAACACATAAGAATATATACATAGCTTGTACAATGTATAAACACAGGTACATTGTTTTACACACTAGAATAGAATGAAATATTACCACATAGCATGACACACATACAGTATGAATCATACACCATGTATCCGGTTTTATTCAGCAGATATGCACAGTAGCAGCAACCGGTGATCCAATAGCTGCTATTGCATAGGCACCAACAGCGCCATCTTGCTAGAGAAAAAATGTCCTCCTCTAAGATGACGCCACCAGCACCTGCGCAATAGCAGCTATCATTGTAATCAGTATAACTGACCGAACATTTAGTGTCTGCCTCTCACACACCACCTCCTCATCTCGCCCCCTGTCTGTCGGTGTTCCTCAAGGCTCTGTCCTAGGACCCCTACTATTCTCCATCTACAACTTCGGCCTGGGACAGCTCATAGAATCACACGGCTTGCAGTATCACCTCTATGCCGATGACACGCAGATCTACCTATCTGGACCCGACCTCACCTCCTTACTGTCCAAAATCCCACAATGTTTGCCTGCTATTTCAGCCTTCTTCTCTGCTTGCTTTCTCAAACTGAACATGGACAAAACAGAATTCATCATCTTTCCCCCATCTCACGCTACCCCTCCACCAGACTTATCCATCAATGTCAATGGCTGCTCTCTTTCCCCAGTCCCGCACACTAGGTGCCTTGTGGTGATCCTCGACTCTGCGCTCTCTTACAAACCACATATCCAAGCCCTCACCTCCTCCTGCCACCTCAAACTCAAAAATATTTCCCGGATCCGCTCATTCCTCAACCACAAAACCACAAAAACACTAGTGCATGCTCTTATCATCTCCCACCTCGACTACTGCAACCTCCTACTCTCTGGCCTCCCCTCTAGCACTCTGGCACCGCTCCAGTCCATCCTACACTCTGCTGCCCAACTAATCCACCTGTCTCCCAGCTATTGCCCAGCCTCCCCCCTATGCCAGGCCCTTCACTGGCTTCCTATTGCCCAGAGGCTCCAATTCAAAACCCTAACCATGACATACAAAGCCATCCACAACCTGTCTCCTCCATACATCTGTGACATGGTCTCTAGGTACCTACCTGCACGCAACTTTCGATCATCTCAAGATCTCCTTCTCTACTCCCCCTTATCTCTTCTTCCCACAAACACATACAAGACTTCTCCCGTGCTTCCCCCATAAACTGGAACTCTCTGCCGCAACACATCAGACTCTCACCATCAACGGAAACCTTCAAGAAGAATCTGAAGACCCACCTGTTCCGACAAGCCTACAGCCTGCAATGATCCTCGGTCTACTGAACCTCCGCACGACCTGCTCTACCCTCTCCTACTGTGTTCTCACCCATCCCTGTAGACTGTAAGCCCTCGCGGGCAGGGTCCCCTCTCCTTATGTACTTGTGTGTCCCTTGTCTTACACATGTTTATAATACTTGTCTATATTTCCCCTTTTCACATGTAAAGCGCCATGGAATAAATGGCGCTATATAAATGCATAATAATAATATAACGGCACCGACCTGACAGTATCTGTAGGTTAATCTACACAATCCTGCTGACATGTTCCCTTTAGCATCACACACAGTACAAGCCTCAGAGGTGGTGTGAGGAGACTGCAGGCACGTAGGATGCAGTAACGGACTGTACACAGACCAAGGGTGAAAGAGGTTTATTATACAGTAGAAACTCCACACAGGGAGAAAACAGAGGGATAATATTCCCTAATACAGCAAAATGCTAATGGGGATAACTTAAGGAACAGGGACAAGTAAAACCGACAATACAATAAAATATAACTTATCACGCAGGCGTCAGTCAAGGTTGAACTTATGTCTGTGACTGCTGCTGCCAAGATTGCGTTGCAGTGGGGGTCTGTCACAATCCTGAGGTAAATGATGTAGTATGTTTTGAAGTTTGCGTTGTCCTCCAGTGGTTCTGACGATGGTGGCAACTCCTCATGATCCTGATGCGGGTCTTGAGTCCAGCAGATGAGGTATGAAGAGGGAAACGTCCTTATCCTCAGCTGTGGGTGTCCCAAGACTATGGAGATTTGCAGCACTTCCCAAACACAGTTTAAAATGGGCAGCCCGGTTCGCTGTGCCGAATCAACACACGCCTAAGTCCCGTTCACAGACCTTGTGTCTCCCGGTCAGTACTGTGAAAAATGAGGATGATTGACCTCATGGAGATCAACATCCAACACTGCGGAGACACCATCACGTGTTTCTCAACGCAGTGATTCTAGAGCACTGCCCCCATCCCTTAAGGGAAATATGCAAAACATGCAAAATAGAAGCCGCGGAGACACCATCACATGTTTCTCAACGCAAGCAATGACTAGCCAGGTCTTTCACCGGGAAGGAAAAACCACGGGAAGGGCAGTCTCCAATGAAGGAAACCACCTATGCCAAAACATGGTATCCATCCACAGACAGCTGTTTCGGGGGTAGTTGCCCCTCATCAGTGTGGAGTAGGAAACTGGCTAGTAGGAGCAATGCCTAGTAGAAGACTGTGAAAAATGAGGATGATTGACCTCATGGAGATCAACATCCAACACTACGGAGACACCATCACGTGTTTCTCAACGCAGTGATTCTAGAGCACTGCCCCCATCCCTTATGGGAAATATGCAAAACATGCAAAACAGAAGCCGCGGAGACACCATCACATGTTTCTCAATGCAAGCAATGACTAGCCAGTTCTTTCACTGGGAAGGAACAACCACGGGAAGGGCAGTCTCCAATGAAGGAAACCACCTATGCCAAAACATGGTATCCATCCACAGACAGCTGTTTCGGGGTATATACCCCTCATCAGTGTGGAGTAGGAAACTGGCTAGTAGGAGCAATGCCTAGTAGAAGACTGTGAAAAATGAGGATGATTGACCTCATGGAGATCAACATCCAACACTGCGGAGACACCATCATCACGTGTTTCTCAACGCAGTGATTCTAGAGCACTGCCCCCATCCCATATGGGAAATATGCAAAACATGCAAAACAGAAGCCGCGGAGACACCATCACATGTTTCTCAACGCAAGCAATGACTAGCCAGGTCTTTCACCGGGAAGGAACAACCACGGGAAGGGCAGTCTCCAATGAAGGAAACCACCTATGCCAAAACATGGTATCCATCCACAGCTGTCTGCTGCGTTGAGAAACATGTGATGGTGTCTCCGCGGCTTCTATTTTGCATTTCCCATAAGGGATGGGGGCAGTGCTCTAGAATCACTGCGTTGAGAAACACGTGATGGTGTCTCCGCAGTGTTGGATGTTGATCTCCATGAGGTCAATCATCCTCATTTTTCACAGTCTTCTACTAGGCATTGCTCCAACTAGCCAGTTTCCTACTCCACACTGATGAGGGGCAAATACCCCGAAACAGCTGTCTGTGGAAGGATACCATGTTTTGGCATAGGTGGTTTCCTTCATTGGAGACTGCCCTTCCCGTGGTTTTTCCTTCCCGGTGAAAGACCTGGCTAGTCACTGCTTGCGTTGAGAAACATGTGATGGTGTCTCCGCGGCTTCTGTTTTGCATGTTTTGCATATTTCCCATAAGGGATGGGGGCAGTGCTCTAGAATCACTGCATTGAGAAACACGTGATGGTGTCTCCGCAGTGTTGGATGTTGATCTCCATGAGGTCAATCATCCTCATTTTTCACAGTCTTCTACTAGGCATTGCTCCCACTAGCCAGTTTCCTACTCCACACTGATGAGGGGCAAATACCCCGAAACAGCTGTCTGTGGATGGATACCATGTTTTGGCATAGGTGGTTTCCTTCATTGGAGACTGCCCTTCCCGTGGTTGTTCCTTTCCGGTGAAAGACCTGGCTAGTCATTGCTTGCGTTGAGAAACATGTGATGGTGTCTCCGCGGCTTCTGTTTTTCATGGTCAGTACTGTCAGCGGGGGGCAGCTGTGGCAGCGTTGTCAGCTGTGTCAGCAGTCTCAGTGAGGGCAGTGATGTCAGCTGGGACAGCGGTGTCTGAGCGGTACTCAGTTGACGGTCTCTTGTCAAAGTGCTCTGCCATCCCAGGCTCTGCTCTGCTCTGCCCAGACGTCTCTCAGCTGATTTTACCTCACAGGTGTCCCGCATGGCCAAAGTTCCCCCCAAACTGTCTGGTCACTCGCGTGCTGCAGCTCTGTCCGCTTAGCCACACCCCCTTTTCTCAAATACAGAGTATGGTCTGGAGTCTCAAGCTTTCTATCACGCAATATAGGTGACAGCCCCAATGGTTCTGGACCCTTCACGGAGGAGAAATGCCTAGCTAGTTCCTTCCCCTTACAGTGGCACTCCAATCACCCTTGTTTACCCCACTTGTTACAAATTTCCCAATGCCCAACTGAATGTGAGGAGCCACAAATGGGCCATTCTGCAGAGCTTTTCACACATTCTATTCTATGGGCTTCAGAGGTCTGCTCCGAAGAATCCCAGAATCCAGAGGAGGAAAGCATCTGCACCGATGCCAAAAAAATGTTTCCATGCTAGATCCGGAGCTGGATGAAGAATCCAGACTCTCATCACCAGACTTAGCCACCGGAGGTGATCCTAATGAGACTCAGATACCTGAGGCGCACACGGACTGTACTGTGGTGTTAGGGCAGGAAGAGAAGAAAGATGACTCTCAGGGTGAGAAGTCTGAGAACAGAAAGAATGACGATGAAGTTGTGGAACCCATTTGGTGCAAACCCAGAGGTATGCAGCTTAGTAGCTCTGAAGAGGAGATGAAGGAGGAAGACAAGAAGGTTACGTTGAGGCTTCCCGCACATACATGATGTAATGCATACACGACAAGTACTGCTTCCTCAGCCACAACTCTGGCTGTGGCCAGCACCTTTTGAAAGTGTGCAGTTCGCAAGGGCGGCAAGGGTTGCCTAGCCTGGGAATTCTTTGAAAACTCAAAGGATGACCCAACTCAAGTTATTTGGGAAATTTGCAAAAAAAACCTCAGTAGGGGCAAAAATTACAGAAACTTGACAACTCGATGCATGATCTGCCACATGTTTCATCAGCATAAATTAGTCTGTGACTCTCACTGTGCTAAAATGCCAAATAGTGGGCCTCGCTAACCATCAACCACATCTGCTACTTCTTCCTCCTCCGTCATTGTGTCAAGTGTTCTCACACAGGTCTCTGTCTGCAGAAAATCCACTTGTTTACCCCTACAGTCGGGGTGAGGGAAAGCCCATCAGCTGTTATGGAAGAGGACATGACTGCGGTTTTTGTGTTGCCTAGGACATCATATATTTCTCAATCTACCATAACATCTCATCCTGCACCTCATTCACAGTCCAGCAGTTTGTCCTGTTCTGCATTCTCCTCCCTCTCTCAGCACAGCAGCTAGCCCTTGGTCCTGCAGTTGTGGTCACATAAAATAATGTTTCCTCTTACACATGCAAAAGCTAAGAGCATAAACTCCATCATATCCAATCTGTTGGCCATGTATGTGCTGTCTTTCTGCTTGGTGGATTACAGATAGTTTCAGAAAGTTGATGGCCGTCGCAGTCCTCCATTACCAGTTTCTCAGTCCTCCATTACTTCTCTAAGAAAGCTGTGCCTGCGCTACACTAGCATGTCACTTAATGACCATGGATAAGTACCTGTGGCCAAAGATGCTTCACCTCACTGTCGGCACACTGGGTGAACCTAGTGGAAGTTGGGACTGGGACAGACCCTGGGATGACACACGTGCTACCGGCACAATAGATTGCGGGCTCCAGTTCCTTCAGTGTTTCCTCTATATCCCACACCAGTTACTGTACCCCATCCACATCCTACATCCCCAAATTGTGTTCTATATCAGTTGCAAGCTGGAAGCACTAAAGTACTTCCTCAGTGAAATAGCGGCAGGCTCTGCTGAAGCTAATTTGATAGGGGACAAACAGCACACCGTCACAGAGTTGTTGAAAGATATAAGAGAGCATACAGATCTGTGGCACTCACTGCTGAACCTACAAACAGGCATGGTTGTGTGTGATAATGGCCTCAACCTGATTGCAGCTCTGAAGATTGGTAAGCTCGCACACATACCACGCCTGGCCCACATTCTCAACTTAGTGGTTTCTGAAAACCTACGCAGAGTTTGCTAAGATAATTGTGAAGGTACGCCACATGGGCACCCATTTACAGAAGTCAACTACAGCTGCCAGTGGACTGGCAGTGCTGCAGCAGTGTTTGTAAGTTTTAGCTCACCGATAAAGATGAGTAAATTTGTTCAGTTCCCTCCTTATTCGGCAAGCTTTAGCGCTTCCTGGCGCTACAGTTGCATGTGTCGCAGCGGTTTCACTGTCACAACACATGCATGGAGAGCCTGTTTGTTGGGCTCTCCATGCATGTGTTGTGACTGTCACACAGCTGCAACACATGCAGCTGTGGTGTCGGACAGCTCATCAGCATTAACAATCCAGGTAGCTGGGTTCCTTCTGCAGCTTATTTGGTAAGCGCTATAGCTTGCCGAATAAGGAGGAAGCCGTACAAACTGACCACGTGCTAGAACTCCACATTCCATTTGTTGCCAAGGCTTTGTGAGCAGCAAAGGGCAGTAGTTGAATACCAGTTACTATGTGCCCATCAGTATTTTGGTCAGCCACATAACAAGCAACTAGTGGGTATGGATGTCTAACATCTGTGACGTTCTCCAAAACGTTGACTAATCAACCAAGATGGTGAGCAGCGATGACACCGCTGTTCACAATTAAAGATTCACCTTTGCATGTGGATCACATGGAGATTGGAGGAAGAAAGTACACAGGGTGATATTACCTAGCCAGCCCAGCCTCATCTCATGCTCTCACTGCATACTGGGTAATAAATAGGAGGAGAAAGAGGAGGAAGTGGAACAGGAGTTGGTTGGCTGCAGTAAAGGGTACTATCTCCACCAGTTTCCTCCCATCTGTTCAGAGTGGATGGACTGAAGAGAATGAGGAGAGGGAGATGGAGGAGATGGAGAGTCTTCCTTCTTGTGTGGACAGGGAAGTCTTGTCTATTGGGAGTCTGGCACACATGACTGACTTTATGTCCTACTGCCTTTCTGGTGACCCTTGTGTTATTTGCATTTTAACCAACACTGATTACTGATTGTTCACCCTTCTCGACCAACATTACAAGAAGAATTTTACATCTCTCCTTCCTGCGGCAGAGAGGGCTAGTAAAATGGTGAAATACCAGAAGGCCCTAGTCGAACAATTAGTATAAAAATTCCCATCTGACAATGCTGGCAGCAGCGGTCATAGATCCTTGGGCAACCAAGGAGGAAAGACAAGTGTGACACAGACCAGGGTATATCAGAGTCTCACTTCCTTCTAATTTTAGGCAGTTCTTGCAATGTCTTCATTGGCTTTGTGGGTTTCAGAGTCCTTCCTTCTTAAATTAAACAGGATGTGTCTGATCACTTCACACACACCACATAAGGTAGTAAATAGAGTTGAGCGAAACAGGTCGGCTAGATTCATAAGTCGACGACTTATGGCAAAGTCGGGTTTCGCCGACTGAAACCCGACCACAGCGTGATGTCAGCCATGCGGTCGGCAAAACGAGCGCCAAAGTCGGATTTCCCAGAATGCTTGCACGTGACTTTTTTCAGCCACTGAGCTTAAAGGACGTACACTCTGGGCAACGAGATGACATGCAGCGTCCGGGGAGAGAGAGAGAGTTTTCATGCAATTTAAACAAGCGGTCCGGCATGTAGGTATGCTTGCTGTCCTCCATTCCCTGCCGACTTTGCTTCCCCATTGAGTTGCATTGGGTTTCGTGTTTCAGTCCGACCTTCGACTTTTCCCGATAGTCGGCCGATTTCATTCGACTCAACTTTTGAGAAAGTCGGGTTTCATGAAACCCGACTCGACCCTAAAAAAGGCAAAGTCGCTCATCTCTAGTAGTAAAGTGTTAAAATTACATTTACCGGTGACTACCCATGAGTGTAGTTTTATTTCCCTCTCTACTATGTCATCTACTGCAGTCATAGGCGATAGGGAAAAACTGTATGCGATGGCCGGGTTATTAGCGAGTGGAGGAGGCATTTTTTGCTTTTGCTTTGTTTTCCTCTTTTTAACGTTGCCTTATTTACAAGTCATTATACAGGAAGGAATGTTTCCTGACATTTTTTCTCATGTAAAATCCATTTAATTTTTGTATGTTTTATTGCCAGTTCGTAAAAGTGGCGTAATAGGAATGAGAGATGTGTCCAGGCATCTTCCCCCTGCTGTTCCCATTACATTTGAGTGCTGTTTCCATCCATTTCAGGGATTTTCCTGCCTGAATTCCACTATATTCCTTACTACCCTCAAGCCTGTCTGACCGGCTTGATTCACGTACTGAGCACTCGAGCATTTTAGTGCTCGATTATCATCACTAATAAGTGATCTTATCAGGTATAGACCAGAATATAAAAGACCAGATTTTTTAACGTGTGACCTCTGCATCTAGCATTTTCTCTTTGAGCAAACATAATTTTAACAATCATTAAAATTATACTAGCATATTATATCTCAAACCTTTTATAATATAATGTCTTCATTGAAGTAATATTAAGATTGAAAAAAACTTAGATTTCAAACATTATTTTGCACCATATGGTTTCTACTCATTACAGATGCTAATTTTCCAGGTTATTATTTTTCAATCACATTCAAAATATGCCCAAGACCCATGAATTAAAGAGATCCTAAAATAGTACGCCTGGAGTTAGAAGCAGTCAACTAGCGTGACAGGTTTCTAAATTTTGCTAGATAAGAAATTAAGCATATAATCAGCAAATTATTATTTCAGTTTATTTAATATATAGTTGGCCCAATGCAGAATATTAGGGAAAAAATCATGAGTACCCATAAAAAAAATTGCACAACAGACTAAGATCTGGAGAATACATTTCATGTAAAAAGAAAGGTTTAAAGTGACCTCTAGTGGCCTCAGAAAATAAGGCTGCGCTGTAGAACAAATTGCCACATTTTGAACCCATGGCATAAATATATGTTACCCATATTTGCTAATCATGTATGCAATACACTTTCTTGATCCTGAGGGAAATTGTAGTAAACATAAATATAATAGAAATATAAATTAATATAATGTAATAGTAAATATGATTTTCGTTATGAAAGCTCAGAAAGTTTAACACCTCTAAATCAGATTTCTCTCGTAGTAGCAATGGTGTTCAAAAGGGCATAGCTTGCAGACAACCAGTTAAGCCAGTCGTCTACCTACTACTTTTAAAAAAGTCTCAATGGTCAGGGGAAGTCACTATCACTGAATTACAACCATTTGTAGATGGATATATCTTGATAATAAATCTATAATGGAAATTGAGTGCAAAGGAAAGAAAGTGGAAGATGGGGGCTGAAGTGAACCTCTGGGCTACCAGCTCTAAAAGAAACTGCAGTATTTGTCTATGTAAGTACTGTATATAGGGCCATTCTGCAGTTCTCTCCACAGCTAGGAGGCATGGACACCATTCATGTAGAAAAACCTCACAAGAGGCCATAGCTGTTGGAAAATATGAAGTCAGGAAATCTATGTTCTTCTTATAGGTTCCAGTTGTCAGACCAACATATATCAGACATTTATAGTATATCCTTAGGCTATTCCATTAAAGGCCAAAGTAAGAACAGCCATATAAGTTGGCAATCTGTTATTTAACCCCATTACCCCCGAAGGTGGTTGCACGTTAATGACTAAGCCAATTTTTACAATTCTGATCACTGTCAACTTATGTGGTTATAACTCTGGAAAGCTTCAACGGATCCTGGTCATTCTGAGAATGTTTTTTCATGACATATTGTACTTCACGACACTGGAAAAATTTCTTCGGTATGACTTGCGTTTATTTTTGCAAAAGACGGAAATTTGGTAAACATTTTGAAAATTTTGCAATTTTCCAACTTTGAATTTTTATGCCCTTGAATCACAGAGCTATGTCACACAAAATAGTAAAGAAGTAACATTTCCCACATGTCTACTTTCCATCAGCACAGTTTTAGAACCAAATTTTTGTTTTTTAGGAAGTTATAAGGGTTAAAATTGGACCAACGATTTTTCACTTTTCCAACAAAATTAACAAAACCATTTTTTTAGGGACCACATCACATTTGAAGTCAATTTGAAGGGTCTGTATGATAAAAGATACTCAAATGTGACACCATTCAAAAATCTGCACCCCTCAAAATGCTCAAAACCACCTTCAAGAAGTTTATTAACCCTTCAGGTTCTTAACAAGAATTTTTAGAATGTGGAAAAAAAATGAACATTTAACTTTTTTCACAAAAAATATACTTCAGATATAATTTTTTATTTTGACAGGGGAAACAGCATAAAATGGACCACAAAATTGGTTGTGTAATTTCTCATGAGCATGCCAATACCCCATATGAGGAAGAAAACCACTGTTTGGGCGCATGGTAGGGCTCGGAAGGGAAGGTGCGCCATTTCACTTTTTGAATGTAAAATTTCCTGTAATCAATAGAATTCATGTCCCGTTTACAGGGCCCCTGATGTGCCTAAACAGTGGAAACCCCCACAAGCGACACCATTTTGGAAACTAGACCCCTTAAAGAATTTATTTAGTTGTGTGGTGAGGACTAGTGATGAGCGAACGTGCTCGAGACTACTTGGTACTCGCCCGAGTATCACGGTACTCGGTGTACTCGACGAGCACCAAGCATTTCCGGGATTACTCGACGGGAACTCGGGTCTCCACCCAGCACTTAAGAGACCCAATCACACTGCAGGGATTGTCTGCCAGGCAATGAAGCAATGAAACGCCGCAGCCATCTTTGCTGTGGTTGTGCAGTGATTGGCTGGCTGCACAGCATCATCAAGGGTAAAGAGACAGGACGCCACCCTGCTCGGCGCATTCAGCTCCGGATTGAGAGAGTGTATGGAGAGCTACTGCTGATATATGGTCAGAATTAGGGATTTATTAGTGTGGGGTCTACCATCCTAAATACTCACATCCAGCTAAAGCAACAGTCCATCTAAGGACTAATTCCAGAGTATATAGGTTCCAGTGTTAGGTAGGCAAGGTACATCATGCTATACACATTAGTGCAAGGCTTGCAGGCACCGTATGTCTATATAAATCATTGCATATATGAAGAGGGTCCATTCCCTTCCTGTGTTCTGTTGCTGCTGCTGCTACCTGTAGGATATATTGGTCGTATATAGCTAGCCCCAGGTGTAATTAAAATACAGGCCACACATTTTTTGGTGTGGTATCTCCGTGCTAGCTTATATCTGTGTATGCTTAAAGTTTGGCCAGTTTACAGCTGTTTTCTTTTTTTGGTCTGGCTGTCACTTTTGGTTAAATACAGCAGTATTTAGCCCAAAAAAAAATTACAGGCCACACATTTATTGTAGTGGTTTCTCCGTGGTAGCTCATATCTGTGAGTGCTCAAAGTTTTGCCAGTTTATGGCGGTTTTCTTTTTTTGTCCTGGGTGAAACTGTAGTTATATACAGCACTATGTGGCATTATTTTAAAAAAACAGGCCACATTTTACAGTGGGGTCTATCTCTGGCACGCCTCATACATCTGTGTGCCAAAAATTAGTTTTTTTTAGGCCTAAATTCACTTTTTTGGGCAGTCTGTCACTCTCGTTATATCCAGCAGTCTTTTTCATCCACCAAAAAAGAAACATATTTTACAATGTGGTATATCTGTGACACGCCTCATACATCCATGTGATAAACATTTGTGGATGTTAGGCTGGTACTCCAGTGATTTCCTGTGTGGTACTCAAGTTATATACAGCACTATGTTGCATTATTTTAAAAAAACAGGCTACATTTTATAGTGGGGTCTATCTTTGACACGCCTCATACATGTGTGCCAAAAATTGAGGCATTTTAGGCCTAAATTCCCTTTTTTGGGCAGTCTGTCACTCGCGTTATATCCAGCAGTCTTTTGCATCCACCAAAAAAAACGAAACATATTTTACAGTGTGGTATAACTGTGACACGCCTCATACGTCCATGTGATAAAAATTTGTGGATTTTAGGCCGGTACTCCAGTGATTTCCTGTCTGGTACTCAAGTTATATACAGCACTATGTTGCATTATTTTAAAAAACAGGCCACATTTTACAGTGGGGTCTATCTCTGACACATGTTACGGATGGGTCACCAAGGAGGATAGCAGGCCCAGGCTAAGCCACAGAAAACCAGAGAGGTTGGTAACTAAGCTGATTGCAGACCGCTGATCCTGTCCACACAACTAGCTGTAGCCGTGGAGCATACCTATGATGATCCTAGACACCTCGGCACAGCCGGAGAGCTAACTAAGCCTAAAGCAAGAAAGGGGAAATCTAAACAGCCCCGGAGCAGACCCCAAAGGAATAGATAGCCCCCAAACATATATTGTCGGTGAGACATGATGAAAACACAAACGCAAGTAGGAAAATAGACTGAGCAAATGATGGGGCCCACACTAACTAGACAGGACAGGAAAGGAAAGACACTGTATGCAATCACGCAAAAAACCCTGCAAAAAGTCCAACACGTCTGATGCACAAAAAACACTGAAGTCGCACGACTTCACCCCCACTATATCAGCACTCTGGTATATTCTGAAGGCAAAGCAAAAAGAGACCAATATAACAGGGGACAAAACAAACTGGCACAAGCAGTAACATATGGGCTGTGATTCAGCACAGCCCCAGCCGGAGCTGGCTGACCCGCACAAAGCAGAGATAGACACAACCAGATGAAATGCAAACAGAAAAGCAAATAAACCACTTAGCTGAACCATGCAGGGACAGAGCAGGAGACATCAGACCTCTGAAGGCACAGGAAGAAAATCACCAGCAGGGATAGAGGGAGTCAGCTGTCTTAAATCCCAATCAGAAACCCCAGATCTCCAATCGTCTTCCTCATTATCAGATGGTAAGCCTCTATCAATCAGATCAGCTCCACTACCTCCAGTAACCACCAGAGGGAGCCCAGAAAGAGAACTCGCAACCCCTCTGTCAATCTCATCAGCTCCACTACCGTCAGTAATCACCATAGGAAAGCCAGAGAGAGAATTCACAACAGACATGCCTCATACATCCGTGAGCCAAAAATTGAGGCATTTTAGGCCTATATTCCCTTTTTTGGGCAGTCTGTCACTCTTGTTATATTCACGCAGTGCCTGGGCTGTCAAATATTTCCCCTTGTGGGGTACATTTTTTAAAAATATACTATGGGCATCATAGACACCCTTGGCAAAAATTGGACTGCCTGTAGCAGCACAGAACACGTTAACCCTGTTGATTTAGTGGTGGAGAATGAGGAGACATAAAGATACATCATACTGAAATCAAGCAAATAAATAAAAAATGTGAATCCACCTATGAAAGAAAATAACAAAAGGGAAAGGCAAACACAGGTTCATAGATATGAAGCCAGAATGTGTCCAACGAGATATGTTTGCCACTAGCAACAGCTCAGAGACAGGGATATAAATTAAAATATAATACAATAGTATTTCAATATTTTTCTATTGTACAGGTATACACTAGGTCCTAAGAGGATAGTCCACAGATAGTAAAACTGGAAAATATAAGAATAAATGAGAAGAATATAAGTACATTTCATTTTTATGACAGTTCCCCCCTGTGGGAGTAACATCTGTTTTGGTTTCAACTTAGTAACAGGAATCATAAAAACACCCTTGCACAAAAATTGAGTGAGTTTTGCATCACAAAATACGTTCACCCTGGTGTTCTACTGGTTGTGGATGATGAGGTTGAAGATAAGGAGGAGGATAACACCAAACACACCAAGTCAGGAAGCGGATACCCATGTGTGTTTGTGAAGAGGTGCATGAGAATACACCTCCACAAAAAAGACAATGTATTTGAGGTTATGTTTCGCTGTTTTCAATCGGTGGTGTACAGAAGTCTTGCCCAATCGAGCCCTTGTTCATTTTTATAAAAGTTAGCCTGTCAGCATTGTCAGTTGATAGGCGGATGCGCTTATCTGTTATAATTCTACCACCGGCACTAAAAACATGCTCTGACAGATCGCTAGAAGTAGGGCAGGTCAGGACCTCCAAGGCGTAGAGAGCCAGTTCATGCCACGTGTCCAGCTTGGAACGATAATTAAAAGGCGCAGAGGAATCCCGTAGGATGTTTGTACGATCTACAAGGTACTCCCTCAGCATCTTGCCAAACATTGCTCTTCTTGTGCCAGCACCCTTTGCCTCTGGGTCGGCACGATGGGAGGGTCTGAGGAAACTGTCCCAGAACTTTGCCATTTTTCCCCTGCCTGAGCTGGATTGTACTTCTGTCTCTCTTGCTTGGACTTCTTTGTTGTACAACAAACTCTGACATCTGCTGCCAGCGTCCTCACATGGGAATTTTTTCAGTAATTCTGCTACAAGGGCCCTCTGGTACAGCCCCATTTTTACACACCTCTCTGCCTCTGGAATATGAGATTCAAAGTTCTCCTTGTAGCGTTTGTCTAGAAGTGTCACCAACCAGTAATGAGTGCCACCGAAAAATTTTATAATGCGAGGGTCACGGGAAATGCAGTGCAACATAAAGTCAGCCCAATGCGTCTTAGACTGCTAACAGACAACACTTCTGTGTCATCACCAAGGGGATGACTGACCCTGCTGTCCTCCTCCTTGTCGTCAGGTCTACAACACTTACAACGAATCTCAGTAAGATCATAGTACAAACATCATTGTAAATACCTTCTTGTAAATACACCCCTGTATTTTTAAGCTCCCCCACCTCCTTTTAGATTGTAAGCTGTCACGAGTAGGGTAGTTTTATTTGGGTTTATTTATTGGATTATTGTTATCGTTGTTATTTAGGACTGTTGTGTTTGTAACTGTTAAACTGTTAATATGTTTTCGCTCTATAATAACTTTCAATATTCAAATTAGAACACAGATAAGCAGGATGGAGACGTTAATTATGGTGTCATTGACACTCACCCTCTTGGTGGATTCCTCAAAGTTTTGGAGGATGTTACACATGTTAAACATCCATGTCCACATCTCACATGTTATGTGTGAAGACAGAACTGAATACCGACAAGTTTGTTGATGCTGGTAGACTATTCACCAACTGCCCTCTTGTGCTCAGAAATCCTTTCCTACATCTGCAGTGTAGAGTTCCAAGGGCTGGGGGATCACCAGTCGGTGAGCTCGAAGCAGCAAGCGCTGCTGAATCACAGCAAGGGTGGATGAAGCTGTAGCTGACTTTCTAACATGGGTATTTAGAGCATTGTATTTTTACCAGCAGATCTGCCAGCTCTGTGTTACTTTTCAAAAAACATTGACCAATTCGGCATGAGCCAAGCATGGCACATGTGTGAGCTCGCTCGCCAAAGAGCAGCCACCAGGTTCCACCCATTGTCACACACAAACATACCTGGCTGTGGGTTCACCGGTCTCATCCACCAATATGCCTGCTGTTTCATAGCTGTCCACAACTCTTCAGCATTGCGGCATTTTCCACAGAAGCATATTAGCTTCAGCACAGCCTGTTCTCGCTTTGATTAGGCAATGCTGCAGTGCTTCCAGCTTGTGACTGATCTTCTACCTTTTTGAGCTGGAGGCTGAAGAGGAGGTGAAGGGAATCAGTGCACTATGCAACCAAAGCACCGACACTGCGGCAAAATGCAGCAGACAGGCTCTGTGACCTAGAGTCATAGGGCCAGCTTAAGATAAATCGGGCAAGACATCAAAGATTTTTGGTGTGGACAAGCAGCGCATAGGAGGCTGAGTAGCGTGCTCCGTCCTTTCAGCAGTGGCGCTGCAAAGGACAGTTCCCATTGTCTACCGCCACTAAAAGCGGTTCTTCCAATTACCAAGGTGCCGTTTGGCCAGTAACCACCAGAGAGCGAGGCGCTGTGCGCTCCTTGACCATGAGTACAGCACATGTGCGCAGTAGAGAGAGTCAGTTCATGCCACGTGTTCAGCGTGGATAACCAATAATTAGTAGGCACAGAGGAAAGACAGAGGACATTGGTACAGTCAGGAAGGTACTCCCTCAGCAATTTCAAAAACTTGCACTCCATGTGAGAGTCCCCTGCACCTCAAGGACAGAGTGATGGGAGGGTCTCAGAAAACTCTCCCCAAACTTTGCCAGTGTTCCACTGCCTTTGCTGGCTTGGAGTTGTGTCTCTCTCACCTGTACTCCTTGCTTGGCCAACAAACTTTGACCTCTGCTACCAACATTTTTAGATGTGAATTTTTTTAATAATTCAGGAAGAAGTGCCCTCTGTTTCGCCAATAGTTTAGTACACCTTTCTGCCTCTGGAATAAGAGATGTAAAGTTTTCCTGGTAGTGTGGGTCTAGAAGTGTCACCAATCAGTATTGCCCATCACTCAAAATTTTGATAACGCGAGGTTGACAGGAAAGGCAGCATAACATAAACTCAAACATGCGTGCAATACTGCTAACAGTAAATACTTCATAGTCCTCACTGAGAGGACGACTGATCATGCTTTCCTCCTTGTCCTCAGGCCTCCAACACTTAGAAGTAACCTGTTAGGAGTCAGGTTTCTGTGGCCGCTATGCAGGAATCCAGACCCTCACATTCTGCAGTCTCCTGCTGTTTATCTACTGCAGAGGAGATTGCAGAGGAGATTGCCTTGCAGCAAATCTCTCCAGAGGCTAAGTCCTTCCATCCACCTTCTGAGCATGCTCATGAGATCGGGAGTCATGTGCTCAGGTCCCGCTCCAGATCTCATTGGTCCATCTCGGAGATCTGGAAGCTTCCGGAAGATCCCGGCTATTCCGCCATGCGCTAGTATAGACTATACTACTGCTGTATGAATGATGATGAATGCATGATCCTGGTGAATGACTCATTTGAAACCCCGTCCTTTGATATTACGCTTGTGTGAGGGATTGAGTTTAGTACCAGCACCAACGCGCCTCTGCTTCATTGTCCACAGCTGCTAGCATCCGACATTGCGCTTGCGTCTAGCATTGTCGTATAGCGGCAGTGTCCTATGCCGCGCTGCAGTAGCAGTCCACTTAAGTGTTCGCGGCTGCGACGCTACACACCCGGTAGGTCTAGAAGGACTTAGTACCGCCATCTTTGGCTATTCCTGTGACCTTACACCGTGTGTGTAACTACTCTGAGTTCTTGTGACCTTAACAGGCTCAACTCTTTTGTTTATGTTCTTTGGCATCTCTGTGATTTAACAGAGATTGCTCTGTGCACTTGGGTGACAGTTAACCCTGTGCACAATAACACCATATTGCTTCTGCCAACACTTAGCAGCGGTTATTTCACCTACTGCACGGTGGACCCCGAGCGGCGAACGCACTTTATTTATATTTTTTATTTAGTGCGTTCCCCCATTCCTAACATAACCTTAGTAATATCATTGTACAAACATCACCTTCTTCTAAATACACCCCTGATTTTTTTCATCTCGCCCACCTCATTTTAGATTGTAAGCTGTCACCATCAGGGTAGTTTTGTTTTGGTTTAATTATTGGATTATTGTTATCGTTGTTACTTAGGACTGTTATATTTGAAACTGCTAAACTGTAAATATGTTTTCGCTCTATAATAACTCTCAATCTTCAAATTAGAACACAGATAAGCAGGATGAAGACGATAATTATGGTGTCATTGATGCTCACCCTCTTTCTGGATTCGTCAAAGTTTTGAAGGATGTTACATATGTCAGACATCCATGTCCACTCCTCACATGTTATTTGAGAAGACAGAACTGAATACCAACAAACTTGTTGATGATGGTAGACTATTCACCAACTGCCCTTTTCTGCTCACAATTCCTTTCCAACATCTGCAGTGTAGAGTTCCAAGGGCTGGGGGAATCACACACCAGTCATTAAGCCATAAGCTGCAAGCACTGCTGAATCACGGCAAGGGTGGATGCAGCTGTAGCTGACTTTCTAAAATGGGTATTTTGAGCTTTGCACTTCTCCAAGCAGATCTGCCAGCTCCGTGTCGCTTTTCCAAAAATGTTGACCAATTTGGTTACGCGCATGAGCCAGGCATGGCACATGTGTGAGCTCGCCTCGCCAAGGAGCAGCCACCAGGTTCCAGCCATTGTCACACACAATCATGCCTGGCTGTGGATTCAGCCGTTTTAGCCACCGATGTGCCTGCTCTTTCAGAGCTGTCCAAAACTTTTCAGCATTTTGGGGTCTGTCACAGAAGCATATTAGCTTCAGCACAGCCTGTTCCCGCTTTCATTTGGCAGTGCTGCTGTGCTTCCAGCTTGTGACTGATGTGCTACCTTTTCTAGATGGAGGCTGAAGAGGAGGCCAAGGAGGAGGAGGAGGTGCAGGAGCTGTAGACTGTGGGGGCAACCCAGATATTCCCGCATGTTCATGCCCTCAGAGTGATACTTGACTCTGCCCTCTCTTTCAAGCTACGATCCAAGCCCTTGCCTCCTCCTGCCCATTACAACTCAAAAACATTTAATGGATCCGTACATTCCAAGAAAATTAAAAAATGTTTGTGCACTCCCTCATGATCTCCCTCCTCGACTATTGCAACCTTATACTTTTTAACCTCCCTTCTAGCACTCTTTCCCCACTCTTTCTAAAAACTCTGCAGCCAGAGTAATCCAACGGACCCTTCCTTGTTCCCCAGCCTCTCCTCTCTGCCATGCCCTTCACTGCCTTCCTATTGCCCATATGCTACAGTTCAAAACCCTAAATATGACATACAAAGCCTTCCACAACCTGTCTCCTCCATACATCTGTGACATGGTCTCCCAATGTCCGACTGGCTCATGACTTCTTATACGCAAACCCAGTGTGACGTAAGCGAGATGTATTGTCCCTGCCAACAAGAACTTGTCCACGAGTCTGTGGTTAGGTGCACTTTCCCTGTACCAGCATTGTTGATGGCCCAGGTAATGTTGTGGGACACGTGCTTGCTTGTCTAATGGCGTGACGGCACACCGGGAGAAATGGTGTCGGGTGGGGACAGAGTACCTTGTTACGGTCACCGCCATCAGATTGCGGAAATCGTCTGTTTCCCACGAGCCTAAAAGGCAACATTTCGAGTGCAAGCAGATGAGAAATTTGTTAATTTAGCACTGTGGCCTGTGCGGCGTTGGCTGCGTCTTACCGCTTACGCTCCAATGACTAGGGTATGGATAACTGAAGGCTGTGCTGGTACAAGGACGTAGACATGTTTGATGATGGTGCTATTTGACTGTGGTCAACAGCAGGTGCAGGGATGGAGGCATCTTCGCATGCACTGTGGACAGGGGATTGGCTTGCATGCACAACAGCGGAAGAAACAGTGGTATCACCCGCAGACAGTGTTCATGGATCCTGGTGTTCAACCAACAAAGTCTGTTGCTTTGCTGCCATGTGCCTGATCATGCTGGTGGTGGTAATGCTGGTAGTTTTACTACCCCTGCTGATGCGGCCATGGCCAGTGGTGCAAATGTCCTTTATGGGTTTATCGGCAGAGTCTTTAAAAAACAAGAAGACTGGCAGGGGGACATTCATTGTCTCTCTCTACCACACCACCTCCTCACCTTGACACCTGTCTTTCGTTGTTCCCCAAGGCTCTGTTCTAGGACCCCTACTCTTCTCCATCTACACCTTCGGCCTGGGTCAGATGATGTAATGGCACGGTTTGCAATATCATCACTACGCCGATGACATGCACATCTACCTATCTGTACCTGACTTCACCTCCTTACTGATCAAAATCACACATCTTCCTGCTATATCATCCTTCTTTTCTGCTCGCTTTCAAAAAGTGGACATGGACAAATCAGTATACATCATCTTTCAAGCATCTCATGCTGAGTACACCTGAGAGCTGTGTATGCCTCATTCGGTACCACTTTAGTAAGAGGTAAACTTTGCCCTAGAGAAATTGATTTTCCAGACATTCACTGCCTTTTTTGAACATTTTTTGCAGCTGTGATCTTCATGTTCTTGTGGAAATTTTATAAGTCGTCATCAATACCATCATCGTCCATATGTTGCAAAGAGGAAATCAGGTTTTTCAAAGGGTCGGGGTCATGTAGGTTTTGTGGCATTCCTTTAACAATGTTGGTTACACTCAGACAATTACATTTAGACTGTGACATTTGTATATTATTGGCAATATGTATGGGTGAAGATGATGAAGCTTGTGCCACGGGTGTGTTTATAGTTACGGACGGTGCATTCCTCTTTAACCCCTTCACCCCCAAGGGTGGTTTGCACGTTCATGACCGGGCCAATTTTTACAATTCTGACCACTGTACCTTTATGAGGTCATAACTCTGGAACGCTTCAATGGATCCCGGTGATTCTGACATTGTTTTCTCGTGACATATTGTACTTCATGTTAGTGGTAAAATTTCATTCAAATAACTTGTGTTTATTTGTGAGAAAAACGGAAATTTAGCGAAAATTTTGAAAATTTTGCAATTTTCCAACTTTGAATTTTTATGCCCTTAAATCACAGAGATACGGCACACAAAAAACTTGATAACTAACATTTCCCACATGTTTACTTTACATCAGCACAATTTTAGAAGCAAAATTTTTTTTTGTTAGGAAGTTATAAGGGTTAAAAGTTGACCAGCGATTTCTCATTTTTACAACACCATTTTATTTTTAGGACCACATCACATTTGAAGCCACTTTGAGGGGTCTATATGATAGAAAATACCCAAAAGTGACACCATTCTAAAAACTGCACCCCTTAAAGTGCTCAAAACCACATTCAAGAAGTTTATTAACCCTTTAGGTGCGTCACAGGAATTTATTTGAATATTTAAAAAAAAATGAACATCTAACTTTTTTTCATAAAAAAAATACTTCAGGTTCAATTTTTTTATTTTACCAAGGGTAACAGGAGAATTTGGACTGCAAAAGTTATTGTGCAATTTGTCCTGAGTACGCAGATACCTGATATGTGGGGGGGAACCACTGTTTCGGTGCATGGCAGAGCTCAGAATGGAAGGAGCGCCGTTTGACTTTTTCAATGCAAAATTGGCTGGAATTCAGATTGGACGCCATGTCACGTTTGGAGAGTCCCTGATGTACCTAAACAGTGGAAACCCCCTACAAGTGACCCCATTTTGGAAACTAGACCCCCCAAGGAACTTATCTAGATATGTGGTGAGAACTTTGAACCCACAAGGGCTTTACAGAAGTTTATAACGTACAGCGGTACAATTAAAAAATCATATTTTTTCCACAAAAATGATCTTTTCACCCCAATTTTTATTTTCCCAAGGGTAACAGGACCCTAAAAGTTATTGTGCAATTTGTCCTGAGTACGCTGATACCCCACATGGGGGGTAAACCACTATTTGGGCGCATGGCAGAGCTCGGAAGGGAAGCAGCGCCATTTGACGTTTTTGGCTGGAATTGAGATCGGACACCATGTTGCGTTTGGAAAACCCCTGATGTACCAAAACAGTGAAAACCCCCCACAAATGACACCATTTTGGAAACTAGACCCCCTAAGGAACTTATCTAGATGTGTGGTGAGAACTTTGAACCCCCATGGGCTTCACAGAAGTTTATAACATAAAGCCATACAATTAAAAAATCAAATTTTTTCCACAAAAATGATCTTTTCACCCTCAATTCTTATTTTTCCAAGGGCAACAGGACCCTAAAAGTTATTGTGCAATTTGTCCTGAGTACACTGATACCCCACATGTGGGGGTAAACCACTATTTGGGCGCATGGCAGAGCTCGGAAGGGAAGCAGCGCCATTTGACGTTTTTGGCTGGAATTGAGATCGGACACCATGTCGCGTTTGGAAAACCCCTGATGTACCAAAACAGTGGAAACCCCCCACAAATGACACCATTTTGGAAACTAGACCCCCTAAGGAACTTATCTAGATGTGTGGTGAGAACTTTGAACCCCCATGGGCTTCACAGAAGTTTATAACATAAAGCCATACAATTAAAAAATCATATTTTTTCCACAAAAATGATCTTTTCACCCTCAATTCTTATTTTTCCAAGGGTAACAGGACCATAAAATTTATTGTGCAATATGTCCTGAGTACGCTGATACCCCACATGTGGGGGTAAACCACTATTTGGGCGCATGGCAGAGCTCGGAAGGGAAGCAGCGCCATTTGACGTTTTTGGCTGGAATTGAGATCAGACACCATGTCGCGTTTGGAAAACTCCTGATGTACGAAAACAGTGGAAACCCCCACAAATGACACCATTTTGGAAACTAGACCCCCTAAGGAACTTATCTAGATGTGTGGTGAGCACATTATTTTCTCAAGGGTACCAGGAGAAATTGGACCCCAAAAGTTGTTGTCCAATTTGTCCTGAGTATGCTGATACCCCATATGTGGGAGAAAACTACTGTATGGGCACACGTCGGGGCTCGGAAGGGAAGTAGTGACGTTTTGGAATGCAGACTTTGATGGAATGGTCTGCGGGTGTCATGTTGCCTTTGGAGAGCCCCTAATGTACCTAAACAGTGGAAACCCCCCACAAATGACCCCATTTTGAAAACTAGACCCACTAAGGAACTTATCTAGATGTGAGGTGAGCACTTTGAACCCCCAACAGCTTCACAGAAGTTTATAATGCCAGGGCATGAAAATAAAAAAATTGTATTTTTTCCAGAAACATGATCAATTAGTCCCCAATTTTTTCATTTTCCCAAGGGTAACAGGAGAAATTGGACCCCCAAAAGTTGTTGTCCAATTTGGCCTGAGTACGCTGACACCCAATATGTGGGAGAAAACTACTGTATGGACACACGTCGGGGCTCGGAAGGGAAGCAGTGACGTTTTGGAATGCAGACTTTGATGGAATGGTCTGCGGGTGTCATGTGCGTTTGGAGAGCCCCTGATGTACCTAAACTATTGAAACTCCCCACAAGTGACCCCATTTTGGACACTAGACCCCCCACGGAACTTATCTAGATGTGTGGTGAGCACTTTGAACCCCCAAGTGCTTCACAGAAGTTTATAACACTCGGACGTGAAAATAAAAAAATCATTTTTTTCCACAAAAATGATATTTTTGCCCCCAATTTTTTATTTTCCTAAGGGTAACAGGAGAAATTGGACCCCAAAAATTGTTTTGCAATTTGTCCTGAGTAGGTTGATACCCTACATGTGGGGTAAAACACTGTTTGGGCGCATGGCAGAGCTTGGAAGGGAAGGAGCAACATTTGACTTTTTCAACTCAGAATTGGCTGGAATTGAGATCAGACGCCATGTTGCATTTGGAGAGCCCCTGATGTGCCCAAACAGTGGAAACCCCCCAATTATAACTCCTACCTTAACCCCAACACACCCCTAACCCTTATCTGAGCCCTAACCCTAGCCCTAACCCTAGCCCTAACCCTAGCCCTAACCCTAGCCCTAACCCTAGCCCTAACCCTAGCCCTAACCCTAACCCTAACGGGAAAATGGAGATAAATACTTTTTTTTTAATTTTATTATTTTTCCCTAACTAAGGGGGTGATGACGGGGGGTTTGATTTACTATTTATGGCGGTTTTTATATTTGGCAGCTGTCGCACGCTAAAAGACGCTTTTTATTGTAAAAATAGTTTTTGCATCACCACATATTGAGAGCTATAATTTTTCCGTATTTTGACCCACCGAGTCATGTGAGGTCTTATTTTTTGCGGGACGAGTTGACATTTTTATCGGTACCATTTTCGGGCACGTGACATTTTTTGATCGCTTTTTATTCCTATTTTTGGGACACAGAATGAACAAAAACCAGCATTTCATGAAATTCTTTTGGGGGGTGCGTTTACACCGTTCCGCGTGCGGTAAAATTGATAAAGTGGTTTTATTCTTCGGGTCAGTACGGTTACAGCGATACCTCATTTATGTCATTTTTTTATGTTTTTGTCGGTTTTATGCAATAAAAACTATTTTATATAAAAAATAATTATTTTTGCATCGCTTTATTCTGCTAGCTATAACTTTTTTATTTTTTCGCTGATGATGCTGTGTGGTAGCTCGTTTTTTGCAGGACAAGATGACGTTTTCAGAGGTACTATGGATATTTATATGCGTCTTTTTGATCGCGCGTTATTACACTTTTTGTTTGGCGGTATGATAATAAATCATTATTTTTTGCATCGTTTTTTATTTTTATTTTTTAAGGGGTTCGCTAAAGGGGTTAACTAATGGGACAGTTTTATAGGGCGGGTCATTACGGACTTGGCGATACCTAATATGTGTACTTTTATTGTTTTTTTTTTATTATTATTTCCAAAAAATGGATTTATTGGGGGAATATTTTTTTTTTTTTTCTAATTTATTTGGCGATTTTTTTTAAATTATTTTAACACTTTTTTTTATTTTTTTTTTTACTTTATTAAATAGTCCCAGGTGGGACATCACTGTCCTGTGACAGATCGCTGATCTGTCACATCACAGATCACTGTGACAGATCAGCGATCTGACACAGGCACTGCAGAAGGCTTCCTCATGCCTGCGCTTTGCAGGCACTGAGGAAGCCAGCTTCCTCAGGCCCCCGAAGGCCCCCGTCGCCATCTTGGATTCGGGGGCCTGGAGGAAAGGAGCCCCCCGCAGCAGTGCTGCACATTGCGCTGCTGTGGGGGGCTCAGGGAAGCACGGAGGGAGCCCCCTCCCTGCCGATGCTTCCCTTTAACCCCCGGTACACTGCGATCATGTTTGATCGCGGTGTGCAAGGGGTTAACGTGTCGGGGGCGGTCCGTGACCGCCCCTGACACATTGTGCCGGGTGTCAGCTGTGATAATCAGCTGACACCCGGCCGCGATCAGCGGCGCTCACCACGTGGGCGCCGCTGATCGCGCTAGACGTACTATCCTGTCCATGGGCATAGGGGCCCGGGTCCCATGGACGGGATAGTACGTCTCATGTCAGGAAGGGGTTAAACAGTTTTTCACAATTATCCATCAGTTTGTTTGGTTTTCCACCAACACTGATCTGCTTTATATAATTCAGCATCTCACGATCATGTTGCACTGTGCGCTATATACAGACACGAACGTCTTTGGCAACATATTTGGGTCTGGCGTTTCTTAGGGCGAGTCTCACACGAGCATCTGGTACAAAGATCTTCTGACGGGCATAAAACCGATTCTGGTAATTGATGGTGGCTAGATGACAAATCATTGTTGGCTGTATCCTGGATGTCATACCTCCCATAGCCACTGCTGTTATTAATCATGTACTTTCACATTCCTGTCATCACCATGCCCCTTTTCCTGATCACTTCATCCAACGATTCGTCCACCATATTTTTACTAAAAACCAGCACCTTCCCAGCAGTAAATGTGTATGAAACCACGTTAAAGTTTTGCAAGGTATTTATGAAGCCCCCCCAAAAAAATGCCACATTATGTTGATATCTACCCCCAGGGGGAAATGTTTGCCAGCCCATACACTTAGTGTATGGGCATTACAAATCTAGGAGACCAGCTCCTTTAAATTGGGCATAGTTTAAAATCAGGCCTTCCTCCACATCTCATCATCCACCCCCACTAGATCAACAGGGTTAACATGTTCCATGCTGCTACAGTCAGTGTCGAATTCCGAACTGTTACGCCGCTCCCGCCACGTACCTCCACAGCTGGTGCACGTCGCCCAACTTCTCCACTTCCGGTCTCACATCCGGTGCTGAGGTTCTGTAGGGTGCCACGTGCTATTGACTCTGCGGCTGCGCGCCTGGTACCAGGTCCCATCGGGTGCACTTGCGCACAACTCGCAGCTCTGACTGCACCCGCACTAACTCTGACATCTCTATGGTCCTTGAGGACCTGACCCTGGAAGTCCCGGCGCACATTCCGTATATCGGGCCACCTCTTCCTCTAGGCGGCGCCTGATTATCGCTGTTGCTTCCTTGCTAGGCCTTCTTGGTGCCTGCATGATGGCTCTCTGTACTCAGGTCCACTACCTTGTACTCTGGCGAGCTTCCCAGCATGCGCTCTGGTCTGTCATGTACCTTGGCGTGCTTCCCAGTACGCGTCCTGCACCATCCTGTACCCTGCGTGCCCCCGTGTACAGGCTGTACACACTTCTGTACCCAGCGTGCCCTGAGTACATGTTTTACATATTCCTGTACCCTGCGTGCCCCCATCCTCACCATGCTAAACACAGTCTCTCATGCCTCCTTCGAGCTGGCCATCTGGTTCCAGCAGTCATGGTACTTTATTCCCCTGGGCCTTCCTCTGATGCTCCCTGTATAGGGGGTGGTCCTCACTAGGTCAGCACGGCCGGGGTGGGTTGGTATCTCGGCCCTGAGGGTCCACTCCAGGAGTCATCCCACAAACAAGGGTGGCTTTGCTGGATGTAAAATACTTGTTATGGAAAAGATTGAGGTGTATCCCACAAGGGAACATGTTTGCAAGCCAACACACTTAGTGTATGGGCATTACAAGTCTAGGAGACCCGCTCCTTTTTAATGGGACATTTTTTGTTAAGAGGCCCTCCTCCATGTTTCTTCCAAGGGGGATTGGGGTTATTGGGGTGCATATGACTTGGTAGCAGAGCAGGCCTTGCTGTCAATGCATAATAAAACAGAATGGGAGTACAAAATGAATAATGTGAAGTGGATTTTCCTGTGCCCATCCAGTATGTGGGTTCAAAGGCTCATTGGGGTGCATATGACTTGGTAGCAGGGCAGGCCTTGCAGTCAATGCATAAGAAAACAGAATGGGAGTACAAAATGAATAATGTGAAGTGGATTTTCCTGTGCCCATTCAGTATGTGGGTTCAAATGCTTATTAGGGTGCATATGACTTGGTAGCAGGGCAGGCCTTGCATTCAATGCAACATTTTTTATTGAAGCCCTCCTTGACATCTCGTGAAATGGGTATTGGGGTGCGTAGTAATTCTTTGCAGCCCATACACTCACTGCATAGGCTATAACAGTTTAGGAGACCCACTGTTTAATAATGGCCCTTTAAGCAGATTGATGCTGCCTGCTGCCCCTGTAAAAATAGGCTCTCTGACTTTAAGAGTCCCTCCTTCATAAATGAAGCAAGATATGTCTGGCCAGCTAGGGTTGGTAAATGTTACAATGACATGTCACAGTGAATGCATTTGTTTTGGTTGAAAGCAATGTTAAAGTTGAAAAACGCTTCAAAAACGCTGAACATAGCCCAAGTGGTGGAGGAACATTTTGGTCTGAGGTTAATTATTTTGCCTTATATACAAGTTATTAACCTGGAAAGGATGTACCTTAACATATTTGCCAACAAAATCCATTTTGGTTTCATTTTGGTATGTTTTTTGGTGCACCGATAAAAATGGCATGAAACTCTGACAACATTGTTTAAAGCTGTGAACTAGGAGTCAGGAATGCTCCCGGGGCCATCCCCATAATGTCCCCGTGTCGTTTGAGCAGTGTTTCAATCATTTTCAGATGTTTTTAGCCCTTAAAAGGATCCCCGGGGGGATCGCGGTAAAAATGCTCGGGTCTCCCATAGACTTACATTGGGCTCGTTGGTCTGTTTGAGTACCCGAGTATTCCAATTTGCTCGACCCGAACAACGAGCACCCAAGCATTTTAGTCCTCGCCCAGCACTAATGATCACAGCTTCAAGTCCACTAGGGAGACTAACAAATAAAGTAAAAAATAAACATATGAAAAAATAAAAGAATTTAAAAAATATAAAAAATACACAGAAACAAAAACGTCAGCTTAGGGTGCAAAAAGTAAGCCATCACACAGTCCCATATCCTGAAAAATGCAAACAATATAGGTCTTGAAAATTGGCAACAAAATCAATTTTTTTTTGTTTCAACAATTTTTTTCACCACTTAAAAAAACTATACATGTTTGGTTTCAGGAATACTCGTACTGACCTTGGGAATCGTATTGCCTGGTGAGTTTTACCATATGGTGAACATGGTAAATAAAAAAACTCAAAAAACTATTGTGAAATTGTACTTTTTTCCCGTTTTTAAGTACGCTTTATGGTAGAATAAATGGATTAATTCAAAAGTACAACTTGTTGAGAAAAAAACAAACCCTCATACGGCTATACTGATGGAAGCAATAAAAAAGTTATGGCTCTTGAAAGAAGGGGAGGAAAAAACAAACTAAAAAAAAAACTGAAAATCACCATGTCATCAACCTGCTTTCATTCCCTTCATGGAGTTTTCCTAATGTACTCAGTGTACAGAACCAGAACATCACAGCACCATGTATTTTGTAGCGACCACTAGAGTTGAGCGACTTTGGTCGGATCAGGTTTCATGAAACAAAATTTGTTTCAGATGAAACTGGTCTGACTAGGGCAAAAAAAGTCGAAGTTTCGTCCGAAACCCGTCCGCAATGCAAGTCAATGGGGATTAAAAGTTGGCATTGAGTGGATGAATGTCATCCGCTCAATGCCGACTTTTAATCCCCATTGACTTGCATTGGGGTCGGGTTTTGGATGAAACTCCGACTTTTTTTTGCCCTAGTCGGACCAGTTTCATCCGACTCAAATTTTCTTTCAATCGGGCTTCACGAAACCCGATCCGACCAAAGTCGCTCAACTCTACTAATGACCACTCTTAGCTCCCTTTGAAGTGAATGGAGAGCAGGACAACAGGGAAAAAAAATCGCAAAATCCTAGCTCCCTCTTACTGCACTCCCGAGCTGTTGAACCGGATATGATACAAGCAGGGAAACTTCTGTCTTCTGCAACATTCAGGAGTTGTCCTGTCCATCACTAATGCCCCCAAATAACCTTCTCTCATCTGGAGATGCTTTCTGAGTTTACCAGGAACCAAGTGATAGTATACATTTTGTAGCACCATCAGGTATTTACCAGGAGTGTTCCTGAAAACTAGACCATCCGGTATGTCGTACCACTCAGTGTTTATTGGCAATGCCATTACTGCAAGCCTAATTAATTGCAGAATCACTTCAGAAAATAAACTGTAGACAAGATAAATGGGAAATAAACCTCTCTTGTGATAAAAGCAATTTGGCCAATGTAAATAAATCAATTTCCTCTTTGTAGATTGTGGTATTCTAAAGAAATGCAATTTCTTGCCAATTTGTACTCACACTGTGTCCTTAGACTGTGTTTTGTGGTGTTGCTAGGTTCTAAATTGCTTAAATCTAAGCATGTAACATTCGAAGAATACAAGTTGTTTGTGAGCAGAGAACAGACATTCTTTTCAGGTAGTTGGCAATATTGGGGTTTTCATCTGAGAATAAAGTACCTATTTTATGCATTTTCACACACAGATCTCAGTTCAAATTTAGGGCCCATTAACATGTATCAATGCATCCAAAGCATATACACATCAGCATCTAAAGGCAGAGTCTTAGATTTCTGATAAGAAGCACCACAGTGTAGGTGACAGAAGGGATTTTGTTGTGTTGAATTCATCACAACAAACACATATTGCAAATAAAGGACATAACAAATCTTAAGGCTATAATGCAATAGTTAAAACTCCCATCTCCCCCTTTACCCCTTTCCAACATCGGTCATACATCTACGCCGATGTCGGACTCCCTCCCTTTGAGCTGAGCTCCGGTGGTGAGCAGACATCTTTCCCGGGACATGTCAGCTGTTTTGAATCTCAATCCAACCGCATCTATTAACCAGTTAAATGCCGCTGTTAAACTCTGACAGAGGCGTTTAACAAGCTCTTCCGGCAATCGTGCCGGAAATACGCACATCGGTGACCAGCGTCACATGATCACGGGTTACTGGTGTGTTGGCATGACAACCGGAAGTCTCCTGGAGACCTCTATGGTTGTCAGTGTCAGCTTGCTGTGAACGCCACCCAGTGGTCGATCTGATCATCGCCTCTATGCAGTAGAGTCAATCGGGTTGTGGCAGCTTCTAGTCTCCCATGGAGGCTATTTAAGCATGCCAAAAGTAAAAAAAAGTATTTAAAAATTAAAAAACAATAAAAAATATAAAAGTTCAAATCACCCCCCTTTCGCCTAATTCAAAATAAAACAATAAAAAAATCAAACGTACACACATTTGGTATCACTGCGTTCAGAATCACCCGATCTATCAATAAATATAGGATTAACTAGTAGTGAGGAAAAAAGTGAAAACGCCAGAATTACTTTTTTTGGTCACCATGACATTGCATTAAAGTGCAATAACGGGCGATCAAAAGATCCTATCTGCACCAAAATGATATCATTAAAAACGACAGCCCGGCATGCAAAAAATAAGCCCTCACCCAACCCAAGATCTTGAAAAATGGAGTATCAGAAAATCAATTTTTTAATTTTTTTAGCAAAGTTTGGAATTTTTTTCACCACTTAGATAAAAAAGAATCTAGTCATGTTTGGTGTCTATGAAATTGTAATGACCTGGAGAATCATAATTGCGGTCAGTTTTAGCATTTTGTGAACCTAGTAAAAAAGCCAAACAAAAAACAAGTATGGGATTGCACTTTTTTGCAATGTCACCGAACTTGGAATTTTTTTCCCATTTTCTAGTACACAACATAGTAAAACCAATGTTGTCATTAAAAATACAACTCGTCCTGCAAAAAAATAATCCCTCACATGGCCATATTGATGGAAAAATAAAAAAGTTATGGCTCTGGGAAGGAGATGAGCAATAAATGAAAATGCAAACCGAAAAAAGCTCCAGGGGTTAAGGGGTTAAAGTGTTTGTCCACTACTAGGACAACCTCTCTGTCTGTTGTTCTGTCCCATGCCGTAATCCATGTTTGGGGCATAAGCAGTTTTCAACCTGGATAGTGTTAAGATGGGACAGAACGACAGACAGGTATGGTATATTGCAGTTTTTTTATTTTTAGTTTATTACAGGAGATCAAGGGCTTCTGTGGAATTAGATGTTAGGTGAGTATAGCTGTTTGTTATTTTTAAATAAAAATGTGTTTTGTTTTGTTTCTAACAAAGGACTTTATTCCAGCTGTGTCTTCATTTACCATATAACTATAGGATTAGTAATGGATAGGTGTCTTACAGACGCCTCTCCATTACTAATCCGTGGGCTTGATGTCACCTGACAATACAAAGGCAACATCAACCCCACAAATATGAAACCCAATTGCCACCGCTACAGAGCAAGTGGGAAGAGCTGGGCAAAGCACCAGAATTGGCATATCTAAAAGATGTGCCTTTCCTGGGCAGCTGTGGGCTACTATTTTTAAGCTGGGGGGGCCATATCTATGGCCCCTTACCAGCCTGAGAATACAGCCCCCAGCGGTCTGGTTTAGCAAGGCTGATTGTCAAAAATGGTGGGACCCCACGACGTTTTTTTAACTATGTATTTGAATAATTAAAAAAAACAGCATGGGGACCCCTCTATTCTTGATAACCAGCCTTGTTGAAGCTTACAGCTGAGGGTTGCAGCCCCCAGCAGTGAGTTTTGCCTGGTTGGTTATCAAAAATGCAGGGGAACCAACTCCAGTATTTTTTTTTTAAGTATTTTACAGCGCCGGACTGGCTGATGAATACTCCTATTCGCAGCTTCTGCTCTCACTGTTGTTAGCGACAGAAGGTGTTGGATGATGGGATCAGTAGTCCCATCAGCTGACACCAGTGACCAGAGGTAAACTTTATACATCCAATCACAGTTGAGCACTCACGTTATCTTTTGACAGCGTGGGAACCGTGGATCTCTGACCGGCCAGGATGATTTCACCACTGATCAGAAGTGGTGTTTGCTGCGGTGTCATGCACATGACAGCATGACAAACACCCGGTGTTTGGGCAGCAGAAACCTGAACAGTAACATGGACTTCCTGGTGAAGTCCGTGTTCGGTGTCCATGCCCCTAAAAATAGCTGTTCGGTACGGACGCCAAACTTTACTGTTTGTGTTCACCCATCTCTACTAAACATTAAAATTAGGTAAAGCAAAGTATTTATAAGGCACTTAGATGCTACTGGAGTCAAGATCTCTCAGATTCATAAGTTAAAGCAGAATAAACACATTGGCAGAGAGAATATCGAGGTTGTCATATCGTATTATCATATCAGAGTTTATTACGTGTTCGGGCACAATGTGCCTGAGAGGCCATTTCTAAGAAAACCCTTTTATTTCTATAAAATATTCACAAACATGGCACTATTCCTTCATAAAACTAGCAAAATAAACAATTGTGATGAAAAAACAAACAGAAAGTATGAACCTTCAAAAGTGTGACCCTTCAGGAGCAATGAGCCTGGAAGGCCACAGAGGTCACACCTGCTCTCCACAAGGTGGGGGTGTTTAAAGCAGCTCCTAAAGATAGGAAGTTACTGGGAGGAGCGGGATCGGACAGAAGCCCCCCAAAAGAAGGAGGGGCAGGATCCCCCCAAAAGATGGGAAAACAAAAATGTGCAAGCTGTGCCTGTCAGGCCTATTGCCCCTGACACAGGGTTAAAAAATGTACATAATCAAATATAGCTTCCTAGATTAATAATAGAAATGTATCTGATAAAATCGGATGCCATAAGTAGAGTTGAGCGAAACGGGTCGAAAAATTTCAAAAGTCGCCAACTTTTGGCAAAGTCGGGTTTCATGAAACGAAACCCGACCCTAGGATGAGGTCGGCCACGAGGTCGGCGACTTACGCGCCAAAGTCACGTTTCAAAAGTTTGTTTTGCGCTCTTTTTCAGCCAATCAGGATCCATGGACACTGTGGGCAACGTGATGACATAGGCAGGGGTCACCACCATCTTTCAGAAGGGCATGCAAGTGATTGGCTTGCTTTGGTGGGCGTCACAGGGGTTATAAAAGGGCGTGCACGCCGACCACCATCTTACTTCTGCCGATCTTAGCATAGGGAGAGGTTGCTGATTCTGTAGGGAGAGCGTTAGGCAGGGAAGAAGAAAAAAAAACTGCTACTGCTGCTAGCGATTTTGCCTGTACAACACACCAGTCACTGTGTGTGCAGTGCAAGGGGAGGCTATATTGTGTTGGTTGTTAGACTGCCTTCTAAGGCTTCCTGACAGCTGCATTGCTGTTTACCCACTGCTCCGCAAACTGCTTTTTTAAAAGCAATCCCAATTTTTTTTTTGTCCTGCTGAGGTACTGAGCGCGCATTTTTTCACACCATACAGTGGTGTACGCTCCTCAGACAGTACCGTGTAACGGCTGTTATCACAGCCACAGTGAAGCTTTCTGTGTGTCACTGTGGAAGGATAAGTGGAGGACTTGTTCTGTTCTTACAGACCTACACTCTAGGGAGATTCCTATTCTGCCCAATTCTACATACACCTTGTAGTTTGTGATACACTAGCCAATTTCTGCCTGTGACATAGCGCTCTGATATTCAGTGGGCCTCGCACAATCCAAAAGTGTCCAGTGTCCACTAGTGTGTGCAGAAATTCAAAATCTCCCTTATCCTGTAGTCACTTTTTTCACACCTGTGCCATCGAGCCTGTGACATAGAGCTCTGATATTCAGTGGGCCTCACACAATCCAAAAGTGTCCAGTGTCCACTAGTGTGTGCAGAAATTCAAAATCTCCCTTATCCTGTAGTCACTTCTTTCACACCTGTGCCATCGAGCCTGTGACATAGCGCTCTGATATTCAGTGGGCCTCACACAATCCAAAAGTGTCCAGTGTCCACTAGTGTGTGCAGAAATTCAAAATCTCTGTGATCCTGTAGTCACTTTTTTCACACCTGTGCCATCGAGCCTGTGACATAGCGCTCTGATATTCAGTGGGCCTCACACAATCCAAAAGTGTCCAGTGTCCACTAGTGTGTGCAGAAATTCAAAATCTCCCTTATCCTCTAGTGACATTTTTCACACCTGTGACATCGAGCCAGTGACATAGCGCTGTGATATTCAGTGGGCCTCACACAATCCAAAAGTGTCCAGGTCCACAAGTGTCTGCAGAAATTCAAAATCTCCCCTGTCCTATAGACACCTTGTACCTTGTTTTACATTACTATATAGTTTGTTGGATTTTGTCTACATTTCTACCAAAAATGAGGAAGGCTGGTGGAAGAGGCCATGGAATTGGGTGGGGGTTGGCAGCTGGTAATGATGGTGTTGGTGGTGGATCTGATGGTAGTGGCAAAAGCAAAATAGGACCGAATGCAGGAGGTGTTGAGCCTGCGTCATCGTCTGGCTCCACAAGGCCTCGAAGGCTTAGTTTTCTAGGAGTTGGCAAACTGCTTTTAAAGCCAGAGCTTCAGGAAAAAGTTTTGTCTTACATTGCTGACTCAGCCTCCAGCTCTATCGCCTCCTCTTCTGAAGTTGTAAAAAATAAAAGCACTGAGTCGTCATTGGAGGCTCATGTTCATGAACCACACCTTTCCTTGTGTCCTTCACCCCAACCAAGATTGAAGGATGATGCAGGCCATACTACTGATTACTCCATGGAGCTGTTTTCACATACCATGCCTGGATTATCAAGTGAAATGGTGAATTACCCAGGCCAAGATGAATCTGACATGGAGTGCACTGATGCACAGCCACTGATAGATGATTCTGCTGGTACATTCACTCAGAGCACTACATTGTCCTCGCAGTGTACAGAGCCAGATTCTGACCTTGATGAGACTCAGGTGCCCCTTCCCGCACACTATACCACCATACACGTTGACACAGAGGAAGGTGCACATGACATAGAAGAGGAGGTGATGGATGACCCAGTTGTTGACCCAGATTGGCATCCATTGGGGGAAGAGGGTGCTGCTTCCAATAGCTCAGATGAGGAGGAGCATCCACAGCAGACATCGACATCGCAACAGCTGTTATCTGGCAGGCCCGGAGCACTCCAAAGACAGGTTCCAAAAATCAAAAGAGTTGCTGGACAGCTTGTCCAGAGGGTCAAAAGATCACAGCGTGCTAGGCCGCAAAATGTCTGCCAAAGTAGGAAGAGTGCAGTGTGGCACTTTTTTGAACAAAATCCTCATGATCAGGCCAAGGTTATCTGTAAGAAGTGCGCAAAGACCTTTAGCCGAGGGAAAAATCTGAAAAATTTGAATACCAGTTGCATGCTTAGACATTTAACCAGCATGCACTTGCAAGCGTGGACACAACACCAAACCTCAAGTGCCACATGTGCAACTGATCACAAAGAAGGTAGTCAACAACGCTACATTGTTTCCCCCACTGTAAGCCCACCGGTTAGCACAGCAGCAAATGTTGAGGTGTCGTTGCAAGGCCACAGCAGTCAGGGAATCCCACTGTTATATCAACGAAATACTGAATCTAGGCCATCAGAAAGAACACCAAATCCATCACCATCATCAACCCTCTCTCAGTCCACCCTGTCCACCGCAACTTCCACCATATGCAGCTCTCAAGTCCAGCTCACCCTCCCAGACACTATGAGTAGGTCAAGAAAGTACTCAGTCTCTCATCCGCGTACACTGGGTTTGAATTCCCACATTGCCAAACTAATCTCGTTTGAGATGATGCCCTATCGGTTGGTGGAAAGCGCAGCTTTCCGCGAACTCATGGCCTATGCAGTACCACGCTCTGACCTACCCAGTCGCCACTTCTTCTCTCGCAAAGCCATTCCAGCCCTCCACCATCATGTAAAAGACCGCATTGTCCATGCACTCAAGCAGTCAGTGAGTGGAAAGGTGCACCTCACAACTGATGCATGGTCCAGTCGGCATGGCCAGGGCCGTTACGTGTCCATCACTGCGCACTGGGTTAATGTGGTGGATGCAGGGTCCACAGGGGACAGCGGTGGTGGGACAGTGCTGCCTAGCCCACGGTATAGGAAACAGTTGGCTGTAGGCGTTCGACCCTCCTCCTCCTCCTCCAGAAGCGAAAGCTCGTCCACAGAGCGCAGTTGTACGAGCACTCCATCTGCAGCTGCCACTGTTGCACACGAGGTGTCCCCCTACCGAGCAGCTAGTGGAAAGCGTCAGCAGGCTGTGTTGCAGATGATGTGTTTGGGCGACAGACACACCGCCGAGGTGCTGGCCGAGTACTTGAAGCGACAAACTGAGTCATGGCTGGGCAGTGTACATCTTGAGGCAGGCAAGGTAGTTAGTGATAACGGCCGTAATTTTGTGGCAGCCATAGCCCTTTCAAAACTCAGCCACATACCTTGCTTGGCTCACACCTTGAACCTGGTGGTGCAGTGCTTCCTCAAAAATTATCCGGAGTTAACAGCCCTGCTCCAGAAGGTGCGAAGACTGTGCGCGCACATCCGCCGGTCACCTGTACACTCCGTTCGTATGCAGAAGCTGCAGCGATTGCTCCACCTTCCCAACCACCGCCTCATTATCAACATTGCAACAAGGTGGAACTCCACCCTTCACATGGTGGAGCGGCTGTGCGAGCAGAGGCAGGCCATAATGCATTTGTGGGAGGATACACGGCCAGGCACTTTGAGAGCAGACATGGAGTTGACAGGTGTGCAGTGGTCGAAGCTGAAAGACCTCTGTAAAGTCCTTCAGTGTTTTGAGGAATGCACACGGCTGGTAAGCGCAGACGACGCCATCCTAAGCATGAGCATCCCACTTATGCGTCTGCTCATGCAAACTTTGACGCACCTTAAGGAGCAGGCGTCTGCAGCCAATGTTGATGAGGAGGAAGAGGAGGAGGGAATCCTTGATGACATTCAGCCATTGTCTGCTCAGGGACCTCTCCTGGACGAGGTGGAGGAAGAAGAGGAGGAGGAGGATGATGATGGGGATGATTACTTAGGGGAGGAGGATGCATCTCGTGGGGCAAGTGAAAATGTTGGCGTGGCAAGGTCTGGTACAGGGTTTGTGCGCGACTGGAGGGATGTGGATTTGCCAGAAAGTGCTCCTCCACCCAGCACTCGCAGTGCATCATTGACACCGGGAACATTGGCCCACATGTCAGATTATGCCTTGCAGATCCTAAAAAAGGACCCCCGCATTGCCAAAATGATGAACGATGACGACTGCTGGTTGGCCAGCATTCTGGATCCACGCTATAAAGGCAAATTACAAAACATCATGCCACAGGAGAACCTTGACCTAATATTGGCTAATAAACAAGCAACTCTGGTAAATCGGTTGCTTGAGGCATTCCCAGCACACAGCAGCGGTGATGGTTCTCACACGAGCCGTACGGGCCGGGGGCAGCTTGGCAGAGGTGTTCATGGTGCACACAGCAGAAGTGGCGTTGGAGACAGGGGTTTCATGACAATGTTGTGGACTGATTTTTCAAGTACCGCTCACACAACTGGTAATACTGCATCGATGGAAAGTGACAGGAGACAGCAGTTGTCAACTATGGTTACAAACTACTTTTCCTCCCATATCGATGTTCTCCCACACAGGTCATTCCCCTTTGACTATTGGGCCGCTAAACTGGACACCTGGCCTGAATTGGCACAATATGCCTTACAGGAGCTCGCTTGCCCAGCTGCAAGTGTGCTATCGGAAAGAGTCTTCAGTGCAGCTGGATCAATCCTGACAGAAAAAAGGACCCGTCTGTCAACCCAAAATGTGGATGATCTAACCTTCATTAAAATGAACCATGCATGGGTTTCCAAGGATTTTGTCCCACCTTCCCCTGATGACACATAGGGTGACAGAAAAATGGCTTGCTTTGGTCCACCTTTTCCTGGGACTTGACCTATTTCGCCTTTTGCATCAGCTGAATGTCCAACATCAACATATGCCACTTTCCAAAACTCCCTAACTGTGCTGCCTCCCCCCCCATGGCCGGGGTCACCACCTAGCGCACGACACCGTGCGAGTGCCGTTGCCCTGGACAGGTGGGTAGGCCGACTCTTGGGCACGGGCACTGGCACAGGGTCCCTCATAGTGCAATCAAGTGTCTCTGACGGTGGTGGTGCACACCCGCCGTCAGACACACCGCCGTACTATGAGGGGCCCAGTGCCAGTACCGACGCCCACGAGTGGGCCCCCCTTGCTTGGGCAGGGCCCCAGCATTTGCAATATTTACCTCTCCCTGCTCCTCCGCTGTGTAGTCTGGGCCGTCAAATCCATACTGTGCCTGACACCGTCTGAGCCTGCCTCCTGATGTATAGACATATATTTTGAATGTGTACGCTATCCATACATGTTATCCGGGGATACTGTACCCTTTCTCACCTTTGTGCAATCACGTGCAATCCATACTGGGCCTAACACCGTCTGAGCCTGCCTCCTGATGTATAGACATATATTTTGAATGTGTACGCTATCCATACATGTTATCCGGGGATACGGTACCCTTTCTCACCTTTGTGCAATCACGTGCAAGCCATACTGGGCCTAACACCGTCTGAGCCTGCCTCCTGATGTATAGACATATATTTTGAATGTGTACGCTATCCATACATGTTATCCTGGGATACGGTACCCTTTCTCACCTTTGTGCAATCACGTGCAATCCATACTGGGCCTAACACCGTCTGAGCCTGCCTCCTGATGTATAGACATATATTTTGAATGTGTACGCTATCCATTCATGTTATCCGGGGATACGGTACCCTTTCTCACCTTTGTGCAATCACGAGTAATCCATACTGGGCCGAACACCGTCTGAGCCTGCCTCCTGATGTATAGACATATATTTTGAATGTGTACTCTATCCATACATGTTATCCAGGGATACGGTACCCTTTCTCACCTTTGTGCAATCACGTGCAAGCCATACTGGGCCTAACACCGTCTGAGCCTGCCTCCTGATGTATAGACATATATTTTGAATGTGTACGCTATCCATACATGTTATCCAGGGATACGGTACCCTTTCTCACCTTTGTGCAATCACGTGCAAGCCATACTGGGCCTAACACCATCTGAGCCTGCCTCCTGATGTATAGACATATATTTTGAATGTGTACGCTATCCATACATGTTATCCGGGGATACGGTACCCTTTCTCACCTTTGTGCAATCACGTGCAAGCCATACTGGGCCTAACACCGTCTGAGCCTGCCTCCTGATGTATAGACATATATTTTGAATGTGTACGCTATCCATACATGTTATCCGGGGATACGGTACCCTTTCTCACCTTTGTGCAATCACGTGCAAGCCATACTGGGCCTAACACCGTCTGAGCCTGCCTCCTGATGTATAGACATATATTTTGAATGTGTACGCTATCCATACATGTTATCCGGGGATACGGTACCCTTTCTCACCTTTGTGCAATCACGTGTAATCCATACTGGGCGTGAGAACGGCTGGCGAGCTGTTAAGCAAGCTACAGCACCTGTGGTTTGCACACGTAAGTTTTTCATTTTTTCAGGAATGACGGTTAGGCCTAATTCCAGAACTGCGGTTGACCTGCACTTACTGGGAAATCATCGTTCGCTGGTAATAATTGTAATCAGTGATCCCCATCACTAACGTTGTTCAGCGGGTTATCTGCACCTCTAAGCGACAAACGCTGGCCTTTTCAGTGTAGCGCACATGCTGCCACGGACATGTAAGGGCATGACACACCAGTTATAGGCCAATCTCATGTGCCAGAGCCTCACGTGTCCCTCTAGTAAGCCGGACTCGGACCGCGGGGCATGACGGAGTCTCGTTCGTTAACGGAATTAAGCTTGCAATGTGTGCATCTGTTCTGTAGCTGGCATGGTTGAGGTTTCCCAGGTGGAGTCGAATTTAACCGTAGGCTCCACTCCTGGTGGTGCCCTGCTGGACATTCCTTTAAGGTTCAGCTTTGCAACCATACTGCCCACGCAAAACAAACACTTTGCCAACATGAACGCTGTTTGGAGGGTCATGACTCGTGGGAATAACGCCGCCCAATCAGTTAACCTGCTAGAGAGATCCTTCGTTGCTCCCAAGCATGACATCACACTCCCAAGGAGGAAGGTAATGCCACTGTGGCGACCGTACTCCTGGGGGCGACACAAGTGCACTGATGCCCAGCCACTGCTCGATGAATCTGCTGGTACATTGACCCAGACCACTACATTCCCCTCGCACGCTACACGACCTGAATCTGACCCTAATGAAACTCAGGTTACCCTTCCCATATACAGTTCCATCTTACACGGTGACAAAGAGGAAGCTGCAGATGAAAGTGCAGGTTCGGCCCACCCGCCATCAGACACACCACCGTACTATCAGGGGCCCTGTGCCAGTGCCGTCGCCAACAAGTGGGCCCCCCCTGCTTGCTCAGGATCACAGCACTTGCAAGGTTGAAATACTGTGCAGTGAGATGGAAGATGGGGACGACGAGGAGTCCAGACTAGAACAGGGATTCCCTAGCGAGGAGACTTATTTGATTGTTTTCAATGTTGGGACAGCAATTTTTGGGGAGCACTATACTCTGGAGAATGATAGATGGGGCCCACCATACACTGGAACATTCCAAAGGTGGACATCAGACACTGGAGCAGCATTTACAGGGCCCATTATACACTAGAGTATTAGAAATGGGGCCCATTATGTTTGGAGCATTATTTGGGCCCATAAGACAGTGGAGCTTCATCCATGGGGACCAACATATACTGTAGCATTATGTGGAGCTCATCATATACTGTTTCAAACATTATATGGGACCAATGATTCTGTATGGAGAAATAGATGGGCCTCGTCATGAGATGTAAAAAGTGAAGTATTTTTCATTGTACTATACCGCTATTTCTCTGCCGTATCGGAGCATGATGAGTTGTGGTATGTGTTAAAGGGGCGCTCTTTCACCCAGGGCACATGAAAACCTGAAGCCAGCCCTACCCCCCCACAACTTTAGCCAAATAACCCCCATTTTTCAGTGCGCAACTTGTATTATGAAGTTAATTAAGGTTGACAAGCTTAAGTAAGAAGAATTGATGCTTTTGGCATTCAAATGGGCACTGTAGGTGTGTTTCCTGTCCTCCTCTCACTGCCGACTTTTATTCCCCATTGACTTACATCGGGTTTCGTGTTTCGGGACGACCCCGACTTTTCCCTATAATCGGCCGATCTTACTCGACCCGACTTTTGGAAAAGTCAGGTTTCACGAAACGAAACTCGACCCTAAAAAACCAAAAGTCGCTCAACTCTAGCCATAAGGTTGCACTGAGTGGGGTCTAATTTTTATTTTTTACTCACAAATACATAGTGAGCATCATCTGAGACTCAGAAGAGATTAGTGCATGCTGAGAGTCGGACACAGAGAAAAATCTGAATTAAATCGGCCAGATTGCTGTCCGTGTACCATCAAAAGAAAAATCAGATAGCACACGTCCGATTTATAGACTTGTCTGCATGAGCCCTTAAGCTGCATTCATGCGCCCATATGGCACATCCTAGTTCTCTCGGACAGCACACTGACCCATAGAGTTCCATTGAGTCATAGACACATCAGTTTCTCAAACAGGTCCGTGTCTCTGGTCCAGGAGATGCAGAGCGTGTCCTGTTCTCTTACATTTTGCAGTTCAGTCTCAGTCATTAAAAGAAAGCTCTCAATTTTGCTACCTCTTCTGAGAGCATCATAATGTAGGAATAGAGACCCTGATTCCAACCATATATCACTTAGGCTAGTTTCACACTAGCGTTTATTCGACGCAGCGCACGGCGCCACTAAGCCCCGCCCCCTGCCGGCTCCCTGCATGCCCCATCCGGTCATCGCCGCCTACTATCGCACATGGACGCTTGCGATCTGCGAATCCTATCATTAGCATAGGGTGAGCAGATTGTGCGCTGGCCGTGCGCTAGTAGGATTTAGGTGTGTGCTGCGCACTTTTGAAGGTGCGCCGAGCGCGCTGAAATGCAACATGCTGCATTCGGCGCGCTCGGCACACCTTCAAAAGTGCGCAGCACACGGCCAGCGCACGATCTGCTAAAGATAGGGTGCGCAGATCACAAGCGTCCATGTGCGATAGTAGGCGGCGATGACCGGATGGGGTGGGCAGGGAGTCGGCAGGGGGCGGGGCTTAGCGGTGCCGTGCGCTGCGTCGAATAAACGCTAGTGTGAAACTAGCCTTAGTTAGTTCTGAGTTTTTAGAAGTAAAATGCAGCGCAGCTTTCTATGTCCATGGTTACGACCACTGATATAGTGATAGTTAGCTTGTGGTCGTAATCATAGCTATATAAGGTCCTGCAATGCCTGCACATGAGGAAAGAGACATAGCGAATCCGAAGAACTATACTGCATTTCTAATTAGAGGTATTTGATAATATTATTATTCTTATTACACCTACTACATATTGGGATAGGATCTTGGAGATGGGAATACTCCTTTAAGTGATATTTCATAGGAAAAGTATTCCAAATATAATTATTCCAAGTAAAAGTAGAATTATGTGATAGCCTCTCCTTTGGATGGGGATAACTTGATGACAAGTTGCTGGGACCCCATTGATTAGCAGGATGGGCTTTGAAATGAACCATTAACATGGAGCAATGGGACTACTCCGATTTCTCTGGCTATCCAAATAATTGAGTGGTGGTGCATGGGCGGCCACCGCTCCTTTCCAATAGGGCATGTCAGAGTCTCATTCTCAGATATTGCAGAGCCTCATTCATGGACCCCACCAATCCGCAAGTTATAACCTATTCTTTGGATAGGTGAGAACTTTGAAGGCTGTGAATGACCAAACAAACCTACAAATGTGCAGAAAAACTACAGGACTTATGGGCAGCCTCCATCCAAAGCCATCTCCCTTTTTGCTTATTGCTTGGATCAATGTTCTTGTTATAGTGCACCGCTTCCTAGACAACACTTTTTGCAGTGGTCAGTAGTACTGTACAAATGAATGGTACTGCTGCTTAGTAGAGACAGAAAGGGTTTTCAAAACAGTGTGATCCTGCCATCTTGTGGTAGCAACTGTAAATTACAAATCAAATATAGTAAAGTGGCAGAGGATGACAAATAAACTGTGTGCTTTTTCACTAATATATGTTAAAACAATAAGAGAGATTTTTAAATATTCTTTTTACTATACACTGAAATTATTAATATTGAATCTTTTTAGGGTTGTCCTTTTTGGTGGTATGTTATAATATAATTTAAGACAGAATTGTATAACGACTCGAACATCCCTTATGCAACAGCATCTTGATCATTATGCACTATATATCGTAGAGTTATAGAAGTTATTTAGCTGAAAGCACATAAAATGGAGTATAAGGACATACAAAATGGCGACCACTCTAACACACAGGCCCCTAACAGTGCTTCATTAGAGAGAAATAAGGTATGTCCGGTACCTCTGGATTCCATTAACTTCTTAAATAAAACACCAATGTAGGACAAGGCAAGCCAAGAAAATCAATGCAATCTATATTAATATATGAAAAGAAATAAACATAATAAAAATGGAAAACGCGTATTAAACCAGGGGATATCACCATGAGAAAAATGTATGTATAGTTGGCACCTAGCTGGATAGACAATCAATATAAGTATAGGGTATACACATTAATAGATCGCTAACTGTTAGTAAGTAAATAAAGGGGTAAGATAATTAACAGCATCAGTTACAACAAATCCCCAAATGTTGCTGAATATTGGACACTGTTAAGTGATCAATAGACAAAAATAATATTGCATTTTGACCCGGAAGCAAAACACAGTTGTGTAATATAATATGCCATATAAGATTGCCTGATAGGTGGCCATGAGGTTTATAGATGAAGTAACTACAACAGACCTCCGTAAATAACCAGTAACATCACAGTTATGTTATATATTACACAAGTCCATGGTGTCACAATTCCTCTGCTCACAGTGTCTGGGACTCCGTGACAGCTCTGTGTTCCTATCCTTTGCTGGGACGTGCTGAGCTGTCGGTGCTTTGATTGACAGCTCAGATGACCTATCTGAGACTGTGAGGTGCAGAAATTTACTCAGGTGCTCCCTGTTCTTAGTAATTTACCTGCTATTCAGCTGAGCTGTCTGGCCCAGATCACTGCCAGTCAAAAGCTTATGCACTTGTAGGGAAGAGGAGCCCCACAGAGTGTCTGGGCCAGAACCAAGGGGACCGCCATCTGAGTTCCTAAGGAAACAGTACCCGGGGAACAGAGGAGGAGAGTGGACTGTTGAGAGTGACAGGACAGCAAGGGGAGGGGCGAGTATAAAAGGGACAGGGAGCACGCAGAGGAGTCCGGTTATACATCAGACCCGGAGCAGGAGACGGAGGGGGCGTGAGAGAACGGGAAGGACACTGACAGTTGAGAGAAGAAACCAGCAGCAGAGGGTAGATACGCAGTGGCCCTCAGGAAAGAGGCGCCGAGCTTACCGACAGGGGACTGCCTCTTCACCCCAATCCCGGGTTACGATCTGCTCCCGGTCATCCACGGCCGTTACCGCTGAGCTCGAGCCCTGCGCAGCCTGTCTGCTCAGAGCAGCCTTATCAACGATGCCAAAGCAGCTTTATCAGCAACGCAGCTTTCACAGAGCCGCCGAGGGACGTCAGGACGGATAAGTGATATTATAGAGTATAAGGACCTGTAGACGGCCATACCGTGGCCCCATAGTAACCGGCCTCAGCCGGGTTAGTCGTGTTCTTTTCAAGTAGTGATTGGTTGTACTGAGTCCCTGTGAGGACAACTGTTACTACCCCTTTTTGGTTGCTTAGTATAGCCCTTGCGGCTTCAAGTTATAAAAGTTTGCTTTTCAAAGTTCAACCAGTCTCGCATCTCGTCACAGCATCCTGCGAAACTGCTGTTACCTTCACACTCTTGTGTGTATTTGCCTGATCCCTGTGCTGGAAGTCGTGATCTTTTGCTGCTGACCTTGGACTGTGTTCTGACTACCCATTTGTTATTGCTAGAGTTGAGCAAAACGGGTCGAAAAATTTCAAAAGTCGCCGACTTTTGGCAAAGTCGGGTTTCATGAAACGAAACCCGACCCTAGGATGAGGTCGGCCACGAGGTCGGCGACTTACGCGCCAAAGTCGCGTTTCAAAAGTTTGTTTTGCGCTCTTTTTCAGCCAATCAGGATCCACGGACACTGTGGGCAACGTGATGACATAGGCAGGGGTCACCACCATCTTTCAGAAGGGCATGCAAGTGATTGGCTTGCTTTGGTGGGCGTCACAGGGGGTATAAAAGGGCGTGCACGCCGACCGCCATCTTACTTCTGCCGATCTCAGTATAGGGAGAGGTTGCTGCTGATTCTGTAGGGAGAGTGTTAGGCAGGGAAGAAAACAAAAAAACTGCTTCTGCTGCTAGCGATTTGGCCTGCACAACACACCAGTCACTGTGTGTGCAGTGCAAGGGGAGGCTATATAGTGGTGTATCAGTGGTGTTGGTTGTTGGGCTGCCTTCTAAGGCTTCCTGACATTCCTGCATTGCTGTTTACCCACTGCTCCGCAAACTGCTTTTTTAAAAGCAATCCCAATTTTTTTTTTTTGTCCTGCTGAGAAGAAAAAAAAACTGCTTCTGCTGCTAGCAATTTGGCCTGCACAACACACCAGTCACTGTGTGTGCAGTGCAAGGGGAGGCTATATTGTGGTGTATCAGTGGTGTTGGTTGTTGGGCTGCCTTTTAAGGCTTCCTGACAGGCTGGCATTGCTGTTTACCCACTGCTCTGCAAACTGCTTTTTTAAAAGCAATCCAATCTCCCTTATCCTCTAGTCACTTTTGTCACAGCTGTGCCATCGAGCCTGTCACATAGCGCTCAGATATTCATTGGGCCTCACACAATCCAAAAGTGTCCAGTGTCCAAAAGTGTGTGCAGAGATTCAAAATCTCCCTTATCCTCTAGTCACTTTTGTCACAGCTGTGCCATCGAGCCTGTCACATAGCGCTCAGATATTCATTGGGCCTCACACAATCCAAAAGTGTCCAGTGTCCAAAAGTGTGTGCAGAGATTCAAAATCTCCCTTATCCTCTAGTCACTTTTGTCACAGCTGTGCCATCGAGCCTGTCACATAGCGCTCAGATATTCATTGGGCCTCACACAATCCAAAAGTGTCCAGTGTCCAAAAGTGTGTGCAGAGATTCAAAATCTCCCTTATCCTCTAGTCACTTTGGTCACAGCTGTGCCATCGAGCCTGTCACATAGCGCTCAGATATTCATTGGGCCTCACACAATCCAAAAGTGTCCAGTGTCCAAAAGTGTGTGCAGAGATTCAAAATCTCCCTTATCCTCTAGTCACTTTGGTCACAGCTGTGCCATCGAGCCTGTCACATAGCGCTCAGATATTCATTGGGCCTCACACAATCCAAAAGTGTCCAGTGTCCAAAAGTGTGTGCAGAGATTCAAAATCTCCCTTATCCTCTAGTCACTTTTGTCACAGCTGTGCCATCGAGCCTGTCACATAGCGCTCAGATATTCATTGGGCCTCACACAATCCAAAAGTGTCCAGTGTCCAAAAGTGTGTGCAGAGATTCAAAATCTCCCTTATCCTCTAGTCACTTTGGTCACAGCTGTGCCATCGAGCCTGTCACATAGCGCTCAGATATTCATTGGGCCTCACACAATCCAAAAGTGTCCAGTGTCCAAAAGTGTGTGCAGAGATTCAAAATCTCCCTTATCCTCTAGTCACTTTGGTCACAGCTGTGCCATCGAGCCTGTCACATAGCGCTCAGATATTCATTGGGCCTCACACAATCCAAAAGTGTCCAGTGTCCAAAAGTGTGTGCAGAGATTCAAAATCTCCCTTATCCTCTAGTCACTTTTGTCACAGCTGTGCCATCGAGCCTGTCACATAGCGCTCAGATATTCATTGGGCCTCACACAATCCAAAAGTGTCCAGTGTCCAAAAGTGTGTGCAGAGATTCAAAATCTCCCTTATCCTCTAGTCACTTTGGTCACAGCTGTGCCATCGAGCCTGTCACATAGCGCTCAGATATTCATTGGGCCTCACACAATCCAAAAGTGTCCAGTGTCCAAAAGTGTGTGCAGAGATTCAAAATCTCCCTTATCCTCTAGTCACTTTGGTCACAGCTGTGCCATCGAGCCTGTCACATAGCGCTCAGATATTCATTGGGCCTCACACAATCCAAAAGTGTCCAGTGTCCAAAAGTGTGTGCAGAGATTCAAAATCTCCCTTATCCTCTAGTCACTTTGGTCACAGCTGTGCCATCGAGCCTGTCACATAGCGCTCAGATATCAGTGGGCCTCACACAATCCAAAAGTGTCCAGTGTCCACAAGTGTGTGCAGAAATTCAAAATCTCCCCTGTCCTATAGACACCTTGTACCTTGTTTTACATTACTATATAGTTTGTTGGATTTTGTCTACATTTCTACCAAAAATGAGGAAGGCTGGTGGAAGAGGCCGTGGAATTGGGCGGGGGTTGGCAGCTGGTAATGATGGTGTTGGTGGTGGATCTGATGGTAGTGGCAAGAGCAAAATAGGACCGAATGCAGGAGGTGTTGAGCCTACGTCATCGTCTGGCTACATAAGGCCTCGAACGCTTAGTTTTCTAGGAGTTGGAAAACCGCTTTTAAAGCCAGAGCATCAGGAAAAAGTTTTGTCTTACATTGCTGACTCAGCCTCCAGCTCTATCGCCTCCTCTTCTTCAGTTGTAAAAAGTAAAAGCACTGAGTCGTCATTGGAGGCTCATGTTCATGAACCACACCTTTCCTTGTGTCCTTCACCCCAACCAAGATTGAAGGATGACGCAGGCCATACTACTGATTACTCCATGGAGCTGTTTTCACATACCATGCCTGGATTATCAAGTGAAATGGTGAATTACCCAGGCCAAGATGAATCTGACATGGAGTGCACTGATGCACAGCCGCTGATAGATGATTCTGCTGGTACATTCACTCAGAGCACTACATTGTCCTCGCAGTGTACAGAGCCAGATTCTGACCCTGATGAGACTCAGGTGCCGCTTCCCGCACACTATACCACCATACACGGTGACACAGAGGAAGGTGCACATGACATAGAAGAGGAGGTGATGGATGACCCAGTTGTTGACCCAGATTGGCATCCATTGGGGAAGAGGGTGCTGCTTCCAATAGCTCAGATGAGGAGCATCCAC